>NW_025408588.1:0-726916 GCF_019650295.1 Cercospora kikuchii
AACCCTAACCCTAACCCTAACCCTAACCCTAACCCTAACCCTAACCCTAACCCTAACCCTAACCCTAACCCTAACCCTAACCCTAACCCTAACCCTAACCCTCTACCCATTCCCCTTCCCTCCCCTTCCTCCTCTCTCTCTCTCTCACCCTCTCACCCTCTCCCCTTCCCTCTCCTTCCTCCTCTCTCTCTCTCTCTCTCTCACCCTCTCTCCTTCCCTCCCCTTCCTCCTCTCTCTCTCACCCTTACCTTTCTACTCTATCTGTTTTCCTTCCTATACTCTAAATCCGCCTTCCCTGCTATACCCGAAATCCGCCTTCCCTTCCATCTCCGAAATCCGCCTCTCTCCGATCCAAAACCGCCCGACTATCCCTCCGAAATCCCCTAACCTCCAACTCCGAACCACAACTTCAACACACCCTAACCCTGTACCTCCACCAACACACCCGAACCCTGTACCTCCACCAACACACCCGAACCCTGTACCTCCACCCGCTATAAAATCCATCCCAACTCCTATCTATACTGTCCCGGCCTCGAACCGAACCCCGACCAATTACGAATCCTATAACCCTGCTCTCCACCTAACCCTAATCTCGAACCCTTCGCCTCTGCCGAACTCGCCGCTACAACCACCCTGCCATCTGCTCCCAAATCCATCCCCCCGCCTCGCATACCGGCCTCGACGACGCGAACGACACGGACCGACATCGAACCTATCTATATATCTACGGGAACCCTCCCTCTCCGAACACCACTCCATGCCCCCGACGTGACACTGCATCGCCTATGTCTCTATGGGAATCCATATCGGCCATGTGCGACATCCGGATGACGCCCTGCATTCCCCTCGCCCCGCATGCCCGATGTGGTGCGACCGTGGCGGGCGGATGACAACGGCCACGGGGAATCTACTGGTCTACGGCGCTGCTACGCTCCTGGCCGCCCCTCTGAAAACTCCGCCATCGTCGTACCATCGCCGGAAAATGGAAACATGTCCGATCGCGACCGGCTTCGCCCTCCGACATACGTTCCTGCATATCTACCTGCTGCACCAACCCTACCGTGCCGCGACGATCTATCCTGCACGCGGGGACGGGCATCTTATGACTACGAATGACCCAATAACCGCCTTCTCTCCTCGCTATGTCGCACCGCGCATGTGGGATCACCGATATACTCTACAACGACGAACCCTCTCCCTTCCTACACGAACACCAACTTCTGCCAACCCTAACCCTAACGGATCGACGACCATCTGCCGCCGACGACATGCGACGGGAACGCCTGATGTCGCGGCGATGCGATGCTACGACGCACGGCAATAATCCTGCGACATGGAATCCGCGGAATCGGGCTCGTGTCCGAATCGTACCGATAAAATCTTGCGAAACGGACGTCAAAAAACATCGTGTTGTGGCCACTCTGCTATTCGAACATTGGCGACGACGACGAAACACACATTCCGCGCCCGAACGATAACCGGAACCATTCCACGCTACTTTCCCCCCCTCGTCGCGAATGGGGACGATCATTGCCGTCGTGGTGCAATTTACGGGCCCGCTTTTCGATCGGAATGTCGAAAACCACCAAAACTGCCCGGACGGCAACGACGATATCACACCCACGCCATCTCCTCTGCCCTCCAAACCTACACGACATCGAAAATGGACCGCCCTCGTGCTCTCCGAATTTTTGCCCGAATTTTGGGGCACTGTGGCGACGACGACGAATTTTGGAATCCGCCGCATCGCTATGCTCTACGCCCACCACTTTCGCGCTGACGTAATCATCCACCGCACCTCACTTGGCCATTCTGATCTGGTCACCCTCGAAATCGGACGGACATGCGAACAAAATGGACCTCTTCTCTGCCGGCGACCCGACATCGTGGGATGCTACCACGGTGGATTAACGGCGGGACAATGCCTCTCCACTGCCGACGAACGACTCTCACGGCCTCGCAACGCCCTTTCGCACGGCTGGAACGGAACATCACTCCTCACCAATACTACAATACACACGCAAACCCGATCCCACCCCGACCCCCTCGGTGCCGTACACTTGTCCAAACTCCCAAAACAATCGAAACAACCCCGACATTTCGATGCCCTGGGACACTATCTTCCGGGCCATCCACCGCTCACATACTTTCCAATTATCGGACTCCCCGTCCGCGACGATGCCCACCTTCTGCGCCTCTTCTTCCATCCACGACAACATCCGTTCGCCTCCTACAACCAACATCGCCGCGACGGCGGGTCGAACTACACCCGGAAATTGACAACTCCGCTGGCGGACGCGTCGAAACCGCCGTGGTCCACCATGGCTGATGTCCTGCCATTGGTGGCACACGGCTTGGGGGACGTGACATCCAAAACAACCGGTGTGTGCATCGAAACGAATCGTGCTGACGATGTCGTACGCCCGCTGGACGGCATCTCGCATGTCCCATGGGCACTGCTGCCACGAATGCCCCCCATCGGCTTCCCCACGCACAAAACATATGCTGCACCGCCCCGTCCACTGCTGCAACGTCGACGCGATGGACTCGACGCTGACGTGCTCCATCTGCCGACGATGTCGTTGGCGCTGCTCGACGAACGCGAACGCGCGGGCCTGCGCTTCGCGCTCGACTTCTCGTCGCCTGCGGATCCGCCCCTGCTCCTCCTCTTGCTCACGATCGGTCTCGCGCTGCTCGACGGCGACGTCTCCGACATGCTCGCGTTCCCCTTCCGGCCGGGGGACGGCGATCCTGCGCCGCTTTCGACCCCGCGGCAACCCGCGACACACGTCGCATCGTTCCTCGTCGACCTGGCACGCACTGCGATCCACTCGACCATCCATGTGTCGGTCCAACGGGACCCGGCGACACTGCTCCCCGCGGATGAACGCCTTCATGGCCGCGTCGGTGCGCCACCCCTGCTCCTCCTTCTCCTGCCCGGTCCGCTCGTCGACGGACGTGCCCTGCAACATGATGGCCTCGCTGGGGCGCCCGTCTCGCCCGGCACGCCCGCTCTCCTGGGCGTACTGCTTGATCTGCTCGCGAACGCCGACGTGAATCACGACGCGGATGCGGGGGGCGTCGACGCCCAACCCTAATGCGTTTGTGGCGGTGAACACGCGCTCCGTCTCCCCGGTCAATCGTCGCAAAATCGTCTTCTTCGCCGCGGCGTCGCCTACTCCGCGGTGATACACGCTGCACCCCAACACGCCGGCCAAACGCTTCGCCTGTTCGACGCGCCTGCAATACACGACGATCTGGCCCTCGGGGTACTGCTCCTTCTTCCGCTCGACCAACTCCCGCACCGCCCCATCCTCCTCCTCGCGGGCATACTGGACGACGGAATACGCAATGTTGGGTCGACCCGTGACGTCGCGAATCATCCGCACATCCTGCTCCTCGACCCCGATCGCGTGCAAAAACATGCTTTCCTCGCTGGGCGGCAATGTGGCGGTCAAAAACAACACCTGCACCCCGTACCCGGTCATCTCTCGCAACTCCAACACCTTCGGCCTCCAATCCGCCGTGCTCTCCAAAATGGTGTGGCACTCGTCGATGACGATGCGTTCCAATTGCCCGTTCGCACGCTTCATCGCCAAAAACTGGCCGAACGCGACCGACACGGCCGACTCGGGCGTCACGAACACGATCTGACTATCATACGGGGGCCGCTCGCCGTTCCACTCGCTACATCGGATTCCGGCGGCGCTGCACCGCTCCTGCAAATCCTGGCGCAACGACACGACGGGCACCACGACGACGGTCAACCCTTGCGGGGAACCGGCGGCGGGCAACATGAACAACATGCTCTTCCCGCCGCCGGTGCGCATGACGGCGACGACGTACGGCGTCCCCGCGACGATGGCGTCCAACGCTGGCCGCTGCACTCCACGGAACGCCGCGTCGGGCCCGTACATCCTCGCCAACTCGCCCGCGACGTCGACGCTCCGGATCCGCCGCGTGCGTGCGGCGTCGACCTGCTCCTGCTCCTGCTGGATCCGCGCGCCGACATCTGCGACCCCCTGATGCTGCGCTTCCGCGGACGGGAACTGTAAAATGCGGTGCCAATTGACGCTCACCTGCCGGAACTGCTCCCGCTCGGACATGGTGATGAACGGCGACTCGGTCATCAACAACCCATATATCATCTCCTCCATCTCGGGGCTGTGCCCGGACTGGGTCGCCTGCACGTTCCGCATCTGCTCGATCGCGGCGCCAATGGCCGACCGCTGCCGACCGCCGTCGTAAATCCGGTCCAACGTGTCCCGGACGCTACTATTGCGACACAACTCGCGCTGGATGGCGGGATATGCGTTCCTCCACACCGCGACGCCGATCCGCACGCCGATGCGGCTCTCGGTCTCGCGATATATAACCCTCCGGACGCGGTCGGTGTCCCAAAACCCGTCGGTGTTCAACGGCGCCCGCTCGTCCTGGGACGGGGGCACATCCGCCAACCACTCGTCGTCCTCGTCGTCCTCGTCGTCCTCGTCGTCCTCGTCGTCGCTCTGTTCGGCCGGGCCCCCGCGGACCACCTCCTCGACTCTATCCTCGCCCTCGTCGTCGACTTCGCCGTCCGCCCACTGCTCCTCGGGCTTGGGCTCCCACACATGCGCACCACGCTCGAACTGGTCCCGCACCGCTTCGCGCAACTGCTGGACGAATGGCTCGATCAACCACAAAAAATACACGACGACCTCTCCCACCTCCGTGGGCACGTACCGGTGCACGATCTTGACCCGCTTGCTGGCGCTGTATCCCTTGTGATAATTGGTGACGAACGCGACCATCCCGTCCTGGATGAACACTCCGCGCTGGCCGCGACTCTGCTCCCCATTGCGGTGCCGGATGCTGATCAACTCGGTCGCGCGCGCGGGCGCGCCGCCCGAAAAATGGACCAACGCCATCAACTCCTCCTTGAACTGCCGCACCTGCCGGAAATACGCCTCGACGCCGCTCTGCTTCCACACGACGCGCCCGCCGCCGCTGCTCTCGATCAACTGCCCGGGGTGCTCGTCCGCCAATCGCTCCCACATCCACCGCTCCCCGGGGACCGACCACGTGTTGCGGTGGTCGTCGATAAAACACCACCGGGGGCTCATCTCGCTCGCGTCGTCGTACAATGATGCCACATCGACGTCCGGCATCTGGACGGGCCTCCAATCGCGCGCGCGGACGACTCCGTCCGCCGGGAACCACATCAACTGGTGCACCAAACGCCGCCGCACGCTCTCGTTCAACCCGTGCACGACGGCGCGGACCATGTCGATGGTGAATCGCGCCTTGCCGACCGTGATGCGCGCTCCCTCCCACAACACCTGCCCGGGCGCCTTGGTGGTGTACCGGATCTTCATCCCGTACGTCTTCTGGTGGAATATCCGGTCCAACGGCGTGGGGCGGCCTCCGTATTGCGTCAACGTCATGCATCGCTGCGCGTACGGCTGCACGCCCTCCAACACGGCCGGCGCGGCCATCTGCGCGGCCACGACGCTGCTCCCGCCCGCGGTGCGCGCGCGAATGGCGCTGACGCGCTGCCCGTGGGCGTGGTACACGACCATCGCCCGCAACGGCGCGATGATTCCGGACAAAATGGGGGTGTAATTGATGGCGGGCACCCACCCCCCCTTCTCGCTGTTCAACCCCAACACGGCCAACCCGCTGACGATGGCGCTCTGGAACTCGCTGTCCTTCAACGGGTGGTCGAACATGGACAACCAAAACTGCAAACTGCGGCGCACCAACTGCCGCTTCGCCCGGGCCTTCTGCGCGTCGCCCTCGGACTCGATGACGGCCACGGCGCCGCTCTGGACGCGGGCCAACGCCTGGTGCTGGCCCTCCAACAACACGTACGGGGGACGCCGGTCGCGGGCGTGCGTGCGCCAAATGTACCGCAATATCTGGACCCAATGCCCGCTATACTTGCGAATCGTCTTCACCTGCTGCTCGGCGTAAAACGGCCGCTCGTTGTCGTCCGCGCCGCACTCGCGGCGATTGATGTGCTCCAACGCGGCGCGTCCGACTACGGCCGGACGACACACGCGGAACGCCTGTCGGATCAACCGTCGCGTGGCGTGGCATGCCTCCGCCAACCCGACCATCTCGCCGTCCTCCTCGGCCGGGGGGACGGGCTCATCCTCGTCTCCCTCTTCGCCCTCGGCGGGCCGGATGGTCGCCAACAACTCCTCGGACGTGAATCCTGCCAAATGGGCCGACCACCCGGTAAAATCTAACCACGGGTCGGCGACGCTCCGCGCATTCTCGGCGGGGATGGTGCTCTCCTTTCGCAACTCTTCCCGCCGCTCTTGGATCTGGCCCAACAACGCGCGCATCGCATCGCTGGCGGGGGCCTCGACGGCATGGGACACGACGAAATACCGCTGCCATCCTCGAAACTTGAAAAATCGCTGGCAATGCTGGCCCTCCTCCCATATGCGGTCCGTGGGGGGGCCACCTCGCCCGTTCCGCGACCGACCTCGCGCCTGGTTCGACGACCATGCATGCGCCTGGCGGCAATGTGCTGCGATGTGGGCGGTCTTTGCTCCGCGACACATATACGGACATGGCTGTCCCGCGGCATCGACGCCTCGACACCGGAATCCATCGGTGTATACGGGCAACCATTCGATGGGGCGCGCGCCTGCTTCGGGATATGTGACTTCTTCTGGTGCCTGGGCAACGTCGGACAAACCGGCGAACACCTCGTGGACGCGCTGTTGCATCTCGCGATCCCATTGGCGATGCGCACGCCGTAAATGGCCTGCAAACTCGTGGGGAATAATCGCGAATCCGCATGGCTTACATATCACGACGCCGTACTCGGGCAAATGGGCAAACACCTCGATGAATGTCTCCATCCGATCGCGCTTCTTCCCATTCATGGATGGGAATCAACACGTTCGCCCCCGCCGCGACGTGATGTCAAACTCTCCCCTGACCCGGTCTCCCGATTCGTATGCGGCTCAACTTTAATCGTATATGTGGACGATGGAACAATTTCCTCTGCTCGACGCGGGGCTCTTCAATTCGCGAAACTGGGCGCGCGGCATCGATGGTCGGTCTGTAAAATGTGTGCGAAATTTGGGGGCAATCGGGCCCATGGTGGAAACATGGCCGATTTTGGGGCAAATCAATACGTTATATGAATACTCTTGCGATCCGTCCTCGGCATTAACTGCTACGACGAATACGCAACACGCTCGCTACTTATGGAAAACGCTTCGACGTGGTCGCTAATGCTCGGGATTGTGCAACCCTATACGATACGGTGATACCTTGCCCTCCGGGACACCGATATGCTCGTGATCGAATGCTTCGTCGGGGTACCCTAACCCTAATGGACCTGGCGACGACGATTCCTCTCGAATGGCACGTCGAACCGGCTTTAAACTCACGGACGGGCGACTTTACTATTCGATGGAATTTTGTGCAACGTTGCTCGAATTTTGGCGTCCTCTGGCGGGCGGAATAATTTTTGCTATTCGTGGTCTCCTACGTATAACAATGGCGCTACTGGCAACGACGATACCTCCCGAACGACACTGCCAATGGACCTCACACTTGGGGATAACTAACTTGGCCATCGAATGTAATTTTGTGGACGGTAACTCGAATTTTCGCGTCCTCTGGCGGGTGGCATAATTTTTGCAATCCGTGGTCTCTCGCGTACGGCTGCGGGCGGAACTGGCGACGTCGATACATCTCCAACGGCAACGCGAATGGACACAAAACCTGGGGACGGGCGACTGTACTGTCCAATGTAATTTTGTGCGACGTCGCTCGAATTTCGGTGGCCTCTGCCTGGTGCTAAAACTTTTGCAATCCGTGGTCTCTTGCGTATTACTACGGGCACTACTGACGACGTCGATACCGCTCGAACGGCCCTCCGAATGGACTCCCAACTCGTGGACGGGCGGGCCATGGTCGATCCGCAAAACCTATGCAATATTTGGGGACAATCGGATGCGTCGTGGAAACACGGTCGATTTTTGACGTTGTAAATGCGCATCACAAATTTCCTTTCTCCCCCCCGCCGTATTGGCCTCGCGTGTCCGACACGTACTACGCTCGCTCCTTGTCCGGAACGCTTCTCGCTGGACGCGGACGCTCTGGAACTGGTGGATGCGTCCGATACAACTCTACCTTGCCCTCCGGGACGCCAATATACTCGTGGTCGAATGCTTCGTCGGGGCTACCCTAACCCTAATGGGACTGGCGACGACGATTTCTCTCGACTGACACGACGAATGGCCTTTAAACTCGCGGACGGGTGACCTGACTATCGAACGTAATTTTGTGCAACGTCGCTGGAATTGTGGCGCCCTGCGGCGGATGGCATAATTTTTGTAATCCGCGGACTCTTGCGTTGTGCTATGGGCGCCACGGACGACGTCGATGCCTCTCGAACGGGGCTGCGAATGGACCCGAAAATTGGGGACGGGCGACGTTAATCTTAAATGGAATATCGTGCAACGTCGCGCGATCTTTACTATCCGTATGCGTGTGGTATTGTTTTCGCAACCCGCGGCCTTCTACGTGCTAAACTGGCGCCACTGGCAACGATAATATCTCTCGAACGGCAATGCGAATGGACTTCGAACTTGGGGACGGGCGATATTCCTATCTCATGTAATTTTGTGCAACGTCGCGCGAATTTTGGTGCCCTCTGCCGGCTGGCGTAATTTTTGCAATCTGTGGTCTCGTGCGTACGGCAATGGGCGCAACTAACGACATCGATACCTCTCGAAATGTACTGCGAATGCGCTCTAAATCTGCGGACGGGTTTCTATATCTTTTTATCTACCTGCCGGAACTTTTGCGCGACTTTATATGGAACACCCCCTGGCGGATGGTAAACACGCGGTGTGTATGCGAAAACGGTACGACTGGCGACATCGACATGTCCCGAACTACCTGTGCAATGGACCCTAAACTCGCGGACGGGCGACCTTGCTATCGAATGTAATTTTGTGCGACGCTGCTCGAATTTTCGCGTCCCCTTGCGGGTGGCATAATTTTTGCAATTCGTGGTGTATTGCATACGACAACGGGCGCTACTGGCGACGACGATATCTCACAAATGGCAATGCGAATCAACTCCAAACTTGGGGACGGGCGACCTTACGATCGAATATAATTTTGCACAACATTGCTCGAATTGTGGCATCCTGTGGCGGGTTGCATAATTTTTGCAATTCGTGGTCTTTTGCGTACGGCTGGGGGCGGAACGCGCGACGTCGACATCTTGGAAACGGCGCTGCGGATGGGCGTCAAACTTCCGGACGGGCGACTTTGCTATCTAATGCAATTTTGTGCAACGCCGCTCGAATTTTGGCGTCCTCTGGCGGACGGTATGAATTTTTGTAATCCGTGGTCGGTCGGTGGTCTCGGGAATGGCGGACCTGGCGACGTCGACATCTCTCTACCGGCGCTGCTAATGGGCTCCAAACTTGCGGATGGACGTCTATATTATCCGCCCTCCCTCCCCGGATCTTTGCGCGAACGTACACGTCCTCTGGCGGGTGGGATGTTTCGGGACACGCGATGCTCGACGTGCGGAAATGCCGCGACTGGCGACGACGATATCTCCCGAACGCCCTGCGGACTGCACTCCAAACTTGCGGACGGGCATCTATATCCTCCGACCTGCCTCCCTGAAACTTTACGTGAATCGATTATCTCTATGGTGGCCGGGTGGAATTTTGGACTGTGCGGTGTCTTACACTCCTCGGCGCCCGGGCGCGTGGCCCTGAAACTCGACGACGCGACTCTTGACGTGCATGTGCGACCTCTCGACAACTTCTCGCACACTCTCTACCGCCGCCGACGTGTCGGGGGATCTATGGGGTCTGTTCGCGCGATGGCGACGACCGCTTCGACGTGCTGCTGCATATGCGATGTGTGCTGCGTACGCATCTGCCGCCCCTGCGGCGCCTGCGGCGGTCGCGGTTCGCTGGCCTTGGCGGAACTTTACTCGGTCCCATGGCTTTCTTCCGGCGACGATATCTCGCGAACGGCGCCAGCGGCTGCGGATTTTCTTTCAATGGTCCTCAGCGATTGCGCGACTCTTCTACATGTCCCGAAATCAGCGTGTTCGAGGGCCATCTCACCATCCGAGATTTAGGGTCAAAATCAAATGATCGGATGGGAGACCCTGGGGAATTTTTGTATGGGAGAAGCAGAGCCGCAAATGATCGAATGGGCATCCGAGACCACGGGATACTGGGTAGGGCCATCTCACCATCCGAGATTTGGGGTCGAAATCAAATGATCGGATGGGAGACCCTGGGGAATTTTTGTATGGGAGCAGCAGAGCCGCAAATGATCGAATGGGCATCCGAGACCCCGGCATGCTGGGTAGCGACTGCGCGACTCTCCCACATGTCTCGAGATCAGCGTGTTCGAGCGCCATCTCACCGTTCGATATTTGGGGTCGAAATCAAATGCTCGGACAGGAGACCCTGGCTGAATTTTAGGTGGCTTAGGGTATAGAACAAATGCTCGAACACGCGTCCGATCTCCCGGCATACTGGGTAGGATCTTTAAAGTACTCTTCCTCATAATTTGCTTCGTTTATAGCGAGGTAGGAGCACGCTCGTCTACCTTCTGCCGCGTAGTACGGGAACGTCTCGAGAATTTTTTATAGATTGCTCGGAGACGACGTGGCTCGTTATTGAGCATAAGTATAATGACTAAAAGCTCACCTATCGTAAAAGGTAGCTATCTCGAACTGTCTCGAAACGGCTAGATCAGCTCGAGTACCCCTTCTTTTAATGGACGCAGCTCGGCAGTAGGCTGGAAACGCAGCGTTAGACGAATAGGCTGAACTGTATTCGGCACGGTGTCTCCTATATCGGCAAGTAATTAAAAGGCCGCAGCGGCGACTCGATAGTTCGAGCGAAAGTAGCACTGCTAATAAGACTAAATATGGTAGGCCAGGGCAGCAATGGTTTGGGCTATTGAGTGGTGCGGCGAGTGCGTTGCCAAGATTGAAGAGAAGACCGAAAGGTGTTGCGAGCAGCAATGAAGGTGTCTTGGCGTGGAGGTGGCGATAGAAAGGAGAGAATGTTGGTACCATATGCAAGGTGAGTCAGCGAAGCGAAGCAGCGGAGGCATCGCACCCCAACCCCGGCCATCAGCTCGAATAGCGTCCCACGTGATAGACAAGATTCACTTCTAAGCACCAATGGCGGTCGACATCTCGCTTCCACACAGGCCGCATTCGACATACACTCGATCCTCCAAGCTCGATCTGGCACTCTCTCATCAGAGCCGCGACCATCTAACTATCCAGATCGAGTCGCCAAACAGTAAGTCTGACGACAGTCACTGGCCTCGAGAGAGTAATAGACTTCCTCTCCTCGGCAGCGAGGGAGTTCGCAGCTATTCTGACTTGCTAATCGCGAACAGCCTACTTTGCCTGATAACAGCCCGGGTGCTTGTTGCTTCGTTGAGGCTTGTGTTGCGGGTGGTGACGCTGCCTAGCAACCGTTCAGGGAAAGAATCTCGACATGTCAAGACGCAGTCGAGGTAGGCCAGCCGCAGAACCACAAGCGGGCTAGTTAATGGGACTTTGGTGGTAGGGAGTTGCTTTTCCACCAGTCTAGAGGAACTCTGCATCGATTGCAGTCGCTTCGTTTGTTCAAACTCTCATGCATATACTATAAGTACCGTCCCGGGCTTTGAAAGATGCACCGACCCTGGGCTATTGTTACAACGCACATCTTCGATGACCTTCGGGTATTCCCAAGCCACATTACGTGAAAGGCTTAGCCTCTCATCAGCCCACATACAGATGCCGAGCATTGTCCAAGAAGCACTACTCATCGTGACAAGTACAGAAGGCGATGGTTATGTCTACGGTAATTCGCCACAGCTAGACCGATCGCATCATCTTTCTCTGCAGCACTGCTTATTCAAGGGGCTTGAAGAACACTGCGAGGTAGTCTTGATTACTTGCAGCCGCCGAATAAGCTGGAGAACAATCTTCTTACACTCCTCGCAGCATGCTGCGCGCAACGCGATGCCAAGTTATCCCTGTATTGCGTCGACTTTTCTGCAGCGCGTGGCCCATCGTTCAGTTCATGAAAAAGAGATTGTTGTCACAGTAGTCCACAAAACGTGCAAGCAGATCTCACCTCAGAAGACCGACATGGGATGCCTGATCGTGTTATCCTTGCTCTTATACACTGCAGAAATTCGTCAGTGGTAGCCCTCAAGCCCTAACTTTAGCACGCGGCTATTGTTCGGGCGCCGTACATCCGGGTTCCTCGGAGGCATAGCAATTGATGGAGACCGTCCCTGTCACTCTGGGCGGTGACCGAAGCGCCCGGTATTATCAATGCACGCAGCAGGGTCTATCTTCAGCGCTCTAGTAAGCAGTAGCATACATGATCTGACTTTCAGCGAGACAGTAGATGGCCGCATGTCTGACGAACAAGAGTGGACAAGCGAGGAACCTTGTCTCTGCAAAAGCACGAGGTTTCGCGGGTAGTGCGGGCAGCTACTCAATGGCATGCCATGCAATATCCTTGCTCGGATCCATTTCCATACATCTTAGACCACAGATCTACAGTAGGATTTGTGTAGGGCAGAGGGACCACATGTGCCGCAGGCCGTGTCGGAACTTGGCTTCTCGACAGCCTATCTCCTATTCCACTGCTGGATAGTTCTCACTTCCGCAAACCCTTACAATCAGACAGGGTGCTAGTATGATTGGCAACATGCCCTACGACCGGGAAATCGTCAACTATAAGTACGACCAACACATCTTCTCCTTGATCACTAATCTTCAGCTCACCTTCTCTCATCTACTCACCCACAGTCACTCATTGGTTACGTTTCTGCCATCATGCAACTCTCATTCGTTCTGTTCTCGACCTCCCTCCTGGGAACTGCTTTGGCTGGTCAAGGCTTCGTCAAGAGGGGAGCAGGCCAGAATCTTGGAAGGTCGCTCATCCGACGAAGTGCAGATTGGATCAAGAGGGATAACACTGTAATGTGCCGACCCAACCAATCGGCGTTTGCTCGTAGAATGCAACCAACTAATCAATCAATTTGAGGTAGTGCTCCACTGATGCTGATTGTGCTGGATCCAAGAACGGGAACACCTGCTACGACGATTACCCCCACGATGAATTGTGCTCGGATGGCGCATGCTACACTATCGTATGAGAGATGGAAGCCAAATGCCGTGGTCCACACTGACAACGTGGTAGCCCAAGCCTAGCAAGGAGTATTGCGATTGTGTCGTGTCGCAAGATCCGTATCCTTTGCTCACCTGGTGCACCAATGTAAGCAAAGGAGTGAGAGAACCGTGTCCCGCATATCTGACTACCTTACCAGGGCAAGACAGGACTACAGCAGGAAATTTATTGCGTCTGGGACTGTGGGAGCGACGAAAAGTGCAAGAAAGATCAGAAGAACCCATGCAAGGGCAAGAACTAGACAACGGAACGTCACCGATGGCATCTACATATCCCACCAGACCTGATGCGATGCTAAGTCGGCCTTCTTGCTTCTAGCATCAGAAGGTTCTTCAATCACAATTGTGGCATGTACTGGTGAAGGTCATCGATTTTGCTCGGCTATCTTCGCTTCACATTTGCATGTAGTCGTAACTGAATTTTGCACACTACAGTCAGCTCCTATTGCCTGCAATGAGCTGTCAGCACACAATCATCTCGTCGAATCTACGGGATCACCAGACCGCCGAGTGCGAGTCGATCTCAGTTTCACGGCCGGATCTCAAAGCTCTCCATGCAAAAGCAGGGCACTAGTTGCGAAGTCTGCGACTTTTGGTCGTGGTATCTACGACGTCTCTTCAGGAGCCGATGGAGAGGAAGAGAGGCCCATCTTTGCGCGACTCCAGCACAATGAAGCTGCTCGAACCTGACGAGAAATCATCCCATGGCGGTACCGCCTCTCTGCAACCAAGATGACCATTATCATAGCTCTTTCTCGGAATTTATCGTGTGCTGGTTGCTACCAAGTCTAGGGACCATAGGTACCGCTCATCGGCTCTAATTTGGAGTTGCTGGAACGAAGAACTCGGTTTCTGTCAAAGGCTTGACTCTCTTCCGCTTCTACCTTGGGTTCCCGTTCCATCGACTCTTCCCAGTCTATTTGTCCGGGCGAGACCTTCCGCGACCGACTGCAGCAACACCTGATATCGCTGAAGAACAACCCAGCAACGGGTAACTGTAAGCCCGCGGCTAGCAGACCCGTCAGAGATATTCCTGTCCATACCATGCCAAAATAAGATGCCGGGTCTTGATGGTCCAAGATTAACACGACAATGACTGTGTTTGGCAAAGCTGAAATCCCTAGAACGGAGTCAGTGGGAGGCTCCTGCAGCGATGGGATCAATACATACCGTGACACAGAAGTCCGAGGCCAGAGATCGCTTCTGCAGTCACCCGGCGACTATGCTGAACGCTCGTGCGGCCCCGTACTCTGAGCTTTCGTAGAAGCAGCACGACTCCGGTGATGGCCATCAGGCCGTCGGACAGGCTGGCCATTACAATTGCATAATAAACAGCATGGTTGCTAACAATCACAGCCGTCGAGCCCACCACCGCCAGCCAGACCAAGAAGAAGATCAGACCAGTCCATTTGCGAATAATGTTAGGCGGTGCGAGAACTCTGATCCCAATCAGGAACTCAATGGCGACATGTTGTGTGAAGAAGATCAATTTGCTCGAGTTCAGATCGATGTCCGAAAGGAAATATATTGAAAGCAACAGGAATGTCACCGCGAACGTGATGCATAAGTAATGAAGATCCATCATGCGTGTGGTCGAGAATCCTACAAGACCCGAGAAGAGTCCCCAGAATAGAAGCTGTTGGAAAAGACCTTGAAAGGAGATCACAAAGTATGAGTTGAAGAGCGCCAGAGGACCACCTTGGACCAGGTACTTGTTCGACGTCTGTAGGACAGCAGGAAACAGTCGTGCATATCCTGGGTCTGTCAATGCGATGTCTGATGCACAACTGTGTCAGCTCAACAACGAAACTTGCGATCGTGATACTCCTACTTACGATTCATCGTCGAGATCGCGTTCCCCATCTTGTTCGCAGTCAAAAAGCGGCCTTGACGGGAGCTTGACTATTGTTGGAGTGTCTTTCTGTTCAGCAAAGATGGAAGATGAGATCAGACAGGTGAAGTCCACATGACCAGCACCCACTGATTTTGAGGCGTTGGCCTAAGACGAGACAAACCGATCATGGTCGTGGCCTGGCCGTAGTGATCTCATGCACCTGAAGACTGCGAGAGGCACCCCTGTCTGCCGGCCATTCCTGATCGCGCCGCCAGGTCTGATCAGCCGCCTCCCCTCAGGATTGAATGTGACGTTCGATTAGCAAAGGCACATTCTTGTTGGTGGTGAATGCCGAAACACTGTTCGCCATGCCTCGAGCATGGGTCAGTATGGTAGATTGACTTGGCATAGCTTAGGTGAGTAATCATTGTCTTAGTTCAACTTCACAGTCTTGTCATGCTCGCCCGATATTTCCAGACTCTGCCCTAGTAGCACAAACTGCGTTCACAAGAAGCTGCATCGCCCAATATACGCACGATCATGTCGTTTCAGGCTATTTTTACGTTTTTGTGTCTCGGCTCTGTAAGCCGAATACCAGGTTTCGTGTGATAACAACACCTTCTCCATAAGCGCTAAGTGCATTTGAGGTGGAAACTTCAACTAAGCCAGGAACTCGAAATTATGGTGAAGGATCCGATAAATGTGATAAGAAACCGACTTTTGTTGCAGCACATGGGTGAATACGATTCCTGCGTCTTGACGCCTGCATGAGCGAACAACTGAGCTCGTTTTTGCGTCAAGAAATTGCACATGCCGACATGCACCTTGTCGAGGCACTGTTAACACATCTGCAATCACAATGCTGTCTTCCGCGTCGCACGATCGAAGTCGGGCTGATCTAGACTTCTGACACGAGCTTGTTGTGGTATCCTTTGGAACGGAACAGTTCGGATTCAGGCCTTTTGAGACTGCTCTGGGGTCAAGCGAACAATTACATTCCCATTCACTGTCCAAAATGAGGGAGCTGTGCGATTGTGTCACCGTCAACCCCAGACTCAGCTGACTATCTATCTGTTGGAACGAGGAAATCATGTACCCTGACCCTCAAACCGGCAACAGTCCTACCTGCACAGGTATATGACTGCCCGATTTAGCATTTTTCATCGCCGTGTGTCATGTGAGAAAACGTTCAGCGATCGACCTTGACCGGACAATTCAGCACCATTTGACCCATTTCATCTCTTTGCCCTAGGTCACCGTCCGCATCCTTCTCGAGCTAAATCCCTCAGTAGCGGAAACTCGGATCAGCAAACTTCAAACGATCAACCATTCTCCAAATATGTCTATTTACTCCAACGTGTCGGATTCCGTCCACGGTCAATGTCAAAGCACACAAGAGTATCAGCACTCTGATCTGTCGACATGTTGCTCCGATGAGCTTCCAGCGGAGCATCGATTCGCGCCTGTGGCAACTGTGAAGCGCGATCTGGAATCTCAAGACTCTAGACACCTTGCGACCGAGCCTGAATATAAATTGCTGTTGCCTGCTCAAACCGCGGCACACATCGCTACCCAGACGCCGGTGGCGAGGGCTCCGCTCGACGTCTGTCGACTGGCTCATTGCCACTACCGAACTTTCAGACTTTCCGGGTCTCTGAAGAATCCAAGATGGACATGGAAGAGATCGCTGATAGAGGTTTTGGCAGTCCGAAAATCCTTTCCTGCTGTCGGAAACAATCGAGGTGCTCTGCTGGCTATGACAGCATGGTTTCATGTGCTCTGCAATATCGATGACGAAATCGAGCGACTGGACAGTGAAAGGACGAGAGCGATACTGGCATGTTCGATCTCGATGCTGCGAGACGCTAGTCCAGACCGGGAAGAGCACAACCATAACACGGTAGCGCCGGTCCATGCTGCGGCAAAGATCAGTGTGTGCACAAGCGAGTCTCAAGACGCTGCACGCGACCGGATTATCGCTCTCTCGCAAAGCCTTTCCGAACAGTGCCAATCACACTTGCCTGACCACGCTCTATCTAGAGTTCTCTCCGACATTATCGACGTATTGGAGGCATTGAGTCTGGAGTCTGAGTTCCGCAACAGTCTCGCGACTCCTAGCATCGCAGACTATCTCGGTCTCAGAGTCCGAACGATCGGAATCTCACCCTTTTTCACGATTCTGAAGACAAGTCTACTCGACGATGATCGCAAGGCGTTTCAAGACCTCGGCCAGCGTGTGCCGTACTATGTGACAGATGAAAGTCCCCAGGACTACAGTCTCAACAATATCGACACTTCTGCTTTCTGGACCTCGCAACATCACGTCCACTTTCGCGACTGCGTCAATCGCATCATCGGTCTACAGAACGACATCGTTGGACTGCCCAAAGACTTGGAGAACAACGAGAGGATGAATCTCATTTTACTGCTCGCCGGAATCGGGAGCGAGTTTGTGCATAATATTGAACGCATACAGACAGCGCATTCCATAGCTGTGGCCATGCATAACGCTGCGATACAAGACGCGGTGGCTCTGTGGGCGAGTGCAAGGACCTCGTATCCCTCGCACGCGATTACAGTATACGTAGACTCATTACTAGCATTCACGCTCACCCACTTCAAGTGGACGAAACGTACAAACCGATATCAGCCGAAGCATAGACTCTTCTCGGACATTGTCTTGGGTGCCACTGAGCGAACGGCAAAGGCGATGACCAAATTCAGAGCGATAAGGGACAACAAGAAACAAGGCAACAGCGTCCATACAATAGCGTAGCATGCCATAGGCGATTGTTGATGGAAATACTAGAAAGCCTGCCTGCGTTGTGAAATGCCAATACATCAACGAAAGCTGGCAAGAAAAGTAGATACGCGACTGCGTTGTCTCGAAGCACACGCTCGAGGCCAAAGCTATATTAGAAGTGGCCAGATGGAGTCCAAGCAGGCAAATGCACAAGGGCACGCGTAATCTGTAGTCCATTGGACCGGAGACATAGCTTCCTGAGGGTTTGAAACCGCCATTGCACTTCAAGTGACACTTTTTCACCGCACGGCAGAGTTTGTATTCCTAATCTGATGACCCAGAATAGCGTGGTACTCAGGTGGATGAGCCGACAGCAGCACGATAATGAAGTGCAAAGTAAGAGTGCTCCTGACAACAGTAGAGCTACTGCGGGCTCCATGCTCTCAAAAACGACATGCCGGCATGAGCCAATGTCATCGACCAAAGGGAGCGGTGTTCCGAGCACCTGGGCACAGGAATGCTCGAGGCTGTTCTAAGCGGCTGACAGCGAGACGTGTTCGCAGGGATAAGAGGGCTATCTTGCAAGCCTTCCAACGATCCGAACTCTTGTCGTCATTCCATCACTAGCGGAGCTCGAGTGATGCAAAATCTCGTTGAGTGTCGTCACACTGTCTCAAGCCTCACTCCGCTCTGGAAAAAGCTCCCAGGGCGTCTAGTATGGAGATGGAGCAGTCACGGAGTAGCATATAACACTGAAGCGGTTTATTGGTGTGTAGTTGGGAGGGAGCCAAGGAATGACTTGTTTCTCGATAGCTTCCATAAGGCGGGTCTCTGAGAACGTGGAGGCTCCAAAGGTGGTGGATTAAGGTTGTACAGACGTGGATGATCATGGTCGCTGCAACAGTAGGTCCACGTTCAATACTGCTCTGACAACCCATCGTACTGAGAACGCGCATCGGAATCTCTGTCGTGGACTATGAAACGCATGCGCTCCTGACAATTCCATACGGCCTCGCAGATACGTAGATTTCAGGGGCAGATCTTCAGGTCGGTGAGGCAAATTTGGGCCGACCAAGCCTTTCGCATCTACCAGCTGCCAGAACCTATCATCGATTGGGACGTGGCCTCAAGCAGGGCGGCAGTGTCGAAAGAGACTGGCTGCTGCGCAATGGGCTCGTGTGACTGTGGAAATTGTGCAACAAGGCTTTTAATTTGCAATATGTCGCTTGTTGTTCGCTCACATGTTCCAATTTTCAGGGTCAAGGTGAGGTGAGTCAGTAGCGTTCCAAAATTTGTTGCGAGGGCAGTGGCACGTGCGAGGGTCTGGATACTACGCGTCTTCTTTCTCTTCTAAGCTTCTACCTTTTTCCCCATCCTGCGCATCCCATCTTCTTCCGCACATCAGTCGCTCTGCAATAGTGTTATCTTCCTACGCATCCAGCCATGGAGTCGACATTGGCACCTATTGCCACACCCGCTGGAGGCAGGAGCACAGCGCCAAAGCAGACATCTAGCCACAACATTGCCGGACAGTCGTGGATACCTGGTCAAAGACCGCCAAAGCACAACCACACCTGCAAGGGCGAGGGAGGAGAAGTCTGCGAAAAGGCTCACATCAAAGCTCGAATCAAATTTCACGCTCTGGCACAGAGGGGCACGGTACTCCCTTCTAATGATGGCCAGTTCGACCAGCGCCGAAAATTTACCCTGACACAGGTGCATAACAGAAGTATTCTACTGTACGTTGTGCGTGAAGATGTCATGGCATTACACAATACAGTAATGTTGAGAGCAGCATATTCCACCATCGCCGAGGTCTGGCACGAGGCACATCCCACCTTGATGCTCGAGGATAGGTGGTTCTTTCATCCCTGTCAATATCGCGCTTCGCGTTATCCACATCATGATCCAGAGAATCACCTGGACGACCTCGTAGAAGACCACATCAGCCTTTGCAACTGGTTCGAATCTGATGAATGTCGCGTTTGGCAAGAGAACAGTTGGTGTAGATTTGGGTTCCAACCTCGTCAGGATGACATACTTATGCCGACCGTACGGGCCATACTAATGCTCTATTGGCCACACATCATTCAAGAAGAAGACGGTCACGGACTGGCAGCGCTGGTCCTTACTGGCGATGATGCTCATCTCTTGTCAGGGCCAATCTCTTTCGCAAGCATTGCGAACCAGCAGATCCCTGGATATATTGGAAGCGAGCAGATCGCGTACACTTCACTCTCTACTGCGGTAAAATTTCTCTCTGACCTCGACCGAAGGGAAGTTGATGCAGATCCCACACTTCGGGCCCGAACCGCTCTTCGCGCAGAAAAGTGCCGCCGAGAGAATATTGATTTGCCAGAACAGCACGCATTGCCAGGGCCTGAGCCAGAAGTGGAACCTGAATCACCCCAGATAAATCTTCCAGAAGCACAAGCTGATCTTGTGGAACCACTCCCGGACCAGGAAACGGCAGCTCTGGGCGCTCGAGCACGATTGTAGCTTGGCATCTGACTTACCTCAAATGTCAGGCAAGAATAGAAGACCTTCTCAACACCACGGGTTGTGTACTCTCAGTCGAGCCAAAAGGCTCGTACATCGTCAACGCTGAGAGTCTACAAGGCAGTGCTGTATTCACCTACTCCTCTGCACGTAATCGGTACCCTGAGCCTGGAGTTTGCTCCGAGCGCGCCCCAGGATCCTGGTCAGGAGCAAGACTGGCCACTTCGACACGTGGGTCCAACATGTGAAAGATCTGGATCGCACAGTACAAAGCCTCATTGGCTCAATTTCATCGTTCAATGACGAGATTCGTATCCCGTCTGCCGTGTGGCAATCTTCGGGCTTTGGTTGAGGGGAGCCAGCAGCTTGCCGACACTCGCCTAAAAATCCGACATCCAATCGGTAGGGATGATCTGTACCACTCGACACGCACTTTATATTGAGTATTCGGTCACCATCACAATTTTTATCGTTGACCTACGACACGATCATGCAAGGAGGCTGCAGGCCACATAGCGTTGACAATACCATCGGTCAATATCACTCTGATCTTTCCGTCTCGCAAAATCGGCGAAACTACCGTCACGCTGAGATTCATCCTGTATCCCATCACTAACAATCATGACACAATCATGGCCGACAGCGAGAGCAGTCGTGTCCGAGGACAACATGCAATCAACTGGGTTCAACTTTGACTTTCCAGATCCCCTGACGCTGGTCAAGCCTCGGTCAACAGATGAGCATCGCGAAAGCGGCTGGTATGGCAGGGAGCTCTACTCGAAGGCGAGGGCCAATTCGGAAGGACATCAACACCAGTCTCATGGCCCATTCGAACTGCAAGCCAATGACAAAGCGACCGAGGACCAAAAGAAGCGTACCTCTCCACCTGAAAGTGCGATTCGAGTAGACAGCGCGCGTGCCTCAGCGACGCCCAGCGGAGACTCATCTGAGCCCTCTTCTGCACGCTCGCAGAACCCATCTAATGGCAGTGTCGTCTCTTTACCACCTCTTCCAGATGGTACATCCCAGGCGTATAGTGCCTATTCGGCATTACGAAAGACGCTAGATCCTGGCACCAGCCCAAAGCTGATGCATGACATCCTGAGCAGAGAAACATTTCTGGATGCATTGGATAATCCACCAGCAAAACATCGTTTGCGCGAGTTCACGAAAGTACTGATAGGTTCCAAGCACATGTCCTTTCTGGACCAGGTACGGTTGCCTTAGGCTCATGCTCATCGTCAATGCTGATCGAGTGCGCAGGTCCAACAACATCGTAAGATCCTGGAAGACTCGTACTCGGCCATCGCCAGCATTGATGAACGTTATCTTAACGTCACACCTCCAGCACGTGTCGATCTTCCGCCTCAGATGAACAACGAGCTGCGATCCAATGTTGGAACTGTACTGCGAGAGACTCAGCCGAGTATGAAGAACATGTTCAATGAAGCGGAGAACACCGTGCAGGAAACCATTTACACGCAATCATACCCACTCTTTGTTCGCTTGCAGATGACACTGGGTGCATCAGAAGCTTTGAGTGGGGATCGACACAGATTCCAGGGACTGGGCGACTGCTTCTGTCTGACAAAACCAAGGTGAGCGTCATGATGGACTCAATTGAAACCACCCACTAAGTATGTTTCCAGTCAAGCCGATAACCCCATTGTTTATGCCTCAGATGGATTTGTTGCAGTGACAGGATATCAACGCAAAGACATCATGCCGAGGAATTGCAGGTTTCTGCAGGGAAGAGACACAGATTCATCATCAGTAGACCGGATCCGTCATTGCATCCGCACTCAGCGAGAGTCTGTCGAGTTCCTGCTCAACTATCGAAAGAATGGCGAGCCTTTCTGGAATCTGCTTTACACAGGTATGCATATCCTCATCGCGTAAAGCATTCACTCGAAACTAATAGAATATGAAGCCCCATTATTAGATTCTCGCGGGCAAGTGACTTTCTACATCGGTGGCCAAGTCAATTGCTCCAGCTCCATACAAGATAAAGCGGGTATCATGAAGATTCTAGCAATCTCACCAGATCACCAATCCGAGCAGGAACGGGAGCAAACGAGCCAACGCGCAAAGAATGAGACTCCGGCCTCAGAGCTCGCAAGAAGAGTGGAGCACCTCAAGTCACTACGATATCGCGAGAAAGCTGAGATCGCTCCTGAACCGGGACTGGAAAGAAGCTTGATTGCACGTAATCAGGACATAGAGCTGTCAGATCGGATTGAGAATTTCTACAATGCATACTCGAAGGTAAGCTCATCATAAGAAGCTTGCCAACGTTAACCTGCCAGGACTAGCTGCTAATTCATGATCGAGCAGTACCTCGTTATCGGCTACCCAAGCATGACAATCCAATTCTCCTCCGCGGGCATCTCCTCCGTCCTCTTGCCCTCCAACAGTAACGCCATGACTGCCGACCGAACCCCACGACCGAATCAGTACACCTCACGCCATGTTTTTAATTTCCTCAAAGACAATATGAAGAAGCGCGAGAAGAGCGACTGGACGTCAAAAGTCCGCAGTTCGCTGAAGAAGGGCAATCCTATCTCGGTGGCGCTGCACTTGCAAACAAAGCGGTCAGTGGTGTATCGAGGTGATGAGAAATTTATGACGCATTGGACGCCTTTGAAAGATGTTCAAGGGAAGACGGAGTGGGTTGTGTTGTGTTTGGCATTGGTTGGGGGGAGTCAATCTTGAGTCAGACTTCCAAGACAATGGACGATGGACGATGCTGGTCATGCGCGGAGAATGGTAATTAGAGCAAACCCTTTCATTCGTCTACGCTACAATGATCATCTTCCTCCGCCTTGAAGATTTTTTGGTGCGGATGTGGATTGTGACGCATGTCCCATTGCTGCTGGCTCGGCGTGAAGACAGGTGAAGCTCGTTTTTGCGCGGGTTCGCGTTACTCGGCACTTGTACTGTTTGTCCAAGCAGTTGTTCCTCAACGCATGGTCCGTGAGCTTCTTTTGTTTGCGCGTCTTGGTGCCTTATGAAGAAGTAGTCGATCGCTACTGCACAGCGCTTGGTGACTTCTTGGCCAAAAACTTTTTCGACCAGTGCCGATCAAAGGGGATTTCGCCGCACTTCCTGCGATAAGCAATACACATTACCAAGCCGCTTCTTCCGAGTCAAGGCAGCCATGCGCTGCATACTGATTTATCCTGTGATCGCACCTTTGAGAAGCAGCGCACCTGAGGCAGACATGCTATGGCTCGCGGACAGCCTTCTTGGACGAGTCTACCTTGCCCACGCCGCTGGTGACCAGAGTTCCTGACTCGCCCAGTTTGTTCTCCAGCCAGGTCTTGAATGTATCATTTCCTTCTAACTCGAGTTTCTTTGCCCGCCGCGCAAGAGCAATGAATTCCACGAGACTGGGATTCTTGCTCAGTGAGGTCTCGCGCTTGACAATGGCGGGACTGTTACATAGGCATTCCTTACGAGAGCCATGTTCGGGCCACTGAAGGATCAGCGTCTTGAGAGCCAGATCGGGTAGTACGGTAGCAAGACCACGGAGTTGCCTGAATGATGGATTGCAAGGACGGAGGCAGTCAAAATCGATCTGCATGTGGTCGATCATTTGTCTTACTTCCTTCTCCATAGAGCCTAGTGCTTGCTGGAGCTCTCCGATAGGGGGAAAGTGGAACAAGTTTTTGCGGTAGAATACTGGTAGAGCCTCAGAGTAAATCTTTTTGGACACCCGTAGAATAGCGAGGACCTCGCCCATGCTCGGCAGGTAGACCAGCTCACGTTCGCGTTTTTCGCGAGCTTCCCACTCTTCGAGTTGCAAGCCTCGCAGTGGGTGTGTCGGTGTGAGCACGAGACCTTTCGGTTCATCCTCGAACGTCGGTTGGACAGATAGTCCTTGCGACGGATAGACGAGGAGCATCTTGTAAATCTTCTCGCGCAACTCCGCTGACAACTGCATGAAGTCAAAGTTTCCTAGGCGATCTGGCTCTAGTCGATGGCTCAGATATATGCGGGCCGCTCGGAAGGTGGTCCTAACCATCGTTGTGCCATAGTCATCGCTTGAAGGTGAGTCGATGAACTCTCGTTGCAATGGGAGTTCGTAACTGCGCAGCGCATCGTAGAAATCATCGGTAGGAGAGTCAAATCCCTGCTCTACTCCTCCGCTACGAGCGCTGTCGAGTATGTCTGTGAGAAAGTCGATTGCCATATGACAATAATATGAAAATCTTCGGAGTATGCTGGAGTGTATCTCCTTGTCAGACATTTCCTCTTTGTCCGACATGACGAACGTCATCACGATGAGTTCGCCCGTGGTGAAAGGTGGTTTCTTGTCAGTGTTGCGCCATGGCTCGATCAACGCAGCGACTTCGTCGCGCAGTGATGTCGGCGCTGGTGTGGGTACAAACTTCAGACTAGTAGCGAGATCAGTGGTCGCACTGCCGGCCTCTGGTCTGTCGGCCGCCATGGTCGGCAATTTCGAGTGCTTGGTCCAGGGTGCCGCAGGTGCAGTGGACCGCGAGTGCAGAAGTTGTTGCGAGCGGCTCAGGAGTCTCGTGGTGGCGAAGATCGTATCGTCGGCTTGGAGAGCGCGTTGAGCAATGTATGTGCGCGAGTCTTCGCGACAAGGGGTAAGTTATGTGGCAGTCCGTTCGAGCGTTCCAGCAGCTCGTGCATGAGTTGGTGCACAGGCGTAAGATGAGTGGTGAAGGTGAAAAGAGTTGTGTCAGGGGGGGTCACCGAAACTGCGGGACCCCAAACGCCTCAGGCAGCAGGCAGCAACAACATTCTTCACTTCACATGTATACGCACAATAGGGAAAAAAGGTCAGACATGACCGAAGGGAAGATCTGAGCGACATATGCGCATAGTACACTTTGACATCGAGTCCACAAATTGCACAGTAGAAGCATATGGAATCGTCTGTAACTCTCAGACTTGATGTAGCGGATGTTTGTCTTCGCAAATAGAACGGCTGGCGGTTAGTGTATCGCCGCCGCAGATGGTCGGGCTGCATCCTGTAGGCATTCCTTAACCTCTCCACTGCACTTCGCCCGCCTTCCACGATTCATGCTTCGAGACAGCTGTCCGCCGCAGCCACTGAGGCGGTAGTTTGCCTCTTGGGCATACATCGCCGCCTTCCTCTGTCACGTTCAGATCGGATCATGGATCAACTGCAGCCGTCTGATTCTTCTTCGCCTCCCTATTCGCCTTTCCCTATCGTCTTGCGTAGCCACGGCACCAAGAATGCATCCCCTACGATCTTGAGGCTCTCCGCACGCTGCGCAACGGAGACGATGCCATCCAGCGCCTTGATATAACGGAGCTTGTACATATTCACTGGGCGAG
This sequence comes from Cercospora kikuchii, assembly GCF_019650295.1. Lineage (NCBI taxonomy): Eukaryota > Fungi > Ascomycota > Dothideomycetes > Mycosphaerellales > Mycosphaerellaceae > Cercospora > Cercospora kikuchii. The sequence goes on from NW_025408588.1 coordinate 25,612, forward strand.
GAGATGTGCGATACTCGTGACCAATGCCGCCGCAGTATGTCCAGAACTCAGTATTCCGTGGCACCATCAATGCAAGCTTCTTCGGAGCCAGGTCACCGAGCAACTTCTCGAGGCCCTGCAACGGACGAGTCTCCTGGCATAGACCACGATGCTCCATGACTACACGAAGGTTCCTGATCTGCTGCAAAGTCTCGCTTGACATCAGCCGAAATCTGCTTTGCAGCAGATCGAGTGAGCCGATCAGGAAGGCGTTGCGACCATAGAATATGGGTAAAGCCTCGTTTCGGATCTGCTTCGAGACGCCCAAGATCGCCAGAGTTTTGGCAGGACTCTCGACCTCAATGTAGTTTCCTCGAACGCCCCAACTTCTGTATTCCGCAAAGTCCTCGTCACTCGTAGAATACACACCCACACGAGTCTTCGTGTCGTCTTGCGCTCGATCTTCCTCGTCCAGCGTCAGTCCTGGCTCAGGATATAGCATGAGCATCTTGTAGATCTTCTCGCGAAGCTCCGCAGCGAGACCCATGAAGTCGAAGGCGCCTTGTCTTGGTCTCTGCTCGAGTCTGTCGCGCAAGTAGAGGCGGGCGGCGGAGGGACGGACCTCAAATGCCGCATCTGAAAGCTCTGTCGGATCCTCCGGGGTGTTGTGCTCAAGGTTGCCGACACAGCATGGATGATCGAAGTGCATAACGACTTCAAAAAATCCCGGGACGACGTGCGGGATCCTCTCGTCGTCCCAGTGGTACACCTCAGCCGCGATCTGATGGTTGTATGCGCGTACCGACTGGCGGAGGAAGTACTTGTATGTCTCGAGAACAAGGATGTGGATTTCGCTGAGACGTTGGCGTCTCTCGTTGTTGAGAATCAACATGATCACAATCGATTCCCCAGCACTGAAAGGCGGCCGCTCCGAGCTGTCTCTCCACGGCGCTATCAACTCCAATACCTCTTCTTTCAGTGGTCGGAGGAGAGGAGTGGGTTGATACAGCAGTCGTGTCGTGCGAGGATGCGACGTGAGTGGTACGTCTGTGGCATGTTCGACTTCGCTTTCCGTAGCAGCAGGATCGGTGCGCTTCCCGTCGGCCATCGTAGCGACCTTGCAAAACGTGGTGTGCAGGTGTTGTAACGGCTCGAGCCGCAAATGTTGCCGGTAGCCGTAGTGATAGATGAATTGTTGGGCCTGGTATCCAGTGCGACGATGATGCTATGATGCTGTGAGTCGCTCGGTAGGTAAACGTGGTGAAATGGCGAGACTTGTTCTACGTTCGCGCCTTTGAGCCAAAAGAATAAAATCGAAGCCGAAAGTGTGTTTGCTGAAGAGAGAGAAGAGAGAGAGCTGCAAGAAGTGCCTAGCAACTTCGAAATTCGGCAAGAATGACCCGCACGCCGAAATGAACGAGTGGCGTATGGTTCATTCAAGTCAGCTCGTGATCACGAAGCAAGTGAGGGTACACCCGCCGGCTGACGGGCCGACCGAGCACATGCCAAACGATATGAGTTTCGCCAACTGGCGATTGCCGACAGACATCCGATTGCTACCACAGGACGTCTGAAAGGGGTCGATTTACCGCTCTCCTCACGGACACCATTAAGCCAGAATGTCATGGAAATAGATGTTCTAGTCAGGCGCGAGAGTGTTGCATCTGAAGCACCGAAGAGACTAGCCGGCCATCGCGCAGACATCAGAGCCTCATAGTATGGTAGTTTGAGCTCACTGGCCTGGAGCTGGCCTGTCTCGAAGTGGGAGCGCGTAAGCCGTCAATGCATATCTCCGTGTGCTCCGGTTGCTTGAAAGAAAAGGCTCGGTGCATGTCGTTCGAGAAGACTGCTTGCATAACGTGCGACCGATGGAGTCACACTTTGCCTGTGTGATCAAATGCCGTGGCAGACTGTCGTTACGGGACACCTTCTGGCCTTACGACTCCGGCCACGACGAAGGTTCGCGGAACTGGTCAAGTCCCCACTCGAACCCGTATCCACGCCAGCCCTCGGGCATTTCCCATCTCCCACAGTCCTTCACCTCCATCTCCCAGGTCTCTTCCCCCATAGTGACCTCAAACTTATCCACAGCTCCGTAAGCTATGCCTTGCTGGCAAATGGTCGAGGCGAAACTACGCAATTGGGCGTAAGTGCTCCTGGCGCCACTCATGGCATACGTAGGATCCCAATCAGACGAGCCCGATTCCAGAGCAGGAAAGCATGGAACAATCGTAAGTTTGCCAATGTGCATGAGCTCAGGCAGCTGGTACCTAACATCCAACCAAGGCCCACAGTGCAGCAAAAGGTTGAGCGACTGGAAGAGCTCTCGAACGATTGGCCGTGGGCCACCATCGCCCCAGAAGCCGCAATCAGGATCTTCAGTCTTGAATTCCACTATCATACTTTTAACGTCGCGTGGAGCGCAATCCAGTCTTCGCCACCGGAAAGTGGTTATTGAATGCGAATTGCGCTCAATCTCGGCAACGTAAGTACCCGTCCTCGTCTTGCTCATGTGTGATTCGAGCTCGGTGTGAATCGTCCTGCAGGTAAGAAGCAAGTTGCACCAGGTGAGATCAAGCCTGGTCTGCTCATTTCTGCTTGGTCTCGACCAGAAGCCGCGGTCTTCAAATCCTTCATCCCATTTGTCCAGAATGTCGCAGTCGACATCTGCGTCAAGAATCGCATCGTAAATGGCCAGTCGGAGCTCTGTTGGTATGCCGAGCAGGTTGGCCTGCTGCGCTGTTGACATCCTCAATACGCTCGCGATGCGAACAGGAAGCTGCGGAGTAGTGCTGATGATGATGAAGAAGAAGAATGTTGGAGGAGGTGAAAGGAAGGTAGACATTGGCGGCTAGCAAGAAACACCGCCACTATTGGGACTGCCTGCTGCGGCACAGAGCGGGGCACTTACCGGTGAAGCAACGTGGGTGCCTGTCTCGCTCCAGGCATCCTAGGAAGTGATGTGCGAGGTGAAGAACATGTGCTCCGATCTGAGAGCAGCAAAGTAAGAAGCAAGATGCTCAACATTTGTGGCATGGAGACAGAGAGAGTGGTCAGGGTTTTATGGTCCCTGCTTGGCTTTGCTTGGCTGCGATTGGGTCCACTGTGACCACGTGCAAAAGTCTTCCAACTCTTCTTCATCAACGTGAAAATGTAAGAACTATCATCATCTGCCATCATGGCAGATACTCCAGACACTACAGAAAGCAGGTCCAAGAAGGGATCCGACTCCCGCCCACAAGAAGTGCGAAATATCCGTCCACAGTCATGGGCTGATCCAGGAACCTGGCCGTCATCAACAAAATGGATGCCAGCATATATCGCCGTGGCAGCAGTCGCCATTGCGCTCCTCTACATACGATTCTTGCAACCGTCGGGGCTAGACACCTCCACTTTCGATGATTGTATTGCGACATTCGATTACAGCTTCCGCATCAATGCTGCCTTGTCTCAAGCACACGAGCAGGCCACGCACAGCTGGGAAATCGGCTATGCTCATGAAGCGACAATGCAGATCTTTAATCCGGAGAGATCTGTTTTCGGCTCAGATCCGTTCCCTGGAGGCGAGCTGCCCACTCTTGGTCTACGACTAGATGAAGCCTCTTTGTATGCGCAGCCTAAAATTCGAACACATGACAAATCGCTATTCGATGAAGAGGGCGGCGCTGTGTCTGATCCCGCTGCGCTCGGTATCGCAGCTCTGATGCTTGGTCGGAGATCGTGGAACAGCAAAGCGTTTCGAGCAGCTGCTGAAAGGCAGAAAGACTTGTTGCTCAAACAAGCACCGCGATATATCAATGGTGCGATCAGCCATCGCTGGGAAAACGCCGAGCTGTGGTCAGATGCGCCGGCCATGTCTCCGCCCTTTCTGGCATACTATGGAGTGGCGACGAACGACACAGAACTTGTGCACGAGGCTGTCGTGCAAATTGGCCTTCATAGAGATGTACTGCGAAGCGCGAATGGCTTGTGGAAGCATATCATCGGCTCGCCAGATGACTCAGACGAAGGCTACTGGAGTAGCGGCAATGCTTGGACATCGTATGGTATGGCGAGAGTGAGGGCGACGATCAGTGCATGGTCGCATAACAATGCCACTCTTACAGCCGATCAGAGGAAGCTAGACTCTTGGATCAAAGAGCTCCTTGACGCTGTGATATCCAGCGACGATCACGAGTCTGGGCTGCTACGGAACTACTTGCAGGACAAGGACTACGATGGCGAGACCTCTGGTACTTCCCTCCTGGCTGCGACTACTTATCGCATGGCGATATTGGCCCCGGAAATCTTTGGTCAACGCAAATATCTTGATTGGGCGAACGCGAAGCGACATGCCGTGGTCTCACGCGTTGACGACGACGGCATTGCGAGTCCCGCTGCCAACCCATTGGACCACAAATCAAAAGTGCCTGTGGACATCAGCCCAGAAGGTCAAAACTCGCTCCTTCTGCTCGGCGCAGCTTGGCGGGATTGCGTGTGCAACGGACTTTGCATGGAGATGTACGTGGAGGAGCATGGTCTGGTGGGTGATTTCATTGACGAAGCTTTGAACGACAATGCTGACTACTATGATAGGAATCGCAGCCAGAATTGACGCCCAAGACAGTCGCGGGTCCGGCTTGGAAAGAGCTATGGCAGCGCGTTCACAAATATTTTCAGCCCATGTAATCGAACTCTCTGCATATGAAGCGGAACATCACATATATAGAAGACAGCAGAGTCTTTCCACATTGCTTAAGAGCTGTGCGCAGGCGCGACATTTTCAGAAAGTTTGACTAAGGCGTGAGCCGAGCTTGGTGGTGCCTCAGGCATCAAGTGAATATACTGTACATTTTCTAATCGATGTCGAACATCGCTGGACCAGAACACAGACCAGAGAACCATGGGGAATCAAGGTCGCTCGTAGCTCAGAATCAATTGCGATACACGTAACACTTGCCCATAGGTCCACTGAAGTCTTGCTTAGCCGGGGAGTCAAGCAAAACGAGAGGAATGTCGAAGTATCGCACCCTTAGCGTACGGTCGACTGTACTCTATGATCCCTAGCATTTTCCGTAAAGCATAATACGCTTGAACTATATAAGAGCTTCCCACTTGGCCGGGACGACCCGGAGTAAGGTCCCTTCACATCCGAATTTTGACCAAAATGCAATTTTCCCGGCCTCCCTTACAAAACAACACCTCCCCAACATCATAGGTCGTATCACAGCAGCAAAAGAACGGGCTCAACTCGGAATTGAACCAAGGACCTCTTGCAGGACGGAGCAGTGAGCTACCCAAAGCAAGAATCATACCACTAGACCATTGAGCCGATGTTACAAGCATTGTAAACTTGTAATTGATGGAGATGGTGATTTGACAAACATTATGACGGCTGGCACAAGCACAATACAGTGCTTGCTAAGGCAATGTTGCTTTGTTTTTCCTTCCAGGTCTTGTCTTGGTTGTTACACTGAAAGCAGTCCCTGGACCATTGTAAGGGCTGCCAAGAAATCGTCGAAAAACTCCCAATGCTTCTGTCATGGTGGAGGCAGCTAGTTGAGCCGCAATCACACACATTTTTGTTAAGAATGTCCGGCTTCAATGCTGTAGCATCGCGGAGAGCTGCTTACACATGCAGCAGCAGCTTGAGATCAAGTTCTTATGCAAACGGGGTCAATGTGGCGAAGAACCTCCACGATCGTCGTCCGATGACCTCACCAGTACCTGAGCGTCAGAGCTCTATAATTCTTGTGCAATATCTGATGTAGTCCACGGTCAGGCCTTGTTCTATTATCGGTTGACTGGGAGCATCAGCACAATATCCCATCGCCTGCTGTAGTAGAAGGCCAAATTCTCTCAAAATGGGCTTACCACAACGACCCGAAGAACCTCGCTCCTCCGAGACCCCATCGACCACCACAAAAGCCTCTTCCCTCCCTCCAGAAGCCCTCGCCCTCGCTACTCAACTCTTCGACCACGCTCGTACCGGCCAGACCGCGACCCTCTCCCAATACATTACGCACGGCATACCCGTAAACCTGACGAATGACAAAGGCGACAGCCTCCTCATGCTAGCAGCTTACCATGGGCACCTCGAGACTGTACAGATGCTTGTCGAAAAAGGCGCAAATATCGATGCCTTGAATGATCGAGGGCAGAGCATCGTAGCAGGAGCTGTGTTTAAAGGGTACGATGATGTCGTGAAGTATTTGGCAGAGAAGGATGCAGATCTGGCCAATGGACAACCCTGCGCGATTGACACGGCACGTATGTTCAAGAAAGAGGAGTTGCTAAGGTTCTTTGGGATCGAAGAATGATGAGATTGGAGGATTTGGGGGATAGAGGAAGAGGAATATAAATATGACACGCCCTCGCAAGTCATGCAAGGGATTAGCCAGAGGATTAAGCTTGACATGATGCTGCAGCACAACAAGCACTGCCTGTACCATCTTTCCAGCTCTCGAGGAGACTGCTGGCGATATAATTGCAAAGAGGGCTAATGAAAGAGGAGGGCGCAATGGGCAAAAGCAATACTTATTGAAAGGGTATGAAAAAGATGAAAGGACAGTCGTCAAGAGTTTGAAGATGTGCGAGTAGACATGGAGGGCTTCTGGGAAATCCAGAAAGTGTGCTGAGTAGCAGCACTGGTGGCAGCACGAATGTTGACCTGGCACGCTGAGCAAGCCGAGAATACGTGGAGTAGTCGCACGTTTCTCTGTCTCGACGACGCAGATACAGCATCTTAGTTATGCCTGTAGACCGGGCATCCTCAATCTTAGTCCACTTTGCGAAGATTCGCGAAAACACCGAGAGCCAGGCGACGGTTCCACAGAGCTTTTGGTGGCAAGTGGCACTCAGATCCGTTACGCGCTCGAACGCCGTAGCCGTCGGACTCGACAACGTTTTTGGGCCAGAAGAGGACTTGTGTTAGGGCGGGAAGACTTGTATTTCTACGAGTGGCTCGCGTGCTCGGATCATTGGGCCAGAAGAGTCGTCGCTTGACATGCTTGTCGCAGTAAATATGCAGGCGGCATCTTGTCCCAGTCGGGCTGCATTCAGTGCGCACGAAGCCAAGCTGAAGTAGCCACATCAAAGCCGGTGCAAAGAGCCAAGCAGCCGAGAATGCAGAGCTCGAGACGGCTTCTGGTCGGCCGTTTCGTATTGGCGATGCGAGCACATTATATCGTGGTACTGATTGCCTTTCCTCGAGCATTTCCATCTTCGAAGTTTTGTTCGTCAGACCGGCATTCGTTCAAAGACGGTGGCGTTCCGTTCCAGTCAGTATACAGTGTCACTTCTTGCCCTTCTTTTTCCCGCCATCCTTACTCGCACCCTCCTCAACCACAAATCCGCCTTTTACAACCGCATCCCTCGCGGCCTGATTGATCAACCTGAATCGATCCGGGCCCAGTTTAACGCCTCCATACCACCTACTCACAACAACCATGACATTCCACAGCCCCATCAATTCCAACAAATGCAACAATCTGCCTCCCGCTGCATCCTCCCCATCATCATCACAGTCCTGGAACTGCACGCCATTCTCGCCGCGTATCCGCCACGCCGTGATATTATGCGTAGCTTTCGCGACCTTCTTATCCGTAGCGAGGAGATGGGCCAAATATGATTTTGCCTCGTCCACAGTTGAGACTTGCGCCGCACGAGCGAGGAAGACAGACTTCTTCTCTGTGACGACATCAGACTCATTCCAGGGTGGTGGATTTCCAAGTTCTTCTATGGGCTGATATTGAGAGTGAAAGTCAGAAGCTATGGTCTCGTCCGAGTAGTCGTGGTGGGAGAGCTGACCGTGCGCTTCAGTAGCTTGTTGTTCCGAGTCCTTTGAGCTGAAGTCCAAGCCGAGCTGTTGAAGTCTCTGTGTCGATTCTTCAATGAGGTCGAAGATGCAAGGTGCGCCAGGCGTATAGATCTCAGCCAGAATGGTGCGGACGAGGTCGACGATGGCAGTGCCTTGGCCTTTAGCCGTATCGTGGCCAACATGTTGCGTACCAAGAAGCGATGGAGGAGCGTCGGGATAGTCTGCAGGGAACTCTATTCGCAGAGAGATGTCGGGTTGAGATGGGATAGTCAAGGCATAAAGATAAGATGCTTCTTCGAGGGATGTGATTGTTTCTTCGCCGTAAATGGCATTGATGGAGTTGACTTCATCAAGCAGATCTTCTGACATGACGATTGCACTATCATGAATGGCTTGGGATCGAGTCCATGGTCTTGCCAGTGTCAGGACTTGTTCGCACCAATTGATTGAATATTAAACTACATATATTTGAGCTTCCGGGAGGAAGTGCGAAGTGAACATTGAAGCTGCACGCGAGTCATGCGGAATTTGGCCCGCTTTCCATCACAGATTTCCGACGTCGAACATACTTCTCATCGTCCCCACAACCAGCACAACCACCATGTCGCGCACGTCGATTCTCGGCTCTCTGCCAAAGCCCAAATACAGCGGCGAAGATGAGGAGCTCCCGACACACACACAGCAGAAAGGGCCGAAGGTGATTGCCGCGCGAGATCTGGAATCCTCCCAATTGACCGTCAAGCGGAGCGGACCACCGCCATACGGCCAGCGATCCGGATGGCGACCTCGAAATGCGGAAGACTTTGGTGACGGAGGCGCGTTTCCCGAGATACCTGTCGCGCAGTACCCGCTGGACATGGGGAGGAAGAACGTACCATCGAGCTCCAACGCGCTGGCGCTGCAGGTTGATGCCGAGGGCAAGGTGAAGTACGATGCAATCGCGAGACGAGGACATGGCGAGAATCGGATTGTGCACGCGAGCTTCAAAGATTTGATTCCGCTGCGACAACGGGCAGATGCGGGAGAGATCAATTTGGAGAAGCCAAGCGAGGAGGAGGTAGAGGCTACAAAGCAGAGGACACAACTCGCGCTACAAGGACTGGTCAACGGAGCGCTGGCGGCGCAGAAACCCAAGAATGTGAAGGGCACCAACAGGCCGGAGCCGACATTCGTGCGATATACACCTGCGGATCAAATGGGCGACAAGAGCAAGAAGCAGGACCGGATTATGAAAATTGTGCAGAGGCAGCAAGATCCCATGGAGCCGCCGAAGCACAAGATCAAGAAGGTCCCTCGTGGACCTCCATCCCCACCACCGCCCGTCATGCATTCCCCGCCGCGCAAACTGACCGCAGAGGATCAAGAGAACTGGAGGATCCCACCACCCGTCTCGAATTGGAAGAACTCAAAGGGTTACACTGTGCCGCTGGACAAGCGACTGGCAGCAGATGGCCGAGGCTTACAGGATGTGACCATCAACGACAAATTTGCACAGTTCGCTGAGGGCCTCCACGTCGCGGATCGACATGCAAGGGAGGAGGTGCAGCAAAGAGCCAAGATGCAGCAGCGACTGGCTGAGAAAGAAAAAGAGGCTAAGGAGGAGAATCTGCGTCAGCTGGCAATGAAGGCACGGGCAGACAAGGAAGCAGCCATGGCACAACGACGTGGATCCGATCGTGGACGTTCAAGGAGCCGGTCCGTGGATAGCAGATCGTCTTATTCATCGTATTCTTCTCGATCACGGAGCGACAGCAGGAGCAGAAGCCGGAGCCGGAGCCGAAGCCGCAGTGGTGGCCGTGACGATGGGGAGAAGGAGCGAAGAGCGCGTGAGAAGGCCAGAGCAGAGCGGAAACGCGAGGCTCAGCGGGAGATGCGACAAAAGAACATGGGCCACGAGCGAAGGATGAAGATGATGGCTCGAGAGCAGGGACGTGATATTAGTGAAAAGGTTGCGCTGGGGCTGGCCAAGCCAACGCAGAGCAAGGAAGCCATGTACGACTCGCGTCTCTTCAATCAGAGTTCCGGGCTCGCTGCTGGATTCAACGAAGATCAGGCGTACGACAAGCCTCTATTCGCGAGTCGCGACGCGTTGAACTCGATATACCACTCCGGGGCAGCAGACGATGATGGCGAGGACGATGGAGAGACATTGGAGAAGATCCAGGGTACGAAACGATTCGATGGGCTTGGAAGAGCGCCGAAGGACGGATTTAAAGGCACAGACACAGTCGAGAAGAGGACTGGTCCTGTGCAGTTCGAGCGCGATCGCGGCGACGATCCCTTTGGCGTAGAGGCGATGATTGCAGAGGCTTCAGACAAAGCAAACAAACGCTCCGCCGAGGACGATGGAGGCGGCCGCGGGAAGAAGGCGAGAGTGGACGATGAGTGACAGTGATATTGTATAAGGTATGTAGCAAATCTCGCGTTGAAGCGCAGTTTCTCGAGCGACATGCAGGCTTCAAGTCTCATCGATTTCCAGCAACGTCCTTGCACTCGTGAAGACGAGCTCAACGCTGCCTTTGTACACAGTGCACGATGTCCGAAGCACAAGTCTCTGAAGCCTCGCGCGCTTCACTACCGCGCAGCGAGCAACAGCGCCTTGTTCTATCTCTATTCACCAGCGCGGCCGTTTGCTCGCGGTCGCGCTCGCAAGCCATACTAATGCATCTCCTGCACCGCTTCGTGCTTCAGCAAACGTCTCTACTTCTCGAAATACAAAGTCCATACCAGTCGCGCGACCATACTAGAACAAGCCCTTTTCAAACCTTCAGCAAACGGCCACAAAGCCATGCCGCCGCACAACATTCTCACCCGCCGCGTCCTGAACAACTGCGAACCAACTTCGGCAGTAAAACCACAAACTCCTCCCCCTGGCGACTCGTCTCCCACACCAGCCGAGGCTATGACACCCATTTCCTTTGGAACTTCTGCCGCTCTCGAGATGTCGCCCACGAGTCTCTTCGCTTCGGGACAGCAGATACGCTACCCGCTTGCCTCAACCACCATCAGCAGCAGCACGACAACCACTTCAGAAGCCTGGCCGGATCACTTCCCAGATGTGCCACGCATCCTGTCCTACTGCCTCGCAGGCGGGCTTGGATTCGGAATAGTCACAGCAATCTGCTTGTTGATGATTATGTACTGGCCGCGAAGACCATCATCTCATTCCCAGTCCGCCGGGGAAGGAAAGTCGAAAGGCATATATCGCGCAGTGCCCCAAGGAGACGTGGAACTGCAGGATCTTGCTTCTTCCTGCTCTTCGTCCACGTCTCATCGTCACGCTCATTCGATTGAAGTGGACAGTGCGAAGGAGATGCTGTTGCGGCAGAGAAAGAAGGAATTGATGAAGAGGATCTTGCGAGTCGATACTACGGGAGAGTATCGTGGGTTGGGTATTGTCGTGCCGCGTGAGGACGTGGTTGCGCCCCTTTGCGAAGAGGTGCATGATGAGGAGCAGCTGCCGGAAGAGCAGCATTGGAAGGTACCGCCGAGAGGTCGTGGTGAAGTCCCATATGCGCCAACGATCCAAATCCATGCACCAGCAAATCCAACAAACAAGGCTCCTGCATCAAGCCATGAAGCATCAGGCGCCGACAAGAATCAACTTCTCAATAACTCGCCACCTTTCAATCTTCACCACCACCGATCTCACCACGATCTCGAAACCGGCATGCTGCACAACGCAACACAGCTCGGAAGCTCATTTGCCCCATCCTCACTTTTCGCTCGCGGCAGAACTTACTACTCCAACCCCGCCTCCCGGTCTCCCTCCGCCTCTTCATCCTCTGCCAGCTCAGCGCCCGTCAGCAGAGCCAATTCTACACTCAATCTGCTGCTTGAAAAAGGAGAAGATGCGATCAATTTTGCGGCCCGGAAATTGGCGAAGATGATGTACGACCAGGTCAATCGGGATAGAGACGTAGAAGCCGATCTGCTGTTGCCTGTGAGGGCGGAGGAGATGGGAAGAGAGAGATCCGGTTGATGAGGGAAGAGGCCGGAATGAAGGGCTTTTTTGTTACACTTTTGGCGTCTGTAACTGGAGGCATGCTAGCACTTTATGGAGACTGGCACTCTTGTTTGGTGCCTCAGTGTTCGCGTTCGTTCCTGGAGGCACTGTTCTGCCTCAGCTTCAAAAGTTTTCGCACACAGCCACTGAGCTGTACAGATCACGATACCCACTGCACATCAAAATCTCTAGCAGGTTGACTCTTGATCTTCCACCCACTCAGCTTCACATTGTTCCAGCCAAGAGACTCACAACTTAGCGTGCCTTGGAACTTATCACAATTGTTGCCAGAGAACACCAGATATCCAGAGTCCGTGGTGAGTACCTTGTCGTCCTCCACTGCCGCCGGAACTGGAACTTGGTCGGACATCGCCTCAACCTCATCTTCTTTCTCTTGGGGAAGGTCTTGCGGTGAAGATGCTGCCTCGCTCAATATCTCGCCTTGCCATTTCAACCAAAACTTCGGACTGCGGAAGCTGTTCTTCTCGAACTGCCGATGCCGTTGCTGCTCACGATCATCTTCTTCACTCGATTGCCCGTCATCCTCCTCCACATCCTCACAATTCCCCTCATCACCAGACCCTTCCTCTTTCTCCTGCTCCTCCTCTTCCTCGTCTTCCTCAAAAGCCCTAACAGCCACCTTCATAGCCTTCCTACTCCCAGCGAAAACAACAGTCCCATGCAATGCTCCAGGCAGAACCAGCTCCCCAACCAACGCATTCCCCAGCTCATTCGTATTATAGATCTCAAGTCTCCCAACTCCAGAGTTCAGTCCTTCTTTCGCAGCGCTTCTTTTGTCTGCAGCAGGACACTTGACCTCATACGTCCCAAACGTCTTATGAACGTCAAACGCGCCATTACTCTTCCCACCTTTCCCACGTCCTTGTTTGCCAACTCTGTTGTGGAGGTGCCTGTTCGTCAATGCAGCGTCTTGCCAGTCGTCCATGGTGCTGGAGCGTCAGCAGTGTGCACTACCAAGTATTTGAAAGGTGAAAGGCGGAGTTGAGGAAATGTCAAGCAGATCAAGTGACGTTCATGGCATGCGCGTCATTGACGACGGTCGTATGCAGATGGCCCTACCTGCATTTCCATACATTGGATGTGTTCTATCAGTGTGGAGTACTCCTCTCATGCATGATATAGCAAGTCCACCAGGCTTCGTGGTGTATTCTACCATTTCCAAGACGAAGAAGGAAAGAAGAAGCCTTAACGGCATAGTAAATGTGCACCAGTCTCGAGAAAGCCAGCCAAAGTCTACACTTTCTGAAGCATTAAAGTACTTTGAATTATTAGACATTCGGAGAAGGCCTAACAACGTACTGAACCATTCACTGCATCGCTAAAGCAAGACAAATGAGATCGGGCTTTTCTGCAAGCGAACGTGTCAAGCCACATCTGGTTGCGATACTATCCTCGTGAGGGATATCTTCTGCTGATGTGATGATATTGGCAAGCGTATTCTTCAAGCACGGGCATATGAACGAAGAGAATGTTGGGACGAAACCGGCGTGGAAAATGATGATCAAACGTGAAACAGACACCACTTCCTCAGAAAGTCCAGAAATCCAAAGGAAATTTCATCCGATCCATTCACACTCCAATGTTACAACCAAGACCTAAGAAAGAAACCCCGAAAGCATTTCATCATTCCTGTCGCCCTCGTCCGTTCCGAAGAGACCTATGTCTCGCTGGCGCGTGCGTGTGTTTACATGCTCGCATGTGTGTCGAAGTGCACTTTCCCGGCCTCGACTTTTGGGCGTGGCTGCAGGAGAAAACTGTATGTGCTTGTCATTCGACCACTCGCTCAGCGGACTTGTGTGCCTCCTTCGCCATCTACCGGTTGAAACGGTCTCACATCTTTCCTCCCCAGAAGTGAGTGCCGAGCCTTCCACATCCCCACTCGCCGATTTCCAGTCTATGTGCGCGGTGGTTCCGCATTGTTGTTGTGATTGTGGAAGAGGTCAAATTCAGACTTCCTCACTGTTGCCATCTCGCTTTCGAAATCGATTCCAGTTCTTCACTTTTCCGGTGGTGGCTGGTTTCGTCTCGGGTAGCGGCTTCCACTCGGCTCTGCTGGAGTCTCGGTCTTATCCTGCCTCTGGGCCTGAGCGATGGCGTTGGCGTTCTTCTGGTACTTGTAGACGGTCCAGTCGAAGACGTAGTCGTACTGGAAGCCTTCTCTCACGAAGAGGTCTCGGAAAATCTTTCGCAAGTACGAGTAATCCGGCTTGTCGTCGAATCTGAGACTCCTCGCGTAGTTGAGGTAGATGGCAAACTCGTTTGGAAAGCCGCGGCAGAGCACTTCGGTAGGAGTGGTCATCTTCTTCTCCATGATGCGGTCGTACTTTTGCTTCTTGGTGGTAGCTTTGAGACCTTGCCAAGGAAGAGAGCCTCGGCAGAAGTAGAGGAAGACATAGCCCAGGGATTCGATGTCGTCGCGGCGCGATTGTTCTGCAGAGGTACATTAGTCTTCGTGCGACATGTGTCATGCATCTGCTCCGTGCAGGTACATTGGATTGCAGACTCACCGACGCCGAGATGTGTGTTGATGGAAGCGTAGCGAGCTGTTCCGGTAAGGTTCTTGTTCTCGCGGTATGGAATGTGGAAGTGTGTCTTTGGGTCGCGGTACTTTTTCGCGAGGCCGAAGTCGATGACATTGACCTGGTTGCCACGCTTGCCAATGCCCATGACAAAGTTGTCAGGCTTGATGTCACGCTGCACGAGATGGTTAGTAATCGCATCAGGCTGTGGCGTGTGCGGCTGAGGTCAAATAGGCAGAAAGAGGAAGAAACGTACTGCATTGATATTAGCAAGCATGACATGCACGATTGGTGGAGCGCGACTGACCATGAATAAATGACTTGGCGTGAATGTACTCGATGCGAGAAATGAGCTGATCGGCGAGCAGCAGGACGGTCTTCAGCGAGAACTTGCGGTTGCAGAAGTTGAAGAGGTCTTCCAGCGAAGGACCCAGCAGGTCCATGACCTGTGGCAGTTAGTATAAGCCATCTCTCGCTCGAATCGGACTCTCCAGCGTGCATACCATGGCATTGTAGTCACATTCGGTGCCAAACCACCTCACAAAGGGAATTCCGACGCCGCCGGCGATGGACTTGTAGACGCGGGCCTCGTACTCCAGCTGGGGGTGCTTGGCCTTGACGCTTTCCAGCTTGATGGCAATTTCCTCGCCGGAGATGATGTTGGTGCCCAAGTAGATGTCGCCAAAGGAACCGCTTCCGATTTTCCGGCCGATGCGGTACTTGTTGCCCACGCGCAGGTCCATGCCCGCCGAGGTAGGCATGATGTGTGTGTGTGTGTGTGTGGCAGCAGCAGCAGTCCTCTGCAAAGAGAAGAGGTGCGGCGGGGCGGTGGTGTTAAGATGTGGTGTCGGTGTCGGTGGGCTGGTGTTGTGGGTGGGTAGGATCTCCGGGGCGTGTCGCGAGGTTGGAAATAGAAAAAGAAGTGGAGCTGGCTGGCAGCTGGGCCGATGCTGGTGCGGAAGGGAGGCACAGCTGCAGGCAAGCGCCGCGCCGTGATTTGATTGTTGATTTGACGGCAAGGCAGGCACGAGGCGCGAGGCAAGGCAAGCAGGCAAAAGGCGAGGCAAGCACGGTGACTACTACAAGAAGGAGCAGCTCGTGCGGCAATCGTGTGACGTGTACCATTTGCGCCCTAGATGCCTGATTCTTATTCACGCGTGTCAGTCGCCGCCGTTGCTGGAATCCAATTCATGACAGCGCATTGGGCAGCGGCCTTGGCAACATTGCGACACGTGGAGAGAGCGATAAGCCCATCCTTTGATCCCATCCGCATACCGCATCCGCGACATCACCACCCGAGATTGAGAACAGCCGGCGACGACGACATCTACCGCCCGCTTTCTGCTTTCTGCTCTCTGTCCATCGCAAGTCTACACGAATGGCCTCCTGCAGCGCGATGCCGCTAACGCCCAACGTCACTCGCGTCCGTCTGGTCGGTGAGCTGAAACACTTCCCTCACCGCCGCCCAACGCCTGCGAATTGCCTCATTTATGCCATCAAACGGCGCAACCGCAAACCGCTCCCGAACGAACGCGCCCGACCATTTCTTCGTTGCATCCGCTCCCAAGTACGACTTTTCCAGGCGATGCGTCGCGTGCCCCAAGATTGCTTCGGCCACTGCTTCTTTCCATCTTCTTCCAAATGTTCTTCATCAGCGCTGCTTCTGCTTCTGTCGGATGCGGACGTCCATGTCGCGTGATCAAGCGCAGGCAGAGCAACATGTCGGCCCGCGGCACACTCCACGTGACGAGGCCTTCGGGCAAACATCGCTGACAGGCTGACTGCAGCCGTCGTGACGTGCAGTCTTTTGCCAGCCGAGATTCGAGTGTGAAGAAGCCGTTGTTCTGACGCGGCACTCCATTGTACTGGGCCACGGAACCATATTCAAAGCCATGCGGAGCGCCGACGACGTTTCGACCGGCGTCCATGGGAGTCGACAACAGCATGGGATTTCTGATGCAAGTGATCGTGCGTCGAAGCAATCGAGAAGCCTCCTCTCCCACCATTGCCACACCGGCCTTCTGAGCCGCTCCATCGTCTCTTCACACCCGTTGATCAGTCCCAGCGACACCCGTGAGTATATGGCGTCCCGCGAACGTGCACATCAAAAGTGGTACGAGCCTACGTGGGTCATTTCACATTCTCAGACATCTTGTTCTTTCTGCCGCTCCCATTTAGCTTCTATAATCACCTGCGAGGTGAGCACAAGCAGCAACAGAAGATCACCAGGCTCGGCATGCGATCATTTTCAGGCACTGTAAAAGCGGCTTCCTGAAATTGAATTGGAACGAAAGAGTTATGAAGCAAGTTGATCTGTCCCGGAATTGAACTGGTCTCTCTACTCTAGTCCGACCGACTGGGCCTGGCACATGGAATAATACAAGCCTCTGGCTCGAAGAAGTTCCTCATGAGAACCACACTCAACAATCCTCCCCTCACCGACCACGAAAATAACATTCGCATTCCGCACTGTACTCAGCCGGTGAGCAACAGCCACAACCGTTCGCCCCAATCTGGCGCTTTCCAGAGACTCCTGGACAATTCTTTCGCTCTGCGTGTCCAATGCAGATGTAGCCTCATCAAGAAGAAGCAATTGCGGTCTCCGAATCAGCGCCCGCGCTATCGATATTCGCTGTCTCTGTCCACCAGACAGCTGATTTCCACCTCCGCCGCAGCCCGTCTCCAGCCCTTCGGGCAACGAGCTGACAAAGTCAAGACAGTTCGCCATGCGAAGCGCTTCGCGCACTCGATCGTCGGATACTTCTTCGTCGAGGCCAATCGTGACATTATCGCGAATGGACCCTTGGAACAATCCCGGTTCTTGCTGCACAAGCGATATATGCTTGCGGTAGAGGTGAGGCGACATGGCTGATATTCCCTGCCCGTTCAGCATAATCTGGCCTGATAACGGATCGTAGAATCTCTGGAGGAGGCTGATGACTGTGCTCTTGCCGCAGCCCGAAGGTCCCACGAACGCCGCGTACTGACCAGACTCGATTTTGAACTTCATCCCCTTGAGGACAGACACAGTCGGCCGTTTTCGATATCGAAATTCCACATCGTCGAACCTCACATCGGCTTGGTTGCCGAAAGGTCCCTTGCCCATATTGGTCGAAGTCTCTCGAATCTGGCTCTCAACCGTGCGTAGCCAAAGGATGTAGTTGACAGCAGATCGAGCTTTAGCCAGAGAGCTACTGAACGAGAAGAATGCCGCAGCGGCTTGTCCTGCAAATATGATCGCTGTGAAGACCACCATGAATTGCTGTGTCGTATACTCGCGTCTGGCCACGAGGCGTGAGCCATACCAAAATCCGAGCGCGATGATCAAATATTCCAGTGACTGGGACAGAGCATACGGTGCCGTAGCAAAGATGAAGTACTGAATCGACTTCTTCGCATCCTTCCGCACAGCCGCATTATACTGATCCATGACCTGAGGCTCCATCGTCAGCGACGCAATCGTCCGGATGCCCGCAGTAGACTCAATCGCCAGCGCAGCACTATTCGCAAAATGCTTCCCATTTCGTTCTTCATACTGATTCTCGCACCAGATCTTCACATAGCCAGCACCAATCAGAATCGGGAGACCGCCGAATACCAGAACAAGTCCGAGTTTCCAACCCCAGACTATACCCAGAATACTCGAAGCGACCAAGCTCACCAGTACGATTGAGATGACGACCATACTCGATGACAACAACTCTCGAATCGCAGCCGGAACATCATTCAACTTCGTCGTCAAATTCGCAACATGATGAAGATCGTAGAATTCTTGATCCATTCGTAAATACCGATCCAGTAATTCTCGCCGATATTTTGTCGCAAGTTGTTGACCAATGATGTGGCACGTATAGCCGACGCAGAAATAGCTGATGGCAGTGGCGAATGCCATAGCCAGGAAGACAAGAGCGGAAAAAGTCGCTTGTCGTTGACCTTCTTCCTCTGGCAGGACAAAGGCATCGTTGAGTTTGGAGAAGAGGATCGCCTGGATCGGGTTTACGGCACCGCCGATTGCGGCGCCGAGGGAGAGGATGAGGTAGTGGTGCCAGTGAGAAGGGCGATTTTCGAGGAGCATGATCCAGAAGCATTTTAGGAGGGAGTGTTTGAGGCCTTCGGATGTGACGCGGGGAATTGAGAGTTCGGGTCGACGGCGTGGGAAGTCGTGAGAGGTCCTGTTCCAGTTGGCGTATGTCTGTACGTCTTTCCGTTCCAGGTCGTCGATATCTTCCTTTTCCTCAACATCGTCATCCTTTTCATCACTGTCATAACTCCCCTTACTATCGCTGTCAAAACTCATCCTCGATCCAGTCTGATGATAATCCAACAAATCCTGTAACGAAAACATCTCATTACTCAGCCTTCTCCCTCCCCTCTCCGCATCCTCATCTCCCCGCGAAGCTTCTGGCGAAGAAGCATTCAAATCCTGCGCCCTAACCATCCCCGCATACTTCCCATTCTCCCTCCTCATCAACTCCCCATGCCTCCCCTGCTCCACCACCTTCCCCTCCCCCAAAACCACAATCTTATCCGCATTCCTCACAGTCGCCAACCGATGCGCAATCACAATCGTCGTCCTCCCCTGCATCACCCTCTCCAGCGCACCTTGCACAACCCTTTCCGTACTAGGATCCAGCGCACTCGTCGCCTCATCCAACAACAATATCCTGGGGTTCGAAACAACCGCTCTCGCGATCGCGATTCTTTGCCTCTGCCCACCACTTAACATCCCACCTCTTTCTCCAATATTCGTATCATATCCTCTTGGTAAATCCATGATGAATTCATGCGCGTTAGCTTGGCGGCAAGCTTCCTGGACTAGTTCTCTTTGAGTCTGAAATGGAAGATTGAGTTGTTTTCCCGTCATCCCCATAGCGATGTTTTCGAATACTGTTCCGGAGAAGAGAGTGGGTTCTTGTTGGACGAGACCGATGTTACTGCGGAGGTAGCGGGTGTTGTATTGAGAGAGGGGAATTCCGTCGAGGGTTATAGATCCTGCTTGGCCTGACGAGGGAATGTCGTACCAGCGTTCGAGCAAGGCGATGAGAGTAGATTTTCCGCATCCGCTTGGACCGACGAGGGCGGTAGTCTTGCGGGCTGGGATTGAAAGAGTGAGGTTTTGGAGAACAGGAAGTTCCGGTCGTTGAGGGTATGCGAACGTGAGATCTCTGATTTCGATCTGGCCTTGTTGCATACATCTTTGGCCTGTTTCTGATAATGGATCCAGAAGCGAAGGTCTGTCGATCGTTTGAAAGAGCGCTCTGGCTGCCGTGCTAGCATTCGCGACAGCTTGCTGTTGAGGTCCGATTTGTTGAATAGCACCATTCGCCATACACACCGAAAGTAGAACAGTAAACACCGGTCCGCTAGATTCGATATCGCCGCTCTCGTAGAGTTCATAGCCTTGCCAGAAAGCCAGCACAAATATGCAAGATACGATAAAAGCCTGGGAAGAATACAGAATCCCATAAATCAGTGGTTTCCTGCGTCCAGCTTCATTCGCAACATCCAGAAAATCATTATGCTTCGCCAGTAATTTCTGCTCAGCACCAAAAGCCCGTACAGTCTTGATAAGTCCAAACGCATCCTGCGCAACATTCGTCGCTTGAGAAAGTGCCCGCTGACTCGCAGCTTCGATTTTCGTATCCTTGGAAATGGCGAAGCCGACAATGATGAACCACGCTGGAATTAAGCTCAGCGTGATGAGTGCAAGTTTCCAACTCACAGTAAGCGCAACTACGATAGCAGCAAAGAACATAGCCAAACCTTGAATCAACGATGACAATTTATCTCCGATTCCAAGATTGATCGTATCCCCACTGCTCGTCAAATGCGTTGCCACGGACTGCTGTTCTCTGTCGAAAAGCGCGATTTCTTGACTGAGAGTTTTGCGGAGATAGTCTGCTCGGAGAGCACAGGTTACATGTGTTGCAGCGATGCTGATGAGGAGGTTTGCGAGATATGCCAGAGCAAACTTTGCGGCAAATAGACCTGCGAGCATGGCGGTTGCTTGGTCGACATCTTGGAGGAATTTGTTTGAGGGAGTCTGGCCTGCAATAAAGTCGTTGAATTTCGTGATGAAGCGGCCAAAGACTATGGTCATGAGTGGGCCGATGGCTCCCAAAGCGATAGAGGCGAGGATTGCGATGGCGTAGAGAGTGGTATCCCAGGATGTGGCATATCCGAATACTCGCTGGTAGGTTCGCGTTTAGGATACATCGAAGCAGTGTTGAATTGAAGAACGTACCCAGTAGTATCTCATGCCACCATTGGACTCATCTCTCTTCGCATCGCTGCATATTTTGACTGCATCATCTTCATCCGCGACACGAACTCGCGTCACTCCAGTTTTGTCGCCTAGCACTTCGAGTTCATGGCCATCGATCTCGCCTGGAGCGGAGCCAGATTGTGTTTCACCCATTCCTCTACATGAGTGACAGAGACGATCTACGACGATGCGGGGCCGCAAGCAGTAGTCTACAGGGCCCGCCTGGAGACTTCATCGTGTACCCGGTGTTTTCGGGCTATTATGTGACACATCTTCACGTAGCGTGCTATTCTCAGCCAGAGGCGAAGCTGCCTCGCACATCCACCGAGGCTCTCCAACGTGAGCCGAAGCAGTGCTGATGCCACATATCGTTGGGATCGCCTGAAGAAGAGCGTTAAAAAGTGTTGGTGCAGGCTCGAACTGTGTACGTTGAAGGAGTGTGGGTCAAGCAGATCACAGAACGCACGGAAAAACGTAGGTCCGTTTGGGCCACGAGCTACGCCAAGACTACGGATGAGACGAGGGGGAGACATCCATGTACGGCCTTAAGGCACCATGACAAGCCGCCGATGAACAGTGCGACTCTTGAGAACAACTAGGGATGACGGACGCATTTATTTCACGCTCAAATAATCACAAGTAGGGTCTCATCAAACGAAAAGTGGACAGAGATTGAAAGAGAACATTGATCAAAGCTGGAGATATTTCTTCTAAGTTCACAAGTCCTGTGTGCCTTCCGAAACTATACGGCTTATCTCCACCCGCTTTCTACGAAGCGTTACCGGGGGAGAACACAAATTCTGCCAGTGCCCTGAGGTTCGGCATGGTGAGAACTTGATTCAGAGCCACTTCATGCCCCGTCTCTCGTCGTATCCAGTTCCGCAGCTCAACAGTGACCAAAGAGTCCAAGCTGTACTCGACGAGATCGATATCAGGATCGACCTCATCAGCATCCATCACTGCCAGAGTTGCAACTCGCTCCATCAACGCCGGCAAAAACGATTCGGCATCGCTATACTTGCTGGAGCCTTTCATGGCAGACGCCGCGTTGTCCTGTTGACGCAGTGCGGAGTACATGTGCAATCGCTCGCCAATCGCGGACATGTCTGGAGATTGCTGATCTCGCACAAAAGCGGTGGCTCGGACCGCTTCGTCGTATTGACCGGTTTTGCAGGCGACGATGGCTTCTTCGATAAGGTGTTCAATCTGCGGCATCTGCAACCAAACGCCTGTATTTTCACGCATTGATCGAGTCATTCCGTTGTCTAGTGCATAGCCTGCGTCTTCGATCATAGGGAGCTGAATGGAGATGGCCGGGAGCCCTTGCTCTCTTCGGTACGCCGAGAATGCTTCCAAGAAGGTCTAGATCGATCTAGTCAGCCAAAATTCCGCGCAGGGGCAGTTGTGAAGAGTGGATTTACCGTTGTGCCTCCATAAATGCTCTGCCCAGCATTTCCTGTCACGCCAGTGATCGATGCCAGGGAGATGAAAAAGTCGAGCTGAGGAAAGAGCTCATGCAGATGCCAAGCAGCATCGATCTTGGGCGCAGAGACCTTTTGCCAGTCGTCGAAAGTCGTATTCGTAAGCAAGGCGTCCTGTGCGATGTCATTAGTAGCAATTCATTTGACATTGCATGTCCTCAATCCTGGTGACTTACCCGAAGATACAACGCTCCGTGGATTACGCCTCGAACGGGAGGCAGGCCATCAAGGCTCTCCAGCGCCT
This sequence comes from Cercospora kikuchii, assembly GCF_019650295.1. Lineage (NCBI taxonomy): Eukaryota > Fungi > Ascomycota > Dothideomycetes > Mycosphaerellales > Mycosphaerellaceae > Cercospora > Cercospora kikuchii. The sequence continues at coordinate 47,925 of NW_025408588.1, forward strand.
CTTCGAGGCTTGCTCTGCTGGCCACATCGCATGCAACAGCTCGAACGCTGGGGTGCTTCTGCGTCAGTTCGGCAATCTCAGGCCTCGAAGATCCACTCCTGCCTAGCAAGACAATGTGTTTCGCTCCATGCTCGAGCATCCACAATGCCAGCGAGCGACCAATTCCTCCCGTGCCACCAGTGATCACGTAAGTCGCCTTATCAATCAACAGCTTTCCGCCAGCTCTAGGAGGCTCCGCGAGAACGGTATCAGTCGGTGATACTTTGACCACGACCTTTCCAATATTGTCACCTGTCTGCAACTTCCGCAGTCCAGACGCAACATCAGAAAGAGGGACTTCAGTACCAGCAATGGGGAGGATACCACCTGACTCGAGTCTTTCCGTTATGCTTGCGAGAAACCGTTGAGCTTCTTGCGGTCGCTTGAGCAGTCTTTGCCTCAGATCGACGCTCGTGAAGGAGATACATCGTTCAAATGTGCGGAGTCCCATGTAGTTGTTGTCGAGGATATCCTTCTTCCCGATCTCCACGAATCTGCCGAATTCGGCGACGATATCCAAGGTGCGTTCGAGCAGCGCTCCACTAAGAGAGTTCACGACTACATCTACGCCTTTCCCGCCGGTTGCAAGCAGGATCTGGTCATGGAACTCTGGCGTTCGGCTGGAGAAGATGTTCTCTTCTGGTATGCCCAGAGTCTCGTGCAGGAACAACCTCTTTGCTGGAGTGCCGGCTGTCGCGAAGATATTGGCCCCGAGCAATTTCGCGATGGCGATGCAAGCTTGCCCGGCTGCGCCAGTGGCAGCATGGATCAAGACGGACTCGCCCGCTTGTAGGCGAGCAACGTCTTCCAAACACCAGATGGCCGTGCTGTACGCGACAGAGAGCGTCGCACCTTGAGCAAAAGTCCAGAGATCCGAGAGCTTTCCAGCATACAGGTGGGACATGCGGACATAATTCGCAAAGCCACCCTGCATAGAGGAGTAGAAGACACGATCGCCAGGCTTGAAAGATGTCACGTTGCGGCCAACCATTGCCACCGTGCCAGCTCCCTCAAGACCCGGCTCATGCCAGGGCAGCGAACCAAGAACAAGCAAAAGATCGCGAAAGTTGACGCCGACTGCCTCGACCTTCACTATGATCTCGTCATCGCCAAGTTCTTGAGCGAGAAGATCGATGCGACGGAAATAAATGGAGTCGAGGCTGCCAACGGAGTCGACTGTCATTTGAACAGTATCTCTGATCGACATCTCGCCACTTTCACCGAGCGCCTGAATGCGCTTTTCGATCTCTTTCTCCTCGAATCCAAGAAGTTCCGCGGCATTGGATGTTGGGACGAGTCGAGGGACAAGAACCTCGCCATTCGAGAGAACAAATTCTTGCTCCGAGTGTTTTGTCCCATCAATGCCAGATAGTCGACCAGCAACGTTTGCCACTGCCGCAACACCTGCATCGTCGAGACTGACGTCTTTGACGAGCAACAGAGGCCTGGACGCGTCCTCGAGACGTAAACTTCGGAGAAAGCCTATCATGGTGTGTGCCTCCGGCCTGCTGTGCTCCGGGATGACCCAAATGATGCCCGCGCTGCCCAGGAGTAGACGACGCATCGTCTCGAAAGACTTCTCGTCGAACGTCTTCGTGATACTCTCAGATCCATTATCGATGAACATGAAGTAGGAGCTCTCATCTGCAACGAGATCTTGATACGGCACGATGCGGGCGCTGTATCCAGGAAGTTCTCTCAGACGGTCGGATAGCTTCTGCGCAAACTCGTCGTCGGCTGCGTCTTTCAGAACGCCACTCACGGTGACTGAGATGCTCGGTCCTGCGTTGGCAACCTGCTGGAAAGCCGGCTGGAGGGGTGCGAGGTCCCACCTATAGCTCTCTGCCTTCCCATCGCCGAGGAATGGATTTCGCTTGACTCCAGAATTGTGTCTCGAGGTCAAATGGAGGAGCTCAGCCACGGGCGTGAGAGAACCATTGACATGAGCAAAAGCGGTCGTGCACGAAGTCAAACTGCCAAGCTTCTTGTCTTCGCTGATGAGACGAGTGACAACAGTGATCTTGGAGGACTCAGTGACAGGCACCTTGTCGAATATTCTCAGTTGTCGACAATACACAGGGATCAACCCCTGCATGTCTCCGTTCAAGGTCTTCAAAAGTCCGGTACCATGTAGCAAATTGTCGCTCGTTGCGATACTAGTTGCCAGATTGAAGTCGGAATCTGAAGGTATAGACATATCCAGATCTTTCATCTGGATCTCGAACACTGCAGTATCATCCGACCAGGCGACCTGGGTGATGAGCGCAAAGCCAGGCCCATAGTCCAAGCCTACGCCTCTCATGGTTTTGTACGCACTGTCCGTGTCAATAGCTTGTAGATCGTCACGATGCAAGAGCTTCGCAGATGCTGCACTGTCCGGGTTGTTGATCTCTGTAGAGGACTCGATACTGACTTGACCCTGAGCGTGCACAATCCATCCTTGCTTGTCGGTCCATGTCATGACCTCAAAGGTCCACCATGTATTTGACAAGGTATTTGGGCCAACTGCAAATGGAGTGACCTTGGTCGTTAGGTCGATCATCTCCTCTTCCGCGATCTGCAGTCCACGCTTGGCGTGGAACTCTCGCACAACGAAGGCGCCTACTGCAGCGTTGGGGCTGACACTGCGCACAGCCTCGAATGCAAGTGCAAGGTAGCCGGTCATGGGAAAAAGGACCTCGCCTGCGATACGATGGCCCCTCAGCCAAGGCATCTCGTCCAGTGTGAAGACTTGTCGGAAGGACCGAGACTTTCCTTCATTGTGTGGGCTTGCCCATCCGAGGAGGGCGTGGTATGCGTTCCCTAGTCGTCTTGAATGTTTCGTTGTACGTGAAACATGTGCATATCGCTCAGATTTGTCCCATTCGTATCTGGGCAAGTCTGTGACCACGCGACACTCGCTAGCATCGGTTTGATTGACAGAGGCTAGATCGAGACTGATACCGTGGGTGAACGCAAGTGCTGCAAATGCCATGATTGCATCATTAGATTCTGTTCCCCTGGTCAGGGTCGGCATGTAGGTCACGTTGGCCGAAGCTTGAGAATTTCCCAGAGCATCCAGTGTTTGCTCGAATGGTCCTTTGAGTGCCGGGTGAGGTCCAACTTCTATCACGATGTTCGGAACATATACGCGCGATGTCACAGCTTCCGAGAACATTGTCTCGATGGCGGAAACCAGGCGCACAGGTTGGAGAAGATTCCTCACCCAGTAAGACGGATCGATCGCATCTCCAGTCTCGACCTGACCGGACACTGACGATACAAAGACCACGTCACGCTTCGCAATGGGCTGATTGCTCCTCTCAGCATAATATGGCTTGATATCTTCCAGGTAGGATTCTGCAACCGACTCCATATGCCGTGAATGATAGGCAACATCCACTTTCAGCTTCCGGGCAAACAGACCTCTCGACGTTGCTGTTCGGTGTATTTCATCGATAGCGGTGGCGTCTCCCGACAACGTAATGCTGCTGGGGCTGTTGATTGCGGCAATCGTGGCGTATCCAGAGTCACTGCAGGACGACAAAAGTGCAGTGGCTTCCTCTACACTTGCGCCAATGGCCATCATAGCGCCGCGTAGGTTATCATTCTGCGATGCACGCGTAGCAGCTTTACCTCTGAAAAAGGCAAGCGCTAAGGCGGTCTCAAATGATATGAACTCGGCGGCATACGCGGCTGCAATCTCCCCACTCGAATGGCCAGTGACAATGCTCGGAAGTACAGTCCAAGAGCGAAGCAGTTCCACCAGCGCCAACTGCACGGCAGTACAAGCAGGCTGGCTTACGCTGGCTTTGTTGACATGCGAGTCCTCAGCCGATCTGCTGAGCTCTTCTCGTAATAGCCATGTTGATCCAAAGCTTCGCAATACTTTCTCAGCACGCTGCAAAGCAGAAGTGAATATGGGGTGCTGCTCCAGTTTGATGGCCATCTGAGCCCATTGCGCGCCTTGCCCAGTAAATATAAAGGCTGTTGTGACCTTCTTAGACTTTGTGAGCTTGTCATCGCTCGTTTCCAGGCGCATGACTTCATCTCTGAGCGTCGAGAAGCTGTGGGCTGAGATTGCCGTTCGATGCTGAAAGTGGGTGCGGCGTTGTCCAAGAGTGTAGCAAATATCCTGTAATGATTCAAGCGAATGCTTCGCCTGATTCTCAAGGTATTCCGCAAAAGATGCGAGATACGCGCGCAAGCTGTTCTCTGTCCTTGCAGAGAACGTGAATAGAAGCTGCCTTTGTGCAGTGAGTCCAAGGCCGTTCTTCGAAATTGATGAGTGTGTCGTTCCCTTTGCCAGATTTTCGATACTGCCATTGGTATCCAGTAAATATGAGCGACTCTCGTTTTCATAAGCTTCAAGAAGAGCGGAGGCGTTGGCTCCACCGAAGCCGAAGTTCGAGACGCAGACCCTTTTCGGTGCGTCTTGTGGCCACGGCTGTGGACTCTTGAGCACCTTCAGCATGCCAGTGTCTGCCACCACTGCATTAGGAGAATCAAAATCGGCTGTGGGAAGAATGATGCCATGCTGTAACATCATGATTCCTTTGATGACGGCGAGCAGCCCGCTAGCATTCTCGGCATGTCCAATATTTGATTTGATGGAGCCGAGGAATATCGGGTTTCCCGGTGATCGATCGGCGCCGAAGACTGTGGCTACTGACCGAGCCTCGATCGGATCACCTACCAGCGTCCCTGTACCGTGACCCTCAACGACCGTTGTTTCGGCGGGATTCCAGCCAATCTCTTCGTGGACACGGCGCATGAGCCCAATCTGGGCATTCGAAGATGGTACAGTGATCCCATCTGTCCTTCCGCCATGATTACAAGCTGTATTTGCGACAATAGCTTGAATTGGATCATTGTCAAGAATGGCCTTGCGAAGAGGCTTCAGCAACAGACAAGCTGCGCCATCGCCACGGCCAAAACCGGAAGCTTTTGTGTCGTACGAGTAGCTTCTTCCTTCAGGCGAAAGAGCACTGTTGGCGATCAGTGGGACTGCAAACACTGCAGAAGATTGCGGACACTAACCCCATGGTATCTAACGTAACCCACATCGCCGGTGTCATAGCCAAGCTGGATGCAACCACAAAAGCCGACTCGCATTCTCCAAATCGTAGGTTCTGCACAGCCAAGTGCAGTGCAGAGGAACTGCTTGCACATGCTGCATCAATTACCACGGAGGGACCACGCTAGAAAGTTCGGAATCAGCATGGCTCTGCTCGTCTACGATTGTAGAGATTATGCTTACAACATCCAGGAAATATGACAATCGATTCGCAAACATGCAACAAGCAGTGCCAGTAGCGGTATACTTCGATGTCGTGGGCAAATCGGCGATCAGCTCGAGAGCAGTGTCGACATTTCCGTTCGCAGCAAAAATGCCTGTATCGGAGCCGGCAAGGTCATTGATTGTGATGCCAGCATGCTCTGCTGCCTCGAAAGCACACTCAAGAGCCATGCGTTGTTGCGGATCCATTTGCCGAGCCTCATCTGCTCTGAGATTGAAGAAGGCAGGCTCGAAAGCGTAGGCATCATCCGGGAGAAAATGGCCTCCCTTGGAGGCTATACAGCCAGCCTTGTCTTTATCGGCGTTGTAAAATGCATCATGGTCGAATCGTTCTGCGGGTACCTGCGACCATGCGCATTTGCCTTCCTCCAGATACTCCCATAAATTCTTGCGACCTGTGCCTGGTGCTCTATAGGAATAGCCAATGACCGCAATGGGTTCTCTCGCGTTGATGTTATCCTTCATGGTCGGGGAAGCTCGAGTCACGTCCAGTCTTCCGTGTGGTATACAATTGAGAAATGGGTCGAGGCTAGAGGTCAGCCTCTTAAGAAGTCGAACCGGATGTCGTTCGAGCCCGCCAGCCCGACGGACATAGGCAAGGCATCGCTGCTCCGTGGTAATCCTAGCGATGTGCTATGGTGTGCCGGCGAACACATGTTTGGACCACATGTTCCATAATCGGCACAGGATCGGAGAATCGATGGCGAAGCTTTACGGTCTAATGGTAGCCGGGAGAAGGCTGGGTATCTCGCGGCTTCGACTGAGCCATATCGCTGGCGAGTAAGATGCGACGTAGAGCACGTTCGAAAGTGTGCAGGGTAACAGCGAGCGATCCGCCTTGAAGCAAGCGCCCTCACACTATTTCCATGTCGATTGTGCCGGTTTTCTGTGGTATGAGTGGTGATCACTCCAAACGAGCGGCAAGAGATGTCGTGGTGGCACTTGGACCCTGCGGAGACGGGCTGGGCCGCTGCGGACCGAGTTTGGCGCCTTAGCACTTCGTACCTGCGTGAGACTCCGGCGTTTTCGTCGAACGCGCACCATCGCTGGCGACATAGACATAAGCTCATATCTACTCCGTAGCGCCCACGTGCTGGCGGATCGGCTAGCGCTGACGCAACGACCGAGAGGCACACCACTCCCCACTCGGGTACGGCGCTTTCACCAACAGCTCAGATGGCGCGTCCACTGGACCTTCGCCGGCTGGCTGACTATCTTACTGATCGTGGACCCGGGTGTCTATGGTGTCCGCACGTGTCTAAGGAGGTGGGCTGATAGCGCAGAGGCTAGTAGAGATGTTCGCCGAGCCCTAGAACTCAGCCTAGCAGGTGATGCGTATGACCCATGTGCTACTAGACAGTGAGGCACTGCCTTGTCCTGCCACTCCTCCTTCTCACATCAGAATCAACAGTGTTCGCAATTGATGCTACAGGTCGACAGATACCAACAACGACAGAGCCAAGTACACAGACTATAATTCCAGACAAACCCCAGACGCAATAATGGAAGGCAGGCGAGATATACTTCAACGCTTGGGAGACGAGGCATTGTTGGGAATTGCAGCAGCGTGCGAAGTGGAAGTCGATGCTGTCGAGGACGTATATCCTTGTTCGCCATGGCAACGTGCAGCTATTGCTGGATCGATGAAGCAAAGCAACACCTTCTTCTTCCGCTCCATCACAACGATCCCTGCAGACATGGACCCAGACCGAATCTGCGAGGCTTTCCATACGATAATGCGCCGCAACGCTGTGCTGCGCACCCGAATAGTGGACCTTCCCGCAGGCATTTTCCAGGTCGTTCTGCGGAATCCACCAGCTTTCGACCGAACGGCGGACTTGGAGGAATACCTGCGATGCGATGAGGCGGAGCAGAAGCAGATGGGCTTAGGCGCGCCTCTGCTTAGACTTGCACTTATCGAGCGCACCTTGGTCATCACGATTCATCACTCCATCTATGATATTACTTCTTCGAAAGCATGGCTGGAAGATGTAGCAAAGCAGTATCGAGGGCAAGCCGTCGAACAGAGAACGCCATACGAAAATTTCATCGACTATCTATCGACCATCAATGAGGAAATGGCTCAGGCGTTTTGGAAGGGGCGATTCTCAGACACACCAAGCATTTATCCCGCGCTTCCAGAAGGTCACGTACCGCTCGCAACAAATACTACCTCAAGAAAAATTGCGTGCTCTGCGCTGGCAAGCCGCAAAGTCGCAATGTCTCAGATTCCATTCTACGTCGAAGTAGCATGGGCGATGGTGGCTTCGACATATACCAGTAGCGACACTATCGCCTTTGGCCAATTATTATCGGGCCGGGTGCCGCGGCTTCGCCAGCTTGCAAACACACTGGGACCAATCGCAACCACAATACCTGTACAGGTCAAATTGGACTCTAGTACGACCATTGCAGAACTCATCAAGATTCGCGCTCGAGAACGCCGCCAGGTGAATTCTAACGATGCGCTACATTATGATATGGCCAAGATCCGTGCCGTCAGTGAGGAGGCACGGGTTGCATCGTCCTATCAGACCATTATCAATGTTGATCCGCACATCGCTGAAGGGCGTGATGGAGAAACAGGTTCTCAGAGCTCACTTGTTCAGGGTCTGGCACCCTATTGCTTGTCCCTGGCAATCCAACTCGCAGAGCAACATGTCGTTGTGGATGCCTCCTACGATCCCCGCGTCATGGACGAACGACAAATACAGAGGGCCCTCCATCTCTTTGAGTACTTCCTACAGACCCTGACTAATTCTCCTCCGACGCTGAAAGTGGGAGACATACCACGCGTCAGTCCACAGGATCTCTCTGAACTGTTCAGCTGGAATTCGACCTTCCCAGAGCCGGTGGAGCAGTCTTTGCATGGCATTTTCCAAGCACAATCTTCGCTCGTACCCCAAGCGAAGGCTGTTGACGCATGGGATGGGTCTGCAACATATGCAGAGCTGACCGATATGACTACCCGCCTAGCAAAGCATCTAGTTCGCAAAGGACTAGTCGTGGGCGACCGGGTTGCTGTCCTTGTGGACCGGTCCCTACTTGCTGTGGTGTCGTTATTAGCAGTTCAGAAAGCGGGTGGTTGCTGTGTTCCAATCAACATGACCGATCCTCTCGTTCGCAAAGCGCTGGTGATTGGTAAATCGGGCGCGAAGATTGTACTGACATCAATGAAGGAGATATTCGAGACCAGCAATGAGGGCGTGGAACTACTGCGAATCAACCTCGATGCCATTAAGGAATTCCCACATTCTCTCGAGATCGAATTACCAACTGTCTCGGCCAATGAGCTGGCGTACCTGCTCTTCACTAGTGGAAGCACAGGCACACCAAAAGGCGTCATGCTGGAACATCGCAGTCTCGCTACTGCGTTGACATCTTTGCGCGAACCTTTGGGTCTGGCTGTTGGAGATCGGCATTTGCAGTTCGCATCTCTCGTATGGGACATCAGCCTCTGCGAGATCTTTGGGGCACTTCTATTTGGCAGCTGTGTCTGCATTCCGTCAAACCAAGATCGCGAGTCGGGGTTAGCTGCTTATATTCGTGACCAGCGCATCGATTTCGCCATCTCGACGCCAACACTGATTCGTACTCTCTCGCCGTCGGAGGTACCAGCACTCCGAAGAATTACATCAATTGGCGAGGTGGTTGACCCCAACGCCGCTTCAATCTGGGGAGACAAGATCCATTTCGTCAATGCCTGGGGACCATGCGAATCTTCCATAATGAGCACTTGTCACAAGCTTACTCCGGATGCGCCGTTCCATGACACCATTGGTCGGCCACTGGGCTGCGCCGTTTGGATCACGGATCCTGCAGATCCAGATAAGCTTGCTGCCATTGGGTCAGTGGGAGAACTGCTAGTCGAAGGAGTGACTGTGGCCAGAGGTTACATGGATGAGCCCGCAAAAACAGCAGCGGCTTTTATCCAAACACCAATCTGGGCTAAGAAGCGATCTGTCCAACCGGCGCATCCTACAAGGTTCTATCGCACGGGAGATTTGGCAAGGTACTATCCAGATGGAACCATATCCTTCATCGGCCGACAAGACAACCAGGTCAAGATTCGAGGAGTAAGATTTGAACTTGATGAGGTGGAGCACCACATTGTGTGTCAGTCTGCTACTGTACGAGACGCAATGGTCACGGTGCATTCATCTGCGGCAAGCCGCAAAGACGTGGTGGCCATTCTCTCCTTCAATGATCATTCTCTCCCGAGCGACGTTGCACTGGGTGAGATACCTGGCGATCATCGCAGCACTGTTGCCAATTACCTGAAGACTGTACAAGCGTACATTGACAGACGGCTGCCATCCTACATGGTTCCCAGGTACTGGCTTGTTGTTCAACGACTTCCCCGGACTGTGTCTGAAAAGCTTGACCGCACAGCAATCAAAAAGTGGGTAGCAGAGCAAGATCCGTCATCCTGGCTTCCACCGGACCAGCGACATACCGAGCCACTCGACGGCCTCACCTCTGTCTCAACTGCCCGAGAGACTGCAATGCGAGCAGTATGGTCATCAGTGCTTTCCATTCCGGAGTCACAGCTTCATAGAGAGAGGTCTTTCATCGCGCTGGGAGGTGATTCTATAACTGCAATGCAGGCAGCCACGAGGCTCCGGAAGGCGGGCTACAGGATTTCTGTGGCATCGCTACTGCTCAGCAAGAGTCTTGCGGAAGCCGCTGAGAAGGCTGAATCAATCGCGGGCAATACATCAAAGGTGAATACCTCCGACGATGTAGCACCTGTCGCAGATGCCGGGCCTGAAGGCATTAGCACAAACGAGATCGATGAAGCCACGAGCGAACGTCTCACGCAAGCCGGGCTCACTGCATCGGAAGTACAGTCTGTGTTGCCTTGCACGCCAATGCAGGAAGGTATTCTATTCGCGCAAGCAAGGGGTACTGAGGGAACTTACCTGGATCGGATTGTCTTCAAGGTCACTTTTGCGCAAGGCCAAGAGAAGATCGACGTCAAGAGACTGGGTGACGCTTGGAATACTGTGTGTTCTGCAAATAGCATACTGCGAACGACTTTTACGAGCGGCTTACTTGACGATGGCGCCTTCCAGCAAGTCGTCCTCGAGGAGAATGAGCCCGAGGTTGCATATTCTCACGTGTCCTCGCTCATGATCAGCGATTCAAACGACACAGCCGCCCTTTTGGAATTGCCCAGGTCGATGTTCCAGGATGGGCGACCTGCTCATCACCTCCTGCTCATTGAAGCCTCAGAGACTTTGGCCTACATGGTTCTGGACATCTCGCATGCGCTGGCCGATGCGACATCGATCTTCTTGCTAGGAAGGCAGCTAGCTTACGCATATGGGATCGCGACCCGTCTTCCCGAGTCCCTCGATTTTGCACACTACGTCTCTCACCTCAGGAACTACGACGAAGCCTCGTCCCAAGCCTATTGGCGGGAGTACCTTTCTGGCGTACGTCCATGCCTCATGTCGTTACCAAGCGCTGCCTCAGAGACATCTGGTTCGACGAATCTTCGTGGAGCCATTGACGACTGCATTTTGAACGTGCCAAGAATAAACGCCTTTTGCCACGAGAATGAGACCACGGTCGCGAGCCTGCTTCAAGTCGCTTGGAGTCTGGCGTTGGGACGCTACACTGGCTGTCCCCGTGTCTGCTACGGCTATGTCTTCTCCGATCGACACTCCGTGGATGGCGCAGCTGAGATTGTTGGCCCACTCATATCGATGCTTCCGGTGAAGTGCGATATCGTGTCTGACAGCATCTCTGCACTCCTTGCTACCACGCAAGAAGACTTTACTCGAAGCATTGATCACCCTCACTGCTCTCTACACGCCATCCAAGGTTCCTCATCCACGCCTCTATTCAACACTGCTTTGTCTATCCAGAAATTGCCACCACAGAATCTGGCCGAGGAGAGCGCGGCGATCGAGATCGAGATTGCCGCTGTACACGATCCCACCGAATATGCGATGGTTCTCAATGTCGCTTATGATGAAGATGTGATCCTATGCAGGCTGAATTACCAAAAACAGCAGATCTCTGATTCTGTGGCGCACGAGATCACGGGGACAGTGAAGCGCGCGTTGGCTGCGATCATGGCTGGGCCTGCGAAACCTTCGCTCTCGGTACTTCGCGAGATCACGCCGCTTCCCGTGAAGATGACTCCATTCGACTCCTTTGACAGCAAGACCGCTGACGAAGTCCGCCGCCTAGCAGCAGCACAATGTGAGCTTGTCAAGAGCGCTGTCGAGGACGTCTTTCCCTGCACGGCTTTGCAAACTGATCTCCTGGCTTCTTCAGTCCACGACGCCCCTCAAAGCATGAAGCAGTACGTAACTCCGGCTGACGAAGAGACGCCCTGCGATGATCTGTGCGCGGCTTTTGAAGTGGCATTGTCATCTATTCCAGCTTTGCGCACGCGTATCGTCAATCTCAACAGCCATGGACATCTGCAGGTCGTAACGAAACCTCGCCCGCAGTGGGCTGAAAGCGAGGACCTCCAGGAATATCTTGCATGGGACCAGGATATTGGCGTCCGCTATGGAGGCCAGCTATGCCGTCTTGGAAGGATTGAGCAAGAGGATGGCCACGAATTCGTCGTGCTGTCAGTGCACTCGGCGGTTGCAGATCGATGGACAGTCCGCAAGTGCTTCGACATCGTCGATCGAGCGTTGCGAGGCGAGAAGAGTCCGAAACTGTTGTCGATGGCTGGCATTGTCCACTCGCTGAACGATGCAAATTTGACAGCAAACGGTGTGGTCAGTTGGGCAGCTCGACTTGAGCATCATGGCGATGCTGCTCGTTTCCCTACAGGGTCTGGCGTCACCCAAAGAGGATCTTCAGAGATATCGACTGCAGCTCTTGTTCTCGATAACAATCTCCATACCGTGCAGAACCACTCAGCATTGCTTCAGGCTGCCTGGGCGCTCTGTTTGTCTAGGCGAACCGGTCAATCGAAGGTTTTGTTCGGTGTATGCACCGATGGCCGCGACTCGCCCTGGATGAATGCTGGGAACGTCAGTGGAGGACTTGGCACTGTTCTGCCTTATGCCCTCAATGTATCTCATGAGGATTCTTTCCAAAAGCTGCTAGATGCAACGACCAGGTACTCGGCAGAAGCTTCCATGATTACGCACAGTCTCCCCGGCTACCTCTCTGGACTTGATAAGGCAGAGAAAGAGATGACTGCTCACGTGCTGAGCATAAACCAGCGAGATACCCAAGAACATGGACCTGTCGCCAGTGTTGTCAAAGATGTCCACACAAAAGACGCAGATCTTTGCAGCTTTGACTTGATGATCGATTGCATCGTGGGTTCGGAAGCGACGACAATTGAGATGAGGTCGATCGCCAATATCCTCGATGCCCGTCAGCTGGATGTACTGATCCACCAGTACGAGCACGCCATCAAACAGATGTACGAAGCCTTACAAGAAGAGGGCTCAAGGAAGGTATCGGCTACTCGAACGATGAGCGACTACGAAATAGAACTGCTCCGACAGTGGAATAGCAGAAACATCAGCACAGAAGAAGGATGCCTTCACACGCGTATTGCACATGTCTCCAAACAGCAAGCGAACGCTCCAGCCGTCTGTTCGCTGGACGCTGAACTCAGCTATACACAACTCGACTCTCTGTCTGAACGTGTTGCTCGCCGCTTGCGCGAAGTTGGAGTACGCGAAGGACAAGTGGTACCATTTCTGTACAAGAAATCGGCATCCCCAGTAGTCATCATGCTCGGAATCTTGAAAGCGGGCGGGGTAGTACTCGGACTGGACTCAAAATCTCCGACAGAACGTCTGCAGGAGATATGTCGAGATGCTTGCGCGTCTGTGATCATTTGTGCTTCAGAGCTACAACGCCAGGCTGAAGCGCTCTCCTCTTTCGCAGGAATTTTGACTCTGGATCTCGACATGATCTGGAAGCTGCCAGAGTCTACCGAAGCGGCTGCTATCGGTGGCGATCCGTCGAATCTTGCCTACGTGATTTACACCTCGGGAAGCACAGGCAAGCCTAAAGGTATCAAGGTGCGACATTCCAACATCATGACTAGCTTAACCAGCCATCTCGAACCCTTCGGCATCAACACGAATACCAGAATGCTGCAGATCTCCAGCTTTGCTTTCGACATGAGCATAGTCGAGATCTTCCAAACATTGCTCGGCGGAGGCTGCATTTGCGTCCCTACTGAAGAGGAGCGTCTGCACGACGTCGAGGGTGCCGTTAGCCGAACGCAAGCCAATTTCATGTACACGACGCCATCTCTTGCACGACTGATGGACCCATCTAGGGCCTCGACATTACAAACGCTGGTGCTAATGGGAGAAAGTCTTACCATGGATGCGGTCGAGCTCTGGCACTCAAGGCTTCGACTCATGGCATGTTATGGTCCTGCAGAGACTGCTGCGCTCTCCAGCTGCACTGATGTCCGCTTTGACCAGATCTCTAATCTAGGTTTGCCGAACGGCTGCAAGTACTGGGTTGTCGATGAGAACGATCACAATAGCCTCCTTCCCGTGGGGCGCGTTGGCGAATTGCTCATTGAGGGACCAATCGTGTCGGCTGGGTACATTCAGGATGTCGAAAAGACGGCAGAGGCTTTCATACAGAGTCCCACATGGACTGACGCAGACCTGCTGATGAAGTGTGATCGCACTTTCTACAAAACTGGAGACCTGGTCATTCAGAACGCTGATGGGTCAGTTGCCCATTGCGGCCGCAAAGATCTCCAGGTCAAGGTTCGTGGACATCGGATAGAACTGGGTGAAATCGAGCACCATATCAGGAAGAACTTTGTGGATTGGCACGCCACTGCACAACTCGTCCGCCCTCAGGATGATGCGGAGAACGCACTTCTTGTTGTCTTCTTGACAGGAACGAAAGGCGGTTCGCATGCCCGTGCGGACAGCCCACAGCTCCTTGGGCCGGTGCCAGCCCTGGCAAAAGCTATGCGCAAGATTTTGTCAGGTTCCCTTCCACCATATATGGTCCCAGACATCTTCGTTCCGCTATCGATGGTTCCCCTGAACGCCTCTGGCAAGACAGACAGACGCCTGTTGAAGGCTCTGAGTGAAGCGAAGAATGTTTCAGAATTGCTTAAGTACTCTGCGCTCATTGCCGATCGCCCGTTCGACGGAGAAGTAGGAACGGCTGTGACTGAGGCTCAGACGCACTCTCAGCCGCTTTTGACACCAGACGAATTGGTTCTGCGCCAACTTTGGTCGGACGTGCTGGTGCTTCCTGAATCTTCCATTACCAAAAGTAGTGACTGGTTGGCCTCTGGAGGAAACAGCCTGAAAGCAATTCAGTTGGCAGCAAAGGCACGACGACAGAAACTTCCCATCACAGCTGTCGATGTTATTCGACATCCCACCTTGCGCGACATGGCACGCCTACTTTGCGAGAAACAGCCACAGACAAAAATTGAGTCGACGCCTGCAGACACAGCAGTGGTGAAACCTTACTCGCTCTTGTCCATCGACGCCGCTGTTGCTCGATCTCACGCTGCAAGGTCTTGCAGCGTCACTGAAGGTGAGATCGAAGACATCTACCCTTGCACTCCAATGCAGAGAGCCATGATGTCGCAAACACTGCAACGCTCCGGAGACTATGTAGCACAGTGGAAGATGGTCCTTCCAAAGCATGTCGAGCCATCGCGCTTTGCGAAAGCATGGACTATGGTTTCCAGACACATGCCCGCCCTTCGTACAAGCGTTGTGGATATTCCGGGCCAAGGACTCGTACAGGTGGTGCACACGCCTTCTTTAGTCGACGAGCTCCTGCCAGAGGACGGAGACGCAGATGAGTCTGGAGCGGTCGCCGTTATCGAACTTGGTGCTCCCTTGAGCCAGGCGCGACTGAGGAGGTGCAGGGCCACCAGCAAATACCAATTCGACTGGACAGCTTTCCATGGCATTTATGACGGATGGTCTGCTTCACTGATACTGGAGGCGCTGTCGACGGCGTACAAAGGACAGGATCTCCCTTCGTTCACGCCATTCCAGCCCTTTGTCGAGCACACCTTGTCCGTATCCCACAATGCCAAATCTGAGGCATTTTGGCGCAAGCAATTCGAAGGAATCGAGGTCACGCACTTTCCACCACTTCCTGAGCCAAGCTATCTGCCCCGACCAGATTCTGCCTTCAGCTACGATGTTGAGAATCTTCATTCCCCGACCCAAGGTGTTACTTTGCCAGTCGTCCTCCGCGCGGCTTGGGCGACATTGCTTGCAAGCTATACAGGCACAACCGAAACGATTTTTGGCGTGGTAGTCAACGGCAGAGAGATTGACATCGCTGGCATCGAGCGAATGCCGGCGCCGACGTTGGCCACTGTGCCTGTGCGAATCGCTGTTCCCTCTGATCTTACTGTCGGGCAATTACTTGGCAGGGTACAAAAACAGACTGTTGAGATGCTTCCTTGGCAGCAAACGGGTCTCCGCCAGATTGCTAAAGCCAGTCCAGAGTCGGAAGAGGCGTGTCGCTTCCAGACATTACTTCTCGTCCAACCACAAATCGACAAGAGCTGGCAAACTGCTAATGGCGAAGCGATCATTGAGTCAGTAGAAATCGGATCGAAATCAGCTGCTGCGCTTCTCGGACCCTACGCAATCGTTCTGGAGTGTGAACAGCATGAAGGTGGAAAGCTCCATTTCAATTTCAGCTTCGACGCGAAGGTGATCGGCGTTGCACAAATATCTCGTATTGCCCGCCAGCTGGCGCACATCCTTCGCGAGATGTGCCAAGTCGCCAACAAACAATCTGAGGACACCACGGTAGCCATGGTCAAAGCTGCCGGAGATGGAGACCTCCAGCAGATCTGGCAATGGAATGATTCGGTTCCCGAGACGGTAGATGAATGCGTTCATCATCTCATTGCCAAGACCTTCGAGAGACAGCCAGACGCCCCCGCAATCTGTGCTTGGGATGGTAGTTTGACATACTCAGAGCTAAACGCCATGTCGACACAGCTTGCGCAGTACCTCGTTCAGAGTGGCGTCGGACCAGGAAAGGTTGTGCCTCTGCTCTTCGAGAAGTCGATGTGGAACCCAGTCGTAGCTTTGGCAACAATCAAAGCCGGTGGCACATCACTCATGCTCGATGCTTCCTTACCAAAAGATCGGCTTGCCACTATACTGGAACAAGTCGATATTACAGTGCTTCTTTCGTCGAAACTGCAGTACCCGTTGGCAGAGTCGATTTCGGAAGGTGCTCCAGTGATCGTGGTGGACCATGAGACTATGGTGACTACTGGTGTCTCGACTTCACCCCTCGTATCTCCACGAGAACCCTCAAAGCCAAGCGATACATTGTACCTCTGCTTTACATCTGGCAGCACAGGTCGGCCTAAAGGCATCATGACCTCGCACGCAAACTTCTCGAGCGCCCTCCGACACCAGTCTCCCCATCTGAACCTCACTTCAAGCAGCAGGGTCTTCGACTTCTCTTCTTACAGTTGGGATATGGCATGGTACAATTTGCTACACACTCTTTACGCTGGCGGCTGTCTCTGCATACCAAGCGATTCAGAGCGTAAGGAGGATCTCCCGGGAAGCATGATTCGACTCAACAGTAATTGGATAGCGACCACGCCGACAGTTGCTAGTCTCATCGACGACGACGCACTGCAGAATCTGGCCCACATTGAAGTGGTGGGCGAGACGCCGGGACAAGAGTTGCTCGCCAGACTCAAACAAGGGGACCGACTGCGGCATCGCAACATCTATGGGCCAAGCGAGTGTACGGTCGTTGCTACTGGATCATCAGACATGCGCGACTCCGCTCATATTGGCTGGTGCGCGGGACTCGTTCCGTGGATCGCAGATCCTGATACTGGAAACCACTTGACACCAATAGGCTGTGTCGGTGAGCTGTGGTTGGAAGGACCGCTCGTCAGTCAAGGGTACATCGGCCAGCCTCAACTGAGTGAGGCGTCGTTCGTGGACACTCCGCCATTTGCGGCACAAGGCAGCCCGCGAAGATATCAGCGAATGTATCGTACTGGAGATCTTGTGCGGTACGAACCAGACGGCAGTCTCTCATTCTTGGGTCGCAAGGATGCTCAAGTCAAGATTCGAGGGCAGAGGCTGGAGCTCAGCGAGGTGGAATTTTACTGCAGGCGATTGCTTAACAGTCAATATGGGCATCAAGCTCAGGCGGTCGCAGCTGAATTGGTGAAGCCTCACGCTTCTCGAAAGCCTGCGCTGGCATTGTTCATTCTGCCAGAAGGAGCACAAGATATGGCCGAAGAGGACGTGATCCGCCATGTGCAGTCGATGGTGATGGGACTTGATACTAGACTTGCTGAAGTGGTCCCAAGCTTCATGGTACCAAGCATGTACCTCCCACTGAGGGACGTTCCAATCAGTGCAACGGGCAAGCTGGATCGTCGTGAGCTTCGCAAGCTGGGTCAGACGATCGAACCAATACAAGAGACAAAAGGTCAGCCAGTGTTTGCAGCACCGGCAACAGAAAAGGAACGCGTGCTGCAAGAACTCTGGGCAAAGACACTTGCGCTGCCAGTATCGTCAATTTCAGTCGACGCCCGTTGGTCAGACATCGGGGGCGACTCTCTCACTGCCATGCAGGTGATAGCTGCGGCTCACAAGCAGCAAATTGAGCTGAAAATGGGCGATCTGCTCCGCTTTCAGACCATTCGGCGTCTTGCAGCGGCCGCCGTCACCGATGACAACGAAGTCGACGAAGTGATCACAGTCTTCCGTCAAGTGGAACCTGTTGAGCCTGAGGAACGCGTAGTGCTCTCTCCTGTTCAACAATGGTATCTTGACAACCACTCCTCCGCCAATGGCTTCGACATTACAGTGTACCTCAAGCTCAAATCTGAGACAACGCCTCAGATGGTACGTACTGCCATCGAGAAAGTAATAACACGTCACGAAATGCTTCGAGCTCGTTTCGAGCGAGACGAGCACTCGCGATGGACGCAGTACTTCCACGAAGACCATGAGTCTTCGTACGGATTCCAAGTCGCAACAGCAGTCGCTGAAGAAAACCGCTTGCCCTTGATGCAAGACTGCTGCCAGAAGTCAAATCTCCAGGAAGGACGATTGCTGTCAGCGATATTCTTTGACGGAAGCCCTACGAGCTCTGGCCAAGACCTGTTCGTCACTTTGAGTCACCTTGTCTCTGATTACTGGAGCTGGCGCGCCATCGTGCAAGATTTGGAGCATATCCTTGCTGGAAAAGAATTTGAACGTGGAGCTCCGACCAGCTTTTTGACGTGGGTGCGTGCTCAAGAGCGATTCGCGAAAGCACATTTGAATGAAAGCAGTCCCAATTCTCCTCGAAGCCAGCTGACTCGAGAAATGTCTGGATACTGGAAGACGGCGGGGAAGAGCACACGAGTAGTGGAGAATGTCCACATCAGTGCCAAGGAGACATCAGCCATCGTCGACTACTTCGCCACAAAAGTGCAAGCTCGACCAATCGAGATCATCGTTGCCGCTCTGACTGCCAGCTTTGCTCAGGCTTTCCCGGATCGTGCGAAGAGCCTTCCACCTTGCTACTGCACTTCCAATGGACGCGACGCAGGCGGTGTAGATCTTTCACGCACAGTAGGCTGGTTTACGAGCGTCTTTCCGGTCCAGGTGGAGCTGCCGGAAGGCGAAGAAGTCAATCTGCAAACAATCGTGCAATCATCCAAAGCCGCTCACAGCGCCTTACCTCGGCACAGCTGGTCACATCTTGCTTCGAAGTACTACTCTCCTCAGAAGCAACAGAAACCTGATGAGGAGGTGTATGAGCTGTTTCTCAATTTCCTTGGAGATTCGATGAAGTCGTTGGAGGACAAGAGCGATTCGATGTTTCAGATTCGACCCACGCCTGAAGGAGCTCGTTCGCCGGCGTCATCCGATGAGTGGAGACTGGGAGCTATTTTCGAGATTTCGGGGCATATTGCGGAAGGAGGCTTCGTGTTCTCTGTTGCTTATACTTGTGAGGCTGAGAGGGGACAGAGGTTCGTGAGGTGCTTGAGGGAAACACTTCATCAGATGGCCAAGTTGGCAGATTAGATAAGAGAATCACGATGCGTGACAGTGGCAATTTTCAAAGAGCTTTCGTTCTTCATATGCCTTCTTTCATTGCTTTGATGGATTGTTACCTCGCATGCCTCGATTTTTGTCAGCAGAACAGATGAAGTCTGAATAAAGCTTGACCACTGCAATATGGGAAGGCGGGCTTGGAGCTTGTTCATGTCTTGGCAATGCAATCGGGTACTGCCCTGCCACAATCTTCAGCATGAGTATTTCCTGCCTCGCATCTGTTCGCATCCATTTGGCCGCGGCAACGAACAGCACCGTCTGAGCGCCTACAGTAGCCGCCTCCCACCCTGTCCCCAATGGCGTTCTCGATGGATGCACCATCGCATCTTATCTCGGATCCGGATCTTCAAGCTTCCACGAATGCTGGCCAATGAACAACACACGTGTCCCAACATTGGGAAGCTGAAGGCGTGCTTTGGGCGCGAAACTGGCGGCCATAAACGCCCCTTCACATGGCAAAGGCC
Source organism: Cercospora kikuchii (assembly GCF_019650295.1). Lineage (NCBI taxonomy): Eukaryota > Fungi > Ascomycota > Dothideomycetes > Mycosphaerellales > Mycosphaerellaceae > Cercospora > Cercospora kikuchii. The sequence goes on from NW_025408588.1 coordinate 67,754, forward strand.
ATCGTTTCGACACGTGCATTCTGCTGCGGACAGCCAGTTTGACTTCGCCCCCGTGTGATGAAGAGGCCGGCACTGCATCGGCAGTGCAGTGAAGCAGGCATCTGCCACATGGTATAGGGCCCGGTATGGCCAGTTTCGCCGCCTCATCATTTCATGACCGCGCAATAATTCCACTTTCCGAGCTTTTCCGCCATACACTGCCAAATCACATTGACTTCTGAATAGATCCATGGAATAGCCTACGGCGTCTTCTGCTGTTTCTAGAGCAGTGGAATACATAGCTAGAAGTGTAGACACTACACTCGCCAGCGCACGAGGGCCGTGCGATCCGACATCTCGCCGAGCATGAACTCCCCACTGCTGTCGAGGAATGATGTGCTTACGCTGGCTCAGACGGCATGCCGAATTGGCAGGGCCTTTGCGCATGGCAAAGACAGTGACCCGGTTGAGTTTGCCGAGGTGGAGAGAGCGTTGAACTGCCTTGGCGGAGTTCTGAAGTTAGTTGCTGGGGCGCTGCACGAAGAGGACAGTGTCTTATCCCACGATGGTGATGAAGTAAGAGGCGCGATCAACGAGATCCTTCAGTCTGTTCGGAAGACCCTCGCATCCCTGGAACGCTTTGTAGACCGATATCAGGTGATCAAGAAGAAGGATACTGGCCATGGATTCGTGGTGGAACGGACCTGGAGTCAGATTGTGCTTGAGAACTACAAGACATTCAAATGGACCATTCAAGGCTCCGACATACAGGCGCTGCAGGAAGTGCTCCTGATGTACACGACTTGTCTGGACTTGATTCTACAGGCTCTCCAATCACGGACGCCGGGAAGACTTGCGGCAACTGTTGTACCGATAGCGCAGAAGATTGCGCCGATCCATGAGAAAGGCAGTGGAAATGGAAGCCTCAGAGAGGCGCTCGATGAAGTCCAGCAAGTCATTGTGCGCCTCACGAGCGGCACTGAGTCGCCGAACCCGCACGAGACACAAATGAGGCCAGCGTCCATTCAAGAAGACGTATCCGCCTATACTCCATCAATCTCAGACATGTCGCTCAATGAAGACGCGAATCATGGCGATATCAACTCTCACATCTCGAATGCAAGTCAGCGGCGACTTCATCAGAGGCGCAAGCTGGATCAAACGTTCTTGCATGCTAGCTCAACGTTGAGCTTCACTTCAGATGGCAACCTCACAGCGGCAGACGCGCTTCAGCAAGCCATTACTGGATCACGAACATCTGGCTCGAGTTCATCACTCAAGCCACAACACAGCGCGTCAGGGAGCAAAGACTTGTGTGCGTCGCCACAAGATAGCGCGTACGAGGGAGAATCCTCGTGTAGAACCTCGTGGCGCAGAGACTCGGCGACATTGCCAGCCCTATTTCGAGCATTGGAAGAAGATTCTCGAGCGACCGCAGGCAGCACTCGAAGTCTGAGTACAGAAGAAGGCGAACCGCCACCCTTGCCGGTGAAGAGTAAGAGAAGGTCAATGCCACCACCATTGCCTATCAGAAGATCAGCGCAGCGCGTCGAACTTGATGTGCTTCCGCCGCCCGCAATTGAAAGCAGTCAGGAGAGATCCCGTGCTGCCGCGACACCATACAGCGCCTCGACGGAACTGCGAAGAACGCACAGCGGCGCCGATGGAGACTCACCAGATAACAAACCAGCAACCAAGACCGCATACCGGCAGACCATCCACATCGAAGCGAGCGACATCAATGAACGTAAAAAATTCGAAAGACAGCTTTTCCGCAACTCTGCCATCCTCTGCGATGTCCGCGGCCGACTCGTCGAATACGCCCAACACAATCCAGAAATCTCTGACATGCGCTACAACGTCGAAATGAAACCCGCCTGCAAAGAATTTCGGATCCTCGTCATTCGAAAACGAGAGAACCGAGAATACGGAGGTACCAAAGTCGCCACATCAGTATGGTGTCTTTCCGACGATGATAAAACTCGAATCCAACAGAAACTATCCGAGACCCAAGAAACAGTACCCTACTGCTCATACTTCGAGCCCGAAAAGGTTTCTCTGGCAGGAAACACAGAAGAAGGCGGACAGATCTTACTGAAGTTCCACAGTAAAGAATGGGGTGCGCTGCTCCAAGCAGAAAAGTCAACCAATTGGGTGAATTACTACTTCGCCACTGAAGCCGATGCTGTGACATTCCAGTCTGCAGTCTTTGGGCGTAAACTCCTCGGCTCTTTTCGAACCACGAAAACGACTGTCATCCACGAAGGATTGAAAGGAGCTTTTGCATTCGAAGAACAGTTTGCACACATCGAAATGCTCAGGTTGTGGGAAGAAGACGGAGTGGAAACACCGGGTGCTACCGGAGGCGTCATGGCTTTGATGCACATTTCATCGAATTTCGGAGAAGGGTGGGCGAGATGGTGGATTAATAACAGTCGACAGCATGTGAGGATCAAAGAGGATGGGAGTAAGTTTGTGAAAGTGAAGGGGATCGATGTCACTGTGGCGAGACCCGGTGCTACTGCACGGCAGGCTGAGAGAGCGAAAATTGCAAGTATGGGAGGCATGGTCAACGCCAAGGCGGCGGAGAAAGACGCTGTGTTGAAGAAGGTCGGTGGGATCAAGATTGAGTTCAAGACTGAAGAGGAGAGGAATAAATTCGTCGCAGCTGCGAAGGAGGCGCAGACAAGGTCGCTGCCGTTGCCGGAGTTGTAGTATGACTTCCGGAAGCATTATTGGGGCGCTTGCTGCCGACCATGAATTGGTTTGATTTGCCACGATGGGCCTTGGCATCTGCATGGTGCGCACTGATTGAGGAGCTGCCGCTTGCCCTGGTTGCGACTTGAATTGGATCAAAATATCCCATGGTTTTAGTGTTCAGACTTCCTGGCGCTTGGCTGTGGGACAGACAGTGTTCAAGAATGGGGCTGCAAGTTATGGACAGGGCATGGAGATATAGTACTGCCTCGCGCAGACAGCTGACACGCTAAATTGTATGCTTACTCCACACAGCCGTCCCTATTCTACTTCTTCCATGTTCAATGCAGCGTGTGGAGATCATGCGAGAAACAGCAAGGCTTTCATTTCGTCGTTTCTGTGTGCTTCGTCGACTTATATACCTAGACCTGCGCAGTCGACAGTAACATCATCCGACAATTAGACGCTACGAAGAAACCCATTGCCACCCTCAAATCACTGCTTTCCCAGCGCCAAAACTTTGTCCAATTTGTTTACAAGTGTCTGATCGCCGCTTACTTTGATCTTGCCCGCGGAGATAAGTTTCTGTGCCTCGGAAGGATTCTGGACAATCTGCTGAAAACTTGTAGTGTCGAGCTCAAAGATCACGTCAGGTTTCTCGCCTCCTGGTGCGCGTCCTTTTCCTGCTTGACCATGTTCCTTCGCTTCAACATACCACTGTCCCCCTCCGTCATCGGCAAAACCGAACGTTTCATCACCGGTGATAATGAAAGCATATCCGGCATTGATTTCCTCGATGGCCTGTTGTTTCACGATGTCCGAACTGGAGAGCTTGTCGGCTATTTTCTTGAAGGTCGATGAAGGAGGCTCGACTATGTAGCGACAGATTTAGCAGACTGACAGACGCAGGTCCAACCTGGTGGGAACTCACTTGCAACGAACGACTTATTATTGATCCCACGACTGGACACTTCTGTACCCATAGAAGACATGGTGATGTCGTTTGCGTGCTGTTCTTCTTCTGTATTCTGAGACACGCTATGCGTATGGTTCCGATGAAGAGAAAATTCCAGCTTGTTCGTTCCTAGAGACGAATATATATGTTTGTATTCTCAGTTAGCTGACGCAAATAGCAATTTGCTCCCCTAGCTCTCGACATGCATGGCGCATAGCTACCGCATATATACTGTACCGTGGATGTCCGATCGATTTCAGACCCATGAAATAGCTGGGGCATGCATGAGGCGCATATTGAAGGATCATATACTTGTATACTTAGTGTAGACTACGAAACAAGTGGCGAAGAAAGGGTTGATTCCAGCGAACGTTAATTCAACGAGCTCATGTAGCCCCGGCAGAGGGATTCAATGCCCTAACAGCTGTTTGGCAACTAATGCTGACGATGTAGGCACTCGCGGAATGCAAGATGCATCAGCACAACGTAGACGGGATGACTCTACGGATGGAACAACAAGATCGGCATGTTGCCAAGTACACATTGTGCTACTTCGTCAAGAACTATTCTGGCTGTCCTTGTGGCAAATCTTCCATCATCCAAAACGGCGATCCCTTGCTCATGCCGTAAATTTCCATGTGACAGTTGCAGACAATCCTCCACAGACCCTGTTTTGGTATGCTGTCATTGCCAGATATCTTGATCAACCCACTTTCGATTGATGAACGCATCCTCTCTGCACTGACTGGTCCCAAATCCGAGGAGAAGAACGTTGGATTTTGGAGAGTGACATCGGGACTCTTGCACTCTGTCGCTAGATCGGTGGCCCCGCTGCCAGTTTCATCCGCATCTACGTGCCACTGTCCCGCTGCAGCATCGGTGAGATCATACGCGCATGAGCGGCATATGGGCTACGGATATGGATCACGGGGCTGGGAATCGCTATTCGGCTACAATGATCAGTGAGGAACGCAAAAGGGTTCGAAGGGATCCCGGTGGTCAAGAAGTGGTTATGAACGGCGCTGCAGAATGGTGATAAGGCTTAAAGATGCTGGCCCGTGTCTCATGGAAAATTGGCATGCTAAGTAGGCTATTCGCCATGAGCGACTGTCGATGTTTGACATATCTATTTGTTACAGTATAGTACCTCTTTTCCAGGCGCTGCCTTCCAAGTGTTTATTGTGACGTCTATCTTGCAAACCGTGACTTCCGACTAACGACAGTCTATCTCAATATCCCAATCAGGTTCTGTGTAGGCAGTAGATCCATTGCGGAAGGGTGCACGACAGAGGCACACAAAGCCTTAGCCACGCTTGCTACTGGCTAACTACCAGTCACAACGACATCGCAAAGTTGACAGCCAGTTTCAAAGGGCCTGAGAAGAAACTAAAACTTTTGCCAAACTCGCCTTTCTTTGCCCCTGTGAGCCTCATCGACCCATACACATAACTCTAAGCAACGGAAACAGCCATTCTGCATAATTTGTCTCGAATGCCAACTTCACGATACTACTGGCCTAGCGCCAAAACCTTGTTGAGTTTCATCATAAGCACCTGATCCCCAGCAACTCTCATCTTGCCCCCAAAGAAGAGCTGCATCGCCGCAGAGTTATCGTCAACGAGCTGAGAGAAATCCTCAGCTGCCAGCGTGATCGTTGTATCGGACGTTTTGCCCGCTGGCGCTGCGCCCTTTCCGACCTGACCACTTTCCTTGGCATCAACGAACCACTCTCCCCCTCCATCGCCCGTGATATGGAAGGTAAAAATGCCATTTATATCATTGATCGCCTGCTGCTTCGTAGAATCCGAATTTTTCAGCTTTTGAGCTATCTTGTCGAAAATTTGGGTTGATGGCAAGTCTACGCAATGGCATAATCAGCGAGCTATCCGAATGACATAATTGCACACCAAGTGTATGCATGAGGACTTACTGCTGGCTAGAGACATGTTCGTGGTGATGACGATTCCTCTTCTATCTGGTGAGATGGTGTAGGTTTACAGCCTGGGTGACCAGAAGGGATCAGTATTTATATGCAGTGCGAGGTACGGATACATACTTGCTTCGCCAGACCACTAGTGCGAGTGCGCTGAACCATCTCTCGTTCCGCGTGCATAGCTACTGCATAAGCTCTTCACGGGAGATGTCCGTTGTATCCCCGACACACCGCAAAGTATGGGCTGCATGATACGCAGATCGAAGATTGTCTGCCATGAACATTCATTGCATGACCGATCGATCACCTACGGCGCTGAATGCGTGCTACGAAGGATACGACGGAGTTGCATGTGCAATGCGGGATATATCTGCTGATGGATGCTTTCTAAGGGAAAGATCACATCGCTAGTCGATATACCAAGAACGCAACGAAACGTGACGACACAGTGGCGGTCATTTCGTAGGAGAGACTCTTGACAACGTGAGCTTTTGATGACCACCCCCACTCAGCTGCATATCACTTTACCATTGACCCGTGCGTACTTCTAGTGGTCTGGTATCTTATTCAATTCCTCGAAGGACTCTCCTCTGGCCATCCCGAAGATCTTGTGCAAGCTGAAAATCAAAAAGTTCAAGCCTTTGTTCTCTGGGTCCTCGTTCGAGCCATCACTGGTGACCTTCCAAGTTCCATCGCTCCATCGGCTCAACACAGCACTTCCCCTAACGAGATGCAACTCTTCGAAGTTTCTGCCTTCAAGCTCAAGTGTCACATCAGGTGTTTTGCCCACTGGTGCAAGACCTTTGCCTACCGTGCCACTTTCCTTCACGTCGACATACCATTGTCCCCCGTTAGGACCGGTAACATTAAATGCCACGATTCTGCCAATACTTTTAATTGGCTCTTGCCGGTAATTTTTGATGTGTTCCAAATGAAACGCGATCTTGTCAAATCGATCACTTCCAGGGAGGCCTGAGTTGTCGTGAAATTAGTCAAAGCTTTGCTGTGAACACATGCGCCGCCAGATCGCCGTTACTTCAATACGTACTAGTGGCTAGAGAATCGTCTATTGTATGTGTCACTGTGGAGTATTCTTCGAAGTGAAAAGTCTCTTTGTTTGCAGGCCAAGTGAAGTTGGAAGAAGTACTGGATGAGTAATTTGTTTTATGAACAGCAACAGAGATAATGCGTACCTTTATGTCGACATGTGTCCACCAGCATACCGCTTAGACGCGGTACGATCTGCTGACTCTTCGCTTTTGGCTTGCATGAATCTAGCTACAGCATGAAAGCTCAGCTATGCTCGCAATCTAACAATAGTTGATCATGCATAGCATTGTCCGCACACAGCGATCGCGGAAAGGTGGAGAGCCTTGGGGATTGCTGTGAAGTGGGCCGTCGATGGGCTACTCACGGTAATCTCGCGCTCTGGCCAGATCAGAGGCGGCGACAAGTACGAAACAGCGCCTTGAAGTACAGATAGTAAGCAGCATGGCTTATTGAAGCAACGTTCATGGTCTGACGTGGGTTGCCCCCTATCTTCGACATTCAATTTGTTCCCACGGCGGCTCTATGCCCATTTCACTTCTTACCCATTTCCAAGATCTTGACAATTTGTGGCACCAGTGCTTTGTTACCAGACACCATTAGCTTGCCCGAGAAGGAATATTCCAATGCCTTGTAACGAGGATCGTCAACCAGCTCCTTGAAATCAGGAGTATTGACAATATAAGTTATGTCTGGACCTTTACCATCCAATGCTTCGCCATAGTCTTTCCCAGCGACTATAGTTCCGCCATTCTTCAAGTCGAGATACCACTCTCCGCCTCCCTCGCCTTTCAGCTCGAATTTGAAAATCTTGCCAAAGTCACTGATGGCCTGCTGCTTCGCAGTCTCTGTCGCCAAATATTTAGCAATTCTGTCAAATACTTGAGTAGAGGGTTCGCCTGCATTGAGTCAGCGGACTCCATAGTATTCGTGCCTGGACAACGATCTGTCGACCACAGACCTGTAGCTAGGGACAGGTATGCTGTGTTGGATTTATTTGTGTGATATGAGCAGGATAGATGGTGATCAGGTATTATCGCCTAGGACAGTTCGAAGAATCTCTGCTGGTGAGGGGAGGTCTAGATATCTCTCAGCACATTCTTGATTCCAAATACATTTGCTCGATACTTAGTATTGTCCACTTCCCGATCGTCGAGCACCCATACATGTGCTTCCCATCAATTCATCGGTTGTACCTCGATCGTACATGCAAGATTGATTTCGGCTTTGGCTGGGACGTCAAGTTGTATTTGCCTATTTCGATCCATTGCATTGCCTCGAGCTGACTCCAGTGCTTCCAGTTTGAGCTTTTGGGGTAAGGCGACCACTCGGGCCATCAACTTGCATCATTGGTGAGCTTGCAGAAGATAGTGTGCAATAGAGTGATATTGGGAAGTCTGTGGATGCGAAGCTCGTCGCGTATGTAGCGATGTAAGGTGCTACGTCTCATACAATTCTCACCTCGTAGGAGACAGCGTCCCGAAACTAGGCACATGCCTACCCAGCTCAAACACCTTGTCTAGGTGGACTGCCAGTTCTGTCTTCCCAGATATCGTCATTCTTCCTGACGAAGAGAGTTGCGCTGACACCGCGTCTGTTTCCTCATCGACAAGTTGCTCGAAATCGGAAACATCGAACTCAAACAACACATCATACACTTTGCCCTGAGGCGATAGGCCTTTGCCTACCGTACCAGTTTCCTTCAGATCCACATACCACTCTCCACCCTCATCGCCAAGGAGCTTGAAAGCAAAGATCCCGCCAATCTCTGCAATGGACCTTTGACCGATCTCTGGATGTTCTTCAAGCCAGTCGCTCATGGTGGCGAATTACCTCGTGGAAGGATGATCTGGAGGATCGAAAGAGTCAGTGGATCAAGGTGCGTTCATTGCGGTCATGCATCCTGAGCCTACGTACCGCCAGCAAGATGCACCATATTGTTAGTGAAAAGTCTTTGAGACACGATTCGGGTTGTTACTGAAAGTCGTCAGTGACGAGAGGTAACATGCGAAGCTCTCCTAAGGAAAATTTATATACTTCCGTAGGCTGCAAGATTATTTGAATAGATCATCTCTTCATCTTCCACTCTTGGCTCGCACGGCGTGTCTCCGGTTGATGGGCACTCCACTGTTGATCACTCATGCTTCGCATGATGTGCAGCTTTAGTATGCAGGCTATGCTATATTTTCCTATTTCGATCGGCGTGGAGCTCCGAGCTGATCCTTGCAAAAGTACGCCGCAATTGTGTATGCGATCCGATCTCTGAAAGCATTGCTGCGAGCTGCATCAAGTCAGATCTTGCAGAAAGTGGATCGCAATGCATCGGTCTGGAAGGCTATGCAATGCTACATGAGAGATGTGGCCGGAGGTCCGTCTCGTCCAGGATGTTCGTCAAAAGTTGGACGTTGACACATGCTTTCACATGTCACTTGATGAAGCTCTGCCATGCTGTGCCATTATTCGGTCTTGAGCTCCGTCTCCGAAACAGTGTGAAAGGGTGCCATCGTCTTGAAGTCTGCCGGTCGTCAGGCCTGCAGCTTGTACCTTATCACATGCTCCCGACGGTCCGCCTCCCTCTTTCCCCGCTCTGTACAACCTCATGTCTTCAACACACCTCAGATCAGCACTTGAAACAGATGTCGAGAGTTCTCCGTTCTATGGAAGGTTGAAGCACGCTGAGCGACTGTTTCCACAGACGCCACGATTAGTGCCACTGCAGGACAAAGATCCAGAAAATCGACAGGCCTTGGAAACGCTCATCTCGCAACCTTCAATGTTGTAGCATTGAGCCGTCTGCTTTACTTATGCCCCGCAGCTGATCATTTGAGTACAGCATCTTTCGAGTAGATTATTTGCCAGATCGTGAGTCGCTCACAAGATCTGGGAGTCAATGCGGCTTATACAGCACGACAGCTAAGCACCACTACAGCAACTCCATCGGCTTCGATTCTCTCTGGATCTCATGCCACAGCTTCAATGCTGCACTCTGGGATCTGTCTTCGCATTGAACACAACAGCTGAAGCTAACGCCTCAAGATCGTGGGAGGTCAAAAGATGACAAATATCACAGACCCGGGTAAGTCCGAACGAGCAGGGAACCACAACACCATCACAATCGTGAAGAAGTCCCAATTCTATAGCCCGACGCTGGCCAGAGATGCCGACTCCGAGTGGTTGACTCCTTGCATTCTATTCAAGGGCGGTCCGCTCCACTCCAACACCGGCATGGCAACCTTCCTCGAGAGCTACACGCTTGGCATGCATCTTGAACGTAGAGAGCGAAGTCTGATGACCGCAGCACTGAGATACGGCACCAGAACAGTGGCCTAGATGAAGAGCGCGAGCTTGCACCTCAGATCTCATGAATCGAGAAGGCTGCTAGGTGTGGTGCTGGTGGAAGGGTTGGGTTCGATTATGACAGCATTCCATTTGTATGCGTGCACCATAATTCAGCATCGACTTCACCTCTCTTTCCGACTGCGAGATTCAGATATTCCTTTCTATTCTGGAATCCTCTTTGCTGATCTGGAGCCTGAGTTCTTCTGACCAGGTCCCGAGCAAAGACTGCATGTGGCGAGCTTTGTGAACAATCGAAAACCATGCTTCTCCACTTCATGTCGTGCTGATCAGAGCATTTCAGTATCGAGGAGAACTCACTTCTTTAGTCGACCTCCGCAACAGTCGCATCTTCATCCCAAGACCGGCTCCCGGTTTTCACGACCGCCGAGGGAGGTCCCGCTTGTGTGGAGGTCGGATACCAGTTCGCCGATTCCAGTCTCGAAAGTAGCGTGAAATATCCCATCCAGGTCCAGAAGATCATTGGAAAGAGGCGATGAGATCGCTCAGCACGCGTCTGGCGAACTTTTGACTTCAGTACGGGAACAGCGGCCAAAGCGAAAAGCTACGAGAGATCATCCTCGTGGTATTACAGATCTTTTTGACGACAGATGCACGATAAAGTGGCCAGATCATGACGGTAAAGATCTGGTGGTCGCCGGTTCGTTTTGTACGGCGAAACTTGCGAAGATAATCCACATGTCGAAGCGCAGGGACGTTGTCGACTACGGATCTTCATCCCGATACTCGCACCTGGGTGACGGCGATCGCTTGAGTAATATGGGGTGTGGTTGAAAGAATTGTCAATGTGAATTCGATGTCTGGATGCCACTCGGCCGATCGGCTCCGGACCTGTTTCCGTTCCCAGCAATTGTGCCACGCCCAGCCACCAAAACGCCAGCCACGTGCTCAATGCCATTGGCTCAGCACCAATGCAAGTCAGGTCGTCATATCGCGGCAGAAGAGACGACTGCGGCTAGTGTCCACAGTCGTAGAACGAGGTAGAATGAAAAGGTGACTGCGAGTCGCACGCAATCCAAGGTTGAAGCACATCTCCTCCGCCCATCTCTCTTTCAAGATGCTTTCATCAATTCTGTCCATCTTCGCGGCCAGCACGAGTCTTGCACTCGCACAATCCGATATCCCACTCTCCCAGCCACTCCAGAAGATCCTAGCCGGAGCTCAGAAAGGCGAGAACTACACGTACCCAACAGATCTGACGCAAGGCATCATTCCCAAGGCTATTCATTCTCACAACGATTACTGGCGACCAATTCCGTTCTACTCAGCCTTGAGCGTGGGAGCCATTTCCGTGGAAGCAGATGTGTGGCTACAGAATGGCACACTCTATGTTGGCCACGAAGAATCAGCCTTGACAGAATACCGAACATTTGACAGCCTCTACGTGCAGCCCATTTTGAGCGTCCTGCGAGCGCAGAATCCCAATTCGAGCTTTGTCTCCGCTCTGCCAACGAAGAATGGAGTGTTCGATACCAGCTCCGGTCAGACGCTGTACTTGTTCGTAGACATCAAGACAGATGGCGAAGCAGCGTTTCCAGTGGTCGTGGAAGCGCTGGAGCCTTTGAGGTCTGCGGGCTACTTAACGACTTTCAATGGAACCGAAACGACTTCTGGACCTGTAACTGTCGTGGGGACTGGAAGTACGCCACTCGATCTGGTTCAAAGCCAAAGTCCGAGAGATGTGTTTTTTGATGCTCCGTTGGCAACGCTGAATTCGACTGCCAACAACATCACTTCGGATGTTTCGAAAATCGCAAGCACAGCATTCAGTGGCCAGTTCGGAACTGTGAGAAATGGAGTCTTGAACGCGACTAGCCAGGCTTTGTTGGAGAGCCAGATCGAGGTCGCGCATGACAGGGGTATTGGTGTTCGTTACTGGGATCAGCCAAACTGGCCTGTGTCGAACAGAGATGCCGTTTGGAAATTGCTGTGGGCCGCTGGTGTTGACTTGATCAATGTCGATGATCTGGAGGGTGCTGCCAATCTGTAGATACATACCAGAGTAGATGCGTGTTCACCATGGGTTAATATGTCGCAATGGCTGCGATGGTGGTCCAGACAGACGAGTTGCAACAATCTCGTGAATAGTCTTCTCGACCTCCTCTACACTCCGCCCAGCGTCAACGGTAATGATGTCCTCCGCTTCATCGGCATGAGTCCTCATCTCCGTAAACAGGTCTCTCACACGATCCTGCATTTCCTGCTTCTCGTATCTTTCGTTGCCAAAACCTCCCCGCTTTGCAGCATCCTCAGCGGAGATATCGAGGAACAAGCACAAATCCGGTCGAGGCAAGCCGACTTCAGGATGCCGACACCAGGCGAGATCCATAGTAGGGTTATGCTTCGCCGCAGAGTACACACAGCCAGAGTAGTAATATCTGTCTACTACGACAGTGGTTCCACCTAGCAGGTGTTTCTTGATGTCTTCTGCAGCTTCCCATCGGTTTGCGGAGAAGAGCAGATGGATTGCATGGTCTTCTTGGGATGAGGTGCCAACGAGGTAGTTGTCGATCATCTGTCCGATGACTGTGCCTCGATTGGGGAAACGCATATATTCCACTTTTTGTCCTTGAGATTTGATGTGGTCAATGAGGCGGGCACATTGTGTGCTCTTGCCTGATCTGTCCAGTCCTTCGAAGACAATAAGACGTCCTCGTCCTTTGGAGCCGATCGAGGGTGCCGCTTCTGCCATTTCGATTGCCAGAAATCTCTGGTTGTGAAGGTGCTGAAGGAAGACAGGTGCAGCCAGACGCGTGAGTATGGCTCCGACGTGCTTTCTTGGCGCGTCGGGCCCACTTCCGCTGGAACAAAATTCCTCTCCCGCGATGACAATCACCTCACCGTCACCGACAATGCGTCGACAATGAACGGACATTTCAATGGGCACGCCAATGGCAACGGCACGCTCCATCAGCTGCCCGACGACATGTTCCACGTGATCCGATCGACAGGCACAGCAGCTCGTTTAGGACGGCTTGCATTGCCCGGCCGCAGGATATTGGATACACCACATTACCTCGCTAACACCAGCCGCGGCGTGGTACCGCATATCACGCAGGACACCTTCGTCCGTGACACCAACATCAACGGGCTGTACATCGCTCTCGAAGACTGTGAGTGCCCTGTTTCGCGCTTCCGCCCAGGCGCGCCCATTTGCTGACTGCGAGGCTCACAGTGTGGTGATAGTCATCGAAAGGGCTCCCAAAGATGTTCCTCCGCTGTACCGCTTCCAGCCTCCTGGCGGCGAATCCCCACTGAGGAAATTCATCGCTGCTCCAGATGATGCTCTGCTCGTCTTGGGTGCCAGACGGACAACGCCGGTTCCAGCACCCGAAGCCACGTCGAATACGAACAAGACTGTGTCAATTTGCACTGCAGTGGGGTTCAGAGCGCTCAAATCGGACGAGTATGCAGAAAAGGCGGAAAGTTTGCAGGCGGACATACTGGTCGGTCTAGGCGATATTCCATACGAACGAGCACTGGGCAACAAGAGAATCGAGAAGGCAACTGATCGGAATATCGCATGGCTGGAGGAGCACGTCTTCTTGCGGCGATCGGAAGAGAAAGCTGTCAGAGCACATCTGTTTGCATCGCTCCTGCCGGTCTCATGCGCCAAGCAGCAGTACTACATCGAGGAGCTCACAGGCCAGTTTGCAGACCACATATCAGGTCTGGCAATTTATGATTTGGACTCGTTGGAAGATCTCCCGGCCGAGCTTGGTCATCTCCCGCGCCTGAGCTTCGCAGCTCCCAAGACACCACGAGATATCCTCTACCAAATACAACGCGGGTTGGATGTCATGGTGGTGCCTTTTGTTGGCGCTGCGACAGACGCGGGCATTGCGTTGGACTTTACTTTCGGCTCCTCGTCCGATACGACCACTAACGGAAACGGAACGGTCGTCAATGGGCATGTGTCCTCCGAGTCCCTCCCACTTGGCATCGATATGTGGTCAGAAGATCACGCCGTGAATCTATCTCCACTGGCGAAGGGCTGCCATTGCTATGCTTGCACGACTCACCACCGAGCATACTTGCAACACTTACTCTCGGCGAAAGAGATGCTTGGCTGGGTTCTGCTGCAGATCCATAACCATCACATCATGGATCTGTTCTTCGCGAGCATTCGGCAAAGCCTCGCAAATGGCACCTTCGAGGCGGATATCACGCGCTTCGAACAGAAGTACGAGAGTCTGTTGCCCGCAAAGACTGGACAAGGACCAAGGTACAGATATCTGAGCCATGCCGCGAAGCTCATAGCTGATGAGGAGAATAGAATCCGAGGCTACCAGTTCAAGTCGCAAGGTCCTGGCGAAGGGAAGAAGAATCCTAAAACGCACACACCTTTCAAGATGCTGAACGATGGCAAAGAGAAGCTCGCTGAAGCTGCTTTGCCAGACCCGAACGCCAACGCGGATGACCTACAAGCACAAGGTTTCGCCGAGAAGGAGAGCTAGGAACTCCCTCGATTGCGATTCAACTCTCATAAGAAACATTGAGGTCCGAGAAGCTCTCGTCTTCTGGCCGCCCCACTGTGGACGTTCCTCCGCCCTCGAGTCCCGACCACCCAAGGGCATGCCGCACAAATCGACCTCAGCACACCCTCAGATCTGGTAGGTCACTCCTTCGTCTCCGCACCTCGCATTTACATGATGACAACCATTTCGTTATACCCAGCTCACTTCGATGCTACGGCAAATGCGGTGAAAGCGTGAAATCACGGCTGATCTTGCTTTACAATTCTCGTTCTCATACAAGCACATGATGGATCGAGGCTCATGCTAACTGAATCTCAGGTGAACTGATTCCCGCGTGAGGACGGCAATTCTGGCACTTCCCGCCCCAGTTTCAAAGGTCTGCGCAGAGATGTCTACTTTAGGGCGCATGAGATTCTTCAGTCCACGACTAGATAGGCAGAACAGGACTAGAAGGTGCACATTATGCATAATGAAATGAAATTTATGACAACATCATGTTCTATGAAGCTGCTATCTGTTTACCTCTTCCCTGCTCCTGATCGCATCGTGTTGATTCACTCATTTGTAGTCCCTACTCGCGCCATGCGAAACGTGACCCTTCGTCGTCTGGCAAAATCCATCTCGCACCGTCAGTGTCTCCACGGTGCAAGGCCGACTGTCCCAACCAGCGCTCTGCGTATCGCTGAACAGATAATTGCCTACACAAGATGACCTTGGCGGAACGAGTGTCAAAGTTCGACTGTTACAACCGCCTCGACGATACGTTGAATTGCTCTCAGGCCCCATTGAGTAAGTCTGCTCATAGGGAGTCCGCTTGATTTCCATGGGAGTTCTCTTTGTCGACTGCAAACAAAAAATATGATAAAGTCTAGAGGACAGGGGTGCGGGAAGGCATGAGGTCCAGATTGATGAAGAACATTGCAAAGTATGTGGATTGTATAAGAAATAGAGATCAACAAGCGCAACACATTCCAAGCTTGATATCATTACATATTACTCTTACATGCAAAAGTCGTGTTGTCCAGTCTTGCTTAGAAGCACATCATCAACGCCAAACCGCGAGCCAACCTTTCAGACCTTGCTTGCCGTGCTAGTAGGAGCAGGCATACGGAACCACTCAGTAGGATCAAGCTCCACACCTTGGGCCACCATTCGATCCCTCGCCATTCTCAATCGATTGACCTCGCCCAGAATTCCCTTCTCGCCGAAATCCATCGAAACTCTCTTCTTCAGGTCAACGCGCAGACAGCCATACACAACATCTCTTAGCCCGTGCTCCTTCGACAACGACAAGACTTCCTCGTCCTGACCGACTGGCCAAGAAGGGTACATACGAGTAGGAGCATCGTTCGCCGCTGTTGCAAAAACGAGGCCGAGTGAGTAGATATCATCACTGAGATTTCGCTGTTTTCCGATATCGTAGTAGATCTTGAGCTTTTCGGACCTGTTCAGACGGAAATCGTCGTTCGTAACCTTGTATTTCTTGTAAAGCGCCGTCACAGTGGGTGAGTTCCAGCCCTCTGTGCCACAATCGACACGAGGCTCTGGATCAGAGAGGAGTTTGGCGTGGCCAAAATCCCCGATAATAATATCTGGCAGACCACCGATGTTTCGGATTGACCAATTTAGAAAAAGGTTTTCGAGCTTGATATCGCCATGTACAACGGCTTCGTGGTCTTCATCTTGAGTGTAGCAGGAGCCTGTTGAGTGACGAAGGCCGTGATGCAAAAATGCGAATGCGTCAGAGATCTGCACTATCAAGTGATAGAGGAAGACTGTTGGTACGATCTGTTTACGGATACGCCAGTGGTGGATTTGTTCGTGAAGATCTCCTCCGTTGCAGGCATCCATGTAGATGAAATATCGTCCTGGGGCGTTCTTTTTCATGAAGAAGTCGTGCACGACAACGACGTTGGGGTGTGGTTTCAGTAGATCCTTGACGATGACGGCCTCTGTGGGGACTTTGTGGTTGCGGTCACCGTCGAGCAGTGTTCGATTGTCCACTGTGGCTCGATTGTATTTGGTATGCTTGACGACGAACACATTTCCAGACCTCAGGGACTTCTTGACCAGCATTTCGCCTTGCGTGCCGCTTTCGAGCTTGAGCGTGGTGACGGCTTCGTATTCATCGTCCTTTCTGTAGCGGGCTTCGCGCAGCTCTGTTTCGGCTTGAATAGTGGAAAGCGGTGTCTTGCCCTTGATACCTCCGCGGGTTGAAGTAGTCGTGACAGTGCTGAAGGCGCTGGCGAACAAGGTCTTGCTGCGGTGGAAGAGCGAAGGTCGCTCTGTGGTTGTATGTGAGTGTGTCATCTTGGATGTGTTGGCGTTCAGTATGGGACTTACGGAATCAAACCTGTCCGGCAGGTAGATTATATTTGCAAGGCGAGTCACGGTTCAAGGACGCCTTGTGAGGACCGCGAGTGATTATCCAAAATGTGGCCTCAACCGCTGATTCGAGGAAAAGCTGTTTTTGAGGACCAAAACTTCTTCGAGTCCATAGGAAATGCTCAAACCTTATTGCAATTGTCCTGGCGCCGTCGTAAGGACAATACCTTTGTGTCCGGAGCACTTCAAGGTTGGAATATCTCGTTGTCTGTTGGTGCAACAAAACCACCTTCTTTGTTTCTGAAAGCGCCGAGTCTCGCATTGTTACCACAAAGAAAGAGGAGACGGAGTCTGACGTCTGACCTCATCATCCGCGATATGCAGCGCTATAACACTTTCGCGGTCCCAGAATGTATGCAACTAGCGTATCTCTCTCATTCGGAAGAATTGGCATCATTTGCATTCAGACGACGCTGCAGATACACAAGCTGGTCTTGTGATTCTGATTATTCTTTCTCTTTCCATTCATTCTATCCTGCTGGCCGGGCCACCTGCGCAAGAACGTTCCTCAGCAACCTGTAAGTGCCAGAAAAATGCGTAACCTAGCTCAGGACATGATCTTGGAATGTCGTCCTTTGGTGGGGCACTTTCGTCGAGGCCAGAATGCCAAGGATGAGCAAATGACCGGCCCAACAGTACTCGCGCGTACACGAAGATTGTTTCCAGTCAGAAGTGCCACAGGCAAGCAGCCTCGCTGGGGCTTCTGGCACAGGAAAGACAAAAAAGAGGAGTCCAAAGCAGAAGAGTCAAAAGCAGAAGAGCGCAAGGAAGAGGAGCCCGAAGAAGAGCGCGAAGCTCCCATCGTGGATTCTGCCCCGAGCGTAGCAACTCTTACCATATCCGCTTTTGCTGATTTCGATGGCACACAAGCTACCGCAGGCGTCAGCTTGAATCTTGACAAACCCACAGAGAGACCCAGCTCAGAAACTTCCGACGACACTTTACCCGTAATAATCGACCCCGCGCCAAACCGTCTTCCAGCAGCATACGAACTTGTCAAGACTCTCAACGGCGCACTAGGGGTCTTCAACACACCAATCCACCTCGTCCGCCAACGCATCTCCTCCAAGCTCTTCATCATCAAGCAGGTCCCCGTCAGGGACCATACCGAATGGCCCAGCGAAGCAGCAATACTCGAAGACCTTGTGCACCCAAACATCATCGGCATCGAAAGCGTGCACTACGACCACAACGGTCCCTTCTGCATAGCCAACATCGTTCTCCCGTACTGCTCAGGCGGCGACGTCCAAGACTTCGCGTCCCATCTCCGCGCAATCGGTAACTCCATGCCCGTTCAGTTCATCCACCACTACGTTAGCAGTATGCTTGACGCCCTTCTTTACCTCCACAACGGCGAATCCTACGACACTGCGACAGATACGATCACCCGCAACCCTCACCACTCCACCATCCTCCACCGAGACATCAAAGAACGCAACATCTTCCTCGACCATTCCAATCCCATATACGGCCTCCCGCAAATCCTCCTTGCAGACTTCGGCCTCTCCTCCCACGAAATCTCCTGCCCCAACATCTGCGGCACAGAAGGCTACATGTGTCCCTCCCTCATGACCATCTTCTCCCTCGCCGAAGCCGCCCCCACTCCCTCCCACCAACTCTCCATCCTCTCCTCGGCGCCAAAAATGTCACCCTGCAGCGACTGGTTCTCCTTTGGCGTAACCCTCTACCAACTCATAACCCTCAAACGCTACCACTATGCCGAATCCGAAATATTTCTCGATTTCGCTGCTTCGACTTCAATGGGCCAAACCGATATAATGGAATTAATGGCTGATTGTTTGGAGTTTGAACCGGGGAATCGGCCACGGGCGGAGGATTCGTTGAGATTGCATCGGCTTTCCGCGAAACTTAAGAAGGGGTTGAAAGAGTGGTATAATGAGGGTGGAAGGTTGCCTGATGAAATTTGACCAGAGGCGTTTCGGTTTGAACGTGCCGAGGCCAGAGCTGATAGTAAGGCTTCGCTGGTGGGAATGAAGGGGAAGTCAGATGATGCGGAGAAGGCTGAGTCGGGATCGAAGTCTGAGGATACGATTTCGGCGATTATTGACTGGTTGGTGACTGGAGAAACGATTGCTGGCGCTGAGGACGAGGGGGAAAGTCTGTCCTTCTGCGTTCCTGAACTACCACGACCACCGGTGCTTTCTCCCCTGCCATCAATGCAGCCGCTGAGGCGGATTGGGGCGATAGATTGTCGTTTGGTCCAAGCTGTGGCCTGAGCTCCACGATCGTTTGCAACGCCAGTAGTCTTTCACCGTAGGTCTCCCTAGTTTCTGTTCTTTTCAATAGGGCTAGTTAGAGTCAGTAGTATAGGCCATTCCCCTAATTTTTGTCAATACCGCGGAGCAAATGGCTTCAATACCAACCAATCTCCTCTCTGCCACGAAAGTCGGCCATACTTCAATTCATCTTCCAATTGTCCATCTACCTACCCACTACCTCCCCGCCCCCGTCTGTCCACTCGTCGCCCCTCCGCCAGTAAACGCATCAGGAATACTAATACTACTGATCCTCTGCGCAAGTGAAGCCCCCACAGCATCAATCGCGCCCTTCGGACTCTTCAACGAAATTTCCTGACTCGCGCCTTGTCGTCGAAATAGCTTGATATCCGTACTACTGTACAATCCTCCCGAGCCTTGAAAAGCCTCCGCTTCTTGTAAGTAGATCCTGCTCCAGATGAGCGCGTTGTACCAGCCGATTGCTACTGCTGTCCATTGGAAGCTGACTGGGCCTCCTGCTGCTGGTCTGATATTGTCTGTTTCCGGAAATATTAGCGCGAGTCGTTCTGCTGCGGTTGCGTTATGAGCGGCGTGGTGCATACCTTTAGTTCCGAGATGACCTTGTCCATCGGCTCCATATGCTGCTTGCGCACTGCGCCCACTGTCCGTGGACTGACGGGTGAGTTGGGCGGATTGGCGGGCTTCTCGTCCGAGGCCGGGTTGCTCTGCTGTAGTTGCGCGGCGAACGTCTGCATCGTGTTGCTCCTCGGGCGCGCTGGAGGTGGAAGTTCTTGCTGAGACGCCATCTTGTTTTCGAGTTTCGCTGTCTTCAATGACTTTCAGAATGGGCTCGAGTGGAAGTTGTGTGTACCAGCTTTCTAGCCACTGTTCGGAAGGTTGGAAGTTTTGTGATGTGGTGACTGGCGTCAAGGTCGGTAGGCTTGTTGTTGATGTTTGGCGTGACGTTGAAAGTCGCACAGCCGCCGGTTGCTTACCCCGAGCCTTTTCACTCAAACGCACGGGAGTAGGCACTCGATTCTCGCCACCCGCATCTGGTGTTTTAGAAGCTCTTTGGTCAGCTTTTTCATCGACATCCGCATTTTCGTTGCCTTCATGGTCCTCATCCTCATCATCCCCGATGGCGAACCGAGTGTCCTCCGGCACATTCGCCAACGAAGGCGTCCGCGGCGCAACAGGTCTACGCATACTATCGATCGACGAACCGCGCGAGTGACTGGTCGGACTCAGGACGTCCCCACGATCTTTACGTTCGATCGCCTGGCGCTCCGCCTCTGCAAGCGCGCCTTCGACGGTGATCTGCTGCAGGGCTCTGAAATGCTTCTTGCTCGCAATGAGCACTCTGATGAACTGTTGATTCTCTGCAGATGCCATTTGATCAGCGGATGGGGTTCATGGCCAGGATGGGCCTTCGAAATGTTTCAGTGCTACAATGCCAAGTTCAGGTACAGTAGGCGAACCCGATCTCAGCCATGATTGCAGGCCAGCCACGAGACTCAGAGGGAAATTGCGGACACGCTCCGACAATCTGGACTTCGCGACAGGCCAAGAATTCGCCAGCTTTATCGAACACGCATTCAAGACATGTCTCTTGCCTGCCCTGCTACAATGTAGCGGCTCGAGCTCAAGGCATGTAAAACGAAGAAGGGTCACAACTAAGGAAGAGATAGACATACCGCGATAATGATTATCAAGAATTGCATTGCAAGCATCAAGCAGATTCTTGAGAATGACATGATTGGTGTCATTCTTCAGACAAAAGCTTGGCGCCGACAGCATTTCGAAGAGGTTCACCAACTTCGAAGACGTAGCGCGCTGCAAGTGCTTCGCATACGGTGCCACATTTTTAATAATGTTGAACAGTGCAGGATAGACCGGCTCGAGCCGTCCTTTCGAAGCCGTGATAAGGCAATGTATTGACTGCAGTCCGTCAGTGATTGAGCACAACAGGCGAGAAGAAGGGGACCATACACAGATCAAAAAGTCAGCATACGAGCCATGGAAGTTCTCTATCCGCATTACCGGCGGCAGGCTGCTGACATGTAAGAAAGGCGTGTTGAGCTTTGCGCAAAAGGCTGCTTCGGCGCTGAGCGACTGGATGACGAATATGACCATTCTCATGAGGCCTTGCTTTGTCTCATCGGCGACAGAGTCTCTGGCGTAAAACAAGAAAATGACCAGATAGTCCATGCCGACTTTGGTTTCACAGAGGTACCGGCGAAACCTCTTGTTGCACTGGATCAGCTCCCACAAGAAGCTGATCATCTCGGTGGCATGGTGACCAGCATTGCTTTTCCCTATGCTGAAGTTGCTTGTGGTCATCTGAGATCAAAGTCAACAAGCGAGACACGAAGAAATATTGCGGATACCATCGCAGACTTACCGGCTGGGAGATCACTAGGTTGACGCCATGATGAATGAATTGGAAGTCGTCAGGCCGGAACAGCGCTCCCATTGAGGATCTGAAGAGGTTCTTGCCCTCTGGCGGGATATACACCATCGTCACCAGCAAGAACTGGATACAATTCAGCACAAGCAGCTTTTTGGTATCCCGGGCTCCCTGCCAGCCGCTCGGTATTGTCCACAAATTGGGATTGAATCTGAGCACAGTGTTCAAGCACGAGCAGTTGATGGCATTTACAACACGCTTTTCGAGCTTCGTTGTCAGATACGTCAGAGCCTTGTTGTTGGCCAGCGCAACCTGATCTGGCCGCAGATACAGAGTACTGCTCGTCAAGGTGAGCAGTAAC
This sequence comes from Cercospora kikuchii, assembly GCF_019650295.1. Lineage (NCBI taxonomy): Eukaryota > Fungi > Ascomycota > Dothideomycetes > Mycosphaerellales > Mycosphaerellaceae > Cercospora > Cercospora kikuchii. The sequence goes on from NW_025408588.1 coordinate 89,590, forward strand.
CTGATGACCTCGTACTGGTTCCGCTCATGCTCGCTGGTGCATTTTGAGCTTGTGCTGCAGCCAATGCCCGTCTTCCAGACCTTGAGCTCATATCCTCTGTCCGATTTGCCGCTGTCTTCCTGCTGCGATGGGAGGGTCAGGCCTCGCCAGAAAAGGTAGTCCACTACCAAATCGATCAACGTCTCGCCTAGAGGTGGTCCGATCTCTTTGTCTTTGTCCTCTTTTGAATAAAGCTTGCTGGGATCTAGACCGTCAAACAGCTGGGTGTGTGTATCTCGCTTCTCGTCCCAGTTAAGGAACTGTGGTTTCCTTGGCTGCCAGAAGAACTTGTCGTACCATTCTCGCAAGTGGTCCGCCTCGAAGATGAAAGGCATCACCCGGGTCAGGATGCGCATGCAGTTGAGGATCTGCCGGGCAACAAGCTCATCGGGCTGCTCGGTATCCTTCTGCAGCCTCTCCAATTGCGCTATCGCATTATACAGCAGGGTCTCGAGGTTGGTCATGGGCGAGCATTGTTCTCCCGGAGAGGCTTTGCGGGCGCCTGGCTCAGATGCGTTGGTGTATGTCAGGACGCGAACGTCTCCCCCCACCCACAAGTCGAAGACATCGTCGACGCGCTCCGGGATAGTCCAGTACTTGGCGAAAATGTCGTTGTCTGGCTGCAGCACATCGTCTCCTATGAGCTTGAACACGCTCTGTTTGAAGGCGATCTTGCTCTCCGACACGCCCATTGCCCTCGCTCTTGCACCTGCTCCTGCTCTTGCTCTTGCTCCCAGAGGGACAGTGTCTCAGTCGTTGTGTCTTGGGGCTCAACAGAATTCGGCAGGTTATCTGGAAGACAGATCGAATAGTTTGGGAGGGCGTTGCTGCCTCTGCAGCATGGTCGAAGGAGCGAGGGATGGGCAGTGCCTGACTTGCTACCGGAGGAGCAGGGACTGCTGACAACTGGCTCAGCTGCAAGGAGCGTGTGACTTGCGCATTCGGAGTCTAGAGAAAAGTGCTGAACAGAGGAGTCGTTGGAGCTCCACGATCAACGCGGCTGTTGACGTCGTTGCTGGACCAGGCCGACGGGTCGACGAAGTGGATCTACGGCCACGGAACGGGGCTACGGCACGACTCTACGACCTCGTCACGATATGAATGGTCTCAAATACAACGAATTTCATCGCTATCGAAGGCACAGTATCCTACAGAATAGCTTGAGTTGTGTAACAGCTGTTGGTTTGACCCTTCGAGTTGAGGCTCTTTTGCCAAGCCAAATTCTTCGGCGGCGGCTCAAAGTTCTCGAGGGTCGCCGCGACTTCACCAACAACAACACCACCACCACCGCCTGCGCGGCGCTTCTATCACCATGGATCGCGCATATCGCGTCCTCCAGCAGGTTCAAAAAGACGGGGTGATGACTTCCGAAGCCGCCCGGATCACACGCCCAAGCAATGTGAATGAAGCGCGAGCAACTTTTGGCGCAGCTCTCCGGCTCGCTGGTCTGCAATCGTACAAGGCAGACGCCATCACTGCTCAGATCTGTAAGACGTGCAATATATGCACCATTGAGGATATCCAGGTTTGTCGTTGACTCAGCCACCTTACCGTCTTCTTCAAAGTGCTCACTTACACTCACCCGTCACATTAGCTTTGCAAAGAACAGTTCATACATTACATCCTACCCTCCCCACAGGTGCGCAAGGTATACTTCAGATACCTGCAGACTTTGTGCAGATTGTTCGTTCCCGGGACCTGGAAGTCAAAAGCTGCGTCAGGCATTGATGAGGTCTTGGGCCTTTCCGCCGGTGGCGCCACAAATCATCTGCCAGCATCGCATGCGAGACGAATACATACGCTCTACATCATCAATGAAATACTCGTCTCCCTTCTCGAGTCGTCGCGGCAAGACTCGAAAGCAGGGCGCCACCCCACAACAGACGAGGAGCGGAAATACGCGCGCGAAGCTCTCAATTCCGCCAAACAATGCTGTCTTGACATGTTCGAGGAGGCCGCCTGCACAACGCCGGGAGAAGCGGCAAAGCCGAAGAATGCATTGGATGATGTACTCAGCAACTGGACGAAGAATCTCGCCGAAGTCTTCTCGAAATCGGACTTCGACCGACTCCAAAAACTAGCAGAGAATGCCGATAATCGCAAGCACGATCCGAGCCTCAAGAATCTGGACCTTACGACACATCTGCTCGCACAATCAACTCGGAGTATAAGGCCTATATTGAGAAACAGGCATGGCGTGAAGGATGATCCAGACGCACCATGGCACCTGCTCCCAGCTGCAAATGGGCTGAAGCTGCGCGAGGAACGTGGCTACCCGCTGCTCTCGCGTGCTCTGCCTCACGGTGGCTATCATCTCGCGAATGGAGGTACGTACCGCTCTACATGTTGACGGCAAAAATGACCCAGAGACTGATTTTTGCCAGGCAAGCCAGTGGACGATCAAACTCGAAAAGATGCCGAAGCACTTCTCAGCGAGATGCTTCACTGTTTCGATACGCACACTAAAGCAGACGAGGTCCAGGACATCGATGCATTAGGCAACAAAATCTGGAAGGACCCAGAGCGTCCTACACGCAACTACTGGGGCTTCACCGAAGAGGGTCTACGCAAAATGAAAGAGAACAAGAAAATGTTCAATGCATCAGCCAAAGGCTACGCCGACATCCCGCCACCAGAGCGTCCGAGATACGTTCGCAACAGCGAGGTGGAGCGTGCGAGAGAGCTGGCGGCTTCTCGAGGACGAGGAGGCCGTGGTGGAGGCTTCCGTGGGCGTGGCGGCGGCGGCTACCGTGGACGTGGGGGATATTAGCAAGATCCCTCAGAGCCATGGAAGTTCGAGCAGCAACGCGCTCAGCGCTCAAAGAGCTATCGAGGTCAGGCGGATCGCCGGCCGTAGGTAGAATTGGGAATGATAGCAAATGGAGACATTTGCGACAAAGCTTTTATCGCGCCTTGACGCCACTTCCCGTCGGACATGCAAGGTGTCTGGCAGCAAAATGACGAGCGAGTGGGAATCCCAACGAAACAGAATCTGTTGCCAGAACCTGCTGCTTCTCGGAAGAATGGACAGCTCTCTGCTCACCGGCTTGACCTGCGTCAATATCCTGCCGCAAAGAGGCTTCAAGAGACAGCCGTCTTCTGTCAAGCGCGCCAGGTGAGAAAGGCTATGGACGTAAGTCACATAGCTAAGTCCGCTAAGCTTCTGCAACCTAGCTCAGAGTGTGCAGGGCTTTTCGGCAGATTCCAGAAGCCGGAAGAGCGCGGCGTTCGCGTCTGTGGATATAGCTTTCGGGATCATAGGGAAAGTGGTATCTCATTGAAATCAGTCCAATAACAAGCAATCTCGAACTCGGCAGATACGCTAGCAGAAAGTGCTTTCGGGCACTCCGAGACTAGGTCCTGTCGATGAGCTAGGTACCGTCACCTTAAGTTCAGGTCCGCAAGCACAGACGTCGCGTACTCCGAAATACTGTCAGCACTTTAATCGCAAGAGACGTTGTTTCATGAGGGCAGACTACGTCACTCACCCGCCAAGACCGTTTCAGCCCCACCAGCTGCCTACCTCGTCACCCTGAACCTGGCTCCATGCCTCGAACAACACCAACAGTAGCAAAGCATCAGCAATCATGGCAAGCTGGAGATATGACCGCGTAAGATCTGATCTTATCACCACACGTGGCGCAAAGCTGACATAACACAGGACGACGACCAACACCATGAAATGAACCCAGTAGGCTACGACGCCGACACACAAGTCTACACGTACAGAGACGACCAAGGCAACTACTACCAAACCGAGGAAGGAACCGGACGGCATGGCAATCTCAATTACACCCACACATCTGCCAATGTCGCTCCGCAATCTGGATTTAATGGCGAAAATATCCCCGCGGAAGCTATCGAGAATGATTGGAAGATGATGAAACCTTTCTTCTTGCTTGTGACTGTTGTGCTCATGACAATTCTGTGGTATATCAATTCTGGTGGGAGTGGTAAAGTGCCGGCAATCACGTGCGGTCCTGGATTCGAGAAGTATAGAATCGCTCAAGGCGATACTTGTTGGGGAATTGCGGAGAAAAGGAAGACGAGTGTGGAGAAGCTCGTTGAAGCGAATTCTGGAATTGTCTGTGCGAACTTAAAGGTTGGGAAGGCGATTTGTGTTCCTGAGGTGCAGTAGAGACTTGCGGTTCAAAGAGGTGCCGCTGCCGCTGCCGCGGATTTCGGCACCTTCGCTCGCCGCGTGAAGTCTAAAAGGGTCAACCAGGACCACAGGCAGTATGGCGTGCTATGCTATGCTACTGAACGAGCACAGACATGGATATCAGATTGTGATGAGTGAACACAGGGCGTGGCATCCAGGATCTGGCTTGATGTCGATGCTTGAACACGGCTAAACCAGGAATCGCGGCTTGGCTCGGGACTTCTTAAACATTGTCTGTCGACCTCAGGCTACGCAGAGGTTATCTTGTAGGGCGGGGCGAATCTTCGACACTCTTTACAACGATGGCAGATCAATACGAATTCGAGCGCAGCGTATCCGTCAAGCCAGTCGATGGAAAGCCAAACCACTTTACGAGCGTCTATCGGCCATGGAGTTGGCCACTAGTCAAAAGGGCGGCAGGTTCTGTGCCCATGACAGAGGGCACCGCCGCAGCTTATAAGACCGTACCATCAGGCTTCGAACTACATTGCGCACAAGTACAGTTTCTCAAAGCGGGCAAGAACGAAGCATTACGATACAAAGTCGTCGAACTCATGACAACTTCCAACTTCGCTTCAAGGAATGTCTTCGTGACGCAAGACAGCGACAGTGACTACAAATGCGTGCTCCTGCTCAGTTTCCAAAAACGACCCCTCACCTCTCGAGGCTGGCCTTCACAATACGAGTATACCAGACCACCTTCTCAAGAAGCGATCGATCTGGCCGGTCGCCTCATCGAGGACCACTCACCAGATCTCAAAATGCTTCCACTTGGCGTTCCAGAAGGCACCCCCAACCCACCCTTCATCTGTCAACGCCTACACACAACCCAGGAATCCGATCCAAACCTCCGTACCTACCGCACCCAGTACCGTATCACAAGTCCGATATCTTCACCCTCAGGACAAATCCTGGCAATCATGTTCCTCTCAGACGTCTTCATCCTCGACGTCCCATTGATCGTTCACAGCGTCCCATTCGGACCACCAATGTTAGGCGATGAGACAATGACGCCTACTCCATCACGCGTACGATCATTCGCCTCTCTTACCCACACGGTGCGGTTTGCGAGGCTGGAAGGTTTTGATGTGCATCAAGGGGTTCTTTGTGAGATGCAGTTGCGATGGACGAAGGGGAGAAGGGCGTTGGACACGATGTATATGAGGGACTGTAAGGGGGAATTGATCGCTACGGTGGATCAAGAGGTGAGTTTTGAGTTTGTTTCTTGTTCGGCATGTGGAGTCGCGAAGGTCACTGACTTATATGATTGGAATAGGCATATTTTGTTTTCAAGACTGAGAAGGAATTTGAAAAGGATGCGAAAGCGTTCAAATCTCTGTCAGTTGAACAGATTGCTGAAGCTAGGAGGTCGAGGCTCTAAAGCAGAGTGTTTGTCGGAATTAAAAATGATGTCGAAAGCTCATCGTTCACAGACACAGAAATCACAAAATTACTCTGTCCACAGAATCAAGTCAAAGTTCCCCACGCCATTCATGAATCACCTCTCCCCAACCGCACGCTCTATCACTCAAATCCTACCACTTTCCTCCGAATCATTCCCATGAAACATCCCCGCAACTTTCTGCATCCCTTTCACTACCAGACACGTACCAACTGCCCAAACATCCGCCGCCAGCGTTACCAGGAATGCAAGCGAAAGCGCTGTAACCAGTCTCCATTCTTTTTCGCTCTCTGTCATTGTATATGTCTTCTTCGAGCTCCATTGCTCAAGCAGATCTTCAGAATGCCTCGTAATGAACAGTATGCTGATGGGGGCGGCGAAGCGCCAGCCGAAGTGCCATGCGCCAGGGATATTGGAATAAGGTGCATCAGGATCTGAAGAAATGTCTGAATCGGTGTGCTCCTGGCCGTTGACGGGGAGTTTCTCGTGTTTCTCTACTTCGCTTCCATGGCTGGCATCCTCTGTCTCGGTGTACTGATCATCAACGGCGACACTTTCGTTCTCGCCTTTCTGATCGGGATCGGTGGCGATTGTCTTTCTGGGGTTATATCCCCAAATCCATTTTCCGAAGAAGATCCTTTCTGCAGTTGCGAGACTGCATTTTCGGACAAAATCGACCAGGATGGCATAGAAGGTGAAGAGTACCATGAAATAGTAGTCCATTCTTATGGCCAGAAGGTTAGAACTCAATTGGTGCTCTACATGAGATTGAGGCTTGAATCGAACGACGGCAATATTGCGGTGAAGAGCTCTATCGATGGCACGATGGGAATATGTCATTTGTTGCTCACGATGCATGGCAGTGGGTCTTTCCATGAGTTTATGTTACACAGGCGATAATTTTGAAGGGACACGTGGGGCGGCCTCAAATGCCTGTGTCACAATGGAGACACGAATGCCTCGCACCTTGCTTCCTTGGCCATACTTTGCTATACCGACTGTGTCAACTGCAGAATCACTTCTCTACAACCAGACTCTGCGCCTCCGCAAACTCCTCCTTGCCTTCCGCGAACTGCCGGACACTACGATCCATGTGACCTTTCAACCACGCAACCACACAAGTACAGACTACCAGCACGTCTATCGCCAGCGAAAGCAAAATCGCGTTCATAGCCGCTTCCATAATTCTCCTGTCTCTCTCCGCGTCTGTGAATAGTTTTCCGTACTGATAATTTCTCACCGACCTCTCCGCGACAAAGTGAACCAATAGAAACCACAACAGGGCAGGACCGCTCCAAATCCAGGGGCGGCAAATCGTATCAATTGTGGAGGAGCAATCGTGACAAGTTGAAGCACTGTCCGAGTTTGCCGTCTTCTGGTCGCTGCTATCATTCTTCTTGTTGGTGTCGCTGGTGATATGGGCACTAGTGTTCCTTTCCTTGGACTCCACCGGATGGTATCTCCAGACCCAGCGTCCGAAAAGCACTCTTTCTACAGCTGCGAAACTGAGTGATCGAGTGATGATGAGGATTATCATGGAGGTGAAGCCGTAGAGCATGCAGTACTTGAAAGAGAGTCCCATTCTTGTGATGGTATTCTCTTGTTGTTGGCCAGTTTTGATCTGAAACAATGTAGAGTGCGTTGTGCGTCGAACTTCGAGGAAGATTTTGAGCTTGATCCACGGACGGGAGCGGGCATGTATCATATATTGCTCACAATGCAAGAACCCTGCAGTAACAGCTGCAATGGTGGGTCGTCCCAAGGAGTGGGGACATGAGTTTGTTCCACACGGGACGCATCCACCATGAAATGATTTTATATACCAGCAAATAATAGTCCTTGAGGGCGGCCTCAAATGTCAGTGTCAAAGTGCTGTGAGTGTGATTTATGCCTTACTTTGTTCTACTATCTCCAACCAATTTTCTCACCCATCGTGTTCCCCTCCGAAATTACTTCTCTCTGACCGGACCTTCTACCTTAGCGCCCTCTTCCCTGCCTCCTCCGACGAACTTTAGAAGCCGATCATCAATCTTGTTGAACGCCCGCGGCAGCACACATGCACAAATGATCAAAACATCTACAGCGAGCGAAATTTCGAACCCCGTGGTAGCCGCTTTCATCGCGTCACCATGGAGCTCGCTTTCCGGATAGACCTACCCGTACATGTGTCTTGCTATCCATATGTCGGCCGCCAAGTAAGTAACCACACAGCACCAGACGGCTGGACCAGTCATCATCCAGGGGTCGTGAATCTTGTCCAGTGTGTAAGAGCAAGCATAGCAAGTTGTGGAAGGGTCCTGGGTTCCTTTGCTCATGTCTGCGTGGTTGTTGTAAGGCGCATCCCTGTCGTTGCCATCGTTGGAGCAGGTATTGGTATTATGGTTCTTGGAGTCCGTTGGCTTGTATACCCGGATCCGCCTTCCAAAGAGGACTGTTTCTGCAACCGTGAAACTGATTGTTCGGGTGAGCGTGAGCAAGGTTGTGAGGAAAATCCCGTAGATACTGCAGTACAGAACAGAAATCGACATTTCGGTGACACGCATGTCCTCGATGGAGTGTGATACTCAGTCCAAACGAAGTCGTTTCCTGTAGGCGGCAAGACGCTTTGGTTGAAAAGTGTTTAGTGCGTTCCACGGTAGCATGCATGTGTTATATACTACTCATCGCGCGATACCCCTGCAGGAATGATTGCACCTGCAGTAATGGAGTATCTTCCAAAAGCTGGCGGCCTCAAGTGCCTGTGGCACGACAGGCTGCCATGGATAGTACCTTTCCCCCTTGCTTCGCTGAGGGTTTGCACACGAGCTGATCACGTTACAAGTAGACCATGCATGCTGTTATCAATTCTGTCATGTTAAACTCCTGGGCATGACTACGGACGAAGTCCTTCCTGGTACGTTAATCAAAGAGCAGGCGGATTGGACCAAAGATACAGTGACGAATGTGTGTCGTGGCCACAGCAAAAGATCTTTGTTCGAATAGCGACAATTCTCGAGCGCAACATCAAATATCATGAAGACCATGCCTGCTCAGAATTGGTGGCTCAAGGAGAGTCTCATCTTCGCGTTCACAGGGGAAGCATGGCGGCTGTCGTTTTGATCCCTTCTCTCGTTCTTGCAATTGGGAGCTCCAATGGATTGTAGCGACTTCAACGGAGCTGGACTGTACCAGAGGGTGAATACAATCGCTGGAAAGTTCATGTCCAAAGCACTGATCGAGGATTATATGTTGCAGGCACAGTGGCCATTATGCTTATCTGATAGGATACCTGCCAAGGGCGGCCTCAAATGTGTTTCTCCTCAAAGTCCTTGCTCCGCAGCGCCTATTTCGATTGATTTGTGACCTTTGTGCTACCTTGCTCTGCTGCGCCACAGTCGATCCATTCCTCATTTGAGTCTTCTCCGCCGTGGTCGATGTGCTCCGCATGGAAGCTCGCAACTTTCCCCTGTTCCGTGTCATCGTCGACCCTCTTCCCATGCAGATCCTCGCAGGCTTGTTCTCCTCTCGCAGCGCCATTTCGGTTCGCGTACATCCAATTCAGTAAGTATGCCCATGTTACCACCAAATCAAAGCACGCGGTCAGCACAAATGCCGCTGTACTCGCTTTCGCCTCGGCCAGTGCGTCTTCTTCTTGCCAAAGTATCAAGAACGCGAAGCACACCGTCAGCCCAATATATAAGAATGCGGCCGAGCCAAACCAGTGATCGTAAAGGCAGCTCGATTCTGGTGGAGAACCAATGTCCAAAGGAGGAGGCAGTGAAGCATCGTGCGAGGATACAACTGTTGGGCCCAGTTTCGCAGGCATTTCCTCGGACTGTGTTGGAAGAACCGCGTTACCGTTGCTGTGGCTGATATTTTGCTCAGTTGCGGGAACCTCCTTCATTAGCTCGTTGAAATATGCTTCGGCCTGGCTGTCTTTCTGAGGCGGTTGACCGAAAAGTACGCGATGACTGAAGTCGTATGTGGACGGTCCGAAGGGTATCAATAGGCACCCAAAGATGGGGGAGAGGATGAGTGAGAGGACGGCGGTGAAGAGTGACAGGAATGGGGACATTTTGATGTAATTGCTTCTAGACAAGATTCGGCGTGCGTTCTCGGATGTGTCGAGAGTTGTGTTTGAGATCTTTTCGAACGGTGTTCGATCTCTTGGACAAACCGAATAAAACAATGTTGCTGCTTGAGGGAGAGCAGATTAATCCCTACGGATGAAACGATCGATGCGGCTGCATGGACGGTATAGGTGCTCACTAAATAGCACGCCGGAACAATCCTCAGGGCGGCCTCAAATGCTTCAACTGCGCCATGTGCGAAGCCCTTGCTTCGCTCGCAGTGCCTGATCGTCAGTCCAAATAGCGCTAAGTCGTGCTTCTCAACTTTGTTTCACCAGAACTCGGATGCGCTCTCCACCGTTGAAGATCCTGATCGACCCATTCTCCTCTCTCGTCTTCGTTTTCGTCGTCAATACTTTGCCTTTCTCAAACACCATGACACCATTCCACGGCCCTCTGTCAACCCATGATCTCCTCGTATGCATACGCCAATAAGCCCGTCCAATCAACACCAAGTCCAAGCATATCGTAATTCTGAATGCAGCCCAGGCTCTCCTTGCAGCTATCAGCGGGCCTCCTTGTTGTGAGTACGTCTGGTTAAGAAAGAAGACCAACATCAGGACGGAGAAGACAATCGGACCAAAGAAGAACCAGTCTATGCACCCAAGTTGTGCAGTCGGAATGAAAGGATCATTTGAACGGTCGACAGAGCCTGAAGCCAATGCTACGTAGTCCTTGATATGCATTACCTGAGGGAAGTTGTCGCAAGCAGGCACATGGTCCAGAGGGCCGTAAAAATGCAGACTGGGTGATGGTTCCTTCTGAGTGGTGTTGATGTCAGAAGCCGTGTCGTTCGTGGCCTTCTCCATGTCGGCCGCTTGATCCCATCGGCCGAAAGGTCTACGATGCGTGAGGGCTGATCTTTATTTGGTGCTGTCGATATCGATAGGGATTTCATTGCCAGCCTCTTCAATGTCTTCCACTTGTTTTCGTTTCTCAAGAAGCGTGCGATGGCTGAGCATTGGAGTCAGGTCTCGGCCGAAGAGTATACAGTGCCTGAGGAGCAGAATGAGGCCCCGGCAGAAGACTAGGAGGAGCACGAAAGCGTAGTAGACCAAGAGTGAGAACGTGGCCTTCTCATCATCTCTGCCGCTCCTGGAGAAATTTATGGCGTTCGCCATCTTTGGAAAGATAATCGAAGACTGTGGTGGTTGGTTGTTGACGATATCCAGAAGGGCAGCAGAGTTCCTCAACTCATCGCGGGCGCAGCAGCCTTCACGTCAGTGCAAAGGATGCCTGAAGCCTACAATCCTCAAGGGCGGCCTCAAATAGCTCTTGACACAAGGGTCACGCTATCTTTACGCTCCTTGCTTCATCTCCATCCGTCCGGCTCTGTGCCACGATCCAATCCCTTCCCATTTCCCTACAACACCACAACACCCTATCTCATCTTCTTTCCTCTAAACCCCTCCACAACCAAAGACCAGCCTATCAGCAGAGCGTCCGTCGCCAAAACAACTCCCAAAGCCATAGCAGCCGCTTTTACAATCGGCTTTGGACCATGACCTTGCACGAAAATCGTCTTCCGAAAAACAACAGTAAGAACAACATAAATCAAGAGACCAGACGCAACCCGAAATTCGCAAGTGAGAGTTTTTCGAGGGAAAACAGAAAACTCATCAGAAGGTCCGGACGATGTCTTCATGGTGAGTTCTTCTCGATTTTGCTGATTTGCAGCTGTGTGTTCGTCTCCGCTGTTTTCGACCATATAGCTTTCCGCGCCAGAGCTCGTGCTACCTGTTGGAGATTCCTCCTCCCACCGACCAAATGCAATGTGCCGACTTGTCATGAAACCAATGTAGCGAGAGATTGCGGCAAGGACACCAAACATCCCGCAGATGAGTAGTAAGAGGACTAAATTCTCATAGGGCAAGACGATCTGTGCGGGAGGTGCACTGTGACCGCTATCAAATTGAGGTGCCTTGATTTCATTTCCGTAGTGGTAGAGGTTGATTCTTACGTTCTTATCGTTGTAGTTGATGTTATGCGTGAACGATTTTATAGTGCTTGAGGAGGACTTCCTGTTGCCCGAGAAAATAAATTGGGAGAATTTCGACACCGTTTGTAGAAAATGTTTATCGTCTGGGGCGGACATTGGTAAAAGGCGCGGACCGACACGAGGCAAACAATGTTCGAGGGCGGCCTCAAATGTCTATCTATCCAAGGGGTGTGCTACGAGATCAGCAGCTGCCTTGCTTCGTCCTCCGCCGAGATTCGTTGCATGTGCCTCACGATACTCAATCCTTTTCGCATCTCTGAAGTTCCCCACTCCAGTCTGAGCCTTTCTCGATTTCATCTCATCGCCTGAATACAGCGCCCCGCTTCCCAAAACATGTTCCTCTTACGCACCGCACTGTCAGGCAGACACTTATCAGCAAGAAATCCGTCGCCACTACAGCTCCAAATGCTATCAGAGCCGCTTTTCCCACGAATTGGAGACCTCGCTCCTGCACGAAACTTGCTTTGGCAAAGTAAATATGCAGTCCAATGTACGCTGCAAGACCAACGAGGAGCCAGAATAAGACTAGCAAATCTCCCTTGGGGGGAGGAGAGGGAGAGGGCTCAGAGGCTCTGGGAGTCTCTGTCGTGGATAGCTCTGGACGTTCAGTGGAAGTAGCGTTGCCATTGCCACTGTACGCCGGAGGACCACTAGCTTCATCCTTACTGCTGCTTTCCGCATTGGCGCTGCTACCATGTGCTGCGACCTCGTCACTGGCGCTGTATGCCGGAGGACTATCGTGCGTGTCCTCATTGTTGCTTTCGGTATCGGCGCTGCTCTGACTGGGTTGAGGCTTTTGTACCGGACCGAAGAGTATGTGGTGACTCCTCTCGTAGCCGATCATGCGAGAGAACACAACGAGGATACCGAGTACGCCACTGCTAAGTATTGCGAGGATGATATGTTTAGCCTTGTCCTCACTTTGTGCGGCAGCTGTTGCAGCAGGGCGCAAATTGTATTGAGTGATGACCGGACTCAATAGGTGAGTTGTCGTGACTGGGTCCCATTTGTATTGGGTTATAGTGGCGGGGTCCCACGTGTATTGAGACCAGTCGTAGCCACCATAGTTGTTGTCGGGAAGATATTCTGCGTCCATGGAATCGAAGAAGGTTTGATATTGTTGTTGTGAGTATCGACTGTGTGGATAAGCAATCGTGCTGAGCGGAGAGTGTTTGTCGAAGTCTTTCCTGCCCTCAGGTATATAGCCGTCTCGAGCAATATCGGTCCTGGCTGCATTGCCTTCGAAACGACAATCCTGAAGGGCGGCCTCAAATGCCTGTCTACCAAGGGAAAGAAGCAGCATCTTACACCTTGCTTAACGCAGTAGTGGGACTGCGCCACAATCCAAGCGAGGCCGGAGCACCAGTGTAGCCTCGCACGATCTGTTCCCTTTTACGCACTGCCTCATTGCTGAAGATCACCGCATACCATTCCGCAAATTGCGCTGAGCTAGCCGCATCGCTTTAGGGACCGAGCAGGCCGCGGTCGCGTCACGGCGACGAACAACACAAGCGTTGGTCAACAAACGTCGCATCAGTCTTTTGTATCTTTGCCTTTCTCAAGTGACCACCTCACTGTACCGCTCTACCGGAGTCTACCCGCTCAAATGCCTCAACACTGTCGTGCGGTCTCCTTCTGCAAGCTTTACCCACTTCAAGCACGTGACGATGCTTGACCACGATGCAGACACCAAGGGCGATGATGACCTCCGTCATCATGGTACCAACAAAAGCGCCGACGCTCGCTTTCAATGCTCGACTATAAGTGTCCATATCCGGAGTCTGAGTGAAAGTGATCGCGAAGATCGCCGAACAGCCAATGATATATGCGGAAAAGAGAACCTTCCTGATTCTCCAGCCTGCTTTGCGGATCTCCTCAGTGTACTCTTGGTCCGAGTCGCCAGATTGTGGCTTGCAAAGGTCGCAGTAGGCGACCTGTTTGATTGTCGACGAGAATGAGAAGGCTAGTGGCAGGAGAAGTCCGGCGACAAATACTATAATCGAGATGGCGATGCAGTGACCGAGACCTGGTCTCGGATCCGACTCGGAGAGGTTCGATTCTGTATCGCGAACGGCAGCTGACATGGCGAGAGACTGTGTTCCATTGAGGTGACCGCTTTACGGATAATCAAGAAAGCAAAGTATGCAGATCCGATGGTAACAGAGGTTTGTGTCAGTACCATCGTATGCCTGTAGCACATCTGCATCGTAATGCAAATCGAATTGCCATAGGCTGTAGAGTGCCAAGACCTGGATCCATGGTTTCAAAGCGACAGCTGGGTCCGCGCTCGTCCGCTGCGACAGAACAGAGTTCAGACTTCTCCAAACGTCCAGACACATTGCAACGATTGATCATTGGTAGTCCCACGGACTCTCTGACCACTGTCTCGGTAACGCGAAGCTTGACTGACAGCTCCTAATAAGCTTGAAGAAGATACGTGTGATGCGGCTCCCAACTCATCTGCTGCCATCACCCAGCTTGTTTGCAGTCTTACACGGGACTGATTTTAAAACCATGGGTTCTTGTATCTCATTGCCTAGACCAGCATCATATCATTTCGAACATTGCGAATCCTGTCGAATTGCCGACATGATGAGCGCAAGAGCCCCGCAACCCGGTGTTGGCCCCGACGACTTTGGCGAAGGTCCCCAGAAGAAGCGGCCAAGAATCTCAGTCCGATCAAATACTACCGCAACCGAGCAACGTGGCCTAAACTGGCACAATTCGTGCCCTCCTGCCCCCAGTGACGGAAATTCGTGGCCAAACGAGAACCAAGATTCGACAAATCGGTCCCTCGGGTGGTGGTCAGAAGATCGCGTCCGGCCTAAGTTTGAAGGTCGCAAAAGGCGACCCTTCTCGTGGTGGGGAGACAATCCCGTCCTACGTACGGGCAAAGATCCCAGAATTGACCCTTATCCGGGGTGGGAAGGGCAATACTCTGCGAATGCTGGTCAAGATCCCAAAAATCAGCCCTTCGCGTGGTGGGAAAAACACTTCCGGGGAACAGGCTGATGAGGATGCCAGCGAAGATGGCGAGAGGAAAACCAAGGATGTTGTAAGATGGTTGGGTGGCGTCGTCTCAAGAATCTCTGGAGAGTCAGACCACATCGTGCATGCCACCGCGTTCACACAGCCCAGGGAGAAGAGCAGATTGCGTGTAGCAGATTCAAAGACTGCGGAAAACCGGATACCAAGACCTCTGCGGCCGATGCTGAGTAGAGCTGGGAAAGCCGGTCTCCTGTGAGGCCATCTAGGTCTTGCGGATACGATGAAAGGCTCAAATTGCCATGCCGCGATTCATCAAGCGCCTTACTCATCAGAATCCCAAGCTTCTTCCCTCTCCTGCACCTCTCGCTTGATTCGTCTGCGATCGTCTTCGTCATTCATCTTTGACCTCACTAGAACGCCACTCTGCAGCAGTCTTGCCTCCAGCTCACTCGTGGTGAAAGAATCGGGCTTGTAGCCAATGCCTTCGAAGCCAATGATTCTGTCCACAGACTTGCCATCTATGAAGGCGATCACACACGGCAGAACTTTGATGTTGAGTTTGACCACGAGAAAAGGCGCATTTTCGACATTGATAGAAACAAATCTCGTGTCAAAGTGCTTCTCTGCCAAGATGGCCAGCTTCGAGTCCATGTAGCCACATCTGTTGAAATCCGGCTTCATGAAGTGGATAATGCAGAGCTTCTCGGAGGTGGAGATGTCCATCAGACTCCCTTCGGACTTGATTTCCTGGTAGGTTCCATGTGCGGTCTCCTTCATCAGCTTGGCGCGAGAAACTTCTTGGTGGAGTTGTTGCAGACGCTTCTCACGCAAAGCGGAGAACTCGGTATCTTCGTCATTTTCCAACTCGGCGATCAGTGCATCCTCGTCGTCCGAGTCGGCATGACGCGAGTCGAGGACTTTGGCAACTTTGGCGTCGATTGTGGCCATGGTCATGAGGAGGAGGTGATATTGAGCTGTGTGCTTTCCTGCCCGCTGAGAGGACGAATCGTTCTGCCCGTCCGCAGTAGCGGCGGGAGTGGCCGCCGTGCCGAGACAGGCAAGATCCGCGTTGAATGCTTGAGGAGAAAGTCGCAGCGGCCGAGGACTTGGGAATTGCACGTGCAAATGCAGAAGCGCGACTCCGCAGGAAGCTTAATACAAGTAGGCAACACATGTAGGTGAAGAGTTGCGTTGCGTTGTGCTATAGCATTCGGGCTCAACAAAAGCGGCTTGCGCGTCGTCCATTTTCCCAATCGCGAGAGACACGACTTCGGCGGACCCTGGCCCATCGCCGCCCCAAAAGTCTACCTGGCCTGGCCTTCAGCCATCACCACTCCATTCAGCTCGTCCACCATCCACCCCGACTCTCCTTTCTACGACACTCCTCCTCCACTCCTCCCTCCGCCCTTCCCAGCGCTCCGCGCACACGTCCTCCACCACGACTACCTTCGTCGGCGTCCAGCGATCCCTCGGTCCCAGTCGAGCCTGGCAGAAGCCGAACCCCCTTCTCCACTCGCGCGACCCATCGCCGCAGCCACCGCGCTACAGCGACGTTCCAACCCAGCAGTACAACA
Source organism: Cercospora kikuchii (assembly GCF_019650295.1). Classification (NCBI taxonomy): domain Eukaryota; kingdom Fungi; phylum Ascomycota; class Dothideomycetes; order Mycosphaerellales; family Mycosphaerellaceae; genus Cercospora; species Cercospora kikuchii. Next base: position 105,863 of record NW_025408588.1, read on the forward strand.
TGGCGGACGAGAAGAAGCGAGACTTCACAATAGAGCTCGGCGACCGCCAGCCTAATGGCCACTTCGAGGCTGCTCCGAGGCCAATCGTGCCTAAGATGGCTGCGCCCGCGGCCATAGTGAACAACCCGCTCTTCTCCATTCTGGCATACTGCGGGAGCAGTATTCTCATGACTGTATCCAACAAATACTGCGTCAATGGCACAGGGTGGAATTTGAGCTTCTTCTTGCTGGCCGTGCAGGTATGTTCCCGATATGACCTCGAGATAGCAGGGGTCCGCAAAGGCTAATTATATGCGCTACAGGCCATTGTGTGTATCCTCGCCATCTCCACTGGCAAGGCCATGGGATTCATCACATATCGAGGCTTCAACGTGGACGAGGCACGAAAATGGTTTCCCGTGTCGCTCCTCCTGATTGGCATGATCTACACCTCCATCAAGGCCCTACAGTTCCTGAGCATTCCTGTCTACACCATCTTTAAAAACTTGACAATCATCCTCATTGCATATGGCGAGGTGCTATGGTTCGGAGGCTCCGTGACCGGCATGGCTCTTCTGAGCTTCGGTCTCATGGTTCTGAGCAGTATCATTGCAGCATGGGCGGACATCACACACGCACTTTCGTCATATGGAGGAACTGCGGTGACAGGCGAGGCCGCTGAGAAGATTGCGACTTTGAACGCGGGATACATCTGGATGGCCCTGAACTGCGTCTGCTCTGCGGGCTATGTGCTGGGCATGAGGAAGCGCATCAAGCTGACCAACTTCAAGGACTTTGACAGTAAGTATTGCAGTGTCTCAGCTGCTAGACACGTACTGACATGACACAGCCATGTACTACAACAACCTACTCTCGATTCCTATCCTCCTCATCGCTTCGCTTCTCCTCGAGGACTGGTCCGCAGCCAACCTGGCCGTCAACTTCCCACCTGGACGACAGCAGCTCATGATCGCCGCAATGATTTTCACCGGCCTCAGCAGCATCTTCATCTCCTACACCAGCGCCTGGTGTGTTCGTGTGACATCGTCGACCACTTACTCCATGGTCGGCGCTCTCAACAAGCTCCCCATCGCCATTTCCGGTCTCGTCTTCTTCGATGCACCAGTCACAATGGCCAGTGTTTCGGCCATCTTCGTTGGTTTCGTTTCTGGTCTCGTTTTCGCACTTTCCAAAGTCTGGTCGAGCAAGAGCAAAGACAATTTCCTCCCCACAACAAGCGCGAGTGCACAAAGCTTGAAGGACTCGCTAAAGTCATGATCGAGTGGGCAGAGAAAAATGACCAGAGGAGTAAAAATGATTGATTTGAATGGGGCGGGCGGGCGAATAAGATACCACAGCAGTCAGCGGCATTTAGGGTGCTGAGGTCGGGATGTATGTACGTGGTCTGGCGTTGTTCTTAATATTTTGATTGGGAAATGCCCTGTGTAGAAAAATTGTCACCTCGAGGGAGGAAGGCTTGCATTGTGGAGTTTTGTTTCTTCTTTCGCATCGTCGTCTCAAGGGGACCCAGACTCTAGGGAGCAGGATTTCACAATTGGAAAGCTATATATTTGAGGTTAGAAGGGAGCCATGGCTCGCAGATATGTTCGTCGAAATAGCTTGAATGGACACGAGCTCAGATGTCAATGTACAGCAGTACTAAGTGATCTCCTACACATCATGGCTGTTCAGGGCCCTTGTCGCGGGCAGAAATGACGGGTGCGAGCCGTTGCTGACATGAATCACTTCCAATCAATAGAATTGATTCAACATTGATCAACTACCTAGTTGCACCTACCAAGCGGGGGCGGAGACGACTGAATGCCATTTCGGAGACCTCCACCACAATCTATACAAGCCAAGCAGATATTCACGAATCACAGCAGAAACTTGGCCTCAATACATTCGACGCAATTGGCTCCCGGAACGTCCTTCTTCCTCACATCCGAGCAACGGAATGACTCCAGACGCCACTCCCGAACAAGTCGCTGCTGCGTTACATTTCTGCGGAGCTAGCCTCGCGCCAAGTCTCCAATAGATGAACTTAGGGCTCGGATCGGCATGCCGGCAGCCATGTTGTGCGGATTTGTGGGGAAGCAGCGTCACATTACTCCTCTACATCTGGTCTCTTTCTCCTTTCAGTCTGGAAACGCTCGTGTTGCGGGTCATTTGGTTTACGCTACCTCCGCTCCCTCTTCGCTAATGCAGAAGAGATGGTTGTCGAGTCGGACTTGTGTACTTGCGGAAATCCCGTCCTGCGATATAGATAATCTTGCTATGATGGAGAGGGGATTACTGAACGTCGACATGCTTTCTGCGCTTTCATGAGGGGTACTCTGGCTTGATTCTGCTCTTCTAAATTTTCGATCTCCGTGCTGCAGCTGCCTCTCTGCGAACAGGTCGCCAAGACCTTTGGGAGGACAATATGAACTCTACGACCGCTGCCGAGGGGAGTGCTTCTCGAGGTCTATACCTACAGCTGATCCTAGGCGCGGTATTCTTGTACTACATCGCTCGCCCAATCGTCTTCGCGGTGACAGATCCGCTCAGGAAAATTCCCGGGCCTACAGCTGCGCGATTCACAAACCTTTGGCTCGCTCGACAATACGTCAAAGGCGATTTTCACAGGACAAATAGACGGCTTCATGCAAAATACGGTTCGCGGTCAAATCTTCTTGCTCGATCAACGGGAACCTAATCGCTTGCGCCTCAGGTCCAATTGTCCGCATTGCTCCAGGATACTACAGCATTGACGACTTCGACGCTGCCAAACTGCTCTATGGCCATGGCACCAAATTCACAAAGGTGAGTCCCATGTCTCGAATGTCTCGCGAAATCCTGGCGCGTCCGAATGCTGATACCCGCTGACACAGTCCGATTGGTACACCCCTTGGGGCGAGCCCAGCTGGACCAACACTTTCAACGAGAGGGATCCCCATATTCACGCCCAACAACGTCGCAAACTAGCTTCCTCTTACACTATGTCCGCGCTGCTCGCATACGAATCCGGCGTGGATCAGTGTAGAGACATCTTGGAACAGAGCCTCACATCAAAAGCAAAGACGTCCGCAAGCATTGATGTTCCACGATTTGCTCAATACATGGCTTTTGATGTCATTTGCCAGATCTCGGTAAGCTTTCCATCTTCTTTTCACCTGGACTGCCCTTTTCCACTGACCGGAAGACAGTTCAATAAGATTCCCGGCTTCATCGCAGGAGAGAAGGACGTCGACGGCTGCATCGAAACACTAGACACAGGACTTTTCGCAAACTCAGTGGGCGGTCTCTATCCACACGTTCACAGAGCCTTTCTCAAAACTTTCCAATTTCTCCGACTACCCAACCCAATGACACAACACTTGCTCAAATGGGTAAATGACGAAATTGATCGAAGACGACAAGAGAAGTCGAGTGGCGGGAATTTCAATTCCACTTCGTCGGACATGATTTCGACGCTGCTGAGTGCGGCTGAGAATCAGTCCGGTCGCATCACGGATGGCGAAGTTCTGCGTGCTGCAATGACGAATGTTTTCGCTGGTTCAGATACTACCAGTATCGCCCTCACGTCGATTCTATTCCATTTGTACCGGAGTCCAAGGCACCTCGAACGGCTGCGGCGAGAGCTGGAAGAAGCGGCTCAGAACGGCACAGCATCGGAGAATATCACTTTTCAGGAGGCTCAGAAGCTCCCATTCCTCCAGGCAGTCATCAAAGAGGGCATGCGCGTCTTCCCATCTGTTGCACTTCCCATGCCGCGAGTCGTGCCTGCGGAAGGATGCAATATCGCTGGGGTCGACATTCCAGCTGGCGTAAGTCGCAAAATCTACGTTGCAAAATTACTCTTTGCTAATGTAAGAACAGACCATCGTAGGCATCAACCCCTGGGTCGCACACGCCAACAAAGACGTCTTCGGACCAGACGCAGAATCTTTTGAGCCTGAGCGATGGCTAGGCGAGAAGACTTCAATGCAAGACGCTTACAATCTCACAGTAAGCTTTCACACACATCGCCCAAATTTCTTTGTCCCTATGTCTAACACTTATGTCAAAAATAGTTCGGTGCCGGATCTCGCACCTGTCTCGGCAAGAATATCAGTCTCCTCGAAATCTCAAAAATCGTACCGATGATCGTTCGTCGCTTTGATCTGGATTTCGGAGACGTGACAGAATTGGAAGGTTTGAATCGCTGGTTTGTCAAGGCTGATAAGGTCTTCGCTCGAGTGTCTTTTGCTTCGAAGTAAAAGAACCTGCAGTTTCATTGTTCCGTATTTAGTCAGCTCAGCGACAGAGTCAGAGACACTACCAGCACAACAAAGCCAGCTGATCGCCACGCTCTCTTCCTGGCAGTAGCACTGTGAGCGTGTATACACAGGACTTGAATCTTAGTGACTTCGAATCTTTTTGAATTTTTCACTAGTTAGATTGGCTGTATAGTCGTCAATCCACTTTCCCCCCGAGCCATGTGAGCTTCCTGAGCACTTCAGTCGAGCTCCCATTTTGCAGGCGTTACCATATTAAACACCCCAATCACCTTGTAAAACGCCATTCTCCATCCCCACGCTGTCATCCATATATGCACATGCGATCAAAATGCTAAAACCAGGACGGACGCTCTGTGCAAATGCTCGAGACTCACACCTCTCTTTCTTCATTCGCTTGAGCTCTTGCTGGCTCATAATCTGGGGCTTCCATCTCCCTTCGTGTGCATGCTCTGTACACAGATCAGGAGTTTCTCTGTCAAGTGTCGATTCAAGTTCGACTGTCCTTACGACATCTCAAGCAGTTCTGTGCCTAGTTACGCGCTCATCGGCATGATTGATCTCGCCAAATGTTCCAAACTCGGGGCACGTTCGCGACGGCCATTTTGCTCGTTCGATGCGAATTTGCAACCCTGAACATGTGGCGCTGCCCTGCGAGATCGTGGCTCTCCGCAGATTGACCGATCATTGCAAAGGCGTGTCGCTGGTGTTCAACAGAAGCGCCGTCCAGAAATTCCAGAGCAGGCCTCTAGAAGCTTAGGCTCTCCGCTCCTAACGACCAGGACTCGGAAAGCGTATCGTCTCCAGGTGGCGTCTCTAATCAATACTCTTCCGCTTTCGATCTCCTCATATGTCAATATCGGCCGCCTCGTCCTGCCACATCCGCGGGAGGTAGAACTTGACGTTCTCATACACCAAAAAGGTCACACAAGTGCTCGGCAAGACTCTGACCAAATTCGGCCCCAGCCCCTTATAGAATCCTGCCAACCCCTCATTGCGGAAAACCTTAGTCATAACATCCCATGCACCATTGTATCTCTTCGGAGCATCGTAAGTCTGCAAACGTGCTCGCACCACTTGATAAGGATACGTGATACTCCCGGCGAACATCTTGCTGACCGCGGACAACTGGAGGTAGTCGAGATTCGTCAAGCCGACTTTGCCGTTTTCGCGATGCAGCGCCCAGCGATTCTTGAGTTGTTCGTAGGCCATAAATTGGATCGCGCCATGGCTGACACCGAAGAGGCTCGGAAGCAGGCCGCGGTAGAAGCCGCGGAGACCTTCGCTTTTGTACAGACTCGCTGTCCCGGATGCGATGCTCTTGTATGCGCCTGGTGCATTACGTGCCGTGCTCAGCATTCGTGTTTTGATCACCCATATTGGGTTCGTGAAGACAGCAGTCAGGATCCCGCTGATTCCCGACGCGAGGAAGTAATCCGAGCTGTTCAGCGTCGACTGGCCTGTACTGCTGTGTCGTGCCGCCCGCACAAGATCTTTGATGTTCCCATACCACATGAAGTATAATGCCCAACTAACTGAATTGCCTATCATGTTTGGCATCAGGCCCCGATAGAATGCTCGAACCGTCTCTCCGGACTGTGTGAGGGCGCCGCGATAAGCTTTTGGCATATCGGGAGAGGTGCCATGGACGGCTTCGGCGGCGATTTGGCGGATGACACGCCATGAGGCGCCACGACGCGAGCGGAGGGCATGAGCATCTTTGCTGCTGCTGATTTCGTTTTGCTCGATTTGTAAGCGAGTCTTGACGACGTCGAAGGGGTGGACGACGAGGGTGGAGACAACGCCTGCGGTGAAGCCTGCTACGGATTCGACTAGGGAGGGCGAGATGTTGACTGCGGGCTGCCGGCCTTCGAGGGGAGGGTAGACTCGAGGCATGACGTGCGAGGAGCTGGAGCGGAGTGAAGCCTGAAGTGCCTCATGCTTGCATAGTCAATCGTGGTCGCCGGTTCGGCTTGTATATGGGCGTAGGGTGTTCTGGTGAATATTGTTTAGTGCACCAGACCTGTGAATAGGTCGGTGTGAGGTGAACAGAGACAGCGTGGTGGAGCTCTATGGTCGAAGCTTCGTAGCGCCGCAAAGCTCAAGCGTCGTCATTTCGGCGGGCGGTCGGTGAAGCGGAGCGGAGCGGGGGCCGAGAAAACCTTGGCTAAATGCTGCCATGTCCCGACTGCGCTTGCAGCTCGCCGTAGTCGTGTCGAAATGTTCACTTGAGAACAAATATTGCGTCGACACAATTTGGAAACGAACAATCAACCAGAATGTCCGAAGCAGCAGGAGAAGCCTCGAGTGCGAGCGCGAACAGCGAAAACAACGCCCTTTCCTCAGGTTCATCTCACTCTTCCCTTAACCAAAATTCAGAACTCATCCGTCCGCCACAGATCCTTCTCCTTCCTCGCAAGCAACGTGCGGCAATTGCAACAAAGCCGAGACCTCCACATCAGAAGACGAAACTCCGATTCTCAAGCCTTGCACTATGTGCCATAGCGTCTCATACTGCTCTCGCGACTGCAAGAAATCACATGCCAAGAAACACAAGAAGGTCTGTGCGGGCCTCGCTCAAGAATATGCAAAGACTGCACCTGTGAAGATGGCATCGAGAGCGCCGCCCAAGTCGGACACTTTCCGCGGTGGACTGCAGAAGTGGCAGTTTGATACGTGAGTTGGTGGTGTTGTTTATGATTTCAAGAGGTGTTTTGAGGTTGTGGCGTTCAAGATGTGGTTCTTCCGGGATGCGGGAGGAGAGACCGGTTCTACGAGTGCATGAGATGATGGCGAGGAATCAGAGTAGCAGCACTGGAGACTTGCTATGTACTTCCATCGGACCAATACGACGATTTTCGCGACCGGTATCTACACCCGGTGGCTCACAACGAATCGATTCACGAGAAAGCAAATCCTTCCGGGAGCAATACATTTGCGGATCTCCAAGCAGAAGCAGTCACTCCAGCCCGATCAATTTGCAGATCCATTGACTTGAGCCCGGTGATTTTTAGCAGAGTTGCAATCAAGAGGTTGGACTGTGTGAGCTCGCCTACAAGATCTCGCCAGCTCAAGGTGCTATGTCTTACAGGCATTCTCTAGTCTCGCTTGCTCGACCTATCATGGCCAACAGAGAAGCCTGGGTCGAAGCACAAGTGAAGTATCCATGGCTCAGATGTCTCTATGGAAACGAAGATAAAACGTCGCCACGACACTCAGCATAGTCATCACGGTCAGAACCGATTCCCTCGAGCAACGTTGTGATCAACCATCCCCTCTCTACTGAGCGAACTACCTGTACCGGCTCCTGCTGATGGATAGTATGGAGGTGGGGAAGATGGTTAGGGCCGAGAAGTGGCAGACGTGGTGCCTCTCCATGTTCTAGTATTTACGAGTGGTTTCGATTGATCTCCAGGGGTGGACTTCCAGCATTCAGCCGAAGAGCGCTCGAAAGACTAGATTCATTGCGTGTCGACTCCTCTCTGCTAGCATCATTGTGCTGCATTGCTATGGTAATCCAGGCTGAGTGCCTCTGCAATCAGACTTGGAACAGAAGCAGTCTGAAGCCATCGGCACAAGGAAAGTGTCATTGGTCTTCTTGTAGCTGTGTGTTATGCCCTTCCACAGGAAAGACTGGACTTTCCGAATGAACACGATAGACTCCTTGAGATTGTACCCAAACAGCCATCGCTGGGCTTTCAGCAGATGGGCTTACAGTATTGAGATTTAATAGGAAGCACTTTAATCTCAGCAATTACATTTGGAATCGGAGTATTTCTCACATGGCTCATCGCAGTGACCTATCTTTGCAGCTGCCTCCCTCTTGCTTTGGTCAAGCAATGCTCAAGCATGATGCTATCTTTTGTTGGCCCTGGAACCTTCCAATGGTCCGGAGATATAACATCCAAGGGATTGACATCTCGAGCAGCATGCGATACTGATGTCGCTACGCGATCTGCCTCCAATTGGCTACGTAGAATTTCATTTTCGAGAGCTACAGGTTACATCGATCAAGATTTTGAGTGGGCTGCAATATGAACGTTGCCAGATATCTTCCTTCTTGTTGGCCATCTGAATTTTCAGGTTCCTAGGGACGCAACCTTCAAGCCTTAAATGTAGAAACAGAATCAATGAAAGGCTGACGAAACACATGACTGCAACATTCTCATTGCCAAGAATCTATATACTCTTTCTTCATGCTTTCGTTCTTCGTACACCGTTTCAAAGGCCCTCAAATTCATGCAAAACATCCATCCCACGGAGGGAAAAAGCGCCGAAACTCCTCAATCATCCATCGTCAGATCGATCACTACCTTCTCAGTCTCTTTCGCGGCCTCGACTCTCCTCTTCTTTCTACTCAGGCCCTCCCTCGTGTCCGGTGAATGGCTTTCTAGTCGATACTTCAGTTCTCCGTATGGCATGGCTTCATTAATTGCTGGGGTGAATTGCATACCGACTAAAATACTTGCGGTCTCTGCCTCTCTAGACCGAGGGCCAGTCGCCATCTTCTCGGGGTTCCAGGTCGGCCGAGTCTTTCGAGGGTGGCTTTTGTAGCCAGAGTTGCGCGAAGAGGTTTGCTGTGCGACTGCAGAGGAGAAGATAGGTGCATCAGCTGCCGGGACAAGTTCCTCGAGCTCGCGGTATTGTGCGCGACTTGAGCCTGAGCGAATTTGGGGCCGGACTTCTCGCGAGAGTCTTTGTACTCCTTCTCTGATATTAGTATGCTTGTGCGTTATGATAGTAGTGCATTGTTTCAATCACCTCCGGCCCTCGGCTGCTCCGAGTCCACCTCCATGATTTCCAAATCACGTTGCTTCTTGCTCTTGCTGGCTTTCGCATCTCCAAGAAGTGCTGAACCAGCTGTGTTCTTGGGCGCAGTGGTGCTGATTTTCGCACTGCGCACCCCTTCGACAATCGACGAAACAGGCACATGGGGAAGTTTGCCTCCTATATGAGATTGTGCAAAAGCCGGTTGGGTCATGTCGTCTCCTTTTGCACGAGCCCGTTGCCAGTCAAATGGCAACTCACCGCGGGCTGGCCGGTGATCTCGAAGCTTTTCCATCTCAAGGAGGTACGGGTTCAGCACAGGGGCCTTCTGCATCTGGCCTCTCGTGAATTGAACTTGCCGGTGCGCTTCTGAGCCGGTGTAACGGATCAGTTGTCGCGTGATGTCGCTCTGTCGCTGTGTTGGGACCTCGGTGGTCTCCGCGGCGCCTTCAAATATGGAACCACTTGGTTCATCTGTGGTCGCTTTTCGCTTCCGGCTTGCCGTCTGCGATTGAGCTACCACGCGACGACTGCGATTTGCTCCATCCTCGCCAAGCGCGAGCTCAGTTTCTGGTGAGCCCTGGGGCGACTCCGGGATCTCCAGGCTTTTGCGGCGCGGCGGCGACATGGTTGGCGGAAGTTGTGAAGTCGGCGCAAGTTGGCCGCGTTTTGCTGGCGAATTTGCGCGTGTTGGCTGAGGTAGTCGCGTGAGATACTTGTCCATGGCGATGTATCTTTGAAGTGGTGCGTTGTACAAGTGGGTGCTGTGCAGTGGTGTCTTGTACAGCAGGAGGTCGAAAGTGAACAAAGCTGGTGTCGCGGGCAGCTTTGTTTTGAAAACAAAGTTCGTGTTGCAGCGCGAAAGGGACAGCGTCGCAATGCGTCGTTTGCGCTGGTGAGGTTTAAGCTGTTGCCGGCCGTTGGCGCGCAAGTGAAGTTCGCTAAGCTTGCCAGGTCGCGCACCTCATCATTCACGACCGCGGACAAACGGCCCGCGAAGAAAGTGAAGTGCGCTTGCTCCTGTCATGTCGCGCCTCATCGTCCGCGCCCTCGTAGTCGTGGATGGAAGATTTCGATGCCAGTGTTGCGCTGCTGTTGCAAAGGTCGATGTTTAGCTCCCAGGGCCAGCGTCATGCGTTTTGCTGCTTGCAGGGCCGAGATTTTGGTGGCGTAGGTGGTTTTCCCAGCAGTGTCTCGTTGACTGCTGCAGCCATTGAGGATATTTATAAGTCATGATTCAAACTATAGTGCCTCTTCTTTCGTAGGTGGGAAGCTACTCCGTAATCAGAACATAGCTGAACAGATGAGATGCAGCCACATGAAGTACCTACTACACCATTTGCTGCAAACAAGAGGCCGCAGGTAAGACCACGGCGAGGACAACGAGACGCAATTGTGTCTCTGCCGCTCTTTCTCGACTCGTCCAGAAACCTGTGCTGCATGACGATCTGTTGATGTCGTGAGACATGGTGGCCAGATGCATCGGGTCCAGGACTGCGACGGGCTATCCACTGGCCTTGCAGTCATTCCTCCACACTCGCACTGTTCTCATCGTGGTTTGGGTGTCAAAAGCTGCGTAAATTGCACGGCTATGGTATCATTCCCTCTGCTTCGTGCGCCGGACGCCTCCGGTTCATGCTCTTATGTACACGTGCCGCAGTTGTCGGCATCTCTCCTGCCTTCGCAGCTCCGCAATGCCATCCTTACGCCCGAATCTCTTTCCGCTTCCCGCTCAATGGTCCCAAGGGTGTCGCATGCCGAGTAGTACTGGCAGATCGTATCGCGCGCGGTAGAACAACTGCTCCATCGTCAGTGATGTCCCATCAGGCAGGAGTGAGCCCAATACGCACGAAAAACCACATTGATGCTCCCAATCCGACTGCTGCGAATCTGTAGAGTGGTCGCGCCGGGTGGATGTGAATTGGGTGCCCTCCGTGTCCGCCAGCCGGGCCCTTTGCTGCTGCTCTGAAAGGAGTGGCTGTCGCGTGTTAGTGACCGTCTTTGTCTCCAAGATTGTCGTCTACTCACGTCTCATGTTGGGCTTCTTCGTGCTGCACAGCGGATACAGTTGTGGGAGAGAGCTGCAGCGTCAATGGTGAAGTTGGAGGAGGATGTCAAAGGAAGGTCTGCCGAAGGCGGCCGCGTTTGTGGCAGGTGCGATTGTGGCTTGACGGGCTTGGTGGTTCGATCCCGCGAACCCTTGTTCACGATTGAAGCAGCGCGTTAAGATCTCCACCAACGCCAACTATCGCGCACGCTACTTTCTCGTCATCCCGGACACATATTACATACCACCAGGACGCTCGATCGCCGCCTCCACCTCATGCGCCCACCATCCGACTGCCTTTCCCATGCGGCTCCCTCTCGTTTTCCGATGCAACACGCCGCTACCAGCACGAGCGCGACAATCACCACGCGCCTCATATCCTTGAGCCTGGACGGCGGACCTCATTAAACTGCCTGCGCAATTACTGCACCTTCGCACAGCTGCGCTCACATCGTCGCCATGTCGCGCAGCGCATCGCCCGGCGTGTCCGGCCTAACGGATCCGACCCAACGGCGATTTCGAGGCAGCGCGAAGATTTCTGAGTATGAGATTATGAAAGAGAAGTTGGGAGAGGGCACATTTGGCGTGGTCAGCAAGGCCAAATCAAAACGTACAGGCGCCGTCGTTGCGCTGAAGAAGATCCTCATGCATAACGAAAAGGAGGGATTTCCTATCACGGCGTTGCGAGAGGTCAAGCTGTTGAAGATGCTCAGTCATCCGAATATCCTGCGATTGGAAGAGATGGCTGTGGAAAGGCAGCAGGGTAGGGTATCGTTTGCATCAACCAAGGGAGCTCGATGCTGACATGGTTTTGCAGGCGATGACAAGGGCAAGAGCGGAAAGAAACGCGCCACGCTTTATATGGTCACGCCATACATGGACCACGATCTCAGCGGCATGCTGACGAACCCGGACATCCGATTCACAGACGCCCAAGTGAAGTGCTATATGCTACAACTGTTGGAAGGCGTGCGATATCTGCATGATGTGAGCGCTGGCCTGTTACGAATTGTTTGCATTCATTCTGACGATGACTAGTCGCACATCCTGCATCGAGACATGAAAGCTGCCAACATCTTGATCTCTAACAAAGGCATACTGCAAATTGCTGATTTCGGCTTGGCACGACACTACGAGGGCGAGACACCAGTTCCCGGCCAAGGAAACGGCAAGGCGACAAGAGACTACACAAGCTTAGTCGTTACGCGTTGGTACAGGCCGCCAGAGCTTCTGCTGACCCTGAAGAGATATACTCCCGCGATCGACATGTGGGGTGTCGGGTGCGTATCGCATATCGTGCTTCAGTTTCAGATGCTAACCCAATTCAGATGCGTTTTCGCAGAAATGTTCGAGCGGAAGCCTATCCTTGGAGGTGCATCAGACATCGACCAATGCGTCAAGATCTTCAAGCTTCTTGGCTCGCCGACCCAAGAAAGCATGCCTGGCTGGAACGAGCTTCCTGGTTGCGAAGGTCGAAATACCTGGGACAAGCAGCAAGGTGATATCGATCAACGATTTGGACGCTTGGGTCCGGAAGGACTGCATCTTCTCAAGTCTATGCTGTGCTTGGACTGGAGGAGGAGAATCAACGCCATCGATGCATTGCAGCATAAATACTTCAAGGTCGCACCCTTCCCTCTCAAGCCGGAAGATATACCACGATACGAAGACAGCCACGAATTGGATTCGAGACGACGTGGCAAGCAGGAGAACCAGCGTGCTCTACCTCCCGCGCCCGCCGGCGGAACAGTCGGCATGGGACCAGATGAGTGGGGTCATGGCCCACCAAATGGCTCATACCAAAATGGTTACGACAGAAGTCGAGGCTATGGTCGCGAGCGAGGAGCACCACACCGTTACGACGATCGAAGGCAGCCACCTCTTCCACCTGGTGGTGGTCGACAGCCTACATACCGTGAACGAGATCCTCGAGATCGTTTACCTGCGCCTCCGAATGGACATGCGTTGCCCCCACGTCCGGATGGGCTGCCTCCTCGGCCACCTGTCGGCATGGCAGATAGAGGGCCTCCATCTGGACCGCCACCGGCACGACGAGATCTAGGACCCAATGTCGATACATACATCCCGAGCTACCCGAGCGGTGGTCGTCAATATGACAGCAGGGCGCCACGAGACGACTACGACCGCCCGCCTCGTCGAGATAGTCGAGAGCGCGAGCCGGGCTACAGAGACTCCGATGGTCCACGATATCGAGACGCGGATGCTCCACCTCCTCGACAGTATCGAGATGTGGACGCACCGCGGCCTGATGGACGAGACGACCCATACCGAGAGCGCGACCGACGGAGGGACTATCCTCCTGACTCACGGCGCACGAGAAGTCGTAGCCCAGAGAGGGAACGACGAGAGCGAACAGAGAGATTACAGCATAGGGAGCGGGAATTATATCGGCGGTGATCTGGGCGGTGCTTGGTGAATTGTCGTTGCTTAGTGTAGCGTTCTAGCGTAAGACTTCGTAGCGCGAAGCATCCATGTATATTCTTTGGAGACTGAGAATAGTTCTATCTCGAAGCTTTTGCTGAGATCTCTACCGTGATCAGAGCAAGAAAGGCGGATACGAGCTTCTAAATATCTACGAACTGGCCAGTACAATTGACAAAGTGTACACTGTCGATCTAATTGTAAATCGATCGAGCGAACGTCTATTCGACTCGTCATAGGCTTTTTGATGTTGGAGAAGCGGGTGAGTGGGCCGATCGTCCCGCAACTCAATCTGCGAATCTTGCAGCTTGCAGCACTGGTCTGAGCTTTCTTCGCATCGTTACTGACGACATAATGAACGCGATGGCAGAGGAGGAAACGGGTCGTGTGCGTCCAGCCATGACCTCGCCGCTGCGAGCTCATCATTACACGCCTCTGCATTCCTCTTTCCTCGACCAACCACCAGACATATGACCCTACGGTTGGCTCGTCCGGTGCAACGCCTGTTCACCACCACAACATCGACAGCACGATACACAAACACGACCTCGCGTGTCACCTTATCTCGTCCTTGCACGTCAATCCCATCGATCACGAGATCTTTCTCGAACACATCGGCCATGGCGAACGAAGTCAAGCACGACACGAAGGAGCCAGAGAAAGACGAGTCGGGCATCGAAGAGTGGAAGAAGCGAGCTCCATACAGAATCCACGACAAGAACGAGAACTTCAAGCACCTCTACGAAGCATCCTGTCACTGTGGCGCCGTGGAGTACGAGTTGAGCAGGAAGGAGCCATTGGACAGCAAGCTGTGCCATTGCACGACCTGTCAGACTCAGCACGCAGCTCCATTCCAGTGGGCCGCTATCTTCAAGAAGGACGACATCAACTTCAAGAACGGACATCATGACTTGGAGTGGTACGACCCAACCTCAAAGTCCAAGGAGCACAAGCTCCCATGCAAAGTGAGGTGCAAGCATTGCTACAGCCCCATCATGGACGAGGGACGCAACATGATCTTGCTGTTTCCGAGCTTGATCAAGTTCAAGTCGGATCAGGAGAAGGCGAATTTCAAGTGAGTTGCACCAGTACTGATGAATTGGAAGATCCACTAACACACCTACCTTCAGGCCAAGACTGCACATGTTCTACGGACAGCGTGTCATGGACGTGCCAGACGGACTTCCAAAGTGGACTGGTCTTAACGAGGGAGAGGGCTCCAATCTCATCGAGGACAGCCCACCAGACATGGTCAAGGAGCTTGAGCGCAAGCGTGTGCAGGAGCAGAAGGACCGTGTTGAGAAGGGCGAGAACAAGGCTTGACTGCCCAAATTGTGACAGTTGTCTGGCATTTGGAAAACAGAACCGACGAGATGCTACGAGATGATGAGTGTACGGAACAGACTTGGAAGCGTGGAGTTGAGGAGTCGAACCTGCTGAGAATAGCAGCATTGGTGGCATAACGAGCTTTCGACAAGCTCCACAAGCCATCGCGTCGTGTACAGCCACAGCGCAGAATCGCAGAATGTGAATAGAAACACCACAATATGAGGCGTTTCTCATTGGCTTCGCAATAGCGCCATTGTCGCGCAGCTCCTTCACTTGACGTACTATTGTCACTTGCAGCTGCCTGTCTTGACTTTAGCATCCTTTCCGTGGCACTCTAGAACACTCAGTCACTCATTACTATCTCTTTCTCAGGTTTCCTGACATAACACATTTTAAAATCATTCTTCGTCAAGTCATCGGCATCTTGCGCTTTCGGATCTGCGCAGACACATATCCCCACGTTCTCCACAGCCAACCACAACGCCAAGCCCGTGTCGACTTGCCGTAAGTTCAACCTCCAATCTACTTGCGCTCAGACAGTAAATCGCGTCCATTCACAGACCAAAGAATAACCTGACCATGGCAGCTTACACTATCATCAACATCTGGTCCACGCGCAACCAGTATGACTGGTAGGCGCGGCAAGAAACGTTCTCTGACAGAAGAATCCGGACTACCGAGAGGTCGTCCTCCGAAGAAACGCGCCACTGGCCAAGGCAAAGCGCCAGAGCAGCAGTCTACACAAGAAAGCGCGGACTCTCAGCAAGAATATAGAGCTCGATCGATTATTGCTGAGAAGGGAAACAAGTACCAAGTTGATTGGGAACCGGATTCGCAAACCGGCCAGCAGTATCAACCTACGTGGGAACCCAAGGCAAACGCGAACGACCTTTTGATTGCCCACTGGGAGAGGCAGAAGGCTGCAAGGAAAGCAAAAGAATTGACCTTAGTCGGTATGTAGGATGGTATCCATTGTTCGAGGCTTGCGACTGATGCGCGATAGATTCTAGCAACTCCAGCGCGCCCGCGCCACCGCCGAAGAAGAGAGGCCGCACGCGCAAAATCGTCGAGAGTTCGCCGCCTCGTTCCACAGCGCAGGACACGACTACTGCGAGTCAGATCCAGCTCAGTCGAGAGTTTGCTGCAGCCATCAATTCTGGAGCGCAGACTACAGTCGTCACAGACGCGGAACCCGAAATCGGCCCATCGCAGCAAACTGAAGGCGGTGCTGAACAAGTCGCGCCGCGAGCGAAGGCTTTCGTTGAGCCTTCCAGTCCACCATCAAGTTACCGGGCTGGACAGTATCAGAAGTTCTCTTCTTCTCCGCCCTCGAGGAGAGACGAGCCAAATTCATCGCAGCTACAACCGCAGCGTGAGGGCCCAGTTCTTGAGGTCGCTGAAAGCAGTGCGTTAAAAGACTCTAATCAGCATCCACCTGCGCAATCAACTCAGAGAAGCAATAACGATACGAGCCTTGTGATTCCGGACTCACAGAGCCAAGAACTGCTACTCGAAGAATCTACCTTCAGAGGTTTTTCGCCAACGCAGACGCAGCGACCTGTACATACGCAAGCTTCGGACCCTGGTGAACGGTCTGTCCAAGCTATCGAAGGAGGTGAGGAGCAAGCCGCGTGTGCTTCAGAGGTGCAACGAGCAGACAACTCATCTTCGCAACATCCTAGCCAAGGCGCAGAGAAGGGCTTGGAGCTACTCTCTGAACAAGTCAACTCAGGAGAGGATTTTTCCATCGGTCTTCATCCCAAGTCCCAAAATCCAGCTAAAGCGAACGGCTCACGGCAAGAGTCGCAATCCACTCAAGCACAACTGGTGCAAGGCGCATCGTCAATCGAGCAAACCAGCCACCAGTCAGCTGCCGAGTCATTAGCTGAGCCACAAGCACAGTCTGGTGCGGACGAGCGGCCTCAGCCTGAAGATTATCAACATCAAAGCCAGCCTGACGACACCGCCGACCCATTTGAAGCGAATCCGAAGCCATCCTCGGTTGGAACAACATTTGGTCAATTAAGCTCTATCAGCGGACAAAGAGGTAGCGCTGCAGAACCATCACAGGACAGCAGAGAAGGCGCACATCAGGTTATTGTCATTTTGAGCGCTGAACATACAAGCGGTCAATCTTCGCTGAATTTTGATTCGTCGGTCCGACCAGCAGACTTCGACCCACCTCCCGCTGCTCAGCGTCCACCTGTATCTTCACCTGTAAAGAACAACAACGACTCCATACCATTCGGCGACTTGCAAGCGACGCGCCAGTCTCCATTCGCAGAGCAACAGGATCACTACGCTTCGCAAATCGAGCCACCCGCAGGTCTTACTCAGAGCCAGCCACAAGTACGGACTAGGCACATTCACTACTACGGCGCATCACAGTCAAGTCCTGGATTCTTGACACAGATACCGCCGCACAGTCCGCCGAAGAAGTTTGAGTCAGCCAACGCATACTTCAGTCCAGGAGGAGCGCGGTCTGTCACAGAGAGCCCAGCCAGAGCGAGGCTCATCACTGCGAGTCCAACGAGGTCACCAAGTGTCGTCTCTTCGCGCCAAGCTGATTCGACACCATTTCCATCTCTCCCATTACACCCTCTTGGACCGGTTGGTGAGAGCGCTCCACAACCTATCCTATCATCGTCAGGTGCTTCCGAGATGGACGGCTCTCCGATAGCAAAGCGAGAGACTCTCGCAGAGAAGATGAAACGGACGCGAGAAGCACGAGCCGCTGCCCGCCAGTCCACGACTCCTGCACCTAGCATCAATGGAATAGGCAATGGCCAGCCAGCATCAGCACTTCCTCCAAATGTTGTCGCGCGCCTAGGTTCCCCTCTCCTCTCTGCACACGAAAGATCACCTTCTACGATACCGGCTGTAGAAGCAGTAGCCCCGATCACTAGAGAGGAAATGACCACTTCTGAGAGATACGAGACTCTCTTGCCAAAGGCTCAGAACGAGACTGCAGTCCATGTTAATAGCACTGTTGGAACCACTGCATCACAGCCGCAGGCTGTCGCGGATCCGGAGACATCAGGTATTCACCTGGTACCAGTAGCTCCGTCGCCTCAGCAGCGAGATCAATACCAGAACAACATATACTTCGATCGAGAGCTCATCGCCGAGGTGCTGGCAAAACACAGTCTGGAGGGTGACCTTCTTGGTCGGGCGAACGCCTTTCTGCAGCGCCTGAGGAACACTGCTATGCACCCGGACCTCATCAATCCTGAGACACTTTCGCAGAAGGCTGAAAACGAGGTCCAGGCAAGATGGGATATCTCCTGCAGCGCCAAGTTTGGCTTTCTGAACGAGTTCATCGCTAATCTCTCGGACCAAAACCTACACATCGCGGTAGTAGCACACGGCGACAGAATCCCAAAAATGCTTCAGAATTTCTTGCAAGGCGTCAAAGTGCCTTGCAAGCGATGGACACATCCCACAGCGCATGATGCTGATCTTAGTCCTGCCAATCTGTGTCTTAAGGTGTCTATCGTAGACTTGGATGCTGACACGCAGGGCGTGCAGCCGGCTGATGTGGTTATCGCGATGGATCCTCTCGTGGATCATCAGCACCCTTTGGTTCGTGCAGCACGCAGAACTTCTGTTGGCGACGAAGATGCACAATGGGCGATGCTGTTGGTTCTGGTTATGCCACGCACTATCGAACACTTGGAGAAATGCCTGCAAGCAGATATGTCGCCTGCCGCTCGGACGAAAGTGCTTGTAAAAGCGACGCACGAAATGAGAAAGGAAGCAGGGAGACTCGAAAGCACCCAGGCGTCAGTCAAAGATGCTGCATCTGCTATCGCTGAGTACATGGAGGATACTACAGGTGCGGCAGAGTGGCCGATCGCTGGTCTAAGTCAACTCGAGGAGCTGGAGAGTCAGACTGAAAGTGACATCCAGCCCGAGTTTCATGGTGTGAAGAGAGCTCTCGATCACATGGATGTCGACAACGACACAGCAACGAAGCGACAGCGTCAGACACCTGCGCCGATGGAGGGGACAATCAATCCTTTTGACCTTGACATCACTCACGTCAGTGACTCTCTTGAAAAAGGCACTCAGGGTCAGGCAGATTCCGACTTCGCTGGTCAGACTGCGACCGAGCAAAAGCTGCGTGAGCTTCTGCAAGGCATGCAAGAGCGCCTCGATGAGCACGTCAAAGCTCTCAGTGAACTGCAATACAGACACGAGGATCAGCGAAAGGAGCTGGTAGAGGTCAAGAAGGAGCGCGATAGCGCAATCACGACTGCCGAGAGGGCTGTCGCTCGCATGACCAGTGTAGAGGCAGACAACACTGCACTCCGAACTGAACGAACAGAGTTGAAAGAGGCTCTTGCGGTCGCTCGGCAGCAGCTTCTCACTCATACCGTGCCTGAAGTGCGAGAACTGCAAGAACTCCGTATGCAAGCGCAGCAGTCTAAGCTCGAAGAGGAGAAAGCTGTCAAGAGAGCCGCTGCTACAGAGAAAGATCTCGAATGGACGAGATCGATGTACCAGGATGCCTCCAATCGGGTCCGCGAGCTAGCACAGAACAACAACGAACTGGAAACTCGTCTCGCAGAAGCCACTGTCATCGCTCAAGGCGAACAAGCACGCGCTCGTCAAGCTTCTTCCCAAGGCCACAACAAGATCCTCGAGCAGGAGAATAAGAAACTGCGGATGATGGTTGACAACATGAAAGCCGGAATGAAGAATAAGGACGAACAGATCGCGCAATTGAAGGAGGGCAGAGGGAGAATGGGGACTAGGCAGACTTCTGTGCCGAGGAGTCCGAGGATGGGGAGTCCGATGAAGGGGAGAATGAGTCGACAGGGCAGCCCTACGGCTTCGGATACGAGAGGCAGAGGTGCGCATTTGCATCCTTTGAGGAATAGTGCGGGTGGATAGAAGAGGCGATAGATCTTGTAGAGGTAGAAGGAAGTACAGTGGAATGAGAGATGGTTTTGTTATGATGTCGATTTTGGAATTATCAAGAACTTTTGTGGTGAGGAGTTTCAGCCCTACTCGACTAGTCGCGCTGCTCCGGTGGTTGTGATTTGATAGGTCACAAAAAAATGCACCTCCTGTCGCGAAGCATTCAAACAAGCTTCTTGTCGTTGTACGGCAGGAGTCGATGTACGCTAAGCTTCTGTTAGCGCAGAGCCATTACACGCTTTGTACAGGCCAGTACTTGCTGTCGCTAAGAGGGCCGTATGTGGGATGTGGTGCTGAGGAAGACACTGCATGTGTCACGGTATGAGGAATGTGAATGCGGTTGGACAACCTCAATCCAACGCAAACTTGTTCTCCTCCTTTCCCAGCCATTCTTCCATCAGTCTCCGAGCTTGACCTATGTCTCTGAGCCTGAGCTGAGGAGTCTTGTCTTCAGTGCGATGGCGGGCCATTGCGAACGCGAACCGAACTCGATCTCTCAGGGGTTTGAGCTTGATGTCCCATACTGTCGACGGGTAGGACCCATTGAGGCAGCGCTTCACTTCCGCCGAGCAGCGATGCTTAGCATCGCCAAGTTGGATACGGAAGCTGTATAGCAGTTTCACATCCGTACCCCACGGTAGAGTGGGAACTTTCTTATGGACTTCGATGTTGATCTTGCGGATCATGGCGAGATGATTCGGATGCAAGCTCTTGATGAAGCAGTCGGTGTGTGGAGTCCATTGCAGCCGACAGCCCTTCTTAGTGATGAGACGCATCTTGAGGACAAATTCTTGTCGCTTGTAGAACACCGGAAGAAACTCATTTCGAATGGGGCGTGAGATCGTAGCAAGTGGCGGTTGAGTTGGCTTGTAAAGCGCGATCGGGAAATCCTCCATGTAGAACTCGTAGATACGGACACGGAGTTCAGCTGGAAGGTCCATGACTTTATGTAACGAAGGATTGTCGTCGTCTTTCTCAAGAGTCTCCACGAGTCTTGTGTGCTCTATTGACCTGGGCGATTCAACAGTGAGACCACGAGCTTCGACGAATTCTCGCAATTCTTCGACTGAGCATGCATCATAGCACAGGAGCTGTTTGTCGATGCGCTGATACAGCTTGTTCAAAGCTGATTTCTTCCTTTGACACGAACGGATCGCGTAGCCAACATTGCGAAGCTCTTCGATGAGGACTTTGCCCGTCTTCCACTCGTGGTCCTTCAATCGCCAATACGTGTCAAAACCATCTGCGGAATAGTCCCAATCGCTTTCGCTATCTGTAGACATGTTGCGGGATCTGCGCTTGGTCGGAATCGGTGAACGGTAGTGGCGTGGCTGAGTTGTGGTGGAGGTTGTTCGGAAAGAATCTGGTAGCCCGGTGAAGAAAACATGGGGTTTGACTTCTTGAAAGTGAGCCGGTCTTGGTACAATGTTCAGTGTCATTCAGTGAATCCGTCCCACTGTCGTGTCACAAGCCAATACGCTTGATCACATGCAGTCGAGAGTGAAGTGTGAGGCTTCAGTCTAATCGTGTAACGCTTTGAGCTGAGAGGTAATGACTATGGAAGAAACCCGACTAAAGCAACAATACTTTTGAGACCTGGCTGTGCTACACAGCCTCGGAATGCCAACTCGTAGTGAGCTGGCAGAGAAGCCAACGACGTATGTTAACGTGATGAAGTGGCGCGGCGCTGGACTTGTTGGATGCCGCATCACGCACCGAAAAGGAAAGGGAACTGCGCAAATCTTTGTGCGCTCTTTGTGAACAAAATGTGCTCGTACTTACACTTAGAAAACAGTAAAAGCCGTGTTTAAGCTGGTAGGTCCTTGCGAGCCGGGGTGCAACCTTCAGAGTCTCGCGCCTATCGTGAAGGCTGATGCGATAGAATGTCCAGCGTCTTCGATATTCGAATCGCACCACGATCCAAGCTGGCTTTCAACCTCATGCAGGTCTTGCTTCCATCGTTCTGCGAGCAACCCAAAGGTCTTCGATGACCAGCTTCGGAATCTGTTCGCCAGATTGTGGGTCTACGCGACGACGAGCGATCTCGAAGACGGCTTGAATCTCGCCCTCCAGCGTTGCCAGGTGATCGTTCCAGCGAGCGAACACCCACGGGTGTATGGTGTTGAAAAGGTGTGGACGCTCAATCAGCTCTACTACGCACGAGTTTTTCCTATTTCCAATTCGAACTTTGAACACGGATCGAGAATTCTGGTTGCTCACATGTCCGCGGCCGATCGAGGTCACGATCTGGATGTGGAAGCTGCGCATCATAGCGAGGCTTTCTGGTAGCAGGCTTTTGAGGTAGGTATCGGTGTCCGGGTGCCATACCAAGTGCCAGCCACTACCGATTCCTGGTGGCGGAAGCTTCTGTTGGGCAACTAGCGCGAGTCCGAAAGTGCATGTGTTGTAGAAGATCGGCAGAGATTCCTGGCGAATTTGGGTGGACACTTTGGTCAGAGGAGGTTGTGTGGGCGACTGGAGGGTACTGTCAAAGTTTGACATGTAGAAGCCGTAGATTAGGACGCGAAGCTCGGGTGGAAGGTCGAGCAAGTATTTGAACGAGGGGTTCGCATCCGCGGTCTCGAGTGCTGTAATGAGCTTGTTGACCAAGGACCTGCGAGACTGTTCGAGCTGCAGGCCACGTGCTGTTACGTACTGCTGGAGCTCAGTCACAGAACAGCTGAAGTAGCTGAGAAGCTGTCTGTCAAGCCGCTGGAGTTGCTGCGCGAGGGTACCACGATGTAGGGGGGAGAGCGGAACGTGGTAGTTGACCGCCTCAAGCCGCGAACGAAGCGCAGCCTTGGTTGACTCGGTGTAGCTGGCGAGGCGCCAGTACTTGTCGTGTCGATATGCCACGCCGCCGGTTATTCCACGATTGACCAAAACATCCGCAGTGTCCTCCGTAATGGAGATCTGCCGAGGCATAGCTAGCCTGCTGGCTTCCTGCGTTGCACTGCCGCGCTGATAGCGGATAGGATTCCGTTTGGGAGTTGTCTGTGGACAGTTCTCGAAATTTTCTGTGGAAGTTGTTCGCGATGTGCGCAGAAAAGCTGTGCGAAGCACAAAGGGTAGTGCAAGGACGTTCAATATTAGGTAAGGTTAACCGAGCTGGTGGAGCACCCTGCGCTCAGGTTCAGTGCCCACAAAATCTTTCATGGACCGCTTTCACAGTCGGTGCCTTGAGGCCTGGTAAAAACTGATCGGACTTGGTAATAACCTACGGCAGTATACAAGTCACGGCGATGGATTCCATTCGAGATCAATTGCTTGATTGCTTAGCAGCTCTGTTTCGCTCTCGTTCTTCCAGATTGCAAGCTGCCCCTCGTCCTGGGTACAACTGATCTCGACAAGCCATAATCAGTTGCTCCAAATTCTCTCAGCGCAGAAGATATCTTGGGACAGACAATTCTCCTGTCCTCCTCATCGAGGATTGGCATCTTGTAAATATTCTCATCAGGCTTATGAGCCCTCGAAGTGACTGAACTGCCAGTCCCGGTATTGCGGCAACTCCTTAGATCCATGGGTTTTTGAGTATGCTCCTTCTTGACTTGCATGACTGGGCCCAATATTGGCCGGAAATAGGGGTCGGACTCGAGTCATCGAAGTGTACCGGCATCTGATAACGATGCATCCGATGTATTTTGCGATTGCTTCACACGGGGTTGCCGAGAGACGAGGTCGAGGTCAAGTAGATCTGTGTGAAGTGAAGTGCATCGGTCAGACGTTGCTTGACCCCGTCCCGTGCGGGTTGGAGGCTTACTAAGCTGACCTCAGGCACCAACCACATTCCACTCCTCGAGCGCGAAACAACGCGTTCGGCGGTCTGGTCTTGATCATCGTACAGTATCACATGAACATGGAACGTTTTTTCTTGCCATAGTTGTGCCGCCAGGCTGCGCGATGAGATTTTACTCACGATGTCTCTACCATCCGCCAGGCAGGTTCATGCTGCCATTCACACCGGAACCAGCTGAAGAACTTTAGCTGGCGCGGCAGCAGCAATAGTCGAAATGCCGCATCGTGCTACCGTTAACCATATCGCTTAGTCTCAGCCCAAGGGAACCTGGTACGCACCCTGTTCGGGAGCAATGACCCCAAAGGAGACTTCTCAGTCGAAGCCGAACAACTCGGACCAAAATGCCCGGAATGTCCGAAGGTAGTAGCAGCAGCATAAAGACGATCTTCCCCACGCCTCACAGTACATTCTGACCACAGGAGCCGCCTTGATACATTCCACCAGCCCCAAATGGCATCGAAGTCGGTAGAAGCTACGCTGACATATTTCGGTGAGCCCCACCTCCGCTGTGGAGGCTCCGGCGACGACTAACAAGGAAAAGGAACGACGACGTTCCGGTTGGAGATCAATGGTCTGACCATATTCCTTGATACTTGGCTGGAGCGATCGAAAGCCCACAAGAAGTACATCAACATCGACGATGTGGAGAAAGCCGATTACATTTGCATTTCGCATGCCCACTTTGACCAGTAAGCCGGACCGTACATGCCAGAAATTGGTCACGATCTAAGATAGATGAAAGCCTGCCTGGAGCAGACAAACTTGCCATAAGAACTGGAGCACGAGTGATTGGCAACCCGGAGACGATTCGAATTCTTCGTGATGCCGGTGTACCAGACGATCAGCTGCTATGTGTCGCTGGCGGGGAGCGCGTTCCTTTGTTTTCGAAGGAAGTATGGTCAAAGGTGTCCAAAGGCGAAGGTCCTGCACCTGGCCCGCGGTTCTCAGGCGCACCTCCACGCCCGGATCCTGCTCTCGCATCTTTAGCAGTCGACATCTGGCCTTCGTTGCACTGTCTTATCACTCCTGGTTCACACAAGGATGAATTCGATCTCACAGACCAACAGCCCAAGCCTGCAAGTGAATGGAAATCCACTCTCGACATGAATTATGCCATGCGATGGGGACTTCTCCGACTGGGCAAGATTCTTCGGCCTGAAGCACAACAAGAGCCCGGCATGAAGGCTATGATCGAATACTTCGAAGATGCAGAGAACAAGTTCTCTCACTGCGATGGTGGTCAATTGATGTACAATTTTCGCGCAGGAGGCCCTTCGCACAATGAGAAGGCGATTCTTTGGAACGCACATCTGGGTTGCTATGATGGGATCATGAAAACTGTGCGACCAAAACCGGATGTCGCCATTCTCGGAGCTGCTGGAGAGGTGAACTTGAATGGGCGACCTTATACAGGCAGCGCGGCGGATTTCCTTCTGGAAGAGTGCGAATGGCTAGGGTTTCCGAAAACTGTCATTTGGTGCTTGCACGACGAGAGGTACTTACATACAATGACAGTAGCTCCCTGTGAGATTGTGCTAATTTGTCAACAGTCCGATACCACCATATCGATCGAACACAGCCGGCGCGAAGGAATTGATAGAGAGCAAATCCAGCTGTCGAGTATTAGACATGGACCCAGCTCGAGGCTACGAGCTCTTCTGATACATTGCAGCTCCACTGTATGTCCTGCATTCGACAGACTGAAGAACCAATTCTGATTCCAACATATGCTCTCTTCTCCTCCGCGTTGATCAGTCAACTTTTACATTTGCATTTGAATGATGTGAAGCGTAATATACACAATCGTACCGCGGACAATATTCTCAACCCTTCAGAACTGTCTACCTCAATTCTTCAACTCAGGCGGCACAGCCGGTTGAACATCGACAAAGACCCCAACTACAGCATACGCAGCCCGCAACAGCAGCACCCCAAAATTGATCGCACGAAACATCAATCTCGTCGTAAGCTTGCTGCTATCGAATGGATGCGACAGCTGACTGCTCTTCCGTACCCACGGGAAAACCCTCGGTATGATCTGTCTTTCACAATCATTGCAAGCCTTCCTGATTCGTGACTCAGGAAGGTAAGATGTCGATTCTTCAGCAAGTTCCTTCAGGAGAGGGAGCATGACGGACGTGTCAAGGATGGCTTGGTTGCCTCCCATGCCTCTGCGAAGAGCTTCTGTCAGATATGGAGCTTCGTTTAGCTCGTGGGGTTGGAGGTTCTTACCGTCCCGGAAGCATCGCATGAATCGCATCTCCCAACAACCATACACGGGGATGTCCGCGTTCGGGTATCTCAGGATTCGCCACTTGGTCTCTCCAGTTCAATGCTGGTTCTGAGCTTTCTCGTGGGGTGAAGCAGTAGATGTCTTCTCCTTTGACAGCATTCATCGCCTCGGTGCTAGAGCTTTGTCAGCTATAATCGCAATGGAGTTGAGTGACGTACTAGTAAGGCGACCAATTGGCAATCTTATTTCGCATGAATTCCCACTTCTCCTCGCTTGAAGCTGAAGCAATGCCTTCTGGAACGACTTTCGACAGGAAAGTCATGACGAGCATGCAGGAAGACATCTCGTCGTCGACCGGTATGTCCTTTTGGTATTGGCGAATAGCTTCGGCGTTGGATGTGTCCACTTTGTCGGGTAGATATGCTACCCTCGATCAGTATGAAACTCTAAGCAAGAAGAGTGCGGTGTCGCCACTGCAAAGCAACACTTACTAGCCCAGAATAACACCATCTCATCATCCATTGTTGAGAGAGATGTCTGCAGAATCTCATGACTCATGGTCAAGAGCTGCGCAGTCTTCAGATCACTCTTTACAATGAAAGAGATCTTGTCTTCCATGGCTCTGAGGTTCTTGAGCCCAAGAGTAGCATTGACCTGTCAATCATCAGTCACAGCAAAATACCAAGTTCAGCAGGCAGTGTTCCGACCCTCGAATGCGACCCATCAGCCCCAATCAAAATGTCACAAATCTCACTCGTCCCGTCCCCAAACATCACCCTCACCCTCTCTCCATTGTCCACCTTCACAATCTCAAACCTCTCAAACTCCTTCCCATAAACCATCCTCCCCGCCTCTTCAACCGGCTCCGCCAAAGCATCCCTCAGCACTCCCCGATTAATCGGCGCACTCTTAGGATAAGCCGGCAATTTCGACAAATCACAAAGTTTCTCAAATCCAGTAGAATAGATCACAGGAGCAGAATCTCGTTTACCCCCATGCCGGCCCATTTTGCTTATAACGCGGGAGAGGACTTCTTGGGGGAGACAGGCTCGCATTCCGATCAAGGCGTTTTCTCCGAGCCGGATTTGGTAGCCTTCTCGACGGGAGTCTTGGGACATGCGTTCGTAGACTTGGACGTCGATGTTGGATTTCATGAGGCCGTTTGCGAGGACGTTGCCGGAGAGGCCGCCACCGATTATGATGACTTTGAAGGGGGGCATTTTTGGGGTTGGAGGGATGGGGTTTGGGAGAAGTGGTCGGATGGGCTGAAGTTCGAAATTCAGAGCAGGTGATTTTATCGAGAGGCGTGTCGTGGTGCCAGGAGTCGTGTGAGGTATACTGTACAGGTAGTCGCTCGATGGTTCCAGGTCCCTCCTTGAGATAAATCGAATATTGAGCAGGAGCAATACTTAAACAAAGAAGTTCGATGTGAATGAAACAGCGTCTCTCACCTACTCTTATACATCTATCACGCTCTGCAGTCTCCAGGTAACAGAGGCTAAGTGAGGCGGTGTTGTGTCGGAACTGTACAGGGTATGGAAGCATCTCAAGACCGAATGCTGCCGGCAGCAAGTGCCGGAGCCCTAAGCCCCAATTCCCCTGATCTCTCTTTCAGCGCAATCCCTGCTGCGTGGCGTAATGAATGGAGGCAATGCAACATGCCAGCTCTCAGTTATCCTTGCACTTCTTCTGAGGTCACGTTTTTCCGCAAATTTGGTCGCCAAATAGAGCGTGGAATGTACTCGGACGCGTGCTTGTCAGAGATCTTGGCAAAGTGCTTATAGTGCTGTGTCAAGAGCGTGTGTTGTTTGCATGCAATAGCTGTCAGTGAGAAACGTCTTGATTGTTAGACGTTTAGCTCGACTCTGTAGAGTTCTAGACTAGAGGAACATGTTTACTTCAACTCCATCTCTTGCGACAGTCGCTGTCTTCTCCATGCGCGAAAGTTTTGTTGGATACTTTGCCCTCGTACCTGGCAGCTTCCGGAAGCTGCTCTGTGCTATCGGGAACATCTTCAAATAGCACTTGTCCTCGGGTAGGCAATGGCTGCAGACCTCTGAAGTGCTTAGTACAAGCATGCCGTCCGGACGAGGATCCGCCCAGATTGGTAGTAATACCACTTGATCCGCCTCATTGCGTTGCCATAGCCTCTGCAATTCGGTGTTGAGAGGCCCATATCTTCGCGAATGTCCTCGATATGAGAGACACAGTGGGAGAAGGTCTACGTAGCCATCCTGGCCGAGTCACTCCACCTCTTCCTTAGCTGCGGCGACGATGTCCTCTTTGCCTATGCCGCCGACTACAGCGTAAGTGGAGTTTCATGCGAACGAAGAGATCCTCCCGTTCAAGGTCAGACTCCTCGAGGGCTCGAGCAGCACTGTCTGTGTAGAGACCACCAGTATACAAATGTCGAGAGCTTGCAGCAATAGCTTGGCGAACCTCTCTGCTGCTACCGCTGAGAAGTGGACGCGTGTGGTCTTCGCTCCACTGCATCAGAGAGCCGATGCCAAATGCCAGACGTGGCACCTCGACTCCATCAATGAGCTTGACCGCAGCGACTTCAAACATCGTGTCTCCAGGCTTACGCTTGATGGTCGCTCAAGTCAGATCCGCTGCGCGTGACCGAGCTTCTACGATGGCGCGTCGGAGGCGCAGGCATGGTCGGTGTTTCGGAGCAGCAGCGAGAGCCCATCACGCCCGTATTATTGCGCAGCCGTCTGCCATACACGGCAGATGAGA
This sequence comes from Cercospora kikuchii, assembly GCF_019650295.1. Lineage (NCBI taxonomy): Eukaryota > Fungi > Ascomycota > Dothideomycetes > Mycosphaerellales > Mycosphaerellaceae > Cercospora > Cercospora kikuchii. The sequence goes on from NW_025408588.1 coordinate 134,377, forward strand.
TCGGGGACTGGTAATATATGTATGTCACATAGAAGATGCGATGTCTTGGACTCGGGGGACGGATACGCGCTCGGAGTCGGAAGCCATGTTTCCCTGTTGAGACGCGTCGCACAAGGGTTGTTTGTCAGTGCTTAGGATTCCGTGAGACAAAAGTGGTGGGACGACGATGAGGTGTCGAGACAGGCTCTAGTACCAATGATACCCCTTGGGGTACATCTTGTGGGTATTTTGATAATGCTTGCTGCTTTTCATAATGATCGGACAATTGATGCATCCAGAGGAGCAGATTTTTGGAATTATGACATTCTGGAAAATATCGAAAGTATGGCGGGCGTAGTTCCATCGTTGCACCCTTCACTACATCTTCGTCCTTGGAAGTGACCGAAAAATCGTCAAAGCTCAACCAAGGCCCATGTGTAGAGTCCAGCCACCGAATGGAGTTCGATCAAAAGCGCATCGAGATAGTGAGTCCTGAGAAGAAGTGAAGTCTGAAGTGAAAGTCGCGATGCCCCTCCACAACTCCGTCATCGGCCATGTTCCGACAACATTTCTAAGCACCAGCGAAGAACATCCAAACACGTTTCTCACGACACGCCACACGACATCTCTGCATCTCAACGATACGCCGCAGAGATGTCACTGAGCGACATCAAAAAAATTGTGCTCGTCCTATCGGGCAAAGGCGGCGTCGGGAAGTCCAGCGTCACCACCCAACTCGCCCTCTCGCTTTCCCTCCAAGGCCACTCCGTAGGCGTCCTCGATGTCGATCTCACCGGCCCTTCGATCCCACGATTCTTCGGCATAGAGAACTCCAAAGTCACGCAGGCGCCTGGAGGTTGGCTTCCGGTGCCAATACATGAAGCAAGAGAGCAGCAAGATGGGAGTAATGGCGAACAGACAAATGGGCAAGCAATGCGGATAGGAAAGCTGGGAGCAATGTCCCTCGGCTTCCTTCTCGCGAACAGAGGCGACGCAGTCGTATGGCGAGGACCGAAAAAGACAGCCATGATTCGGCAATTCCTCACAGATGTACAATGGGGACAACTCGATTACCTCCTCATCGACACCCCACCAGGCACAAGCGACGAACATATCTCTCTTGTCGAGACACTACTCAAATCCGCGACGCAAGAACAACTAGCAGGCGCAGTAATCGTCACAACTCCCCAAGCGATCAGCGTCAGCGACGTCAAAAAAGAAATCAACTTCTGCCGAAAAGTCAGCGTAAAAATCCTCGGAGTCATAGAAAACATGGCAGGTTTCGTATGTCCGAATTGCTCCGAATGCACAAATGTCTTCTCAAAAGGCGGAGGACAAGCCATGTCACAAGAATTCAACGTAGATTTTCTCGGAAGCATTCCCATCGACCCGATGTTTATTCGCCTGATCGAAGAAGGGAAGCGACCGAGTTACCCTCAAGGAACAATTATTCAAGGACGCGATATGCAAGCGGAAGAGGAAGGGAGTACAGAAGGGTTATTGGTAGACAAGTATACTGCTTGCTCTCTACAGCCTCTTTTCGAGACGATTACGAAAGATCTAATTACCAAGATTGGAACATGAGAGCTCGACGGCTTCTCTGAGTATCCTGCCCAAACGCCGCGCTTGTGAACGATCTGCCTGGAAGAGGCCTGTAAACTATACAAGACTGGCATCGCGATCTCCATGCGATCACTATATGCAGTTGAGACCCAGAAGCCCACAATCCCTTCGGGTCGACGTGGTAGCTGTCGAGCTACGTGTACTGGTTGCTGGAGTGGGAGTCCGTACCACAACTGTCGAAGTACAAGATGTGAAGTTGTTCGGCCCGACGTTACAGTACGTGAACGTCGAAGTGGTCGTCACTGTCGTCACTGGAAGGACAGTGGTGAGCTGCGAATAGCTCGTGCTGCGAGTTGTGCTAGTCGTGATCGAGGCTGGGAGAGGCGTGACGGTAACGGTCTGTGCGCCGCCCGTAGCTGTACTCGGAGACGGGGCGTTGTTGCCTCCACCTTGATTTCCGCCAATGCAGTTGAGGCCCAAGAGACCACAGTCTCGAGAGGTTGAGCTACTTGCGGCTGCAGGTGGGGAATCCGACACTGCGGCTGGCGTCGAAGTTGGAGCACTGTTACCTCCGCCTGGGTTGTTGCCACCAATACAGTTGAGACCCAGCAGGCCACAGTCTCGCGAAGTTGAGCTGCTTGCGGCTGCGGGCGAAGGACTTGATGCTGCAGTTGGAGTCGAAGCTGGAGCGTTGTTACCTCCACCTTGATTGCCGCCGATGCAATTGAGACCCAAAAGACCACAGTCGCGGGAAGTTGAGCTGCTGGACGCTGCTGGGCTTGAAACAGACGTAGCTGGGCTCGCACCAGGAGGATATGCCGAGATGGCTCCACCAGCACCTGTTGAAGCTGAGGCGGGCGCTGCAGCAGATTGCGAGCGAGTTGGACCACAATTCAGACCCAGCAGTCCACAATCCTGTGATGTTGCCGAGTTCGCTGGAGGCAGCAAAGTCGGCAGTGGAGGCAAGACAGCTGTAGTCGTAGTCGTCGGGGCATTGTTGATGGCAGAAGCCTGTCTCGTGCTCGCTTGAGTGGGAATCCCAGTCACAACCGAAGTACTCGTAGCCCCAGAGCCATCGTTGATCTGTCTTCCCACCAAAACCACAGAATCCGCAATCGTCGATCCAGTCGCCGAGTTTCCAAGATTCGAAATGAAGACACATTCGTTGTTCTGCTGAGTCACTGCCTCGCACTCTTCCATAACAGAGCACTGAATACTGCAGCGAATAATATCCGGAACTCCTGGCACGGCTGGAACAGCCACAGCAGCCTGTCTCGCGCGATGCATAAGCGACTCGCCTCTTGCACTAATCGCGCCCCCAGCATTAATATTCGAAGTAACATTCGTACTCGCCGGGAAAGTCACATTACAGAAAACCTGATAATTCGCTTCGGAGAAATCCGTATACGTCAAACCATTTCCAGCCGGACAATCCAAGTTGACAGGTGCAGCGCCATCAGTAATAAGACTCGGTGTGCCTGATCCGACACTGGACTTGTAGGAACAGAGAGATGTTTGAGCGTCATAAGTTACACCAGAACAACCTGGAACGAAGGCGCAGGAGTTTGCGCAGGAGAAGAGGTTGGGTTGTGGGGAAGAGGCGAGGTCGTAGCCGATGTAGTTTGTGCGGCAGCGGATTGTGAAGGCTTGGCCGGAGGGGGCGACGTAGCTGAGGCCGTTGTCTGCGGGGCAGTTGAAGACTGGGCGGCGAGTTGAGGTTGGGAGGGAGAGTTCGGGGATTGTGGAGGTGGATGCTGCTGCTGCTGATGATCGGGATGATGCAAGGCCTGGGAGGTTGGTGAGGGGATTGCCGGGAGTGCTGAGGGAAGGTGCGCTTATTGATGGTACACTGAGCGACGGTGCGCTGAGCGAGGATATGCTCAATGATGGTGCACTAAGCGATGGTACGCTGAGTGTTGGCGCGCTGATCGATGGTGCACCGAGCGAAGGCACGCTGAGCGATGGCAAGCCAGATGATGGTACACTGAGTGACGGGACACTGAGCGACGGTAAACCAGTTGTCAGCGGCAGACCAGATGGCACAGAGATGCTTGGTGTTGACAGAGGCAAGGTCGGACGCGCTGTCGGGAGGTTAGACAGCTGCGAGCAGATGCTACCTGTAGGCCCAGCGAGAATAGCCGAAACTATGGAGTCGTTGCCCGAAAGACCAAGTCCCGTGAGGAGCGAATTGACATTGCAACCCAAGCCGCCAATGATCGATGATAGGGCCTCTGGTATTGGAGCCAAGGCTGTTGTGATTGGCAACGCGGTTGGAAGCACTTCGCCCAGCAAAGAAGTCAAACCTGGCACGAGGTTTGTGAGGTCGCTCAGTGGCAGTTCGGAGGGAAGAGGCAAGTTTGTAGGCAGCAATGTAGTCAGACCTGGAATGAGGTTGGTCAGGTCGCTGATCGGTAGCGCAGTTGGCAGCGGCAAGTCCGTCGGCAGCAATGTGGTCAAACCCGGGACAAGATTCGTGAGCTCGCTCAACGGCAGCTCGGTCGGGAGAGGCAAGCCTGTCGGCAACAATGTAGTCAAACCGGGTATCAGATTCGTCAAGTCGCTCAATGGGAGTTCAGTGGGTAGAGGCAAGTCTGGGTTGAGTAACGAAGTCAAACCTGGCACCAGGTTGGTCAAGTCGCTCAGTGGAAGTCCCGTGGGCACGACCTCGCCCAGCAGAGATGTCAACCCTGGAACCAGATTCGTAAGCTCGCTCAATGGAAGTCCTGTCGGCACCACCTCGCCCAACAAGGACGTCAGTTCTGGAACAACATTTGTCAAGTCGCTCAGAGGAAGTCCTGTAGGAAGCAAGGATTCCAACCCTGGTACCAAGTTGGTAAGAGGAGGCAGTGCCGTCGTCAATTGAAGAATGTCCGATGGAAGAGGCGGAAGACTGAGCGGCAAAGACGGAATCGGGATCGTAGGCAGGCCAGTAGGAATGGTCAAACCGGCAGGTATGGACACGATGATACTGCTCGCAGAATCCAGTAGAGGAATTGGCGATAATCCACCGACGATGTAATTGAGCAGTCGTGCAGCACTAATATATCCTCGGGCAACCTGGAAGCTCTGAGCGACGCTGTTTTGCAAGTAGCATGTTCCAGGGCCATCGCCATTGGGTGTTCCAACGTAGTAGAAGGCGGTGCAGAAATTCGCTAGGCCAGTCACGCTGGCTTGGTCGCACTCGAGGAAGCAGTTGTTGAAGGAGTTTGAGGCGACTCGAGTGCCGAAGACGTTTCCGGTAGCAGCTCCATTGCAGTTGAGGACATAAGGTAGTCCATTCTCAATGATGACTTTGCCATTGTCCCGCGGGCAAGCGAAGGAGACTGGAGTCTCTCTCGGGAGCTGCGAAGTTGGCAGGACGGCCGATACGATGTCCAGAACTCCTGACACCAAAGGCGGAAGGGTAATTGATGGGATTGGCACCAATTGCGATAGATCGGGCACGAGATCGGTCGGGTTTACGATCCCAGATAGTAAGGAGGACACATCGAGCGGCAAAGTAGGTGTAGGTAGTGCGTCGCCAATATTTGAGATTAATGATTCAAGACCGGCTGCGTTCGTGGGAACGACTCCGCCGATGTCTGATAGGAGTGAGGACAAGCCGCCAGGAAGGTTGGTGGGAAGCACTTCGCCAATCTCAGATATCAGTGATGATAGTCCAAGGTCAGGTAGTCCAGTGGGCAATGTCAGAGGAGGTAATGTTGTCAAAGGAATACCAGGTATCGTCAAACTGGCAAAAATCCCCGTATAATCCGGCGGGAAAACAGTGACCGTTACGGCGTTTAGACAAGCTTCCCCAAGTCAGTATAATGTGGAGAGCTGCCAGGCTCATGGCTGAGACTCACGTGGTATCCCAGTACCCGCCGCCCCACCGCCAGCAACCAGACTGGCTTGCGGTAGTTGTGCTTGAGCAAATCTTGCAGTGAGAAGAAGGGACCAAAAGAGATCCCTGGCTATTGACTGGCCAGGTCTCAGGGACACCAAGCCCAAAGACATGGTGTTGACCAAAGCGGGTCACAAAGGGAAAAGAATGAGGGTCTTCCACGGCAACGATCTGACACTTCGTTGCTCAGGAGAATCCCGCTCGAGAGACGGCAAGTTGCGATGGTGATGGAGATACTGAGAACGCGTTTCCATCGCGACGCCGAGCAATATGAACGTGAAGCCGTAAAATTTGTTTGTGTTGATGGTCACTGGCTGGCATGAGAGTGTGGCAACAAACAAGATTGGGCATTTATTGTCGGGCCTGCATCTCGACCTTCGATCTGTGCGTCGACTGATTTGGATTCGATTCTTATTCTCGCTATGATCGAGGTGAGCAAGGGGGGCGAGGACATCTGCAAGCTCGCATGGCTCTGTCCGACCTGTACGAATACGAGTTCAGGAGAATGCTGCTGTAATTGGCAGCAGTCGCAGTCATTCCGAAAACGGCACAGAATGTCTCACTCGCTGGTATCGGTATGCTCTAGCGATCGAGGTAGCCGTAGGTGATAGAATCTGTCATGAGTAGGAAGCTTTCCTCAATCCTGGTGTGCACCACTTCTGGGAGTTTGAGGCTGCTCATGGTACAGCGCAATGTGGTCGCAGCCTGCATACATTGCAATGCCCAGTGCTCTGCGGACCGCAATTGATTTCAGATGCGCCGCATTAGATGCCGAGTGAGGTCGGCACAGCTCGGTAAGCCGACGCGGAGAGTCCGAGTGTCTGCATTCCTCAGCGTAAGCTTGCTAGTTTCTGCACGCTGCACTCTCCCGATGGAACACGATGGAATGCTGCAAAGCTCGGCCCGGTATGCGTGTTGACCGTGTGTCCATCGGCGTGGCCGAATGCTGGTATAATACCGGGTCAAAGGACTCGTGCTTTTGGCAACATTACACGCTATGCATGGCCCATTCCAAAAGGTGCGGAGCGCGATGCACGACTTTCGATCGCAAAAGAAACGTTCTGGCCAGAGCAAAAGAATGCAATATCTGCACGCGCTCGGTCAAGGACTTGAACCAAGATCTTCCGCGTTCTCGTCGACGCAGCGAAGACGAGCGGAACTGTGTGTGGTGTTAGCCTCAGCTCGGATGCGCCGGAAATCCTGGTGAGAACTCACATCCTAACCACTTTGCCAATCAGTTCGATCCTTCTGTTTTGGTCGGGGGAGCCGATGCTTACATTGGACCAACCGAGCTCACCGATGGTCAAACGCCTTGTTTTCGCCATTGTATAGCCTCAGTGGTGGCCAAGCGCGATCCAAGTTTCAGATTCGCAGAGTTCCTGCTACAGTATGGACGGCTTCGAAACCTGCTTTTTGACTCCAACTAGCGTGAGCTTGCGTCTCTTCCGCGATCATCGTCCGAGTCAACGAGTGTTTCATTAGCGGAGTCGACTTCGGGTACATTGCTGTCGCGATATATCCAGAACTGAACGAAGACTGCGAAGTCCAGGAAGAGAGTGCCCAAGCTGCCGATGAGCCAGCTCAAGTTGACAAGGATGTATCGGCCATAGATGCGCGAAGCCTCTCCAGGCTGACATTGACTGGACTGCCAGTGGCCATGACGATGGCGGCTGCAGATCGGGTTGAAAGCAAAGATGGAGCAGACGTAGGTCAGGTTTCCGATGCATGCGAAGAGGAAGAAGAGCGCGTTCAAGCCTTCAGTAGACTTCCTCCGATAGTTGAGCAAGAGCTGAGGAACGCGACTGCCGAGATACAGGACAGCACAGATGTAGCCAAAGACTTGTCCCCATGTGCTGAACTGAAGGCTGTCGGCTTGCTCTTTCGCAGGATTCGTGCGCTTCTCCTCGGGCGTGGAAGGAGTGAGGTAGTAGCCTGCGATGCCTGCCAGAACTACGAGCAGGATAGCAGTGCCATTGAATAGAACCGATTGGAGCAAGGTCCTTGGCTGGTGTGGCTTGAGCGCTTCAGCGTCTTTGGCGTTCTTTGGTTGCGCGTGGATCGGAACCGCCGGTGATGAATGCGTGAAGTCGAGACTGGCGAGGCGCTCTCTGAAAGCAGAGCTGGAGCGAGCGCGCACTTCGACATCCGCTGCACTCGCATGCCTTCTCGCAGGACTCGCCTGTCCATTCGCATTTGCATTAGAAATCAACGGCGACCTCTCCGTAGGCCCTCCCACTCCATCCTCCACCGTCCCATTCCCAACCTTCACAGGCTTCGGATCCCTCAGCCTAAAACCCGTATAATAAAAATACTGCGCCAACAAAACAACATCCGCCAACGTATAATAAATCGCCAAAATCAACATCGTAGCCAAAACATTTTGCAGCACGGCGCCAAGGATATTGAAGATATCTCCGAGAAGCCAGATGATGATGAATTCCACGCTCAGGCCTTCGGCAGAACTTCTTCGAAAATTTTCAATGATTTGAGGAGAGAAGACGACGACCCAGCAGGCGATGGAAATGGAGCCGCAGATTCCGGAGATGGCTTCGATGTCTACGCTGTAGCTGCCGGATGGCGGAAACATTGTCGCGAAGTGTGGCGGACGCGTTCCGCGTCGTGTGGGCGAAGTTTGGTCCTCTGGTTGATGATCGCGAAGTGAGCTTCTTCCAAGTGAGCGCGTATGATGTACAGCGATAGAGATGATTGCTTGATGCCAGTTGAAGTGATGTCGTTGGAGTCACGAACATAAGTTTTCCCTGGGTGCGTTACCTAATAATGACCCAGGCACGAGTCAATGCGGCTCGAATTTTAGGTTGGCGACTAGCGAATTAGCGCCAAGCAGGTACGATGCAGGCGATGAGAGCCGATCACGCGACATGGTGCAACATACGAAACTTGGAGGAGCGAAAAGAATAGCTTATGCAGATATGCAACTACGTACTACCGTCGCTATGCATAGAAATGCGCCATCATCACTTCATACCCCGTTACTGTTCTCGTCTAGCAAATCGTTCCACAAAGCTCCCGGCTCCAAGAAACCATGATGAATCACACTGACCAGCCAGTAGTCCTTGCGAATGCGCTCAAGCAGCTTGCTGCTCTCAGATCCAGGCTTGTAGACCCGCTGCCATTCGTTCCAAATGCCAAAAGCCTCTTCGCACCACGCTTTGAATGAGACCGCTTCGATGATAGTGGGCGTAATAATCTCCTTGCCCGTGAAGGTTCCCCATGTGACCGGATTCACGGAATCGGTATCGTTGCTGAAGAAATCGTGCTTCGCGTTACCGGCAAAGTATGTGATCTGAGGATTCTCAATCAACCTCGTCTGCAGCTTCTGCCACTCGTCATTCGGAATGAAGAATTCGACAAAAGGCTTCTGGAAGATGAAACCATTTCTCGGCCCCCAGCCAAAGACAGGGTCTGTAGATCGGATGCCGTTTACTGCTGGCTGAGAAGCCACAGTCCACCAGCCTTTGTTGATCAAGCTGAGAAGCTCGTTCTTGATCGTCAACGTCTCCGGTTGCAATGTTTCCTCAGACCAAGGCATGCTGTCAATCTCACCCTCGAGATGTCGACGGAAACATGCTGAGATGTCTTCCACAGATTTCGGCTCGCCCCATAGCTTCCTGGCCTCTGGCACGCTAACGTGTAGACTGACACCATAGCCATCTATCTGTCCGTATGCGGGTGATCTCGCGTCGCCCCATCTGCCGTTAGGGAACTCGTCCCAGGTTGCTTCCCGTCCCAACGCGCCTTCGCCTTCTGAGATGGCGAGAGTGTTGGCGCGGCTGTTGATCTTCTCTTTAGGCACACCAGCTTCGTCGTCAAACGCCTCGTAAGCGGAAGCAGGGCGATTACTGCTCGTACTTGACGCGCGCGTGTGCGATATGATGACTCGATTCCGAGGATTTGAATTAGCCATTGATGACTTCCTGCGATGCTGCTGCTTCTTTGCGTCCGCGACAATCACGAAGTCATCTGTCTCTTCAACTGCAACAGCTTGGCTTTCGAGGTCTAGCTCCACCTCGGGTGTAGAAGGTGGTATGAGATCGTTTCGTTCCAGAATCTGCGTAACCACTTTCTCCAGGTTCAATGTGTAGAAATGGAATCCGCGTGGGCCTGCAAACTCCGAGTGCTTCATCGTTTCCACAATCTCGCTCAGCACATCAACGCCTACTCTCTTGACAGCCTCATCATCACCCTTGACTGCTTCGAAACGCTTGAGGATCTCTTGCGGCAGCGCAGCGTGACTGAGCTTCGTCGTGCGACGCAGGATTTGGTAGCTCTGCACTGGCATGAGACCAGGTATGATTGGAATATCCTTGAACAGACCCGACTCGTGCTCTCGCAATCGCTTCTCGTACTTCTGATATGCGCCAACATCGTAGAAAAGTTGAGTCATTATGAAATCTGCACCAGCCGCCGTCTTCTCCACGAGATAGGGCAGATCATGCTCGACAGATTGATGTTCTGGGTGGGACTGATCTGAGTGTCCTTCTGGGTATCCTGCCACGCCAATACAGAAGTAGTCGCCATACTGCTTGCGTATATGTCGCACGAGGTCTACAGCCCACGTGAAGTCCTTGTTGCTGTCGTCTTCCCCAGCATCTGGCAAGCTGTCGTCTCTGTATTCATCACTCCGAGGTGGATCACCACGCAGAGCCAAGATATTTCTGATGCCTAGCACTTTCGCCTGCTCCAATGCCTCATCGATGAGTTTTCTCGACATGTTCGTGCATGTCAGGTGCAAACATGTCGTCAAGCCCAGCTCCCGCTGTGTGACCTCGGCCAGCGCCAGCGATTTGACAGATGTGCTGCCGCCAGCGCCCCATGTGACATTGACGAAGAGCGGGCGCAGCGAATGCGCCATGCGCGAGAGGCGGGCATTGAGGTTAGAAAAGCCCTGCTGGGTCTTCGGCGGGAAGAACTCGAGCGAGAAGTAGGTGGCGTCGGGCGGGAGGGCGGCGATCTTGTCGGTGAGTTTATCCATTGTCGCGGTGGAGCAGGAGGAGTTGTCTGCTCGGTGTGGTGGTGGTGGGCGGATCGGGCATGATGTAGTGGAACAAAGTGAGGTTCCCGAAGCGCTCTATCGACACAAGTGCCCACCACACGCACGGCACTTGCACGCGATCATCAAAGACCGGATCTCGCCGGTTTCAGGCGACATGGCCTGCTCAAACTCTTCACTCGTCATACATCCAGAAATGCGCACCATTATCAGCGACGACAACAGTCGGTGGCAGCACAACGGTATAGAAAGGACCTCGCCATGGACTCGGCTACGGTAAGCGAAGGCACGCTCTGCAGAGAAAGATCCAGGACGATCGCAGCAGGACAACGACATCTCTCCTACGCGCTCAAATGAGCCTCGCACCAGTCTCTGCGGCCTATAGCATCGACAAGCACTCATGCGGATGGACTGCGTAGTTTGCGCTGTCGTTCACAGGTCGCTGCACTACGTTTGAGTGTTGAAGCGAAGCAATGGCCGAGTGCCATGCAGAGCAGTAATTGGCAACAGAAGGCACGTCCAATACGACGACGACGAGCCTGCACTAAAAATCGAGCCCAAATGATCTTGCAAGACCAGACCATACTGCGAAGTCGCGTTGCCATTTACGTTGTCATTGATCGACATGGAGTACGGCACAGTGAAGCGGTTCCTGAAGTCATTACTGAAGAAGCGAACTGCACAGCTCATGCTCCCTGGAGCAAAAGGGACAATGATACAAGTGCTGCTTATGGTTCTAGAAGACGTGAGGTGTGAGGTATGAAGGATGTGCGTTTCTGGCTCACTCCGTCACAGGGAAAATCAGTGATGTGCACTTCGGCGTCATGGTTTGCTCATCGCATACACCACATGAACGGGCCCAGGCCACCACCCCTATTTTGCAACGAACTTCAGCTTACGGTTACACGCATGACGCTAGCCTGCTGAACAAGGGACAGACGAACACATGCACGCAAGGGCATCCAGGCGGCTCTGAGAAATAACAGAAGGAGCTAGATCCATGTTGAACGAAAAAAGTTCACAGCACAACAGCAGTGTAACCGACCTGACATGGGGACAATGCGTTCATTGCTGGTCACTATGAGCACTTATCGCGGCTGTCATCTTCGATGAACGTCAGAACTGGGGCACCGGGCAACTGCACGCGGCCCACGCAAGCTGTGCAAGCAATATAGACGGCTGCGACAATGCAAAGGCGATCATATCTCGGTCGCATGACGTGCGGCTGAGAGTCGCTCATGGCCTCCATCCTGGGCGTACCTTTGTTGATGGACCACAATCGATAGGTGATGTGGCAGGGCCGAATTATGTATGCGGCGGGCACACGTAGGAGATGACAGTCGTTACATTGACGGAGCACTGCAAGACACTGATGAAGCATCCGGCCGCTAATCTGGAAACGAGTCCCGGCGACGACGTCTTGCATCAGTCGCAATTGTTGTACAGGGCACCGTGATTGGGCGCCATTACGATAAGAACGAACAAGCTTTCCATCTTGCCCGGTGGCCACCTTTCGAGGACCTTACGTACAGCTACGATATGGAATTTGTGGGAAGCTGGAGTGGATAGCCGGTTCCGCGCCCTATGTGGAACAGCTTTCTTGATGAGCGGCTAATAAGTGTGACGGATGACATTCCCGTTCGGTAAGGCTGTTGAACTTGGCGAGCATACGCTAATGGTATGTTGGTGCTACACGATGCGTTATGGCGTGACTGTGCCCGGGTGTGTCTACATGCATCAGCAATGAGACTTACCACACTGATACTGGACTGCTGGACAAGCAACAATCTACGTCTCACTGGCGCACCGAGTGGCAGGCGAGACACTACGTACCTGGGCTCGCTCGGTTTCTGCATTCCAGGATGTGTGAAGAAAGTGGCGCGCTGGGTCAATTCGTTGTGGTGCCACGGTGCGTAAGGGAATAAAAATCTGGACGGAATCTTGCGTCGTCAAGCATCACGAGCCAAGCGACGTGCCATCTCACCTAACTAGTTAGGATTCTCCACACCAACGTTCCGACTCGTCGGTGCTTCCAACGTCAGTGGGACTTATTGCAGATCCACACTGACTTCATCTGCAGGCCAGCTCCAACTGCGGCCATTCACGTTACCCTGAATGCGATTGTGCGAACGTACTGTATACATTCTGCTTTCGCCAAGCGACCATCAAAAGTCTGCTGATGTGCAGAGTTCCAGAACAATTTTCAAGAGAGACAATTGTCATGCCCATGCGTACCATAGCCAGACCATGAGACAAGTGCAGGGCTGAACCCTCGTCGTCATGATTCGAAAAGTGTCGTTGCCACGGGCGCAGAAAAACGCCCACCGTTGCAGAGCCGCAGGGTCTTCAGGGTGCAAGTTCTCCGCAGCCGGCGTCATGCGATCTGCAATTCCTGCATGACGGCGATGGAGACTTTTCCCCTTCCGGCTCTCGATGGGCGGCCTCGTCCGCTGGGACTCACTATCGAGCCAGTCAACGACCTTCTCACCGAAACTAAGGGTCGTGTGCTCGGAACTCCTGCTCTGTCGCCTCGTCACTTCCCAGCAGTCCCACCAAGGAATCCTTCACCTCGTGCGGCTCAACCAGAGAGTGCTGGGATAGTCAGAGCTCTTGCTTCGCTTGGGACAGGTGGGTGGCGCCAATTACATCGTGCTAGGCAGATCTGTCTGCCGCTCTGACGCAGGGTCTCCGCTATACTGTTATCCAATCAACGAGGGACTGTACTCTCCCTTCCTCTGAACTGATATACATAGCTGAGCTCCCATAGCGTCTTCTGACTAGCATCAACTTGAAACCACAACTGAGAAACAGCCAAAGCATCGCAGAGCCGCAGATAACTTCTGTTCGTCCAAAACACCCTTGTCAAGACATCCGAACACAAGTTTCACCAAATCAACACCACAATGTCTGCTACTACATATCAAACCAACGGCTTCGTCGACCCAGCACGCGCAGAGGATCACTTCGCGCAGCAATTCGACCTCTCCAACCCAGATGATGCACGCTCCTCATATCAAAGGTGAACTCAATTGAAACCACTGCTCATCACCAACAAAATGCTAACGTGCCATTGCAGACTCATGCACCAGCACACCAAGCAACAATTCGAGATGGCCACCGCCTCATCACGACGCCGCTCTGCTGCATCATCAGCGACAGATCCTACCTCGCTATCGACCGAGACAAGTCGAGGCTCCGTCAGCTCTACATCATCATGATCGATTACTTCCATGACGGCCTGAAGATTGTAACACCACACTATTTTTGTCCCATTTAGCAAGCGTTGTATATTTTCCCTATCATTTGGATGCAATCGGCGCTCTTGGAATTTTTATACACGACAAATACATCTGATACAATCACACTGGGACCTACACATCTTCACACCACGATGACGAGCGACACGAGGATGGAACATTGGGTCGGCGCCACAAAGGTCGGTGTCACACGTCACGTACAACATTGTCACCTCTTACGATACGCTGGAAAATCGGCCTCAAGGAGGTAAACAGTACTTCGACAATAGCGGCAAATCGACAGAGCTCTATGAATGTAGTGTCACAGGGAATTTTGATGAGGTGCTTTTTGAGGTGTTCGGATGTCGGCTATCATTTCTGTACTTCTAGCCGATAGCATATGCACGTTCAGCGTGCGCGCAATTGAAAGTTCTTTCCAACATACTACATTTCTCATTCTGCAACACCGCTTATTCGTGGGGCATGCAGAGCGACAATGGGCTGGAACGAGTCAAAGCAAATTATCCCACATAGGTATAGTAAGCCTTGTATTTTGAACAATTATAGTAAAATACAAGGCAACAGAAGTAACAACAGCCCGCAACGAGCGCAAGTATACTATTAGAGACAAGAATCCCGTCTTGCGCATCTCCGCAATGCCACCTATCTGGGGTTGTCGATGCCGTTAAGAGGCGAAACTCATCCCGAGGACCTTCGGAGACATGCCATGGAAGTATAATGATCGCATGAGCATATCAGGAGGATTGTAGCCAAGTACAATTTCTCGGTCGCGTCCAATGTGCGAGGCAAAGTCCAGGTGGAACAGGAGTTGTGGCCGTAGCCAATGTTACATCCTTGACTCTATTCATCGCTCACGATAGTGCCAGGCCTCCTTTGGCTTCACTTCATTCGAAGGTAGTCCGAGCAGCGAGCGGAATTTGACATTTTGTTATTGTATGATTATATTCGTAGAGCGATGCAAATCCCAGTACGTTTATGATGAGGCTGTCGCGCCATCCTCCTCAGGGGCTAGTACTGCGACTCGACAAATTCTTCGCAATATATCCAGCACCACCGACTTGCACTGGAATACAAGCCGTGTGCGAGAACGAGCTATTTAGTGCAAGTGAAGTTGGAAGCCAGGGCATTCGTGCTTGGCGACTGTTTGCTGTCAAGCAGTAAGGACTTTCCGACACTCTAGGGTTCTACCGAGTCGACTTCTTCCAGCTTCCACTTCCACCAACCACCCGCGTCTGCTCGACGTGCTCTCGCCACGTCGACTGACATCCATCTTCTGCCACAGCCGGCGAAGCTTTGGTGCAGCCGCCAAATATCAGCACCACACACTGCCAGTTCGTCCTCAGACACTGGGTCATCATACTCTCCTGGCCGTCTCGAAATTTCGTCAATACATCTCATCAGCGTGCACTTGTCGCTTTGACGGACACGGCTGTGGTGACTTACCTTGGCGGGACGACGTGATTCTACGAAAACCATCAAGAAGGCGCACTTCGGTTTTCCGGATCATCACCATACATCTGACTGCCAGGCGCCGCGATCAGCTGGACAACGCGCCATCGCATATCAAGCCATCGAAGATGTCATCCACCTCCGCGCCTGCTGTTCCCTATCTTGCCGCTGTCAACTTGGCGGACTGCGCTATACAGCTGCAGGTCAAGCACCAGAAAGCGGAGCACGTTTGGCAAGAAGAGAAGTCGAGGCTGACACTCAAGGATCTACGGCTCTCGTTCGAGAAGCTAGAGCTTCAACTAGAGACAGAGAAGCTTCAGAATGCCAACCACAAGCTGAGAGTCGAGAAGGTAGATCTCTCGACCACGGTCGAGCAGCTGCAAGTGCAGAAAGCAGATCTCCAAGCCATCGTCGAGAAACTGCAAGCGGAGAATCTGTACCTTCGAACTAAAGAACCTCTGTGCAAGAGCCCGTGGCATGTCTCGGCTGCGCACAGAGTATTTGCGATTCCGGAGTTGCTAGAACAGATCCTTCTGCAAGTAACGCACCCGTTACACGAGTCTAAGCAGGAGGTAGGGCAAGATATGCTTTGCGAGTTGTGGCGACCAGTTACCCAGCTATTTGCGCTGCAGCGCGTAAGTCGTCAGTTCGCCGCCTTGATAGCAGCTTCGCCAGCATTGCAGAGACGTATGGGTCTACTCGAGACTTTGGACAGCAATGGTACCCTCAACGAAGTCACGCTTGATCTCGGAGACTACTATAGACCGCACAGCTGTGCCAGAAACTCCGGTCTCTTGCTTGGAAGAAAAATCACGAATTGTATAAAGAGGATTGACAGAAGAGCGGAACGCCATGAGTTTGGCCCACTTCACTTCGTCCGTTCGTGGAGTAAGATCAAAGTCAAATTGCAGCCAGAACCAGATCGTCCATTCCGCGAATGGTTGAAATACACTCAAGATTGCAGGCCTTATCTATGTCGAAGCTACGACTACGCAGTAGAAGGGGGCACCACATGGGAAGAACTGATCCAGTGGATGATCTTGGCGAGAAAGGACTTGTTCGATTGCCACGAGGGATGGAAAGTACTGAGAGAAATTGGCAATGTGTTCGCTTAGAGGTTCGTATGGTTGGCACCATGAGACGATGAGGCTAGTGTACCGGCTGGGGATATAATGAGCTCAACAGCATAGTGGCGACGATATCACAATACACCAGGACAAGCTCCAGCGTCTGGAACGACTTATGGAGCTGAGCGATGTGATCCAAGCTATACTGCAGTCCTGGTTCATGGCTTGCGTTCCATCTCCTCCTCAAATCGCTCCGCACTCTCGTGCGGCGGCTTCGATGATCTGTTTGTTCAAGAAAACAAAGGAGCAGGAAAAAAGGACCAGAAAAACCCCGCTTTGTAGGATAATAGCATTGTCCTTTCTAGGGCCTATAATCAAAGCCATTATCAAGGTACATAATGCCGTCACCATCCTCTCCTCCCCACTTCCTCTTCCAGCGCAGTCCCAAGACGGTACTTCTAAGTCCACTCGACACTCTTCAGTTGACACCCAGAGTCACAAGAGAAACATCCGAGTGTTCGCTTGAAAGACCGTCCCCAGGATGAACGTCTCGAAAAACACACCTGCTGGTCAGGGCAATCTCGCGGTAAGCACAACTCTTTCGCCCATAACTGACATGGCAAAGCCAGCCTGGAGCCAATCGTTCCTAGGCCAAGCATCCAAGTCGCTACTAAAGACGCTTCGCTCACTCGCCCCAACCTCCAATGTTCTCGGCAACACCCCGACCTCCACAATCGTGGCATTGCACAAGAAGCACACAACATCCTACATCACTCCTCCGCTCTCTTTCGAAAAGGCATCCGAAACCCTCCAGGAGTCGTCCGGCGGTGGGCAAGTATACCTCTCCCGACACCTCAGAACGAACAAAACTTACGTTGTGAAGCACACTGAGCCCGCTCCACCTTCAGAACGTTCCCACCCTCCAACGGAATCGTATGTCATCGAAAGCATTTTGAAGCCGCACCCAAACATCATCTACCACAACGAGACCATCCATGACTCATCGAACCCCGGTCGACACTACATCGTGCTCGAATACTGTTCCGGGGGAGACCTATTCAACCAACTGAGTTACTGGTGGCTAACTCGTAAGACGCACGTCCCCACCCTCTTCCTCCTCCACACAGTTGTCGAACTCTTCGATGCCTTCGCGTACATCCACCACGGACTACGCCACGTCGGCGGAGGAAAATACACACGAGACAAAGGACACCGCCCCGTCATCCACAACGACACAAAAGGCGAGAACATTTTCCTGAAGAATTCCACAGATGCAATTGGTGGATTACCGTCTCTAATATTGGCAGATTTTGGCCACGCTCGCGTCGTGGGCGAGACTCTCTACGAGACGGGAGCCGGCACGCCAAATTACTTTTCTCCAGAAGACCAGGAAATCATCCAGCAAGCGCGAGAAGCAGGAAAATTGGAAAAAGACGAGGACATATGCGAAGTGTACTACTCCGTCAGTCGTAACCGCACAACAGCAGCAGATATCTACTCCCTGGGCCACGTCCTATACATAATGGCAGCGAACTCCGGATTCAACAGAGAAAGAATCTCGAGATGGCCAATTGGAAAAGATCCGCTGAAATTGAAGATCTCGCCAGAGTATCTTGCAGTTGATGGACTTCTGGAGATCGTGCAAAAGTGTCTGATTCCTGATGTCGGGAAGCGTGCTTCTGCTGATTTCGATCCAAAGACCGGTGTGCTGCCCCTCGTGCATCAATTGCGACAGGTGAGAGATGAGATGATCCGAAAGGGCGAACGTTTGCCTCGTGCCGAATGGCTTCAGCCACCGAGCGAATCGTCTTGAAATCCTGCCCCGTCGTCTTCCCGCGATAGGTGATTCGTGAATCCTTCCCAGGTGCTCGCGTTTAGGTCGTAGGTAAGACATAACTTCTTTGCGCTCACATTATTGTCCCGATATCTTCCAGTCTAGTTTGCCTGTTATCAGACATTAGTATCACTCTCCATAGCAGTGTATCATGATTGTCAAGGCCATGACGCAGGAAGAAAACTTTCTAATATCAATTCTGTACTAATCGTATCATCTAGCTTGCGCAGTAGTCTCTTCTACAGGTCTTTTAGTCGTAATAGCTGTCGGTCGTACAATAAAGAATACCTGTGCACTCGTCAGCTCCACGGGCCGTCCAAAGCGCACCACTTGGCTGGCACTTACATTTACACATCTGACTTTGATCTCACGACTCCTGAAACATGTGCGTCGGAATGTTATAGTCGGCATAGTCCATGTGCACAAATGCTCGATCGACTGCATGGCATTGTCAGCACACATTCGTAATCAAACGCGCAGTAAACGAAAACTTACCACTCGGAACACTCTCCAGAACATACTGCAACGACTCTCCCAAATCATGCGAATCCCTCAAACTAATCTCCTCATCCAACACAATATCCACCTCCACATTCAACTTATCACCGGAATGATAAGCCTGCAATCCCTGAATTTTCTGAATGGTCTTCGCGAATCGCATAGTCAGATACAGAAGAATATTTCTCTCGTCGGCACTCGCAGAAGCGCCTGTCAGATTCCGTATGTGCTCGTTCGCAGTTCGAGACCAGTTGACAATGACGTATAGCGATAGAGCAATACCACCGACAGGATCGAGCCACCAGATGTTGGCGTAGTAGCCCACGAGAGGGAAAATGATGGAGAAGGTGTTGAACACGACATCAGTCATGGCGTCCTGGGCGAGAGCTTGGACAGAACTGTTCTTGATGAGGCGACACCAGGCCCAGCAGGCACCTTTGATGAGGACTGTTGAGGCCATGATGGCGATTGCAGGGGCGGTGAGTTGGACCGGTTTGTGGTCGCCGTTTGTGAGACTGGAGACTGCCTCCCACATTACTTGGATGAAGGCCGTGATCATAATGACAGAGAAGACGAGAACTCCAACTGGTTCGAGACGTCGGCGACCGATGGGATAGGCGTACTGATCTGTTCGGGAGATGAGGCGGGTGGTGATGCCGACGATGGCTGTGGAGAGAAAGTCGAGTGCTGCGTCGACCAAGGAGGCCAGTACGGAGACGGATGAGGAGAGGATCACGACGATGATTTTCATGATCAGCAGAGCAGTGTTGGCTACCAAGTTGACAATGATTGCCACTGTGACGATTCGCGACTGTGATGATGCCTCTTCTTCCAGTTCGAGATCAGGCGGCATTTCTTGCGCCTCGATGTCACCGTTTGACGATGCGAGTAGAGGTTCTGATTCATTCGAGTCGTGATTCGTATTGGCCTTCTTCACATTGTACAAATCTTTCGTTCTGATGACCTTCTGTGGTGGAGGGTAGCCTTCGGTGTAGAAGTCGCCATCGTCGAAGATACTGTCCTGGGACCCAGCGCGTTCATGATAGATGTGTGGCGGCGATGTGCTCTCCTCGTCTGCTCCCTCGTCAATGGTCTCCGGAAGATCTTTCTGCCAAGACTTCTTTCTCATTGCGCGAACGTGTGTCGCTTGGTATTCCTGGATCAAGTCGTGAGGCAGACTACTGTCCAACAATCGATCGATGTACATGTAGTGCTGGATGAGGTAGTTGTTCCGCTCATAGTACTTTCGAATGGCTTTGCTCTTGATCGTTTTGAGCTGGTCTTCCGACTTCCAGTACTGTTCCCATCGATATCGCGGGTTCGTGGAGCCGATCAGACGCTGGCTGCGTACTTGTGGTGTATTGAGAATGCTAGCAGCATAGCTCATCCGCCGACTGTCGTTGTCTCCTCCTCCCCATCCTGCTGCCGAAGAGTGTGCAATCTCCAGCATATCATCGCTCGTCTCGCTGTCCCGTCGCTTCCGGAGGAGCGGCATCTCTGCTGCCGAAACTGAGTTGGTGCGCTTGGTCCATGGGCTCTTGGGTCGTTGGAGGCCGGCTACGCTGGCGGATGATCGTGATTGAATGAGTGAAGGCAGATGCGAGCCGCGGGTGGAATAGGGCGAGGCGATGCCATCGGCGGTGGTGTGCAGGGCATCGGCATGGTTGAGGGGTAGAAAGTCTTTCAGCGTGCTGATGCGGTAGACATTGCCTGCTGGCCGAACAACCTCCGCGTTCTGAGACCGCGTTCGTTGCAGATTGTTGGCGTTGCTGTTTTCATTGTCGCTCGGGAGCGACACGTGGGCACACATCGTGGGATGGCCTTGGCAGAGTGGAAGCGAATGAATGAATGAGTTATCAAAGGAACGACATAGCCAGAAATGTATTGTTGCTTTTCTGGTGAGACAATGCTCCAGCTCTCCCACGCGCTGCAGCTTTCAACCATCTGCAGGGTTTGCCCACATCGTGCATCTCGGCCTCATTTGCCGACCTCGCCTAATTCCATTGCCGAGGCCGCACCGCACCACTTCACCTCGTCTTTCACCCATGCTTCGTACACTCTGGCCAGTATACGAGCAGCATCAGTACCTTCAGTCGTCGAAGAAAGCTTCATGATGTAGCATAAGCTTGCTGCGCTGATCATGCATGAGCTCCGACACCACGTTAGGCATGGCCGCCACGAGGCCGACGCAATCTTGCATGATCCAAGACATGACCACGAGTTACACGACAGCTCATTGCGGGCACTTACTTAGCTCTTACTCTGCAGCAGGAAGACTCAATATGCAACATTGATTTTTGGGCATCTGCTATACACCGGGACCACACAATCATGTCAACCTCATGTCTCACCAATTGAACTCTTGGCATCACCATAATGGTCCCATCCTTCTCAGTCGGACTGCAGTCCCTCGCGTTCTGGTAGTCAGGCCTTTCGCCCACCACTCAAGTAGCACTGCAGCGCCTCTGCTTCAGGGACGCTTCCCTGCTGCTCTGTGATGCCTCATGTTGGCGAATCTAGGCAAGATGTGGCCTGATCTGACCCGAAGCGGAGCCATGGCCTTGCACGTGCGGATGTTCAATCTCCGCCGGCTCTCTGCATTCTTGAGCTGCCTCGGTGCAATTGTGATCATATCGACTGAATCGAGGAACAGGCCTGCTCTGACCACGCAACGCCTTCACGTGTCAGATACTGGAACACTCCGAGCGGCCGTGATGAGATTGATGTGCATGGTACCAGCCTCTTGAACTTCTTGCACTGTTCACCAATGCTTCTATTCGAGGTTTGCGTTCCGCAAGGCCGCGATAAACCATTCATGGCTGCGGTCTCGCTGCCTCCAGGCCTCATGGAAAACCTGAAGACCTTGGTCTTGCCTGTCCGCTTCGGGACCGCGCGATCAATAAACCAGGCCGAGCCACCAATGAGAGTCTTGCTGGCGCAGACGAATACACTCATCTGACGTCCGAATATGGTCGGGCAATGGGAATGCGAGGAGCGATGCCATCGTTCAAGTCCGCAGAGCCGCTTCTCGGTCACGTCACGAGTAAGACGGGCCTGCGACCAGAGTTGTGGACGTGGGTGATGCGCACACGCTCACAGGTCGCACAAGCCAGCGATTTGTCCAGCAGGTGACCAGCTTCCAGCAACTTGTCATGTTGCGTTCGTCTTCCTTCCGTCACCGTCTTAGACGCCCGAAGCGACACCGTGACTGGAATGTGCTTGATCAAACATCCCGGGGAATCAAGCAAGGGTACGGATCGATCCAGAGAAAAGTTGAGTATAGAAATTCGATGATCGTCGTATACGTAGAAATATATGCTGATGCGAGGAAACTGCACACACGCATGCCAGCTTCGTGTCGTATGTGCCGGACATTGCCGGCAGGCGCGATATAGTGGATTTGAAAACTGGAGAGATCAGTCCACTGTGATTGCAAGAGCCATACGTATTCGGGAGAACTTACTGGCTCTTGATATAGAGATTGAGATTCGCGAAGTTTGGAAACGTGAAAAAAGACGCTTGCTGTGGCCAGTTCAAAAGGTGGCAAAAGGTGGACGGAGGCTTAAAAACCAGAAGGATGAAAGACCAGACTAGTACCACGCTGGCG
Source organism: Cercospora kikuchii (assembly GCF_019650295.1). NCBI lineage: Eukaryota > Fungi > Ascomycota > Dothideomycetes > Mycosphaerellales > Mycosphaerellaceae > Cercospora > Cercospora kikuchii. The sequence continues at coordinate 156,525 of NW_025408588.1, forward strand.
TCAAAAGCTACAGCGGTGGTCTATTGTCACCGAAGGCGTGTGCATGTCGAGAAAGCCGTCGATATCCGTGATCACTGGAGCAGAGTCATTCTGAGATGCTGGGATCTCATCGATGCCATCGACGTGATCGTCATCGAAGCAAGACCTGGACTCAAATCAGTTTTGACACAATCCAAACGAAAGGGAAGCAAGGTGAAAAGGAGGAGTGATTATGAGGAGGATTTTATTAAATGACAAGACTTACTCATCTGGACAGATACAAATATCAACAATTCGGCAAACACTATTTGGATCAGTCAGCAACATGCGAATGCACAACATTGTCAATGCCAGCTAGTTTCGACGAGATGCTTACCGGACGTGACGTCCTCGTGGCGGAGGCACAGCCCATTCAGTAGGCCCAGGAACTCGCCTTGCGCCAATCAATTTATCCCGAGCTTCTCGCATGAGATGGATCTGTGGCAGGATACCATTCACAGGATGGAATGACGCCTCTGCACGCTCGGCCGGATCGATTGCCAGCATCTTCTGGATCAGTTCCAGCAGACCTGGTGTGTCGTACTCGCGAGAGATTCGCAGGTCCCCGGGGCTTGTACCGATCTTGGCCGGCTTTTTCTCCCTGGAAGCGAACATGTACATCATCAGCCCAAAGGCATAGATGTCAGAGGCCGTGGTGCGAGCATCACTCATTGCGTGAAAGGCCCATGCGTTCTCCTTGATCGGCTCCAGGCCACAAATGGCGACATCCTCGGGAGCCAAGTAACACAAGGTGGCTAGCCCGTTCGGACGTGGTTGCCCTTCGAACTTTGCGGTGCCGAAATCAGCAAGCTTGATCTCCGGCAACGGGTACAAGCCCCAGCTCAAAAGAAACTGCTCCTCCTTCACGTCGGCATGTACAATGGGCAAATGCTCCGGGTCTTGCGTGTATTGGCCCTTACCGACGTACCTCAGACCACTGTGGAGGTATGCAAGAGCTTCCATTCCTTGGACCAACACGTGAAGTAGGAAAACTTCTGGCATTGGACTCCGGACACGGGAAAGCCAGTGCGTGTACTGCTGCGCTAGCGAACCCGCATTACAATACTCCATGTATATCTTGTGGCGTCCTGGCGCAGCGAGATCCGGAAGACAGTCAAATGCTGCAACAATGCGAGGATGCGGCAAGATCATTTGCAAAAGCATCTTCGCTTCGTGTGGCAACTCATCGTGCTTGGTTTGCTCTTTGGATAACTTGGTCGCTTTCGTGTGCTTGACCGCAAAGACTTCGGGCTTATCAATATTGCTGAGCAGGTATACCTCTGCCTCCGTCCCTTGGCCGATTTGTTCCTCGCGGAAGGTATTGTGCTTGAAATAGTTCTTCTCATAGGTCTTCTCCAAGTTGTAGACCGCCGAGTTGGGAGATGGACCAATGATTGGATGTCCTGGACCGATCACACTGGCGACAGCACCAGAGATCGCAGTCGCGACTCGAGACATGATGCCTGGTCGTGCCGATTTCTGTTGTATGGCTTTCAAGGAAGGAACAGCTGTTGGCCTGCTTGTATGCTCAGCGCTCGTCTGCTCCTTGGAGTGCTCGTTCAGTGTTGCGGCATGATCGTCGATGAAAGGCGGAAAGACAACAAGCTCCGATGCTTGCGCTGGTGAATGCGAAGTCTTCGGCCTGCTGGGTGAATTCGTGTTTGACCCAGTCACAACGAAGGACTTGACAGTCAGCTGCTTGCTTGTGAATTTCGACATCTCTGATCAACAGAGATGGGAGGTGGGCAAGAAGTGGGTGCTGCCTAGTCTTCGCTTGTGACTGGTTCGATGTGAGGACGGTCTTGTTTGAGGAGGAGAAGCCATCTTGACAGATCGCGACGATATATCTTGTTCGAACATGGAAGATGGGAGGCGACGACTTGCGCACAATGGCTTGGTGCGGCAGAAATAAAGAAAAAAGGTGGATACAATGCCTTTGTGTGTCTAGGGTGGATGAAAGGAAAGGAAAGTCCTGCGCGCCAAGAAAAGGTCAGGAGGCAGTGTGATGAGAATGAGATGGAAAGAGAGGGGAAGATGGAAAGAATAGAGACTGAGCTGCTTTTGAAGGTGTTTGCAACCGCAGCACAGGCGGAGAGGTTGCTCAAGACAGGAGATGCAATCCTCTTTGACATACGGGACATTGTGGAAATGGAATCCCCACTCTCTGCAGGAAGCCGCTGCTCGCACCCACCTCCACCTCCATAAGCCAAATTTCATCGGAGGCGCGATTCCCGCAAACAGGATCATCGGAGATTCAACAATATTGATGGAGAGTGAAATGGGGCACGTGGTAACACGGAATAGGATGAGTTTCACTTCAGAAGTTGCCTGGGAAATTTTATTCATTCAGTGCGAATACCAGACTCTACGCAAACGCGCCTGCTGCCGTCGATCAAGCCACATGCAAGAGTCCGCCGACGACGTCAGCACAGCTCATTCCCTTCCAGCCAACTTCTTCCTTCATTTAGTTGGCATCATCTAAAAAGACTTCACCTCCCTACAACCCCTCCCTTTGCGCCTCCCAAAGCCTCCGAAACCCCTCAGACGATGCCCCATCATCTCGTTCCAACAACTCACGCGGCCGCCCCGTCTCCACAACCCTCCCATTAGCCAAAACAACCACCAGATCAAAATCCACCACCTCATCAAGCCGATGCGCCACAACCACGACCGTCTTGTCAGCAAACTCCTCGCGAATCACAGCATTGACCACAGCGGCCGTTTGCTCATCAAGTCCACTCGTAGGTTCATCTAAAAGAATGATGTTGCTGCTGCAAGATTTGATCAATGCGCGTCCGAGGCAGAAGAGTCGACGTTGTCCGAAGGAGAGCTGGTGCTCTTGCATTTTGGCGTCGAGCCCAGCAGCACCATTACTACTATCTTCATCACCATCACCATCGCCATCGCCGCTGCTACGCGCAGCAGAAGCAAAATGCTCACGCCATAGGTGAACCTTTTGCAAAATCTGAATACACCGCTCATCGGTCGCTTGACGCATCGGATCAAGATTCTCGCGCACGGAACCTTGGAAGAAAAAAGGTTCTTGGGGTAGGACGTTGAGTCTTCTTCTGACTTCTTCGCGAGGGAGGGACGAGATGTCGATGTCGTCGATTGTGAGAGGTCCCGATGAGATTTCTGTGATGCGGAGGAGAGTCGCGAGGAGAGAAGATTTGCCGCTGCCAGTGCGGCCACAAATGGCGACTTTTTGGCCCGCGGGAATGTGTAATGTGAGATTCTGGAGGACAGGCGGGTTGTCTGGGCCATAAGATGCTGTGAGATTTGTGCAATTGATAGAGCCGTTTGTGGGCCAGTTTTGGGGTGGAGTGCTTTTCTCGCTGGGGCAATGCTCGCTTCCGACATTGCGCTCATACGCTTGAATTCTGTTGATGGCGCCGAGAGCTTGCTCGACTTGGGTCCATTCGGTTACCAAACTCTGCAATGTTGAAGAGAAGATGACGATGTTGAATAGAGCGACGCCGAGGAATGCCGTTGATGCATTGCGTATCGTCGTTGCGATTCCTACTAGCATGACTGCGAGGCCGGCGTTGAATAGATCCAGCACCAAGGTGAGCCATTGCTGAACACAAAAAAGGAGGTAATACGGACGTTGAGAGAGATCGATGGCCTTGCGATTCCGCTCGCTGTACTCCGCGGTCCAAGCGTATGCGCGAATTGATTCAAGGCCGTTGATCGTTTCGAGGAAATGCGAGAACAGAGGTGCTTTGGCTTCAATGTCCAGCAGTCGCAACTGCCTGGATGTCCGGAGATAGAAGAGCGCAATTAGAATGAGAACCACGAAGCAGACCGGAATAGCAGCGGCGATGTATCCGGAGCCCATGAACACAAAGACCGCGGATGCGATTGTAGATAGGAATTGAAACACAAATTGGTTGATAGCCTGTGGGAGGTCGTTGTCGATCAATTCCAAGTCCTGACTGAATCGATTCAAAGTGGTTCCGGCATCGGTCGAGGTGTGAAAGGTCACTAGAGCGCTTGTATTTGTCAGGCATTGTTCAACATGTGCGTGGGATGAACGACATACTTCATGGTTGTCGTCAACAGTACCTCGTGGAACTTCCTTGATGTCGTTGGGAGCACGATCAGGTTGAATGTTCTGTGCAACACGATGAGCGGTGTCTGAAAACGTACGCTAACGCCTCAGTACTTACGAATCCGCCACTGCACACCCTATGAGGGCCAACACCCCTAAAGTGGCGAATATGCCAAGCCAGTATCCGATATTCTGATTGGGGCTGGTGGCATTGGCGTTGGTCCACCATTGGAGCCATATTGCTAATGAACAATCAGCTTGGACGTCTTTCTTCTCTGAGTGCAGGACGACTTACATGGAAAAGTGATGCCGAAGACAAGTACAGCACACGCGGAAAGATAGACAATAGTCATTGGCCATCCCGCCATCCGCACATAGTAATACCAGACCCGCAAATCGCCCGTGTGACGGTGTTTCCCGGGCTCTGGGTCGAGGAGTAAGTCCAAGTCCCGCTCGGCATTACTGAGTTCATCCTCCAATTCGGGGTCCGAGGACAGCTCTGCATGCGGATTCGTCGGCGCCGATTTCTCTCCATAGACAGTGTCATCCTCGGCTGTAGAGCCACCCTTGACCATGCATCCGCTCATGTCCAAGTGAATAATGTGATCTGCGAGGCACAGATGATGAGCAGACGAAGTGGCAAAGACCACCGTGGTCTCGAACTGGGTCAAAATGCCCTTTTGGCCGAAGACCTCGCGCAAGATGTGCTGCTCGGTGGCAGGATCCAGACCTGTAAGCACGCCGTCCAGCAGCATGCACCGATTCCGAGAATAAATGGCACGCGCGAGCGAGACACGGGCTTGTTGGCCACCACTGACTTCGGAACCTCTGGCGCCGATTGGAGTCTGATCGCCCATGCGCAGCTCTTGGAAGTCGGCAACCAAAGCACATGCTGAGATGACTTTGAGGTACCACTCTCCATCCCAGTGAGATTTTCCAACGATGTTGTTCTGAATTGTGCCCCAGCTGCACCACCCTTTCTGAGAGCAATATGCAGCCTGTGGGAACACCGCTTCGATCTCGCCCGATACTACAGGCACTTCGCCCAGCAGAAGCTTAAGCAAAGTGGATTTTCCACTTCCCACCGGGCCGTATATAATTGTCATTCGGTTCTGCGGAATTGAGAACGTGAGCTCGTGAAGCACATCGCGGTCATCATCTTCATATCGGACTGATGCACTTTCCACTCTGTAGGCGTCCACGTGCATGCCGAGATCTGCCTTGTGTTCATCTGATCGCGTTGAAGGGCAAGTGGATTTTGGGGACAACACGGTCCGTGCATCCAGGCGTTCTGGTGACATGAGGTACTCTTGAATTCGTCGGAACGAGTTGGCAATCGTTTGGATGTCTTCCATTCCGTCCACGGCGTACTGCACAGGCTGTTGAAGTAGTTCGAAAATACTCAAAGCGCCAAAGGCGACGCCCTCTGTCAACGTGCGTTCCGGAGTGTCTGATTGTGCAATGAGTATATATGCTAGGAAGCCCCATACTGGAGCTATGGCCAAATACATAAAAGCTGTGGATTGAGGCAGCGGTCAGCACACAATCTTTCCAACAAGTTCAGTCACTCACTGGACATGAAAACGAAGATGTTGAGGATGCGGTGACGTCGCGAAGCCCGGATTTCTGCAACTCTGAGCCATGCCAACTGTTTGGAAGCAAATTCGACCATTCCTATCATCTTGATGAATTTGATGGAAGAAAGGGTCTTGGCTGTTGCAGCCAACCGAGCCTCTATTGCTTCAAGCCATGGTACCTGTGCGTTACCGGAGGCTCTTGCGATGGGAATACCCGCGAGCACACAAGCTGCGCGTACGTTAGTGAAGCATCGGACATGTGCCACGTGGAGTGTACATTACCACCCATCCACGCCACCGCAGGCACCATGGCGAGTCCCAGGAAATCATACAGGAGCCAGAGACCCAGGCCGGCTTCGATGAAGCTGGCGTAGAGTTCGTGAAGGACGTGCATGCTGCTCGTGATTCGATCGATATCTGCACTCATCAGGGTTACGGCCTCGGCATTGTCGAGATGGGCGGTCGGCATGCGAAGGGTTTTGTCGAAGATCAGAGCCACGAGGCTACCACGATAGAGGGTGATCAATCTGTAGGTCTTCTGCTGATAGACGGCGTTGGTCACAGCTATGCCGACAAGAACAATTGCATATGCGCCGATGAGTCCATACGCAGTCGTGCGATTGTCTGAGCGATCAGACGTCGAAGTGAAGTCCAGGACTCGCTGGATGAGGTAGGGCTGGACAAAGGTGAAGCCCGCAGATGCGAGACGTGGGAGCACGCCGGCAAGAGCGGGCCACTTGTAGTGCGTGATGAATAGCCACAAGAGACGATGCTCGGACTTGGTGACTGTGTCGGCAGTCAGCATCATTGCTGTCAAGGTCGCTGGCGGTCACTGACCTCGTGCCCATTTCTGTTTCAATTCGGCTGGTCGAGAAGCTGCGAGAAGGTCATCGTCGAGCGGAGGAAGCGTGTTGGTGGTCAGCATGGTGCGATAGCCCTTGGCGAAGACGGCATTGAGCCATAGAAAGGTCGCCCGATTCACCACGCCACTTGCTGCCTCGGGCGATGGAGGGCGGACCCCATGCTGCAGCATCGAACGCTTTTCGACATTCTCGAGGGCGAATGTACATGCCCTCGCCAGCAAGCCTCCCACATTCACCCACGCGATGGTCCTGCCCTGCGTGGTGAAGAACAGGGTGCGGGTGCGTGCGAGGTCGAGGACGAGGGCGAGGCCCAAGTACAGCACGAGGGCCGTGGAAGGGCGGAAGGCGCGACGATGCTCGAGAGTGGAAGTCAGTGCCAGCAGGACGGTGCCGGCCAGAAGGAGCGACAGGCATGCCACCGTCAGTCGTGTCTTGGGAACGGCATCGGGCGACGCCAAGACGAGGAGCGTGATCTGGACGGCGGCGTGGGCCAGATAGGTGATCTGGAGGGAGGCTCCGGGTCAGCTTCATGCGTGCGTCGAGCGCTGCCCATTGTACCGCACCAGCTTGCATGGCAGCAACCACGACCCGCGGATCAGGACGCGTTCATGTCGGAGACGGAGCAGCCTCCACACCGCCCACGCAGCTGTCCCAAAGGAAGGTCAGTTCCGCTGGGCAAGGGGGAGCGTCACTGGAGATACGTACCGGCAATGGCCAGCGGAGCAAGAGTCAAGATGGCCTCTTCGAAGAGGAGGGTGAAGTCGAAGCCGCCCAGACAGTCGCGCGCCACGACCGGTCCCCAAGTGTCTTCGGCGGCGGGAGAGCAAGACATGGCGGCATCGCACGCAGAATACAGCGGACGGGAATGCCAGCCCAAACGATGCAGCAGCAGTACGAGTCTTTTCGATGCCGGTGGTGCACGGGGCGCTAGGCCCATACCAGCCAATGCAGCGATCGGCATGCTTTTCAACGTCGGAGCCAATGCAATACTGCTGCAGCAGCGTGAAAAGCGTGCATTTTCCACGCCCGACATGCTCGCCATTCTGCTCTCTCCTCCTCCTCCTCCACGCCGTCATGGACTTTTTCCTGTCTCCGCAGTGCGGCGCGCGGGTCAGCAGACTGCTAGCCGATCATCACGTCGTCGGTCTGGCCGTGTCGCTGGTCCAAGGCCGACGACTCGAGAGCAGGGCATATGGCAAGGCGACACGGAATCCGCCGCTCGACTTCACCGCTGACACCGCGGTCCCCGTCGGCTCGGCGGCCAAGTGTCTGACTGCCGCCGCCGTCGCGCTCCTGGTGGCCGACGACGCTCACCCGGATGTGCAGTGGGAGGCCGAGATGCGGCACCTGCTGCCCACTGGCTTCGCGCTGCCGGGCGCTAGCGATGTCACCGTCTCCGATCTGCTATGCCATCGCACCGGCCTGCCACGGTGAGGGCGCGTCACGACATACACCGCAGATGAACGAAACGGACTGATCACCGTGTAGGCACGAGCTGGCGTTGCTCGGGAGCGGAGCGGCGCGACCGGACGATGCACGGTCAATCACACGCAAGCTGCGACACTTGGCTCTCGCCGCCCCGCCCCGCCAATCCTTCATCTACTGCAACCTCACCTACACCGTGGCCAGCTATCTCGTCGAGGCCAAGAGCGGCGAGCCCTTTGCCGCCTACCTCGAGCGCCGTCTGTTTGAGCCGCTGCACATGCACTCGACATGTCTGGGCCACGGGCGGGCGACGGCGAAGGCGTTGCGCATCGCCGAAGGCTACTCCTGGGATCGCAAGTCCAAGCAGCATTGTGTAATGCCTCACATTGATGGTGCTGAGCTTCAGGGAGCCGGCAACATCTTCTCCACCGCCGAAGACTATGCGAAGTGGATTCGTGCCATGATGCAGCGCGAAGACCCAATCACTGAACACGTCTTCAATGCCCTCACCGAGAGCCGCATCTGCCAAGACGCTGACCTCGATCTTTTCTACGCATTTGGCTGGGACGTCCGCCGCTACCAAGGCCATACGCTCCTTCTGCACACCGGAGGAGAGGCAGGCAGCGCGACTGTTCACTTCTTCATCGCCGACCTCCAATTCGGAGGTGCCATCGTCAGTAATTCAGCGCATGCTGACAGCCTCCTCGGCCAGCTCATGTACCTATTTATCGATGAGGCCCTTCGTAGCGCATCGTCTCCGTCCGTCCCCGACATGTCGCAGCTAGCGCTTGGAGAAGAGTCGCCCGACACCGCATCCGAGTGTGGGTCAGTAGCATCGAGCGAGGATCACGTGTATTCTATAGATGACGCTGTGAGAGAGGAAGAACAAATTATGCAAGATCTCTGTCCAGGCATTAAGACTTCTCAGCCCTTACTGCTGCCGCTCGAAGTATATACCGGACGATACTGGAACCCCGGCTACCAACAAATCATTGTACAGGCTCGAGCTGATCAATTGTTTGCAGATTCTTCGGAGCGGTCCTGCGGCTTCACCTTAACCTACAAGCACATCTGCGACAATACCAAGTTCATCGCTTACATGAGAATGGCCGAGGGAGGCAATGACATCCCGCTCTCCGCTGTGTTCGAGATTGAGAATAACAGGGCGTTGAAAGTGGGCATCAGACTGGAGGATATGCTGCCCCAACACATCTGGTTCTCGCGACTTGAAGCCTCATCAATCGATGGCATCTGATATGCTCTATCAGCACTAGCTCTCTCCCCCCTATTGTGTCCCATATGTTCGCTGCCCACCGCCATTCTGAAATAACCTGCTTGCGCTAACCACTGTTTTTTCCGCTCTCTGCGAATTCGCCAGCTAGGAGGTGCTTTGGGCTAGGAAAGTAACGCACGCGGTCACCCGATAGAAAAGGTTCTGCCAATGAAACGGTTATGCGAGCAAACGTCTCTGCCAGAAATGCTTGCTGACGTGTCTTGTCACGATCTACAAACGCTTGCCTTAGCGCGAAACCATATTCTCTATTGAGACGTTGCACAACACTGTATACGACAGCCAAAGACGATCTCGATCCGGACATGGTTGAGACAAGCAATGTTCACGCTCGTTGCCGAAGCGGAGGGCATACTTGTAGGTCCTTCACAAATCCTGTGCCACCCAGCAGATCCATAGCGTGCTCGCCTTTTGGTCAGAAACCACTTCGAAATGGGCGGACTTTCAGTCACAGACGGCTTCAGACACCATAATCGGACTCCAGAGGAGAATGCTTGCATCGACCTCGCGAAGAGGCCTTCTCGTCATGTCCTAGTGCCCCCAGCGGACGATGAATGTAACACGGGCGCTGCTTATGCCCCGTTCTCTCTGCTGCCATCCTCTGGCCGTACCTCCGATACCATTGCCCATGCTGCAAATCTCTGCGGTGTTAGTCCATCCAGCGTGGTCGATATCCTACCATGTACTCCGCTCCAAGAGGGCCTTATGGCGCTCGGAGTGAAGAATCCAGGCAATTACGTGGTTCAATTCTCATATCAGATCGGGCCAGACGTCGACCTCGACCACTTAACGCAGGCCTGGAAAGAGGTTGCTATGTCAAACCCGATCTTACGAACAAGAATACTCAGCCTGGCGACCGCGACCGAGTCTAGACTCTGGCAGGCAATTCTTGATGAGCCGTTGGGATGCAATATCGTGGATACGCTCGACGATTGTGCTAGTCGCAACCTCCACATGGGTCTTTCGGATCCACTTTCAAGAATAACTATCACTCGAAAGCAGAATGCCTCAGGGCATCGTCATGTTCATTGGCAAATCCACCACGCCATTTTCGATGGCTGGAGTCTGGATCTCCTCCTCGACGATGTCGAGCGCGCATACAACCATCAACCGCGTACGCCACTTTGGCCAATGCAATATCTCATCAATCATTTGCACTCCCAGGACCAAGGGGCTCAAAAGCTGTTTTGGAGAGAATACTTCAACAACACTCGGGGCATGCATTTCCCCTCGTCGCCACTAGGACTGCAGGCATCTCCCGACAGTCAATTGGAAAGTACGTTGACAGCGATCTCGTGGGAAAAGTGCGACTACACGAAAGCCACAATCATCGCAGCGGCCTGGGCCTTGGCAGTGGCGAATGAATCGGGCGGGCATGAAGCTCTTTTCGGGCTTACTGTGAATGGTCGTCAAGGATCACTTGAAGTAATTGGTCTTGTTGCCGGACCGACTATTGCTACTGTGCCGAAAAGAGTAGTGATGAATCCTAGCTGGTGTTACGAGGATCTACTTAGCTTCGTCCAGCATGAGTCAGTTGCCATGCTTCCATTCGAGCAGACTGGACTTCAAAATATCCGCGCCGTGAGCGATGAAGCTGCGATTGGCTGCAGTTTTCAATCACTTCTCGTGGTGCAACCTCAGCTGTCGAATGCTGATTCCACTGCTTCAAATCGCCTGCTGCAAGAGTTGGACACAGACAACGATTCACGGTCGCCATCCACATCCGACACATACGCAGTCGTTGTTCAGTGTTGGCCAGACAAGGATTCCTTGCGTGTAAGAATCGCATTCGACTCCAATCTGATCTCCGAGAAGCAGACTGAATTCGTAGCTGCAAGCTTCAGGCACGCGGTCATGGAGTTGTCTGATCACAATCGCGCTGCATCGGAAATTCAAGACGCTCAAATGGGATCCTGGAGCCTTCATCAGATTTGGGAGTGGAATAATGCTTTGCCCGAGACAACACCGTCGTGCGTGCACGATGTGATTGCGTCGCGAGCGCGGGAACGTCCTCTAGCATTTGCAATCAACGCTTGGGATGGCAATTTCACTTATGGAGAGCTGGAGGATGCGACGACAAAACTCGCTCTTCACATCCGACCCAAAATGGTCGCCGGCGAGACCATAGTGCCAATTCTGTTTGAGCGGTCGAAATGGCAGACAGTCGCTGCACTAGGCGTTATCAAAGCAGGCGCGGCGTGCCTTTGTCTGGATTCGAGACAACCGGTAGCCCGCTTACGCACTATCTTGGCTCAGGTTGGCACTGAAATACTTCTTTGTTCGAGCAGCAATGTCTCTCTCGCGAGCAAAATTGGTGCTCAACGCCTCGTCGTGGTGGGATCAGACTCCATGTGGCTCAGAGAGGAACCCAGCGGCACGTTGCCTCTGGTCAAACCCTCAGACACGCTCTATGTGAATTTCACATCTGGAAGCACGGGCGTGCCCAAGGGAGCGATGAACACACATCAGAGTTTCTGTTCTGCTATAACTCATCAACAAAAGTTGCTTCAATTCTCCGAGGAATCCCGCGTTCTCGACTTTGCGGCTTGCTCCTTTGACGCATGGTGGGCCAATTGTCTGCATAGCCTCACATCTGGCGGCTGCCTCTGCATACCATCGCAAGAGGAGCGTGACAATGATCTTGCTGGCTGCTTGGAACGATACAGCATCAACTCGGTGGATCTGACTCCTTCCGTTGCGCGAATCATCGGCCCATCTGCGCTCTCTCGTCTTTCCACTCTCATTCTCGGCGGAGAGCCTGTCATCCCTGAGGATGCCCATCTAGCAGGGCCACAAACCCGAATATTCAACGTTTACGGTCCGGCAGAGTGCACCATTACCGCAACGATAGCTGAAATCCTCCCTAATGACATTAGCATCGGACATGGACGAGGCGTGTGCACTTGGGTCGTTGACCCTGATTCGCAGACTTTGAGTCGAATTGGAGCTGTGGGAGAGCTCTGGCTAGAAGGACCGCTGGTCGGCCAAGGATATCTGCACGATCCGGTCCGCACGGAAGAATGCTTCGTGGAGAATCCTGCTTGGTTGGCAAAGGGTATATCTTCTACCATTGCACATTCAAGCAGAACTGGTCGCCAAGGACGCGTGTATCGCACTGGAGATCTCGCGCGGTACAGATCGGATGGGTCACTAGAGTACATCGGCAGAAAGGACAGGCAAGCCAAGATTCGTGGGCAGAGGCTGGAACTCAGTGAAGTCGAACACCACGTCAAAGAGGCGCTGTCATCATCAGTCTCGGCGATTGTGACTGCGGAAATCATTCAGCCGTCGAATGGTGGAAGTGCAGTGCTGGTTGCTTTTGTCACGTTGAAGCAGGATACAGAGAGCGCGAAAGAACGATCTTTGCACGACAGCGTGGTACACAAAGCTGTGCATGGGCTCTCTGCGAGATTGTTGGAGAAAATCCCATCGTATCTGGTACCCTCTGCATTCTTTCCTTTGATGACCATTCCCAGCATGGCGTCGGACAAAATCGATCGAAATGCGCTTCAAGAACTAGGAAAGACTCGTTGGTCCCAACACCAGGATAATGAAAACTCCATCGATACAGAACCTACCACACAGCCTCAGAGTACAACCCAGTCAATTCTCCAAGAAATCTGGATGTCCGTGCTCAACCTATCGCAGACCGATGTGACAGTGGACAAAGCCTTCACAAGGCTCGGTGGGGACTCCATCTCCGCCATGCAAGTCGTCGCCCAGGGAAAGCTCCGCAACCTCCTCTTCACGGTCACGGACATTTTGGAAACTGCAACGATTCGAAGACTGGCCAGTCGTTGTCGGATCGCTACCACGCATGACGCCGGCAAAACCACCACGAGCGAGGAAGAGAAAGAGCTCGGACGGGAAGACAAATTCTTCGGACTTTCTCCCATTCAGCAAATGTTCTTCGATCTATATCCCGATGGCCTCAATCACTGGAATCAGAGTTTTCTTCTCGAGCTCAACAAACCCGTGAGCAAGGAGGTGCTCGCCGCTGCTTTGGAAGCTATTGTGGCGAGACATGAAATGCTTCGCTGCTATTTCGATAGGGATTCGAAAAATCACTGCTGGATGCAACGTATCATGCCGATGTCTGAATGCCAGTATCCTGTCCTAGTCGAGCACATGGTTGAATCACGCGAAGCAGTGCAGAATATCTGTCAATCACGGCAAAAATCCTTCGATCTTCGCCGCGGTGGATTATTCGTTGGCGATTTATTTCAGGTCGAATCAAGCAACACCCAGCTATTACTTCTCTCGGCGCACCACGCGATTATCGACTTGGTTTCGTGGCGCATTCTCTGGGCGGATATAGAAGACTTTGTTGAACATGGTAGCCTAAGATCTCACGCTACCGCTTCGTTCCAGCACTGGCTTCAGCGGCAGAATACTGTGGGGGCGACTCTTTCGCCACTTGCGGCATTGCCATATGCGGTCCCGAAGCCACAAATGGACTTTTGGGGTCTGGCCGCAAATGAGAATACCTTCGAGGGCTGCGAAGCTTATAGTCTTGTCTTTGATGCAGAGCTCACGGCTTCTTTGTTTGGAGAGGCGAATGAGGCCCTACGATCTGAGCCGATTGATATTATTATTACTGCTCTGACACGCTCCTTTTGGAGGACTTTTCCTGAGAGAGAGCCTGTTGTTGTTTGGCTTGAAGGGCATGGACGAGAGTCATCTGATGACTTGCCACTGGACATCACGAACACTGTTGGGTGGTTCACTACTCTGTGCCCTTGCCCTCTTCCCATGTCATCTGAAAGCACATTGCTCGAGCTGGTTCGCTTGGCAAAGGATAATCGGCGACGGGTACCGGGCAAGGGACAGCCGTATTTTTCTTGTCGTTATCAAAGCAAGTCTGGACAGGAAGCCTTTGGGAGTCATGACTTCCCTGAAATGGTTCTCAACTTTTCGGGGCAGTTTCAACAGTTGGAAGCTGAGACAGGCTTGTTCAAGCGTCCGGAGAGTTTAGGCACTGCAGATCTGGACTTGTGCGAAATGTCACCCACAGCGCAGCGGAGCAGTGCAATCGAGGTCAGCGCCGAAAGGTGTGAAGATGAATTTCTGGTCACATTTCACATCCACAAGAACATGCGCCACCAAGAAAGACTCCAGTCTTGGACGAGGTGTTTCGCTCAAGACCTCAACACTCTCACACAGGAACTGCAGAAGGAGCCTCCGTCTTTCACGTTGACGGATTTGCCTTTGCTATCTTTGTCATACGAGAGTCTTGACATGATACTTCGGCAACAGCTCCCGCGAGCCGGAATTCCTATGCACCAAGTGGCTGATATGTATCCTTGCCTGCCTGCTCAAGAGGGCATGCGTGTCAGCATCCAGAGCGGGTCCGCATCGTATACCACTTCGAATATTTGGACTTGTGTACGAGGTCCTGGCGCTACTTCTCCATTATCAAGCGCGAAACTGGAACAAGCGTGGAGAACGGTGGTCAAGCGACATAGTATCCTGCAGACTGTTTTCATGCCGCACCCTGAAAACGGTGGCTTCATCCAAATCTTACTTCGCAACCCAGAGACCAGCGTCAAACACATCCGTATTGCCAGCGACACTCACCAAAGCGCAACAGCAACTTTGGCGACCCTCGACCCGCCACACTTCCTCCCGCATCAAGTCGAGCATGCTTTTACGATTTGCGAAGATCCTTCCAATGGCGAACTCGCTTGTCGACTCGATGCCAACCATAGTCTCATCGACGCCGCAAGCCTGGGTCTGATCGTCACCGAACTGGTGAAAACTTACGATGACGCGGATTTGAGCTTCGCGAACACTACAGCCGCCGCACCTCCTTTTCGCGACGTCGTCCGCCACGTCGTGAGCATTTCCCAGGCGCAACGTCTGTCTGCGTGGGAACGACTTCTGCAAAATGTCAAACCTTGCATCCTCCCCACTCAGCGGAGCGAGGATCTTCACAGAGACCTTCTTCGTGACGAACGCTTCGCCGTTCTCGAAGTCCCACGGAGCGAAATGCACGGCGTGGCGGAGTTTTGCGCTACACGAGGTCTCACGCGTTTCGTCTTCGTGCAAGTCATCTGGGCGCTCGTGCTCGCACAATTCACGGGTCAGCGGGAAGTTTGCTTTGGATATCTGTCTCACGGACGAGATATCCCCGTCGATGGAATCGAAACGATGGTAGGCCCTTTGGTCAGCTTACTCGTAAGTCGCATCGATGTGAGAGCTTCGGCTGAGGAAGTCTTTCGTCGAGTTTCACGGGATACGATTGAGCATCGGAATATTCAGCATACGTCGTTGGCGGAGATTTTGCATGTTTTGGCGATTCGTGGAAAACAACAACATGGGCTGTTTAATTCTACGGTTTCGGTACGGGGTGCGGAGCTAGCGATGAGTTCGGGGAGTTTTTCGCTTCAAGAGATGGGTGGGGAGGATCGGCATGAGTTTGATGTCGGGCTGAGTGTTGCTTTGGAGCGGGAGGCGATGGCCGTGGTTGTTGAATATCGTGAGGCCACGATTCCGGTTCAGACGGCCCAGGCGGTGGCTCAGATGTTGAAGCTGGCGGTGCGGTATTTGCTGGAAAACCCTGGGGATGACGGTGTCTGCGTTGGACCTGGCAACGCAGCGAATGGCCTCTGGCACGGTTTCTTCCGGTATGTCGTTGGCTGTGAGGAGCATCTGGCAGAGTCGATGTGGCGGGAGCAGCTCGATGGTCTGCAGGCCACTCACTTCCCTCTATCGTCAGACGGTGCTGCGGAGACTACATCTGTTTGTCGAGTGGAAGTCGACGTTCCGGAGGTCAGGACGCACGGTATGGAACCTGAGGTTACGCTGAGGACCGCATGGGCTCTGCTGTCTTCTCGGATGACAGGATCTGACGAAGCAGTCTTTGGCATTCTACCCGCGGCTGGAAACGGAATCGTCGACCCGTTGCCTATGCGTTTTGCAATTGACATGTCCAGCAGCTTGTCTACATTCATACGTCAAGTCGAATATCGGGGGGCAACTATTCGCAAATTGCAGCGAACGCCCCATCATTGGCTCAGACTGATGAGTGATGAGGCGGCTTTCGCGTGTGATTTTCAGATCGTACTGGAAGTGGGAAGCAAGAAGTCTACCTATGAGCCGCTTACTGTCGCCGCGCCCTTGAGGTGTACGCTGGATGTTCAACGTGAGAAACTTTACTTGTCATGCAACAGCGGGACTTTCACCGAGTCGCAGGCTGAGCGCTTAGTGAACCAACTACGCCATGTCATCAGCCAAGTGCTGGGCCAGGACTTACACGATGTGAAGCTAGCAAGCTTGAATTTGACCAATTCGCAAGATATACAGCAGATTTGGCAGTGGAATGCGAACGTTCCCGAGACCGTGAGCACCTGCGTTCATTCGCTGGTAACGCTCAAAGTCCACGAACAGCCTTCGTGTCCTGCTGTCTGCGCCTGGGACGGTAGCCTTACATACAAGGAACTGGATGATCTTTCGACACAAGTTGCGAAACAGCTCACAAGCAGGGGGACAGTTCATGGTACTGCTGTCTTGCTACTTTTCGAGAAGTCCATGTGGATGCCAGTCGCTGCACTCGCCGTGATGAAATGCGGCGCCGCCGCAGTAGCGACAGATCCTTCCACGCAACCTGAGGAGCGACTCGCGGCCATGGCGAGACAAGCACAATGCACGATCTGCTTATCGTCCGCCTCACATATCGAATTGGCGCAGCGAATTTGCGATACAGCTATGGTCGTGGGATCGGATTTATATATCGAGTCGACGCAATTCGCAAACCAGGAACTCCCCGTCGTGAGTCCGAGCGACTTGCTGTACATACAATTCACCTCGGGAACCACAGGCAATCCCAAGGGTGTTATGATCACGCATCAGAATATGTGCTCTGCGCTTGAATATCAGAGGATGAGTCTGAATTACCAGCGAACCTCGAGAGTGTTGGATTTTGCGTCTTACGCGTTCGACGTCTTTTGGTCGAATTTGGTGCATACTTTGACAATCGGTAAGTACAGTACAGTGCTAAACTTTTGGTGATCCCGTTCACGAGACTGTGTACTGATAAGAACCAGGGGCATGCTTTTGTATTCCCTCACCAGATGAACGGATGAATGATCTCTCTGGAGCACTTTTGAAATATGACATTACGCTCGCCGATCTCACCCCTTCCATTGCCAGGCATCTATCTGGTATTGAAAGACTTTCCACGCTCATTCTGGGCGGAGAGGTTGTGCTGTCCAGTGATTGGCACCTGCTTGCGGAGCATATCGAGGTTCGAAATGCCTATGGACCGGCAGAGTGTACTCCAACAGCGACGGTGTTGAAGGTTACGACAGACACCAAGAGCCGTAGTATCGGTCGGCCTGTCGGACTATGTGCTTGGGTTGTGTCTCAAGAGGATTCCACGCAGCTCTGTCCTATAGGCGCCGTCGGAGAGCTCTACTTGGAAGGTCCACTCGTGGGCGAGGGATATGTGGGCAACGCAAGTTTAACGAGCAAATCATTTATACGTGATCTAAAATGGCTCACCTCCGAAATCCCCGGCCTCCAAGCCGGGCGCCCTGAAAGGCTGTATAGAACCGGAGATCTGGCTCGATTCGACGAAGATGGAAGCATCGTATTTCTTGGGCGTAAAGACACCATGGTCAAGATTCGTGGCCAGCGGGTAGAGCTTGAGGAGGTTGAGCACGGTGTACGATCTGTGCTAGAGACAATGAATGTGGCGACAAAGCGCTTTGAAGGCGCAGAGGTCGTTGCTGAGGTCGTTGACACTCAACTTGTGGCTTTTGTCTCGTTACAACAAGTCACAGGAGATCACGAAGCCACTGTTCGCCGCCTATCACCGATTGCGACCGAGAAACTGGCATCCCGACTACCCACTTACATGCTTCCCTCGAAATTAATATCTTTGCAAGATATTCCACGAACAGCGACAGGCAAGATTGATCGCCCTGCACTACGTGCCTTCCATCAACGTTCACAAAGCGGGATCGAGAACGAAGGCACCAAACGGCTGACTGCACGCCGCGAACCTGGCACCAAGGCTGAAAAGCTGGTGCAAAAAGTTTGGGCGGAGATTCTGGAGATCAGTCCAGACGCCATTGGACTTGACGATAGCTTTTTCCGGCTTGGTGGGGATTCGATTGGGGCAATGCGGTTCGTTGGGCTTGCTCGACGGCATGGAATTTCGCAATTTACTGTGCGAGATGTTTTTCAGAATCCCGTGCTTGCGGATCTCGCTTCGTTGGCTGCTGTGGAGGGTTGATGAGCTGTTCTCCTCAGCTTGTGTAGAGAACGACATATTGGTACATCATGACCTGGTTCGGACGTTGTGCGAGGCAGAGAGAAAGTTCTTCAAAGTGCACAGATTGCTGGTGTCTTTCTCCCTATACACCAGCCCTGCACGTTCTTTGGCTGACAGTGTTCGAACACGTGCACTAGCTGGAACCGAGCCTTTGCAGTGGCGGCTACATCGAGGATGGATTGTTCAATTGGGCCGACAATTTGGTTGGGGGCAGCATTCATACCACGAACGATGCTCAATGCTGCTGCGAAATTCGGCACACTTGTGGTATCAGTCAATTAATATTCCAGTGCGACTACCAGAATCTACACAAACGCGCATGCTATCGATAGACCACTATGCAAGAACCCGCAAAAGACGTTGGCAAAGCTCATCCCGTTCCAGCCAAATTCTTCCTCAATCGACTAGGCATCGTCGCCCACTGTGCACAATCGATCGGCCCACGGGCAGCAATCATCTGGTCCCTGGCTTTGCGAAGCTCATGAATGGCCGGCAGAATGCCTCTCTCCGCGTCGAAACTGGCAATAGCACGCTCTTCTGGCTTGATTGCAAGCATTTTACGCAACAGTTCCGCCAGCCCGGGTGTCTCATACTCCTTCAGAACCTCGAGCTTAGCCACGTCGAAGCCAACCTCGTGCGGCTCACGCCGTTGACTGGCGTACTGGGAGAGCAGAAGTCCCAGAGAGTAGATGTCGTGTGCGATAGTCCGGTTCGCGATTGCTTTGACGTATCTCTGGACTAGCTCCGAAACATGAGCTGCGCCGCAGTTGAAGCCTTGAGTGATTGCGAGATCCTCCGGGCTGCCGTAAATTATTGTGCCGATTTCGACACACGCCGAAGTATCTGACTCGAGACGCGATGTCCCAAAATCTAGGAGCACTAGGTTGGGCATGTCTCCTATATGCTCTGGTCCACCATGATCCAACGCGATATCCTCGCCGTGGACCAACACAAACTGCTCGCCTTTGATGTCTCCATGAATGATAGCTTGGTGGGAAGTATCGCGAGTATACCGCCCATTCCCTGCGTATCGCAAACCATGATGAAGGAATGCTAATGCTTCGACAGTTTGTATGATCGTGTGTAGGAGGAAAGGCTCGGGCATCGGCATATGATGTTTGACTTGCCAATATGCGTATTGACTCGAGAGCGGGCCGCCGTTGTAAAATTTCATCCAGAGATTCCATCTTGTCGGATTTTCGTGATCTTGAAAGCTCGCGAGGAGGGAGACGATACGAGGATGGGGTCGGACGTGATCTTGGAGGATCTTCGCTTCGTTGGGCAACGAACCAGGCCGACCATCGTAATCGATACGAGAAGTCTTACGAGTGTGCTTCCGAACGAACCGCTTATTCGTGCCTTGTAGGCGCATGATGTAAACATCGCCTCCTGCTGATTGTGGAAATCGCAAGCTGGTCTCGAAAATTTGTTCGGAGAAGTACGTCGGCTGAAATTGAGCTTTCTCAGCGCTGGCTGCGTCGAGTGTGGCCTGCTGGGTTGGCCCGATGATGGGACTGAGTTTGGAAACCATGCCACGAATGGCACTCAATGCTGCTGCAAACTTGTCGCTCATGATCGCGGTGGTGGGGATGATCGAGATGGGTGAATGGTGCGGATACTGTGGTGTCTGCACTTACTTCGGATGTGTCTGCTTCGAACTGGCGGAACTTATCGATCAACGACAAGAGAATGCAGTGGCGGAATGTGGAAGGTCATCAATCTGACGAGGTTTGATGGTGAATATGACTTTGCACAGATCATGGCCTCTACATTGTCGTTTGAGCATCGTTAGAGCATGGCTTCTGGCATTGTTCGTGAAAGGTGTCAATGGGTAAGCTGTACCCCTATTCATTGTTCTGAAACACATGAAAGACCGTACTGACATTTCACAATGAAGGCCAATTCATCGTGTGCTTTAGTACAGATGGATCTACGCAAATTGGTCCAACATACATCCGCGTTCCAGCCTGCTTTCGAGTCAGTCAACCCAATTGGCCGGACTTTCAAGTCCGCAGTGGCAGACAAAATATCGCAGCTGCGCGCGAAACTGCGAAAGCTCTGCCATGGACGACAAAGGCACAACACCAGTCAAAGACATGCCACCAACAGAAGGCTGCGGACCTCGAACAAAGCGCCTTTCATGCAAGCCCAACAAGGCATTGTTCAGAAATTGATATATATCCTCTCATCTCGCCCCACGGACAATGATTCTGTGTGCCCTTACCTCATCACCAAATTCAACCCATTGCATCGGGTGTTCCAGCAACGATATTGTGTCGGAAAGGAAACACGCTGGTTCGTGTACACTGAGTCTGCTTAAATACTAGCAGATTACCGACACTCGATCGATGCCTGGAGTCCCTCGACAACCAAGCCGCGACACTGCTGCCATCATCTTGTTCATCTACGTTATCGTGATCGCTGCGCTGATCATGACTCTGGTGGATTTCTGGCAGAGCCGCAACCGTGGTATGCTGCCGCGCAGTGTGTCAAGCAGAACACGATTGACACGACGTAGGCGAACACCTAAGGCTGAACGGAAGCCTTGGTACTGCTTCGCTCGTGGCAGATCTGAGCTGGACCTTGAGCACGCTTGCACTCAGTCCACTTTGTCACAATACGGTCGCAATGGCTATGGCACCATTTCTCCTACTTTTGTCAGCTTCGATGGGACATATGAGGCACCTTCCGCTAGAGCGCAGAGCACCGGATCTTCTCACCAGGTCAGCGAACCTCGTCAAGCACAGTCGCAAGCGCCTGGAATCAGCTCTGCTTCAACTCTGAGCGCTTCCGCATCCTCTTCGTTCATGCTGACATCTTTGACCCCAGTTTCGGCCCCAGTCGATCTTCCGCCAACGCCAGCTGCTGCCGTCCCTCAGCCAATTGCTGACTTTAGCTTTTCGCATACCTACGAGCACGTTCGCACACTTACCTACTGCTCCGAAGGACCCGTCCACCTCGTCAAACACCGTGGAACTGGCAAAGAGTTCATCATCAAGCAAGTGCAGCCTACAGTCGAGCTGCCTAATGAAGTCGCCATCCTTGACAAGATTGGAAAGCATCCAAACATCATCGAGATCGCTGACGTTCTCGAAGGACACACAGACCAACGACTATCGAACGATATTGTTACTCCCTTTGCCGACCTCGGTGACCTTTACAATCTGATCGACCACTTCGCCGGCAACAACTCCGCATGCTACGTTCCGAGAGAATTCGTGCTGCTCTTCGTCTCTAGCATGATCGATGCGCTCGCTTACATCCACAACGGCGATATCGCGTATGATGCTGGAACGGACACAGTTCACAGCGTCAGCTTTCGTCAACCATCGATCGTCCACCGTGACATCAAGCCAAACAACATCTTTCTGTCAATGTCTGCTAACAGGTTCCCGCAGATCAAGCTGGCCGACTTTGGCCTCGCCTGTACCTCTGACGAGAACTACGGCATAGCCGGTACCGATGGCTACTTCGCACCAGAAGTTCTCAGACGAGAAAAGGAACTCAAAACTCCAGGCTTCCCCAACAGCTTTGCCTATCGTCGTAACATCTGCACCAAAGCTTCGGACATGTACTCCTTCGGCTGCTCGCTTTACCAGCTTATCTTCCTCCGACCCTACGACTGTGACGCTGACATCGACGATGAACTTCAGTACACACCAATGAGGAATGACCGAGCGATCAGAAACTTGCTGCAGAACTGTCTCGCATACAATCCCAATGAACGCCCTGCTGCAAGTGATCTTCACAGACTATCTGCCAACATCAAAGCTGAGCTGACGCACTGGGCCAAGAACGGCGGTAGGTTCCCTGAGAGCATGTGGCCTGATCCGATGGGCTACGACAAGAAGCGGGAGGTGAGAGAGGCAGAACGAAGACAACGTAAAGCTGAAGCTCAAGCTGCCGCTCAAGCTAACGCTGATGCTATGGCTATCAACGCCGCGATCAACGCTGAGTTTGCCTCCCAGCCTGACGCACAGGCCATCGCTGGCGCAGAATCTTCTGCTTTCTCGGATGATGCGTACTTGACCAAGCCCCAAGCGAATCAACAAGTCGAACGCGCATCAAGCATCGATACTGCGGAACTGCTAGCCCGGAAGACCAGTTCTTCTCCCGTCGGCATGCCTCCGGCGGTGTCTGTCGTACTCAGCCGCTTTATTGGTCAAGCTCCTTGAAGTAACTGATTTTGTGTAGCACTCAGCTTTATGAGCAACAAAGTAAGTCACTTGCATGCACGCTAACAACAAGCAAAACTTCGACAATAGCATCATAGCGTGTTCAGAATGATCATAGCATCTTCCTCATAGAATGTCAATAACAAAGTTCGCGGCTTCCAGCGGAACAACACTTTTTCAAGCACACTTTTTCATAGACCTTGGTCGTAAATGTGGCTCATCCGGAATTTCAATTTCATACCGTGCGTGTTCAAAGTTGAAAGCACGAGACCACCTTCTCAATTCTCATCCCATAACCATTTCGCGTCAAGTTAACGAGTCTAGTGACCATGCCTCTTTGACTTTCCAGTCAGGAGACATACACTTCTCTCAGCCTCCCGATCGCCAAACTCCAAGTCCTCACAGAATCGTTCAGTCCACTCATGGGTTGAGATGGGTTAGCAGCCGATCGTCTGACGAAGACCAAGACCGTTCGCCTGCTGGAACTACTCCTCTCAGATTGCATCTCTAGACAACAACTACGGCAAGAACACAAACCCACTTCCAAGACCGACAACAACCCTCACCTGGAGCAAGCCTCCAAGCATGCCACCAACCCCTTCACCCTAGAGAAGACCACAAGCAATACTACCCACCATGGCCCCTCTACCAGTTCCAGAAGCCACCTCCCCGGACTTCACCTATACCAAATCCCACCCTTTTATCCTCCCGCTCACTATGCTCCTGTTCTTCGGCTATTCCATCCTGATATTGCACACCAAGGAACTCCTTCTCAGCTACCGGAACAAGCTTCTGGATAGCGGTCACTGGTCTCCGACCTTCGATTTCCGCCCAAAAGCTTACCAGCGAATACCGATAAAATTCAAAGGTCGGCCAAGGACGTACTGCACGATTCAACCGGAAGAGATACCCAAGAAAACTGGAGGCACAGCTCCGAAGGAATGGAAAATTTGTCTGCTTGGATGGGTAGCGTTCGTGCTTCTAACGGGAATTCTGTTCTGGTATGGAGAGAATTCTTTGGGAAAGGATGCTACAGTGAGATTTCTGGGAGCGGAGAGCGTAGCGGTGGCGACTATGGTAGTGTGGGATGCGGTCATTGCAGCGGGAATGTGGGTTTGGTGTGAGAAATTCGAGGAGATCGTGCAGTGGTGGGAAAGGGGGAGAGTGCAAGTTTTGATCTTTTAAGTGGTTTGAAAGAGTAGAAATTGAAGCTATTGCAAGAGCTGTAAGAAGTAAAATCATTGTGCTAATCAGTCTCTTCTCAATCTAGGCAAATCAGCAGAGATAGCAACACATTTTCAAGCTCTCCAAAATCTCTCGCTCGCACAGTCTTTTCCCTCTGCCTTCGGAGTGCCTTGACCCTCGAGTCTCGTCCGGAGTCACCATCTCCCTCTCCCCTTCCTACAACACCTCCTCACTCCCACCCCTCCCAACTCTCTCCTCCACCCAAGTTCCCACACATGCCCTCCCCAACCCTCAACCCCCCCAAAATCCTACACTCTCCCATCCCCTTATCCCAATAAACCCCCAACTTCCCTTCCTTCTGCAACTCACTCGCCCAAACTCCCAATCCCGTGATCAACAGCACCGGCACAATAACTCCAAAAAGCGCAACACAAACAGACTTCGGAAATCTGGGTCTCCAACGCCTCAGACTCTTCTTCTTCCGCTGAGAGACAGGGAGTTGAGACTCAATATCGCGTCGTGAAGTCATTCCATCCAGTCCGAAAGGATCGACGAGTGGAGAGGGAACATATCGCGAAGTTTCCGCGATTTGAGGGTACGCTGAGTACCGAGCGGCGAGGCGCTCAGCTGCGCGGTTCGTGCGAGTTCGGGAGAGAAAGGCGGGAGGAGGGACGGGGACGGGGAGGATGGCAGGTTTTACTTGTCGAGCTTCTCCCGGATGGATGGTGTCCAGCTCAATAGGTGCTTGGTCGAATCCGTTGGCTGGGTCCTCGGAAGGACTCGAGAGAGAGGAGGCGGTGGGCGAGGAGGCTACACCCATCACCTCGTATACGAGAGACGAGGGGACTCCTGCCAGCTCGTAGGGGTTTTCGAGGCCTTGGAGGGAGGCTTGGAAGCGTTGTTGGCGGTCTGTGGTTGGAGACATCTTTGTATTCGTATGTCTTTTTCTCTGATTTGAGCGAAAAGCGATGTGTTGATGGATCTGGTGTCAGCGTAGCGTCAGATGTAGAGATGAGTGCAGAGATGCGGGAAGTGAAGAATTTATTATGTGAAGAGGCTCGTCCTTAGCTCTCAAAAGTGCTCGATTTTTTGGTAATAAGCGGCCTGAGATTAGACTTCACTGAGCATCATCACTGGTAGAGTTGGTAGCTTCTGGCCTCAGCCTGGGTCTCGCGGCACTCGAGAGGGATACGCGTAGTTCAGCAAGAACATTTTTACAGCAGAGCGACGCCACTGATGTGTCAGCTTAGCTGGTGCAAATTCGCTGGATGATAGAACTGTGTCGACCACGTTCCGGAATACGTGGAGGTAACGTGACAATTGTGCATTGGATTCGCGCGCGCCATCTGTGCTGCAAGCGGCATCTTTCAGCGAGGCGCATGAGGAATAACGACAACGATATCTTGGCCACGCTGAGAACAATTAGCATTGCTTGCTTACTTGCCAGACTGTCAGCCCTCTTCTTCCAACCACTCTCTGCAGCGTAGGTAGCACTCCGTCATCGCCAAAATCGAGATCGTCCAAGCCAACATGCTGTCGATACTGCCAAAGTTTCGTGAACACCAGATCGTGATTCGTGTCTGATGGCCACGTGTAAGCGTCAAGAGCAGTAGCGCTGCTGGGCGCAACCAAAAGAGTCCTATTCTGTGCAGTCTCGCACTGCGCTGCCATGCCAAGCTGTTGAATCATCTTGTCAATCTTCATGCCCATTAGATCTGTCGTTTCCACATCTTCATTCCTTCCATCAAGAAGCCATCGTGGTGGGCTGTACGTCTTCCACCATATCGCGTGATTGATGTCAGGCTGCTGGGCGATCCACGTCTGCGCAGGAACGACGCCTCCTTGATGATACACTCCAAATAGTACTCCTGCCAGGATGTTGAAAATGGTCCAGATGGCAATCCAGTAAGGTCGCACGAGCCGTGGAATCCTTACGCTGGCCAAAAGAAGCGGAACTGCGGGCAGGAGAAATCTCGCCTCTTGGTGTGGGAAGCATGAGAGCGCGACAGTGGCTGCTATCGCCGACCAGAACAGTGTGCCCCTCCTTGCTGAAAACAGTACGAGTGGAAACGCCGGGCCAATCAGCTGGGGAAGGTTGGCGACAAAGTGTTGCCAGAAAGGATGAAGACCATGCTTTGCCAGATTGGCGGCATCAGCGTTGTAAGTCAAGTTGTTCAGCGGCGTGAACACGGCAGTATTGAACAGGTCTCTGAGATGCGGTCGATACCCGCTGTAAAATTCGGTGTCCATGGTGATTGCCACAGCCATGGTGAGCAGTCCGGCTGCGAGCATGGCGGGGATACGAAGCGGTTGAAGGTAAAGCCCATGCAAAAGCTGGGAGAGGGGTATCATAAGGTATGCTGGAAAAGTGATGCGATTGAAGACACCGACAACACCAACAAACGCCAGTGCGCAAGACGCTTGGGCCTGCACCGCGTCGTTGTTGTCGGAGAGTCTTCGAATGAGTACGAGTGACCAGAGCACAGCTATGGTTTCGATGCTGTTGGAGAAGGTGTGTGTCTGTAAAGTCCAAGTCACGTAGGAGGACGCGACCAGCGTGATGGCTGTTCGGCGATTCTCGATGGCTGGTAGCAGTTCGTGTAATGCCCAGTCACCCAGTACGAAGCTGATGAGGAACATAAGGCATCGTAAACAGTAGAAGGCAGTCACGGGTTGGACTGGTCCATATCCCAGACCTTCGTGGACCCATTTGAGTACAGTAAGTGGCCAGCCGTAGATCAGCCAGAAAGGGAAAATGCTGCGAATAGGGTGGTCGGTGGTGAATTCCCATGTTTTGTAGATGGGATATCCGAACACTTCTCCTGTCGCGGAGCATCAGTACCAATGGCAGGTCCGATGGAGGATGTTTCTTGACTTACCGGCGATGATTTCGGGCCCTTGGAAGTGCTCATCGGGATGAATGTAGCTCGGCGATAGCGCAAAATAAAGCCTCACCAGCACAAGCAGCAGATAGATTCTGCGCCACATTTTCGCCGTGGATGTCGTTTTGCGCAGTGTCTTGGGAAGGACATGTGTGTGGTGGTGAAGGAGCGACTGAGATGAGAAATAGGATTACAGCATTACGATGATTGCGGTGGGTGACGTGGAAGAGAGAGATGCAGCATACCAAGTGAGACAAAACGCAGCGAGACACGTCGCGGCGCGTTGGACGACTTGCCCGCGTGAGCGTGAGCGCAGTGATGAAAGGAGCGCGGCAGCCTCAGGCAGCAGCAGCATGGAGCATTTCATTGTGCTGCATTCGGCGACAAAGTGGCGTCGTTCCAGCAAGCGGGCGTGCATAAAGCAGATGTGTTTTGGAACACCGCCTTGCTTGCCTGCCTGACATTTGCTCCATTCACTTCTGCATTCACCGCTGTAGTTGCCTGATTGCTCCGCATTGTCGGTGATTGAGTCACGCACAAACTGAAGGACAGAGTGATTGTGGACCCTTGTGTGCGGCCCTTCCCGCGACTGCAGCCTACCCACCTCCATCATTACCACTTAAACCACCAGCTTTCCGACTCCCACCAGACCCAACTCACCCACCTCGACCACTTCCGCAACCACCACCGCGCAACCTCCCGCCTCGAACAACGCTTCGCAACACCAATACATCCATCAATCCAACCACACAAATATCCGTCAACATGTCTGCCGAAGGAGAGCAGAACATCAAGCTTGTCTCGAGCGATAATGTCGAGCTCCAGACCAGTAAGTTGTCCACCACCTAACTATTGCGCTTCACGTACTGACTCTCTTCGCAGCGCGCAAAGTCGCCGAGCGCTCAATGCTCATCAAGAACATGATCGAGGATCTCGGTTCTCCAGGCGATGAGCCTATTCCGATCATGAACGTAAGTACCACGCCCCGCCTCGTCGCGCATCTCAGACAGTCGCTAATCTGAAACTCACAGGTCTCGGAAGCCGTCCTCCGCAAGGTCCTTGAGTGGTGCGAGCACCACAAGAACGACCCCGCCCCGTCGCAAGACGACGACGCCGATTCCCGCAAGAAGACGACGGACATCGACGACTGGGACCAGAAATTCATGCAGGTCGACCAAGAGATGCTGTTCGAAATCATCCTCGCAGCGAACTACATGGACATTAAGGCACTGCTCGACGTCGGCTGCAAGACTGTGGCCAACATGATCAAGGGCAAGTCGCCAGAGGAGATCCGAAAGACCTTCAACATCCAAAACGACTTCACGCCTGAGGAGGAGGACCAGATCCGCCGAGAGAACGAGTGGGCCGAGGATCGCTAGATTCCCGCGACTCGACATCTCCAACCTCACAACGCACTATCTCTTCCTCTCTGAGTCCTCTGCACCTCCCCGTTCTTGCGCATTTACGGCGGCACATTTCTATGACAACTGGATCTGGCTGCTTGGAGTTTGGCGCAATAAATGAGCATGGGTTTGACATGGCAGGGCTTCACACATCTCAACACGAACAATTACGACTACGATGAGCCACGATGCTACTGCTGCTCCTCTTCCGGCGTCTGCGAGCGGCCTGTTCTTTACGGGCGGCGGCGGCTGGCTTGAGCGAGCGGCACAGGACAAAAGCACGTGAGCAGGCAGAAAGGCGTCGGCCATGCGACACCAGGCGCTGCAAAAACGCTGTCCTTCGGCCTTAGACAGCTGGAATGAATATCTTATCCAAACTTCTTGTGCATTCTCACTTCCCTGTTCGTAACATTCTCGTCGTGCATGCTCGCCCTGCTCTTTCCCCTCGGTGCTGACTTCTCAGGTGGCAGCTGCTCCGAAAGCTCCCGCCGTGACCTCACATGCCCCAGCGCCCGCGAAAGGCGCATCTGCTGTTGCTGCGCGATCACTCATACCACGTGATGGCTTCACTGCGAGCGGCAAAAGCCCCTACGCACTGTGGGGACAGCCGTGTCTTGATGAATACGGCTGACAGCTCATCGATCCGAATCCTCCTGCGGTACTATACGCCCCCCGCCACGCCGCAGAGCCTCATCTACGAAGGAAGGAGCAAGCACTGGGGCACGTCACGTCACAATAATCAGTCTTCGCCAACATGAATAATGAACATAAGATGTAGAAAAAAAGATACGAATACTGGGTCGAACAACCCACCACGCAGATACAGCTTGCCTAGAATTATTTCCTACCGCATGGACAATTTCAAGTATATTCTCAAGTACTCAATTCGAAGAGCAGAAGCCGAGGCTTCAATCATCTCCATATCTCTATTTGAAGCTATCTTGGCTACTCAGCATCGAGTCTCTCGGCCGAGAACACCTGATAGGCGTTCAGAAAGCCAGGACAAATCAAGACTACAACTCCGTCGCTTATGCTTGCTTCCCTTGTTGCTCCAAAAATGCATCGTCGCAAGTAAAGACTAGCAACCACGCTCATAGGTATGGTATTGAGGACGGTATACAGCTTGCATTTAAGCCGCACTTTTTCCCTTCGCGATCGACTCAGCTTGCAGTAGAGCGGTCCCATTGCTTGGCCGCATGTGCTGCACACCAGCGCTCGCTCCGTCATCTCCTCAATCTCAGCCATATAGCTCACAGCCCAGAGTCCGCAGCTAGCACGTCCACCTCAAAACTGCTTTCCTTCTTTGACTCAATGCCACTGATTCGCATCATTCGCACTCAACGCACTCCTCTTCATCGGCGGTGGAGGCGGAGGTTTCGGCTTGCTCGCCCTGCTCGGCGGAGGAGGCGGCGGGGCCTTCTTCGCTGATGAAACCGCATCCTGTCCATAGCTCGCCGTTCTATGCAAATCATTGTATCGATCGTAGCCATTGTACTGCTCATCGTCTCCAAAGACCCCCTCATTGTGATGTGAAGGGGGCGGTTGACTGCTCTCTCGGCTCTTGGTGATACGCAAGTTCGAGCGCGCACCGAGAAGAGTGCTGGGTTCGGTAGGAACACGGGCGAGGCGGGGCATGGTGTTCGATGAGGGACTTTCGGAGCGGCCATTGTATGAAGAGGACATGGGACCTTCGAAGCCGGAGTTGCTGCGACCAATGGGGCGGGCGGGGATATCGAAGCCTGGAAGTTCTTTCATGGGAGAGTTCGCGCCAGAGGGGACGCGGGAGGAGGAGATCGTGGGTCGTCGAGGAGGAGGCAGAGGCTCGTCTTCATCAATAGTGTTGAAGCGGTCGTTGATGCTACTAGCACGGGAGCGATTGCTGCGACCTGCTGAGAGGTTTGTGCTACGGCCATTGGCGGGCGATTCGGTGTTGGAGCGAGAGAAGTTTGCGGAGCTGAAAGAATGTCAGTATTACGGATTAGCAGAAGGCGCATGATCAAACTCACGCTGGCCAGTCGCGCTTCAACTGGAGTAGAACCTCCCTGCAGCGGTCGTAGTATGTCAACTCGGCCTCCAGAAAGCTGGTCAGATCTTGCACGGAGTCCACCTCCGCCTCTTTGATGTCCAGCATCCGCCGGTAGACATCCTCGCTGCTCTCCTCATATTTCATCTTTTGGTTCCGCAGCTCCTCTTCCATTCGAAAGTCCTCCTTCTTGCTCTTCTGCATCTTCTGGCTTGCAGTATCATATGCCAATCTCCTGTTCTCCAATTGCTTTCGTGCCTTCTCATACTCCTTCATCTGCACCAGACTCCTCTCCAGCGACTCCAGCCAGCTGCTAGTGGCATTGGCACAGTACGTCTCTTGCATGCGGGCGATCCGCTCATTAGCTCGGCCAAGCATGGAAAGGCATTGGCCAAATTCGGAATCTGGTTCGAAGTCATCGCCGTGAGCGACCATTGTGCTACCGAAATAGGCAACGGGTAGTTGCTGATCTTTCTCTTGGTATCGATCTCGTTTCGCCATGTGCTGGACGTAGACATCGGCCGACTTCTTCATCTTGCCCATACCTGTGCCTCCGTTAGCAATGCCTCTCTTTCCGCCATTGCCGCGTCGTACCTGTGTGCCTCAGCACCATCTCCTGCTCAAGCGCCTTGAACTCCTCATTGGTGTCAGACAGCTTCTCCCCGCCCATGCGCTCCTTGCTCCATTGCTTCATGCGATCGAACTTCTTATTGATATTCATCTTGTCGGCTGCTGCTCCGGTGCAGTCGGCTTGCTGATACGAGTGGAAGGGATGAGGACCTCGAGATCACCAGGACTCGACAAGGTGGATGTTGTTGTTGATGTTGTGGTGGGACGTAATCGTGAACGCCTCAAAGCTGCCGGGATGCGTCGGCAACAACCTGTTTCTTGCTCACGCGACGTGGTTGACGACCAGGTTGCTCAGGATCGAGCAGAGAAATGTAAGCACGGCAGATTCGGAAGAGACCTCGTTCCGCCGATTAGAGTCTGCCTTAGCCACTCGACAATAGGACAATAGCGAGATGTCTGGAACAATTGTTGGGTGTCACAAGATTGACCCCTCCAGTTGTTAGTGGAGGTGGAATTGAAAAGAGGTTCAGTGAGAACAAAGAAGTCCAGCCAGGAATTATGCCCGAATGTCCCCTGCTGTCGTTGTTTCGTCGGCGCACAGCAACAAGAGATCAGTGATGATCGAGAGAAAAGTAGACGGCCAACTGTCGACGGGTGAGGGTGAGTGTGACGTTTTCTATCGTTTCGCCCGCTCTCTCCTGGATGCACGAGCAACAAGCAGTGACGAACAGCGCCGTTTCGGATCCACGTCAGCTCTCTGACGCTCGACGCTTTGCTGCACGTTCGAGGATGGGCCAATGGGGCTTAGGTAAACAGAATTCTCAAGTTTCAGAAACGAGCGTGAGAAAGACAGCTGTCTGGACGTAAACAAAAGCACGAGATGTGGTGAGCGAATGCTGAGGCAGGTTGCATGCGTTTATTTCTGGAGTTTCGTCTCCCTCGCTCGCGTTGCTTGTGAAAGGAGGGGTCCGAGTGCCTCCACTGGTTCGCCTCTACTTTGTCTAGACCGAAACAAGCGCCTGAACCGCGTGGCGTTTCTGCGCCGACAATTTGGAGGAATCGTCTGATGCCGATGCTACGCGAGAGCGGCAAATTTCACTGATTGCTGGGGGAGGTGGTCCCGTCACTGATTGTGGTGTTGAGCACGAGGGACGTTGCTGGAGCCCAGCAATTCACAATTTGCAACACGCATCACGAACACGCAGAAATCACAAAGATAGCCAGAATACGAAATTTGGAGCCTTCCTGCATTGTGAAGATGAACTTGATAACGTAGCTTTTCGACAGCCGTCCTCTCCAGCTAGTCCCTACGTAGTCCCTTGAACACTCGTTACTGCTCAGGTCTGGCCTGATGTTATACATGACCTGCAGAGTGCTCATTCGTGCCGTGGAGAGTGAGAAGAGGGCGTGGATTCTTTCGAACGTGAACTCATTTGATCTGCTCATGAATCCTGGTATGTAGCGCTTCGCTTGCATAGCCACGCTTGAACCCATGCCACAGCTGCGCATATCGCAGTTCAAACCCATTGCAACGCCAACACCACTACTGTCCCAGATGCATCTAGTCCTTGGTCTTTTGAGTACCACGCAACAGACCAGTTCTCCGGGCAGCAATGAGACCAGCCTTTTGACCTTGTGCGGCGTAGCGGGAGATGGTCGAGGCCTTACCAATATGCTGGTGGTTACCACCACCGTGAGGCTACAACAATTGTTAGCACCTGTCCTGCACTCCATTCTCTGAGCATCTCTTACGTGATCGACGGGGTTCATGGCAACACCACGAGTCTTTGGCCATGAGTTGCGCTTAACAGCGAACTTGTGCTTGGCGCGCGAGGCCTTGAGGAGAGGCTTGTCGGTACGTCCACCACCAGCGACGATACCAATCATACCACGGACGGAGCTCTTGACCACCTTCTTCGCACCAGATGGAAGCTTGACACGGGTCTTGCCCTCGTCTGGGTTGTGTCCAATGACGGTCACGTAGTTTCCAGACGTCCTGCCGAGCGCACCTCTGTCGCCAACCTTCTCCTCCACGTTGCTGACCACGGTACCTTCTGGGACGGAGCCGAGTGGGAGGACGTTTCCGATCGTGAGCGAGGCGTTCTTTCCGGCGTAGATGAACTGGCCAGTGTACATGCCCTCGTTGGCGATGAAGGTCTCGGTGTGGAGCTTGTAGCGGTATGGATCACGGAAGACGACCTTTGCGAGAGGTGCGCCACGGCCTGCATCGTGGACAATCTCCTTCACCACACCGCGAATGTAGCCCTGGCGCTCGGCAAAGTCGTGAGTTCGGAATTTCGCTGGGGCCTTGTTGAGGCGGGTGTTGGCCGTGAAGATCGAGCCGCGACCCTTTCTCTGGTTGCCTGCACTGCTGTAAGTATGTGTTCGCTGCCAATGGAGGCAAGAGGTCGGCAGTGGAAACAAGGCGAGGATTGCAGTCGCATCGAGCGTCGGCTGTATGCGTTTTCGTCCTCGCAGTTTCCGCTGTCCACCTCCTGTTGTATCGGTGTCACTCACGAATGACACGACCCATGGTGGCGGTTGTTGTTGTCTTGGTCGATGGGTGTAGACAGTCGTGAAGTTGACTGCGCTTAATTCTGCTCGTGTGGAAAGAATGCCAAGCGCGATCGGCGAGAAAGTGCGTTCTTCGCGCCTCAGGCAGCAAATTTGCTTGCATCACCACAACTTCCTACTCCTCCACCAAACTCTTACTCGCATCTCATCGCGTCTTGACTTCCACGCACACCCCTCTTTGCCGGTCATGCAGACTCTCACTGTCTCCCGATCATGCACGCGAAACTTTTGATGCTAACATTGCTAGGCTCACCTGCTCACCCGCCATGATATCGCAGCGCTCAGGCTATACATGAAGAATGCGGCCGAAATATCATCAAGATGTCACCATTATATGGTATCCGTGATTATTGCGAAGTTTCGCGAAGTTTTTCGTGTGAACTTCATGCTTCTGCATCTGTAAACACAAGCTTGTGGCCAGCGCGAGGCGAAAGTTCAGGATCGGCGTTTTAGCATCATGAGCTGGGGAGCCAGACGTGATGCCTCAAACGCATCAAATATCAAGACTTCATCGACGCATCGATCGAAGATAGACGCCGACCAAGATGATTCAATGCCCAAACGATCAACAGGCGTGCAGAAGCCTCCCGAGGCCTGGATTTCTGCTCACGTGCATCCATCAGGGATGATGGAGCTTTGAAAAATGTTTCTCAGATGCTTCAAAGATTGGACTCTCTTGGCTATGGGATCTCTCGAAATCTCAAGCCCAGTGGTGGCGATTGAGGTGAAGGCTGCTGCAACGCGCCGTCTGGCAAGCACCTCAAGAGCACTCGGATCTCGTCCGATGAGCGCGAGGGCGTTTCAAGGAAACAGAAGCCTTCAGCTGTGTGACCGGAGCTTCACGATGCTCAGCAGTAATGACCCAACGTTCAGCTTGGCGTTCGCAGTATATCTCCATGAGATTCTCCACGAAACCCAGACTGCAGGACCATTGCGACAGGACGTCAATCGAAATCGCAACAGATCGCTTTGCGAAGGCGACCGCCCTTTGTAATCTCTATTTCCATAGCCATTCGACTAGCAAACAATCACGTTCTCGTTCACTACTTCCTGCCTTGCTGCCGCGCTGTCATTGGCTCGGTAGTCTCCTTGAGTCGTTCAGAAATGTGACGTTCCTCCCTTGATCTCCAACTTCAAAGCCCAACTTCGGCTTCGCGACATCTCGTCTCCATCCACCACAGCCACCACGCACAACACAACACCTCCCACGATGGACTCCGACAGTGACAGCAGCCTGTCAGAGGCGCCAGAAGAGGAGGTCAAGAAGCTCGCGCCCATTTTCCTCAAAGCGAAAAAGGCGACCAAGTTGGCTGCTCCTCCGCCAAAGGCATCACCTCCCAGGCCAAAGAGAGAGCCTTCGCCGCCTCATGAAGAAGTCCTAGCAGATAACCCGGATATCGCAGTACGTTGGCGACCACTTTGACGCGATTTGGCGCGTTCAAAACGCGTGCGATGCCTCTCTGTCGCGCTCACTAATAGTTCTTGCAGTTCATCGTAATGTTCCGCTCACGCTTCAACGAAGCCTTCCCTGGCAAATGCCCGCAGTTTGGACCACAGGATATCGAACGAGGAGTGGTCGACAGCATTCCGAGCCCAGAAATACAGCAT
This sequence comes from Cercospora kikuchii, assembly GCF_019650295.1. Lineage (NCBI taxonomy): Eukaryota > Fungi > Ascomycota > Dothideomycetes > Mycosphaerellales > Mycosphaerellaceae > Cercospora > Cercospora kikuchii. Next base: position 191,447 of record NW_025408588.1, read on the forward strand.
TTGCTTTGTGCATTGCTAGGCTTGGTGCTGAACAGAAAGAAGCCGGTCGAGTAGGTCCCACCCAGACACGAGATGGAAAATTCAAGAGCAAGAAGGGTACCAAGTCACAACGGAGTACGGGCAATGGCTAACGAGAATCCTCGCGCGTAGGCGAACCTCGTACGGACGCGCACTAGAGGAAGCAATGCTTTCACACAAGAGCCAGTGGCCGCACAAGTGGGAAGGACACAACCCGCTGCATGGCGGCAAGGACTTCAATAACATGTCGCCCAGCGAGCGAGTACGTTATTCTTGACATGAGAAGCCACTCCATGTTACTAATGTTACTCTAGCTCAATTTGCTCCGCACACTGATCGTCTGGGCCCTTGGATCCTCTGAGCTGATCTCAGGAATCATCAAGGATAAATACAAGCAACAGCGCCATAACGACGATCAGAACCAGCCTCTCTCCGTGCAGCCTTGGGGCAACGACGGAGACAACAGGCGCTACTTCCTGGTGCAAGGTCTAGACGATACGAGCTTTAGGATCTACAGGGAGGGCAGCAGGCATACTAGGAATGCACATTGGTACAGCCAAGCAGGCACGATAGACGAGGCGAAGGCATTGGCAGAGAAGCTGGAGAAGATCGATGGAACACAAAAGGCTCGCACGCTGGCAGTGAAGATCAACAATGCTGTGCCCATGTTTGAGGCCACGGAAGAGAAGCGAAACCGCCGCATATATCGGCAACAGCGTCGCGCTGCGTTCACGAGACCAGAGCCTGGGTTTGGAATATACGAAGGTCGTACACGCGGCAAGCGAATGCGGTATACCTACGAGGAAGATGTCGAAGACGACTCGGACGCTACCTCGACACGTCGATCGACTCGGCATCAGTCGACCAGGAGCACGCCTTTCGAAAGTGGTCCACAGTACACTGCCTCTGGTCGTCAGATCAACAAGCCGCAGCGTGGGGAATACGGCGAATCTTTGCTAAGCACGAATGTCATGAGCACTGACGAGCTCGGCCCTGAGTATGATACCGAAGGGCGGTCCCAGCGTGCTGGAACGGACGACTCGGATCCTGTCAAACCGAATGGCAGGCCATCACGGGGAAACCGCAATGTCGACTATGCTGTCACGAATCCAAGAAAGCGAAAGCACATCGAGGGATACAACGACATTGACGAGATGAGTGATGAAGACGATGCTGCAGCAAGCGGCGAAGAATGGAATTCGGACCAAAACGAGGACGAAGACATGGACGACGCTCCAGACGCCCCAGACGCCGATTCGGAACATAGTGAGGACGATGAAGAGGACGATGGTGACGATTCGACCAGAAGTCTGGTGGTGAAGCTGAAGCTACCTCACAGCACACTCGGCCGCTCGCGTGATACGCCACCGACTAGTCCACCTAGGCCTCAGGAGGATGGGCCAACATGCGAGCGTCTTGGAGCGCCAGAGGAGAAAGCAGGCAATGGTACCGCAACAGCATCTATTGCTACTACGAATGGCGATGCCACCGAAGGAGCTGCGGAGTCCAAGGTCATCACCACTGCACCGCCATCGTCTGGTGCCATCCACACCTTGACGCCAGTCTCGCCCAAAAAATCTCCGCAAGTCCTCGTCCCGGCGGTGGAACAACCCAGTCTTGCATCAGCTCCACTGGAGAACGGAGTGCCAAATCCAGGCGCAGCGGCTGTGGTCAATGCAGTCAATGGAGGCGATGTTCGTGCTGGCCAAAATCTGTAATGTACGGAGACTGAATGGATGGACAGCCGGCGACATGTTGAGCGGGAACCGATGTTTTGAGCGTTGTTGAGCATAGATCGACAAACCGTCGTGCTCAATAGTATGAACTAGATTCTACATGAGCGGAGCAACGACGAAGTGCATGCTCACGATTCATTGCATAGCAGACGAAGTGTGCGAAAATAGTGAGCGTAATTCTGAACGATGGCGAGGTCATTCCCTCAAGCCTGCGTTTCATCTTTGAATTGCATTGTTCTCTCTCATGCCAGTCTGAATCTGTGAAAAACGAAATGTAAAAGAGAGTGTGGTGTTCCATGACCATACCACAGACAGTTCCCTCACTGCCTTCCAGACCCATCTGCCCCGTCCTGTCCGAACGCCATGCTCTTGCCCAAAGGCAGAGAGACTTGTATATTCCATTTTCATTATTTATGGGTATCGTCGTAGAAGAAGAGAAAAAAGAGGTAGAAGCTGCTACTTTTGAGTTGTAGTGGTTGTAGCTTCCTGTTCCCAATTGTCGTTGTCGTGTCCAGTAGTAGTCGTGATGTCCAGTTTCATCGGAGGGTGTGGTGTTGTACAAATCCAGCCTTGAAGGAAAGGGAAGATTGCCGCTCGCGATGGAGTCTACTGCTTGATGTCGTCTGAGTCTTCAAGCTGGCTGACACTGCTGGCTGTGCGAGAAAAGAGGGAACGGGCTGTTGGTTTGGAGTTGTTGGATCTGGGAGTCGTTGTTAGTTTTGCTTCTGCGAAGAGAATGTTTTGAGAAGGCATACTGCTTGTTGATTTGTCTCTGCTTGAAGCCTGCGAGTTTCTGGCTTGCTGGGCTGAGGATGGCGTCTGAGGGTGAGACGTATGTGCCGCTTCCTTTGCTGTTGTGTAACTTCTGTTAGAATTTCTTGCGTCAAGGATCCTTATGTTTTGCTTGTTTTCCGTACCCATTCAATCCAGAGACAGCCTTGTGTTGCTCGCCTTGCATCTTCTCGTTCTGAGCATTGCCGCTGTTGGAATTAATTTGAGTGTTGACGTCGCGGTCAGTCAGAGCGGCGAATTGTGGTTGAGACATGTTTGATTTTATTCTCCGAAGTGCTTCGTGATGCTTCTGAAAAGAGTTGCGCTGTATGCGTTAGGTCTTGTTTTCTGACATTTCATTCTTTCAAAAAGACCTGGAGCAACTATGACATCGGCCCAAACAGTGCCGGTCGCAATGGACAACGAGCAGAAACGTTGGCGCCTTGTTGCCTGAAATTCGCGCACAGACTTTTTCGGCTGGCAATTGCCGGCTTGGCCACATCCAAATCCATCTGTCGAAGAAGCGACCACGAAGTTGACGACACACGCCCAGCGAAGGAAAAAGGCACAACACCGTCAAGATGCCTGTACGTACTGCGCCGAACGCAGTGACAGTGTCCATCGCATGCTAACGAGACCGCCCGACAGTCCCACAAGACTTTCCGCACGAAGCAGAAGCTCGCAAAGGCGCAGAAGCAAAACCGCCCAATTCCTCAGTGGATCCGTTTGAGGACTGGCAACACCATCCGGTACGATGACCCTCACCGACACGAGAGCGCCGAGCGCAGGAGATAGCAGTGGAAGGCGGACTTGACACCCAGGGCAATGACTAACATTTCCCAGCTACAACGCCAAGCGACGACACTGGCGCAAGACTCGCATTGGTATCTAAGCGACTCGCCCCCGTCACGACCGAAGCCGCTCTCTCTCAGCGGAAACGACAAAGCGGCATTTTGCGATTATACCAACGACTCATCACGATCGCGAGGAGGATGCTGGTGGCTTCTTTTTACGGGAAGCTGCTCTGAGAATGGGGCTACAGCGGACTCTGACAGAACGAAAATGAAGCAGCTTTTTGCATTGCGTTAGCAGGGAACATCAGGCGTTAGATTACATATCGCGTCGGGCGCGATGGAATGCTGCCTTCGAATGCTGGCTATGACATGAGTCGTTTGCTTGAGATAGCGGACTTGCAATGAGAAAGCTTCGAAAAGGATTGGGATTTCGTGATACTTCGTGCCTTTCTCGCTTCGTGGAGTGAGGCGTACGTGCTGTGGAGGTCCGAAGCTGGGATAAGTGCCGGTTTTGAGTGACCACGCACTCCCATGCCCTGTCTGTTGTCACCCGAGGCGGTCCTGTCTGTCTGTTCCTAGTGTGGAAAGTCGTCATCCCGCTCGCCCTCTCATCGGAATGTGAACGCTGATGGCGTGCACTACTCAATGAGGTCAGGCACTTCTGCAACCCTGATCTCGACTGTCGTACTCTGCCTGAAGGAGCAATTACAAACGAAGCACAGTAGACACGACCACTGATCAAATCGCGCCAGCAATAACGCCTTCGCTAAGTAAAACACACTGAGATCTGCTCGGCGTTCAGGCACCACCTTTCTGCTGCAACAAGAAACTGGCCTGAATACCAGTATCAACCACCAGTACACCCTCCTCTCCCTTTCCCAGCAACCCCACATCTCCCTTCCCCTTCCCATCAGCCCTCTCCCACAACTTCACAGTCCCGTCTTGAAATCTCATAACACAACTCGACCCCGCATAAGCCACCCGATCTCCCATCTCAATCGTCTCGCCATGCTCCATCTTCATCAAACCCTTGCCACTCCCTTCGCTCCCACACCGATTCGCAAATACGACCACAATCGGCTCCTGCGGCGCACTGTCCACAAACGGCCAGAATCTTTCCAACCAGTACGCCACAGTCTCCATATCCGGACTTTCTGGACTCGTCGCAGTGTCCTCGGGCGTGAGACGTGTTAGCCACGCCATGCTTAGTATGACCAGACGGCATTGATTCTTGAGCATCGTTGTGGCGAACTCGTAATTTGTCCAAGGGGATTCGAAGCGATAGGGATTGATATCCATGCAGATGCCATGCCCAACTTGGCCGAGTGCTGGAAGATGTGATGCATAGAATGGCATACCAGTTGCGGTGGAGCGAAAACCCTCAATCGCCCATGTCTCATCTGTGTAGTAGAGAAAGGACTTCCGATAAGTGGCAATGACCTTGCCAGTCGGCGATATCGTGACTGTGGCGTTGAAATTTTGAGGTGCTGTTCCAGGAGGATCGTTGGGCGAGGGAATCGTCTTCTCGGGATAGCCTACTATTACGTGACATTGTCGTTCTTGCGCTGTTTTGATAGCCCACTGTGTTGTTGGGCCGCTGGTTGTGGGTTCGAGATAAGGCGTTATGGCTTCAGTTGAAGGGAAGTTGTAGCCTGTGAAGGCCATTTCGGGAAGCACCAATAGCTCTATATTGGCAAGACATCTTGAGAGTAGTTCGTTGGCGTGCTTAATGTTGGCTTCTACTTCGCCGAGGCGAGGGTTGAACTGCAGGATGGCGACCTTCATGTTGTTGGTTGGAGCTGGAGTTGTGAAGTTGGGTGAAGTCAGCTTCTCATTGCAGGCGCGCCTGTCGGCCTTCAACACACTTTCTTGGTTGTCATGAGTCTTGAACAATATCACGCATTTTGTTATTTGCGGGATAGTAGCTGTGTGACTTGAAGCTGAACATACGTTTGTGCAGCTACTTTTGCCCTGCTGTTCGTGGTTCCCACGACATTGTTGGGAACGTGTTGCACAACTTTCATGGCCTAATTCTACGGTGTCTGGGTGCACCTTTGCACCCACAACTTACTACGCCCAACTATCTTTCCAAAGGGCAACGGGCGTATTATTATGGTATTTGCGTACACGTGCACGAGCTGCCTGAATGTGCAAGTCACGGCTTCTGGGCTGCTCCATCCGCGATGTCCTCGGACTGTCTACAACCCTAACCCTAACTTCATCCTTCGAAGCTGCTTCTCAAAACAAGACTGCATCTAGTCATAGACGACGCTCATGGTGAATACATGGAAAAGGCATCGACTTCTCAACAACTACCAAGGTGTCCCGTCAGTAGTCGTTGCGAGGCAAGCCGAAACGAGAAGGACATAAGAGAAGTGTCTGGATTCTAATACCAGCATACGAATCGAGCAGGAGACGCCTCTCGGGATCCCGAAGCCGTCTCCTTCCAATGTCTGTATTCTGTATCACGGCCTGGTAGCAAGTATATCGTCAAGCCTCTTCTTTCAAGAAATTGTGTTGACTTTCCACGTGGATTCCAAAGCAGCTTGCGACAACCTCATCTGGTCTAGCGTTCAAGCCTCGTGGCGTCTCGACCCTTCCAGATGCGATCGCAAGGAAAGCCAGCCGCGTTGCGAAACATAATTATTGGTCGGTACAAGGACCGCACGGCTGCCACCAAGACTGCATTTCCCCATGCGTCGAGCCACGATGCATTTGACCGACGCCATCCACGGTAGCAGGCCATGGCAAGATGTCAAGAATGTAAGCCTCGTCGCTCCCGGAATGCAATTCTGTATCTCTCTCACTTATTTCTGTTTTCGCGATGATTTCTGTGGCATTCTTCGTCGTTTTGCTTTCCTCGGTGGTGCATGCTCAGCAGTGGAGATATCTTTTCACATTGTACGCAATTCCAAAGATTCATCAACAGCAACTGTCCCGACAAAGATCTTCTCAATTGACAAAAAGGCGCGCTCCAGTGGCGATTCCTACACAGCAACAGGCTTCAGCCTGTCACAACAACCTCAGCCTTCTTCAGGAAATCCTTTCGGCAACCCAGCATGGCCAGGAGGTACATTTGCGCTCCGCATCAACCAAATACAAACTTCATACTAAAAGCTCTCACTCTCCCTAGCCCGCCAATCCGGCGGCAACATCTATCTCGACGTGGTAGCTTCCACCACCCTCCGCAGCCAGACTCCCATCTACAATTTCGCTGTCGGCGCCAACCCCGTAAACTACAGCCGATCCCAATTCTCCCAACAATATATCGTTCAAGGCCCCGTCAAAGACTTCCGCGATCAGCAGGCACAATTCGAAATCTTGAATCGAAATAAAAGTTCTCTAGGATGGAATTCTACGAATAGTCTATTCATCAGCTTCTTCGGCATCAATGATGTCGCTGTGCAAATTTATTCTGGGAGGAATAGCGCGAGTGCCTATGAGCCGATCTTGAGAGCTGATGTGGCGGATTATTGGAGCCTTGTTGAAAGGCAGTATCGGCTGGGCGGGAGGAGGTTTTTGACGATTTTGGTACCTCGTGAGTATCTCTCCGCCACATTCGATCAATAGAAGATGATGCTGATCCTCATCGATGACAGCAATCAACCGCGCCCCTGTCTTCGACTACGGCAACTCGAGCAGTGCAGCCGACGTCGCCCGAGCCATCTCTTATTGGAACTCACAAATGATCGCGGGCAATCAAACTTTCGCGCAGAGATACCCGAACGCTCGATCAAGAATTTTCGATCCTACGTCAACGTTCAACCGAATTTTGGATAATCCAAGGTTATTTGGAGCGCCGAATGCGACGTGTTTTAGTTCACCTGATGGACAGCCGTGTCTGTGGAGGGATTTCATTCATCCTGGGATCAGGATTCAGAGGGCGTTGGGAGAGGCGATTGGGAAGGTCGTGGCGGCATTTTGACTATTTGAGAGACGGCAGAGTGATCATGATGATGCGGAGCATTGTTCTTTCTTTATTAGTTCTGAACAGCAAGCGTTGTAGACTGAAATCATGCTGCGTGCCATTCTATGTGTGGCAGCGGAGATCAAGGGCGGCCTTGCCTCCCATTAGTGCTGCGACCATCTCGCATCTATGCTCCAACAGGTTTTGAGCGTACCCAACTGGTTGCGTTCTCCAAGACACATCACACTCGCCAACAGCTTGTAACACGACGATCAACACAGCTTTGGGGAGCGATTCAAGCTTCGCCATCGTGCTTCTCCTGCTCCAACAACAACTTGACTCCCTTTCCGGTGACCATAGCGATCTTCTTCTCGAACAACCCAGCAATCTTCGCCAGAGCCTCCTTTCCTCCGATACAGTTGCCGCTCTCGAGATGCATCGCGAAGCCGCTAATCGACTTGAAGACCTGCTCGTGCTCTTTACCTTCCATGACCAGACTCGTAGGGCAGTGAAAGATCTTCGGAGCGTGATAAGGCAAGTAGAGGTGCTGTTTGAGACGCTTCTCATTCTTGAAGGACTTAGGGCAGCCGGAGACGTAGCAGGGCCACAAGCCAGTTTTGGGATCAAGGGCGATGCGGCTCTCGCTTTGAATGTCGGAGGTCGAAGGCGTGAAGGCCTTTATGGAGTTCTTGGCGTTGATGAAGGACCACTCGCTTGCAGAACCGCTTGGAGTGAGAATGACGCCACCCGTGATCGAGGAAGCACGGCTCCTGGAAGGAGTGGGAACGAGAACGCCGCTGGTTGTGCTTTCCATGTCTAAGACGTCTTCGACAATGATGCCGCTACGAGAGCTCTGGGGGTCGGAGGCAGCTTGCACATGATTCGACTCGATACCAATGCCGGCAAGGGAGAGAGCTTCAAGACTCATGGCGAGGTCCGAGGCGGTTGGCATCGCACCAGCAGCGCCCGCGTCTGCAATGACACTACCAGAGTTCTTGCTGCGAGTAATCTGGCGGGCGGTGTCGTGCTGGTGGATGAGGACGTTGAGCTTCGGCCTATTCATGCCACTCTTGCATCCGCCGCTTTCGAGGTGGAGCAATAAGGCCGAAGGAGAGGTGAAATCCTTGTTGCACTTAGCAGACAACGGGCATCCGAGCTTGCTGAGAGGCTTGTGTTTCACAGAGGCCTTGTGGTCTTTGAAGCCTTGCACACTCTTGAAGTCTCTCTGACATTCCTCGCATCTCAAGCTCTCCTCTTCTTTGGCCGCAGCCAGGGCTTGGGCGGCAGCGGCGCTCTCCGTCTCATTGGCACGGTCCAAGGCCGCCAGTGTTGCAGCAGCATGTCCGGCGCTCTCTAGATGATGGTCGAGCGCACGCTGGCTGGCGAAAGCGCGATCACAGTCGACACACTCATAACTCTTGACATGTTCAGCGTCGCCCTTGTGCTTGGTGTATGCCTCCACACTGGCGAAGAGTTCGCGGTGTTCATCACAATAGGAGTGGCCCGTGACGATCTGGTGCCCATCGCGCTGTGGTCGTGATGCAAAGTGCTGCTGGCAAGTTGGACATGCGGGATGCTTGTCAGACTCGTGCGCCTTGCGGCCGTCCTCGTTGGCGCACTTCTTGTTGCAGATCGGACAGACATTGCGTGGTGGTGGCGGAGGCTTTACCTCGAGACCAGCATAAGTCTTCTGGCCAGAGTGTGAAGTGTCGAGCTGATGCTGCTTGAGCGAGTTCCCATTCTTGAATGGGCGGGCGCAGGAGCAGAACAAGATATGGCCTCGAGTCTGCTGGTGGTTGTGTCGGTCTTGAGGGGTGGCGAAAGTACTACCACACAGGCACTTGAGTGCCACATCGTTGGCGTCCATCTTGAGCAGGTTAGCGGTGCGGATGCTGAGGCGAAAAAGCTTGGGGAAGGCTGCGAGTCAGAATGGAGTGCAAACAGACGACGACTGCCAAGCCAAGCCATGCGAGTGTCACTTGTGTCACGTCTGTCTGCCGGCTGCCGATCTCGAGTCGTCTCTAGCGAACGTTCGTCGACTGTCTTTTGCGCAAAGAGCCTGAGCCATCATGTAGAAGCTCCTGTCAGCGGTCTCCATCGTCCCTTACACGAATGAGCCTCGGAAGAACAAAAGGGGTAGATCAGTGAGCACTCACTGTGTTAGAAGTTTCTATTCAGTCTAGTCTCGCCTTTCCAATAGGCGTTGCAGGCGAGGCGGACCTACTGATCCTTGACGTCTCTGTGTGTTCGCCCGGCATCTCATGGACCTCCATATCCATGCCGACCCAAAACTTCTTGCCTCTCCATTCGACTTGAGAGCCGCCCCAGAATGCCCATAGCCAGATCGGTAGACAAAGCGATTCACGACCCAGCCATGACAAGAGCCATTCGCCGAAACGTCGTTGTGCCTTGTTTCTTCTTGCGAAGAATGGCGTGTCATCGTCGACCTCGATAGACGCGCTGGAGTGAAGCTTGCGGTACAGCAACCAATCCAATGCACACCAGACCGAGATACTGGCTAGCCAAACCAGGGCAAACGCAGACCATGTCTGTGGAATGCCTGCCGCAATCTCGAACCACGGCAGTGTCGTTGCGGCGAAGGCACCGTACGCCGAACAGAGGAAGCTTTCAGTTCCAGGCTCTACCCAGGTAGCGAGTATGACCGTCCACTTTCGTACACGAAGCCATCGGACTCTCCTTGACCAATACTCGTGCACACTCATGTTGGCCATGGGCTGAATGGCAAAGTCGCCAAAGCATTGAGCATGTTTGCCAATCTTCTCCCCGCGCAGCTCCTCTGGCACTTTGTTCTTCCACAACAGATCACCGATGAGATGGTCTTCGCAAATGTTTCGGCTGAAGTAGTCGATCCCGGCGTCGTTTGTCAAGCTGTTGAGATGTGACTTGCGGAACATGGTACTCTTCCCCACGATGCAAGGGGCGACCGCGACAGTGTTGATGGCTGTGTAGAACTTGGGGTGTGCCGAGGACATGAAAGCTTCTTCCAATCGTCCACCACCGATGGTAGAAGCATTGCGTTGGAAGCCTTCCTGGAAAGACGCAGATGCTGAATTGGTCGTACGGATTTGGAAGGTGCTGTCAGCATCGCCATTCAGCAAGCCAGCTGTCTCATCACCTTTCGTAGAACCAAGGATGTCAACTACCAAGGGCAGTTGATGCACCAGCTTGTACTTAGTCTTCCCACCGTGGCCTTCCAGTCTGGACACCATCCGTCCCACCACGCCCTTCGCTACCCAGACATTGCAGTCAATGACCCAAATGATATCTCCCACCGTCTCCCGGTATGCCCTACTCATATTTCTAATCTTGGGATTTGGTCCGAAAGATCCGGCACGGGTTTTGAGGACCTCGTCCTCTTCCTCCGCGAGAAGCTGAGCATCGTGGTCGGGAAAGTCTTGCAGCACTCTCTGAATTACCACGTAGGATGGGTCGTTTCGATCACTTATGCAGAAGCGAACATGCAATCTGTCTCTGGGATAGTCCTGTCGAAGTGTGGAAGCAAGGCAATCGTAGAGTCGTGGTTCGAGGCCTTTCACGGGGCGTATTACGGTGACGTGGGGAGCAGTAGAAGGGTCAATGGCTGCTGGAGGCTCTGGAGAAGAGTAATGTCGCCATCTGCTTTAATTAGATTGTGCTTGTGGACAGGGGACTGATTACATACATTTGAGTGTTGCCAATGGTACAAACCAGCTGCACCACAGCGTACCAGATGAGACACGCTGTGGCGATAGCCAGTACTACCGTGGAACGCTCATGATGATCGGACAATCCAGCTGCCTCAGCGACAGCATCCACAGGCGGCATCAAGAAGAGAAGGAATGATGATGGTCTTGGCTTGCAGTCGGGAAGTGAACTTGTTTCCGCCAATCTTCACGTGCTGACGCGCCCCGCCCGTCCCACTCCGCGATCCGAGTAAACATTGGACTTCGACATCACCACGACCACATTGACAGCCATTCTTCTCACCAAGCAACGATTTTCACGATTGGAATGTTCTCGGGTGTTCGGCGTTCTATCTGATTGCTTCTTACCTTCGCGACATGGACAGCACGATGCAGTCTAGTCCGCCTGTACGCGCGTGGACGGCAACGCGACGCGACTCGCAGCCAGAGTCGGAGTACTCACTCGACCTGGCTGCGCTGGACCTAGAGGACCCAGAAGACACGGACACGCGTATTCCTGAGCCCAAGGTGGATCGAATCTTCTCCGAGGACATTGACGGACCGAGTGACTTCACACAGAACATGGACGCGTGGATGAGAGGAGGATCGATGAAGAGAGGCACATTGAAGAAGAACCAAAAGAATACTGGCATCGATACGAGTCAGACGATACTGGAGCGAAGTGAGCATTTGGATCGCGAAGAGGTTCTGCAGCGCGACGAGATGGAGCGCGATGAGCGGCGAGTTCAGATGGAGGCGGAGAACCGCACGGGCTCTCTGCTGCGACATCAGATGCATGTTGATGAGCAATCGGAGCATGAAAATTCAGTTCGACGGAGTGCAGACCTACGACAACACGAAGTGCTTACTCGCGACTTTTCGAAAGATCAACACATCGCGACACATGACTTTTTGCAAGTTCCAGGAAGAGACGAGGACGAGCTGGAGGGCGACATTACCGAAAGCCACCACACGCCGGAAGACAGCCCGCCAAAGGTGTCAATATTGGAGAGAAGCCAGTATGAGGAAGGCTTCAGTTCAGAGTGGCAGACCGACGGTGAGGGCTCTCCGCCTCAACCTCTAAACCACAAGCACTTCTACCAACCGACTGTTGAAGACTACTACAGCGAACTTAGTCCGGCGCGGCAGGGACTTCACCAATCGTTCCGAGGGCGAAGCGTGCACAACAGTACATACTCGGCACAGAAGCATTCGCCCGCTAAGAATGGGAGTCGCAGCCCTGGCCGAGCTTCCAGCCCAACGCTCTCACCGGTGAGGTCACCAACACTGCAGCGAACCTCAACACATGGCACATACTCTGGGAACATGGACCATGAGTCGCGGCTTGAGCTGGAGGACCAATTCAAACAGCTTGACGCAAAGTGTGCCCAGCTCGAGCAATTGAATGTGGCGTTGGGACAGGCGTTGGAGGAAGAAAAGAAGGTTCGAAAGCAAGAGCAGTCTAGCCACGAGTCTTTTGCCGCAGAAGCTGCACGACGTGAGCAAGACCTGGTCGACATGAAAGAACTGGCACATCGACACAACGCAGAGTTCAGACGCGAATTTGGCGAGTTGAAGGAACAGCTACTTAACCAGCAGAAGTTGACCGACTTGGCTCGTTCAGGCGAAGATGGCAGGAAGCAGAGCCACGACGCTGAGATTGAACAACTTCGAAAGCAGCTAGAATCACAGAAAGCTGAACACGAGAAGCAGTGCAAGGCATTCGAAGCAGACCTCGCTGCTGTAAGGCGCGGTCGCGACCAGGCTGAGAAGGCAGCATTGGATCTCCGTGAGGAATTGGAGGCAGAGCGGGAGCACCACGAAGCAGAGAGACAGCGATTCCGAACGGAGCTGCAGTCAGCACATGATGACGAGGCCGCTATTAGCGAACTCGAAAGAGAGTTGCTGCAATCCAAGTCTGAGGTCGAGAACCACAAGACTGCCAAGATTGAGGCAGAGGAACAGATCAAATCGCTTCGAGAACAACTTGCTTCAGCCAAGCAAACGAACGAAGACGATGTTTCGCGATCTTCCAACGAGCGAACACGCGCAGTTGAGCTGGCCGCCAGTTTGCAGCGCCAGATGCAAGAACTCAAGCAACAGCTTCGTGATCAGCAAAGCATGCACCAGACAGAGCTCGAACGCCTCCGGTCACAGCAGAAGTCATCCTCACAGACCTCCAACCAAGAACTCGACATCGTCCGCACTCAACTCGAAGCCAAACAATCCGAGCTCAACATGGCCGTCATCGAGCGTGACGAAGCACAAGATGCTCTCGCTGGCGTGGAATCAGAGAAGCAGGCTCTACAGGACAAGATCCACAGCCTTGAGTCTGTCAACGTGGCACTTGATGCCAAAGTCTCCGAGACTATTCGCAAGCGAGAGAAGTATTGGAAGTCGAAGCTGGAAGAGGCTACTCGCGAGCGGGAGCTGATGGCTAGAACCCTGATGCATCAGTGGGGAAGACAGGAGGCCGGAGTGGATTTGCCACAGATGTATGCGTATAAGTATTCGAGTAAGAAGGCCGCGGAGGAGGGGAAGGAGAATAGTGAGCCGAGGACTGCTTCGTAGAGTCGCACGATGCATCTCAGACTCGGATGATAATGAATGACGAATGAAAGATACGCTCTTCTGGGCTGATGACCCACTGGCTACTACGCTGTTCTCTATCGCTTTGGGCTTTTCCGTGTCCTGACGGCATCACAGTCGCCCAGTCTATGCTCTGCTCACACCCTTCACCTCTCTTTACATCCGCGCCACATTCTCAAGCCTTCCCATCAAAAAAACTCACAACAGCCCACTTCCCACTCCAAGCCCACTTCCTCTTATCCCCATCAACGCCTCCATCCTGCCCCTTCCTCAACTCCTCATCCTTCCCCTCCGGCAACCCAACCACAACATCCGCCTTACAAGTCCTCAAAGCCAGAACTCTGACCCCACTTCCAGCTCCCATCGGTCCAATCGCCTCACTGAATGGCGTAGTAGGATCCCACATTCCATCCGCAGTAAGTTTCCTATAATTCAGATCACCTTTGAAAACCACCAACTCCGAACTCTTCAAATCTTCGTATAATGCTGGCGCAGTACTGGGTAGACGCCAGTATGACCCGCCTTCTGTCCAGAAAGCATTTGGTCGGAGGACGATCTGGCCTTCTTGGTAGAGGTGAGACCAGTTTTGGAAGAGAGCTTGCAAATCTGCACCCTCCTTCTCAGAGATTGGTTGGGGTGTTACACCGCGTGCTTGATCGTCTTCAGAAGGAGTCTCGTAGAAGTGTTTCGCGTTCACAAGAACAGAAAGTAAATCTGCGAAATCTTTTGGTACGACGTCGGATACGAACCAGGGGATGTTTTTTGGGTGGAGGACGATGTGGGTTGCGAGGCCGGATTGGAGGAGGTAGCCGGCGAGGATGAGGTCGACGAAGAGTTCGAAGCCGGCGTTGTCGAGGACGATGTCGACTCTGCGTTCTTTGGCGCCGGAGGTTTGGGCTTGTTTGAGGATGGAGAAGGCTTTGTCAAAGTCATTCACGAGAATTTTGTCTTCGTTGGCTTTGCGGGCGTTGGAGCCTTGGAGTTTTTGGATGTCGTCGTAGCTTAGGTTTGTGAGGAGACTCAGGTCTGTTGCGTTGCCCCAAAGGCAAATTTCGGACATCTCGACGAAGAGCAATTTCTCCGCTTGAGTGCGTTCCTCTTCTGATGCTGTTGCGAGTGCAGATTTGTTCGACTCAAGCTGCTTTGTCAAGTCATTGTATCTGGCCGCGAGCTCAAGAACAGCAGGTCGAGAAGAGCGGAAAGTGGCTGTCTTCTGCTTTGAGAACACATCGTAGCTCTTCCAGTGCTTGGAAAGAGCGAAGATGGTTGCCATGCGGCGGTACAGGTAGCATTCGGCGTACAGCCAGGCGACATCGTGCCATTTGGGATTGCCTCGCTGTTCAAGTTCGTGGTTGTAGGCTGCGATGTCTGAGCCGCCATCATCGGTGAGGGGTCTGATACATGTCAGTGATGCTCATAGTGACCGTTTGTCATCTTGCACTCACGTTAGTTGTCGATTATGCTGCAGCTCATATTTTAGAGTTGCGAGCTCATTTGTGATTTTCTTGCCCTCTTCAAGCTTGGCTGGATCTGTCTCTTTCGACACAGCTTTGTGCACATCATCAATGGCTCCAGTCTGGTGAGGAATAGTGAGCTTGATACCCTGTCAGTCATTTCTGTCCATTGGTTCTTACCAGAATCACCGGCCATCGCTCTCTGGCAGAAGTCCAGGCGAAGGAGTTGGGATCTGCTGTTGAAGATTGCTCTGGTCTCGAAGTCAGGCACTTCCTCAGAAGGCAGAGCAGTTGCGTTACACTTACTAACTTTGGCGTCGGTCTCCATCTTCGGGGCTTGTCTATGTCTATGTTTGTACCTTTCTGCAAGTGACAACCAGAGTCGTCGAAATATTGAAGCCGACATCGGAATTCCCGTTTCGGTCTGCCGCTTGGTGGGGGTGGGGTGGGGTTTCCCCAATGATGACATTGAATTGCAAAAAGATGCAGCATTAGAAGTTGCAACCATTACATGGTAGCAGACATCTTCTCTGCATCAAACCAAAGAATTTTTCCCCCCTGTGCAGAAACCCTCTGATACGGTGCTGCTGCTCAGGTCGATTCTGAGGTTGCATGGCAAGGCGCAGAAAACACAGCTACTTTCGTTCTGACAATAACATCGCTTCATCCGCTACGAAACGACAGGCTACGCCATATGCACCCTAACGATCGCTCAGCAGGTCTCTCAAACCAAATTCACAGTCTAGGTCGATTCCACTCTATGCTGTTCCGTTCCAGTCAAAGGCGTCTCACTAAGTAGAGTCCCTATCTGCTCCCTCCCAAGACTTATCCCATCCTCGGAATCCAACAGCAACCTCTCAAGCAAATCGATCGTCCGCGCTGCGCAGCGTAAAGCTCTCTCCTGAGCACTTCTCTGGAAATCGACTCTTATGACGAAGGCGTTCCGTTCGAAACTTTGACTGCCCTATTCACATCCACGTCAGCGCCCAGTCACTCTCAGAGTCAAGAACCGCCTCCTGGCAATATGGAAGGTATCTCACCTCATGCATATGCACATCCCTCCCCCTAGCCCTCTCATCCTCCCCCATCATCTCCTCCCTCCTCCCTCCTTCCTCTCGTCCAAGCAAAATCGAAACCCTCCAATACAATCCCTCCAACCATATCCAATCCACACATCGACAGAACAAATCGCTCACATCTTCAATCCAATGCATACATTGAACCTTGAACTCTGGCGTCCAAGCTGGGAATTTCACAATGAAACCTCGCATGATGATGGGTAAAAGTTCGCGTCGGATTTGTTGGGAAGTGGAAGCGATGGCGTCGATGGCGAGTTGTTGCTCGGAGCGGTAGTCGAGGGGTGAGAGAGGCCATGCGAGGCGGAATTGTAGGCGGCCGGAGTGTAGGCGGACGAGGGAGGAGCCGATGAGGTTGGAGGTTGCGTGGGAGTAGATTTGGAGGCGGAGTTCGGGTGGGAGGGTGAGCAGGGTGGGTGGTTGTGGTGGTTTTGGTTTGGTTGTGTTGTTCGACGAGTTGTCTGGTTGCAGTGGTTGGTCGTTGTCTTCTGCTTGTAAGTCGACCTTTGAAAGCGTTGTCGCTAGATCAGAGGGATCCATGATTGTGACTGCTCCGCTAGATAGACTTGATAGTAGCGATAGCGATAGTATCTTTAGAGAGTGTTGTATGCTGAGTAGCAGGTTTGCAGCTTGGTAAAGAGAGTATGGTATGCTGCAAGTCAACATAGAGTTCGAGGATGTAAACAGTCAACTACCACGCACGACACGTTAGTCAGGAACAGACTTCGGTACCTGATAGTCCTTGCCTCGTCGGTCTAGCTTTAGGCGTGGCAGGTTCGAAGCCATGGTCCTAAATTCCATGGTCTGTCCAGGCGGCGTGTGTTAGTACCGCAGTGACCGTTCCCAGTCACGCATGACCTTTCGTGATCATGCGAGAAACGCCGCACAAACATTCATGCTGGGCGAATGGTATGTAGTAAGTCAATGCGTCCAGAGCTCAGTGCCATGCATCTGGATCTTGCGTGCACATGGGATAACATTGGTCCCTTTCATACATTCGCTCGAATAAGGTTCATGGTCGCTTCAAGACCGGTCAACGTAGTCTTTCATTCTGCCGTGCACTTCATGATACTCGTGTCATTCCTCAAGCCACTGCCATCCGTCTCCACTATCGCAACGCATTGTAGTTCGCTTCCGGGAACTGGAGGTGGCCGTTCGGGTTCGCTGGATCATAGCCTGTCGGGCTCAGAGCAGACGGTGCCATGTGGTCGTCATAGCTCGCCGGCGCATAGGCGGTCTGCGTAGTCGAGTGATAGCTCGTTCTCCTTCCAGGATGTGCCATTCCGTCGGCGTCTGTGTGCGAGTATGTGTCCGAATCTCCTCTTCTGTGACCTCCTGTTCCAAGCAAGCCTTCTCTGTCTGCGGTCGGTGCAGTCTGCCCAAGCCCAAACCTGTCGGTATTGTTGCCATTCAAGTCTTCGGTGTCCGTTGACCACGGGTCTGCTGTCTTGTCCGTGATCGAATCCGAATCTCTTGCACTTCCCGCTGGGTTCCTCTTGAACTCATTGATGGGTACAGCGCCTGTTTTCTTGTGCTGCTTGATGGCGTAAATCGCAATCGCAGCTGTGAGTGCAAAGAGCAGGAACATCACGACTCCCAGCCCGACAGTGGCTTTGCTGACGTTGCATTTGCTGACACTGCCATATGCGAATGACTTGCAAGATCCGTCTTTGATCACTTCGTCGGCGCGTTTGGGTGTGTCCGTGTTCGAGTCGGATTTCGTGTCGGTCTTTGTCTTGCCCTTTGAGATTGCTTGGCCGTTCCATACTGCTACAGCAATGGCAGCGGCGAACCATAAGATGGCGAAGAGGACGTCAACGGTTGCGATTGCCCAGACATTGTTGAAGCGCCAGGCACGCGACCACATTGGTACCATAACCTGATAGATTACTGCTGGGATCGTGAAGAAGCACTACCGTCTGGTCAGCCAGTCCCGTACACATCTGTCGAGATTTGTGCGTACCAGTGCAAAGTAGAAAGCAGTCTGCCCACCATATCCGCCCGACTTGGTCATGACAGCCAAAGTGAGGCATCCTGCCACAAAGACTAGCACACTCTGGAACAGGTGAGTACCTGCCTTCACCCGCTGAAGCTTCGTCTGTGGTATCCGCATTTTGATGTTCGAGTTGCTCGAGGCAGCAACGTAGCAAACTTTGAAAGAGCAGTTAGAACTGCAGAAGAGGCAGGCAATGGAACTCGCTCTTCTATAAGGCTACTGTCTCAGACATAAGCAGTAAACAATTCGAGACAGATACGGCGCCTCGGACAGGGGAGCACTTCTCAGCTTGCGTGGCTCGAAGGCTTGTTGCTGAGCCACTTTCGTCCCGAATGCTGCGATGGGGCTGTGGATCCTCTGCTTTCGTCCTCGGAATGAATGCCAGGTGCAGTTCTGTTCACGGAGGCTTTGGTGAATATTTGGTATCGGCGATATTCGATGTGGCCATGATGAAGAGGCCGCCGGCGCGTGCGAAGTGGTGACGCTCGAAAAGTCGCGCTGTTGTGGAGATGTCGTGAAGAGCAACCACCCAGACATGGGTCGCGGCCCGCCAAACTTCGACCAGGATGATGGCGTCGACCTCACCTGCTGTTTCTCCAGCACCGACTTCTTGCTGCCACCAACATCATCTATATCGGGTCTTGTTCTACCCGCCGCCGAGCTAGGATCTTCAATTGGCATGCTTCGCCTTCGTGGCGCGTGTCTTCTCACACAAGAGGATCCTGAGGCATCACCCAATGGAAGAAGAAGTCTTGTCAGGCAGTCAACAAGCACCTGGACATCAGCTCACTCCATGCAGCTCCTGTCAAATGCAAGACTGCCAAGCCGAAATGGATCTTCAGCCAGGAGTACTGCGCTCCAATTGTTTCACCAGAAGACGCCACAAGCATAGGAAGGCATGAAATTCAACCGATCGAGGCGCCTGTTTTTCGCCTACTGCTGCGGGAAGGCCGGGAGCATGTCATTCTGGAATCATGCTTCGCGCAGTGGATGAGGTAGAGGCGCTTCCTTGGCTTCGCGGACCAGCTCGACGTCGGAGGTGACCAGGTTTTGGCGATCGTGCACGCCAATATCTCGTGCAGTTCTGGGTGCTGCCGAACCTCCCTTCGACTGCCTTTTCCGTGGTTGCGGCTCGTTACGTTGCGCCTCCGTTTGTTGTGTCTGCAGCGAGCATTTTAGCTGTGGTGAGTGGTGGGTAGTCAGTGAGCAGCACCAATCGCGAGCTGCATTCCACTCTTCGCGTCGCACCGCCTCTGGAATGTAGTTCATGCAACCACTTCCCAAATTTCACCTATCAGGGTAAGCACATTTCGACGCGATGGCTGGTAAAGGAACCACAACGCGACCAACCACTATGCCGACCATATGCAGCATGAGACCGCTGTCTACTGCATTTGCCTAGCTTACACCTCATCCACAGCATCATTACCAGCAGCAGTCATAAACCGGCGCAGCAAGATCACAAACAACATCTTTCCGGCAGTGAAGAATCACGATCTTTCGGTCATCATTGCGGACTTTGCTGGGTGGCCTCGGCCATGGGCGTATCAGAGTCACGCGATTTGCAACAACTACAACCGGCACGAGCGCAAAGGAACCAGCTTGGACGGATCACGATTGTTGTCTGTCAAAATGCACTCCTGTGGGCGGCATTGTATGTCGTCGCAAGCACAATCTTCCTCCTGGTCATCGGAGCTATAGACACACAAGCGATTCCTTCTGCGGTAATGTATCTGGTGGCAGTAAGGGATACTTCGCATGGGCCGCTGGATGGAAATTCTGACATATGCTACAGGGCATCTTATCATTATTCTACCTTCTTCTGCAAAACATCGCAACTCACCTACGGACAAGAGCCCGGAACATGATCGATGGGGAACGAGTCGATGGCTATCAGTCACTTGCTGCGCACACCTTGCCAATACTAGTCACGATATGGACAATAGCCAGTGGGCTGTGCATTACGCTTACTGCGGCGAGACAACCTCTGTGCACTCTTGGGACCAGCTCACGGAATATGAATTCGGTGGACCATGGCCACGTGTGCATCATCAACCGAGTTGCCATACTGGCAGGCCTTGTCGGCATGTGAGTCGATACGCTGCGAATCGAGCGTCTGTACTCATGCTGATGGTTTTGTCAGGATTGCTACGCTGATTCTCATCCTGCTCGTGCGGCGAGTAAGCGGAGCGAATGGATGTCATTTGCTCGGAATAGTGCCAGAACACAAACTGCTACCTCTTTTCCTGGCCCACAGGGAGCGAGCGCTTCGAACCATGCCATCCGAAATGTCATTCAAGTGCCGCTCATCAACTTCGATTTCGTCCAAAGCGATGGTCTCGAGAGAAGCAGAGCATGAACCTATGCCGGTCGTTACCGAACCATGGCTGCCGCCGAGGCCAACGAAACCGGATATCAGTTGCAGCAAAGCTGCCATACCTCCCTCGCTCTTGCATGCACGACCATCGATGTCCTCGATACGGTCGCATACAAGCTTACACCTACCACCGCCACCAGCCTCACCTCTACCACCTCTACCAGCTTATCTTCCCAATCGTTTGCATGCCGGCAGCACAATGCACCGAGCTATATATCCGCCTCGCTCATTTTCTCGTCCTGTACCTGTCAGGCCTAGTCGAAGCGACGATACACTCGATCTACTACCGCCACCACCAGTAGCGCTTTCCTCCGCCAACCTGGCCGTCCTCTCGCGAAGACGAGCATCCTTGTCAAGCATCTACAGTCGCGACACAACAGGCGAATCTCAAGTCTTACCCAAGGCAAACCCCTTACCTTCGCTCACCTCGAGCAGTCGGAGCTCTAGCTCAGGCAGCGTATTGACAATTCAGCATAGCCCCGTGAATGCAGTACCTCTGCACGACCAACCACGATCAAAAATGAGTTTCGACTCGTCTACCGGTAGCGCTGCAAACACGCGTTCCCTCAGCAGCGAATGTAATACAGTACTCACTTTCGAGCCTGTGGCACCTTTGCAGATTAGGAAATCGACAGTGCCCCCTCAGAATGCTTCGGAACAGAAATTGAGACACTACGCGGAGAGTCAAAGTCGGATTCGACAGACAAGTTATACCCCGTTGATGCAGAGTGGTGTGAGGTGTCCTGAGAGGTTTCGATTTGAGTAGAGGTGGTGCAGTGTGGTCTCATGATGGGAGAAGGGATGATTGATATTTTGTTCAAAGTTTACTGCTCATAGGGTGCGATGAATGCAGATAAGCAGGCTATTTTTCTACACGCTTCCATGTCTCAAACAGCTTTTTGTAGCGCTAGTCCGCCGCTTCTCTCGACGAAAGAGCAGTGACGTTGTTGAATTTTCGGAGAAAGAGCTTGTATTTTGCGATCGGCTATACCTAGAGAACTCGGATTTCCGACAATCCCGCATACCATGCTGCTGGCATTGCAACCTCTTGGAAGCTGAGGAGATGCTATGTTCTCCTAGAAAGGTATGCTTCTGGCAATTCGCTTTTTGAAATAAGGTCTGAGCACGCAGGGTCTCAGTCAGTCTCGACATACGTGTATGAACAAGCTAATTTTCAATCCTCGGCACGCCATCATTACGTGTTGCTAACTGTAGTGATCTCTGGGAGTTTGGAAGTCTCCATCTTCGCAGACAAAAGTGTGCTTCACAGCGATTCAATGTGTTTCAGGCCACCCATCCAAGGTACCACTGGGTTATTCCTTCATCGACGAACGACCATTTCCGAAGTAACGTGGACGTCAAGGCCCAAGTCTTCGAAAAGCTTAGTTGACTTCGTCTCCTGCTCCCGACGGTATACCTCCAGATTTGTGCCCGCTGGAAGGTTCGCAAACAGCCAGCTCGCCCACAGATCAAACACCAGATGGATGTGAATGGTGCACTTGAGCCTGTTCTGTCTCTCTGCTTTCCCTCCATAGCCATAAACCAGCAGCACTTCCGCCAGAACCTGCCACATTGATTCGCAATCAGGCGCGCGACAGTTCGAGCCGCACACGATAAGTAAGTTCTGGATGGCAGCGCGATTCTTCTCGCTCGTAGAATGGAGCCATAGTTCAATCTCCCACACTCGGTCGGCGATATCCCATCGGGTTTCTCTCCAGGATTCTGCTGGAATGACCTCGAAGACGAACTCGTTGCAGTGGTAGAACATCGTCAGACTCTCGTCGCGGATTTGGCGACAAACGCGGGTGATCGGTGGTTGAATAGCTTTGTGGTATCCAGGAGATCGGGCGCAGACAGTCAGAGGCTTATTGTCTGAGACCACTAGTCGATAGATCTTGTTTCGCAGCTCGGCGGGGAGTTTCTCGAGTGGCGAGTTCTCCATGGTGTTAAGAGGCAACGGCAATGGTTGAGAAGGAGACGCCCAAGACGGTGGTCAGGAATCAGCACGTAGGACTCGTTGTAGCGAGCTAAGGCTTGAGGGCAAGCTGAACGATATCTAGGGCCTTTGATGGGGCTGGTTCAGTAGAGCACGAAGGTGACAGTTGGGATGAGGTTAGGAGAATTTTCGTAAATGCCTCTGTCTAATATGGAAGATTCATGTCGCCAAAGGTGAATCGCCGGGCCGAGCAGCGCGATTCACTCATGTGCCTCCAGTGATTGTGCCAAGACCTTTCTCGCGACGCCCAAAGTACTCGTCCTGTGTCCATATCGTCCTCCATGAACGACTGATGATCTCGTAAATTTTCGACCCTAGCCCATCGGAGCTTCTCGTTGTAATGTTTAACAAAGTCTCATGTAGCGGACGCGTATCAGCTTCATGTATTCTTTCCGGCTACCAGAATGTGAAACATTGGCATGGCTCGTACAGCCAATCCTTGGGGCTGCGCAAATGCTGCTCGATCCAACACCTTTACTGTTCTTCATGGACTCGAGCGCTCAATAAGTCCAGCATGCCTTGACAGTTCCCGCATCTCTCAAAGTGCAGAGATGGCAGGAACTGGAGATCGGCTTCGACATTCAACCCAAGATCACTGAAGAACCGCCGCGTATACTCCTTCTCGCCCTGTATGAACGCGGGAATCTGCGGACCGGTGTAGCACATTCTCCAGAGATACTCATAATCCGCATAATCAGTGGCCTCGCTGATATTGTGCACGACCGCATCGAGCTTCTGATTTTGACCTTCGCGAGCATAGCCACATTGCTTTAACGCCTGAGCGAGCGGTCGCCAATCTGTGTACTCAGCATCCTCGATTTCAGGCTTGCAGATGACGAGTTTTGAGTGTCTGATTGTGTCATGATGCTTCTGGCTCGTACATTGTAACCATGCTGAAACTTCCTTCGTTCTCTGGTGGATGCTGTCGGACTCGACATAGTCTCCCCAAAACATGGTTGTGATGAGCTCCATGACGAAGGTGTTGGCGTGATAGAACATTCCAAGTGATTCTTCGCGGATCTGGCGACAGGTACGAGTAAGGGCTGGCTGTACGGCGCTTAGTTCGGGTGCCGAGTGGTTCTTGCAGACGACCAGAGGCTTCTCGGCTGAGACTACTAAACGGTAGACCTCATTTCGCAGTTCGGCGGAGAGCTTTCCCAAGGGCGAGTTGTCCATAGTGTCGGGAGGCAGTGGTTCGGTCGAGGAAAGGAGAGGTTGATGGGATTTGGTCTGGTCTGAGAGCAGGCGGGATAGTTTCTGAAATCTTTGCTGATGTCTGTGGCGAGCTGTAATGACAATGATGTGGACTCAAGTGAGAAGGTTCGTGGAAGGAAAGTACTTGATATGGGGAGCTCGAGCTGCGGGCGGGTGAATGACCGGGTAGGTGGCACGACTCAGTCATCATTCTCAGACGACTGTGACTAAATCGAATGCCTTATAACTAAGGTTGCAACCCTTTTAAAGGTCCACTCGACGATCTCGTTCGTCGTACATTGTTTCCCAGGTGACCTCGTCAACTTCCATGCCCAGCCTCTCGAAGAACTTCCTCGCCGTCTCTTTCCGCTGCAGGCGTTCTGTGCCAACATCAGGCAAGAAGCGCATGCTCTGGTCTTTCTCGCTCAGCCAACAAGCCATGCGCACCGTCACTTTTAGTCGGCGATTCTCATGCGCACCACCGAAACCATACGTCTGCAAGCCATTGAGCAGACTCATTTTCCAATCTCCTATCCAGCCACAATTGCCCATTGCAGGTACCCAGACTACAAGTCCCATCTTTGATATAGCCTCGTGGTACTTGTTCGTGCTGATGAAGCGTAGCCAGTTCTTGAGATCATACGCCTTCGAGCCCATTGTGTAAGCGCAGAATACGTTGCTCGCGCAATTCACACACTTCATCTCCATTGCGAAAGTGTTGGAGCAGTAAAACATCTAGATAGTCTCCAGGCGGATTTGCTTGCAGACACGGGTGAGTGGCGGCTGCGCAGCGGTTGGACCGTGGGCGGATGTGCCACCAATGGCCAGAGGTGTATCGGATTTGAGCGCCAGTTGCCAGATCTCGTTGCGCAATTCGGCGGAGAGATTGTTGAAAGGCGAATTCTCCATCGCAGCTGCAATTTGGCGATGTAAATGCAGCTTAAGAGGCGTGGTGGTGTTGATGTTGTTGTTGTGGCAACGCTGCGAAAATGAAAAGGAAAGAGTTCAGTGCGAGAGAAAGTGCGCCCAAGCTTCAGTATTTCATGTGACTAGAAGTGCAAACACTCGCTACATGTCTCACTTATCACATTACGGCTTCGTCTATCTTCCCCATCACTGCAGCTTATCGAGACATGCTCCCAAAAGTTGTCTTCATCCTCTAACTAATCAAGATTCCCAATGAAACAACGATTGCCAGGACGCCTGGAGGACTACCAACCACCCCTGTCCGGCCCTGAGAATGTTCAAGCCAGGCTAAGTCACACTGGTCAAGTACACGACGACTTTCATGTTCCCTTTGACTACGATGTCCACCTTCGCATCAACCTCAACGAGTCCCAGTCATCCTACTGTTTGAATTGATAAAATCCAGTTACTTCTACTGTGCGAATGGTTCCTGTCATTGGACGAGACTGTCACAGGGTCCATATTTTGGTCAGTAAGGCCGAATCCATGCAGTGAGATCGTTCCCCAATTGCACTGGCTTGGGAGTGAACATCGATGTTACGACCACCGAACATGCTATCATTCAGCACCAGCTCCCGTCCATTTTCTCCCAAACGACCTCAACCTCAAATTCGAGGCTATCGAAGAACGCCTTCGTCTCCCTCTTGCGCCTCTCACGGTAGTCTTTGAAGTCACCGGTTGTTGCACGCAGGCATGCGATCACGTTCATCCTAGGGTTCGCGCCATCTTCAACCAAACCGAATCGTTCCAGCGCCTGCTTCAAGGCTTCCAAATCATCCTCGGCGTCTTCGAAGTAGCAGTAGTCAGGTAGGGTCATCACAAGCCGAAGATCCTGGACATTGGCGAGGTTCTTGGAAGTTGTGCACTGGAGCCAATGCTCAATTTTGTCAATTTTGTCAAGGACCCATCTGTCGGGGTCGGGAGTCCAGTGCGTGTGCGCCGATATTTCTGCGACAAAGGTATTGCAGTGGTAGAACATTTGTAGGTTTTCTTCGCGGATTTGGCTGCAGACTCGAGTTATTGGTGGCTGTCTGGCTTTACGGAGTTCGGAGGGCCCGGAGCAAATCGCCAGTGATCTGTCGGCTGAGAGTACGCGCTTGTAGATGTCGTTCCGTAGTTCTGCGGAGAGCTTGCCGAAGAGTGAGTTCTCCATGGCGGCGAGAAAAGTGGGCTTGATCACGAGAGGCTTGCTGAGCTGAGTTGGATGGCTTGAATGCCTTTTGCCTAAATCGAGCCTTGGTGGGCAGTGCTGCGATGGGGTGATACTATTGAGATGTTAGTGCGAAGGTAAGCAAAGTAGACAGATTAGTATTGGAGAAGAAAACTAGGTCCTGGAGAATCCTACAGCGCAAGTGATGTGCGAAAGTGAATGACTTTTCTTCGACTGCATAATCTCTTTGTTCCGGCTGTTAGTGCAGTGTTCTGCAAGAGAAAATTCTCGGCTCCCAGTTGTTCGCTCCACCAGTATGATCATTCACACAGCTCATCCTACCAGGGCTAAGGGCCTGCCTCTCTGTAATCGTGACACATTCATTGCGGCTCCTGCAAAGGGGCACGACAGTGACTGCAGTTACTCACATCGTGAGACCACATCTTCTTCCAAGTTACCTCGACCTCTAGACCTTGCTCTTCGAAGAACTTTCTCGCATTTGTCTTCATTTCCATGCAACGCTCGTCGGCAGACCCTCCGTATACCCATAACAGCTCATCATCAGTGGTGTACTCAGAGACCAGGTGTACAGTCACTTTCAGTTTCTGCTGCCCTTCGATTCCACCATAACCACACTCTCTCAACTTCTTCACCAGAGTTTTGATGTTGTATGTTCCGACGTGTTCCTCCTCATAGTGGTCCCAATCGTCTGCATACGTAGAGACCATGACTTTTACTTTCTTGATGATATCGTGATGCTTTTGGCTGGTACATTCTAGCCATTCTGAGGCCTCATACGTTCTTCTCTCGAGTATTTCGCGCTGGCTGCAAGGTACCGGCATGTCATATTCGCCCCAGGTCTCATATTCGGGTTCGTAGGGGAAGTTCCACAATATATAGTCATCCCAGTCCCATAACCGGGACGAAATCATTTCAATAACAAAAGTGTTGCAGTAGTAGAACAGTTCGAGGGCTTCGGCGCGGATCTGCCGACAGACGCGGGTAAGAGGCGGCTGTATCGCCGTCGAGTCAGGATTGGGATGTTCGCTGCATATTACTAGAGGCTTATCCTGTGCAAGCACGAGTTCGTAAATCTCGTTGCGCAGTTCGGCAGAAAGCTTGTTGAGCGACGAGTTCTCCATGTTGATAGCGGTCGGCGATGCGGTCGAACAGATAAATGCGGACTCGAGTGGCCTTGATAATGAGTTGATGCGGGGTTGATGAGGCGAGTGCTCTCTGATGGAACCCAGCTCTGAGGGCGCGGCGTTGAATTGGAGGTGTTGCTATCGAGATTCAGGTAAGAAGGTAAGTGAAGAAGTGCGCACAAGCTTGGAGTCTAAAGAAAGGGGACCGCTTACTGCAAACGCCACCTCAATACAAACGCTTATTTGAGTAACAAAGTCAACAGTCGATCAAATGCGCAGAAGCACCACAAGGTCGTCTGGCTCCGAATGCACCCCCTTTACGAAGCCCACGGCTATCCACTACCCTGTCTCTCCAGTCCCTGCGACTTCTCGCCAACTGCACATCTTCAAGTCGTCCGGCCCGATGCCCACACCATCTCAATCCCCAGACCTTCAGCTTCGAAGAACTCCACCGCGTCCTTCTCCTTTTGCTCAGCGTACGCAGCGGCCTCACCTGCTGAGCCCGAGCGTGACATCCAATCGAACATGTCTTTATTCAGGCGCACAGTCACTTTCAGTTTCTGCTCCTCCTCATGCTTGCCATGATAGCGGAAGCTTTCCAGTACCTCCATCAAAGCTCGCCAGTCTGGCGAATCTCTGCTTTCGATCAAGGACATGTCGATCGTCAGATGCAGATCGCGGATCGAAGCATGATGCTTGCGCTCCAGCCCAAAAAGCCAAGCCACTACTTCCTTCTGCTCGCGCGCGAGGTTTGGGCTTGCCCCGGTTGCGCAAGGTCCGCAGACCTCGATGAGGAATGTGTTGGTATGATAGAACATCGTGAGAGTCTCCTTGCGAACCTGGCGGCAGACCTTCGTGAGCGCTGGCTGAATTCCCGTTGGCGCGCGTGAAGTTCCACCTGGGTATACAAGCTTGGAGCAGATGGTGAGTGGCTTGTCAGCTGTGAGGGCCAGCTCGTAGATTTCGTTGCGCAATTCCGACGAGAGTCGACCGAGGGGTGAGTTCTCCATTGGAGCTATGGCGTGCGGGAAGCGATCTGGTCGAGTCTGGTCCAGTGCGCGGTCTTTCACGCGCACACTGATGTATGCAGAGTTCTTCGTTCGGGGTGAAGTAACGAATGGGTAACCGGTTGTAATTACTTTGCTGTCGAGTATTGCCTGTGAAACAGCAAGGTAGTGTGTGACCAAAGGTGAAACTTGGTGCACTGGTGAAAATAAAGCAAAACATTTATCGGAGAAACTTGCCGCTGTACCTTAGTCTTGGCAGTGAGACACGAAGTGAAGCAGACGCCCTGAGCACTGCACTGTCCACCATAGTTCTCGCTCATAATCGCGTATCAATTGCTTACAGGCTGCATTCATAGGACACTTCCTGACGAGGCATGAGCATCCCACGCAATTGTGCACCACATCCCAGCTTTTCCAGTCGAACGCCAAAACTCCATCGCTAATCCCACACAGCGAGATCGTATCATCTCTTCAGGTCTCCGTCTATTGTCCGAGCACAGTCTTATCCTCTGTTCCATTGTCAGCAGCGTCCTTTGTTCCTCCATCTATTTTGTACTCACTCTGCTGAGTCAGGAGCAGACCGTAACGCTTCTTCAAGGTGACTCTGTGTCTATGAGTCGCATCAGCATCGCGTCTCGCGTCATTGATGTCGCGCCCAAGCGATTTCTGCATACCTCGAGTACTTGTCATCTGGTGAAAATCTGGCTGGATGCGCAGACTTCGTTACTTCGCTACCGACGACCTTCTTCAAGGTGTAGACGCGCTTGCCATTGGCATCGAGAGTGTACATGAGATGCATAGTGACTGCTTTCGTAGTTTTGTCGCGTGGGAATGTTCGTTCGGTCTGCGGTGTTGAGGTGCTGTCGCAATTGCTGTCGTCGCAAAAAGTTAGAAGTGAAGCTCAAGAAATCTCGAGGAGAGCTAGGATCTTGGCTCTGCCCGTCGGCCCGACTATTCCTCCGGCGTTCATGAACAGCTCGCAACTACGCAACTTCACCCTGCCTTCGTTCCATTGCGCTGCACACAACACAAGCGTCGCTGAACAAGATGCACTTCCAATCGATCCTCGGAGCTCTTTTGCTACTCGTCGCTCCCGGCATGTCACAATTCTTCAACTTCGGCAACATGTTCGGCCAGCAACAACAACATCAAGAGCCACAGAACATGGGCAGCGACAGCGACTGGTACCAGCAGAATTACGAAGGAGGTAAGCGCATTCGAGCCTACACGATTCGACTCTCTGGTCTGGCAGATGTTCCAGACTGACCGCTTTCTTCCAGCCCGCTGCGACAAATACCTCTGCCCGCACACCCTCTCCTGCGTCCACTTCCCACACCACTGTCCCTGCGCATTTCCCAAGACCGAGGACAAGATCGAGTTCGGAGAAGGCAGTATGGCTTGCGTTAGCAAAGGCGGATTCAAGGAAGGCGAGTCGCTGAGGAAGATCGAATTGGCGAGGAAAGGACTGTTATAAAAGTGTGATTAGGCGAAGGCGTTTTGGAGAGCACTAGATGGGGAAGCATTGTATCACGATACCCAGAATCTGAAATGACATGAGATTTTGCATCTTTCGTCTCCAGCGTTCTGGTTCCAGGGAAAAACTACCTCAAGCACATCATGGGCTTATGTGGTCACACCGAGACTGGGACATCCGCCGCGAACAAGGCTACAAAGGGCACGAGTGACTTGTTAGTCGCATTCAACGCTCTGGCGCAGGACGATACGATCGTCCGCGGCTCGATGGATCTCTCGTGAGTCAATGCCGCTCTGGGAGTCAGGTGCAACAACTCGGCCTCCCACTGGGCTGAAATACGTGCTTCTACCTGCATCATGAAAATGAATGTCATTACTGTGAATGACCGACCGATATTTCCCGACCCTTACGCCATGCTAGAACGCTCTTCATCCTGATTCCGTGTCCGTGTCTGCGTCGACTTCATGCCAAATGCAATCACTCTTGTCATCCTCGCTTTCCTCACAACACGTGATCACGCCCAACTCAAGCATTTCATCAATGCCTTCAGAAGGCTGTTCGTTGCCGATTGGTACTCCGCCATCGTGTTGCTCCTACTTCCACGGCTTGGCCTCCATACCATCGGGTGGGGTAGTCTCAACCGGGCCCTTGGACACTTCTTCCCAGTTGGTGGACAGAGCAGTGCCGTTAGACTCAGTGTACGACTTCATCATGGCACGCTGCGCCTCTGGACTGGCTCCCTTGAAGAGTTTCTTGAAGAAATGGTTGGCCTCGTCTCCGCCTTCATAGTCGTCATCATCTTCGACCGCGCCAGGCTTCTCACTCTTCGGCATTGCCTCCTTTGCAACCTTGTCCCAATCCTTTGGTCCTTTCTTTGACGAGGTCGGGTAGGACGGACCCTTAGGAGGTTCCGACAAGACTGCGTGCCTAACAGCCTCGTCGGCGTTGTTATCGCCGCCAGCGACACTGTCAGCTTTGGGAGCGTCCTTTTGCGGCTCATCGCTTTCCAGCTTCCGCCATTTAACACCTGGCTGTGCTTTGGTGAGAATGATTTCGACCTTGCTAGGGAGGACGCGTGTTATGCTCCTCTCTGGATTGATTGGTGCGAAGAGTGGCTCGATATGAAGGTCATAGCTCGAATTTGAGCCTGTAGGGAAGGTGACACTGAATGCGCGCTCCTCAAAATGAACGACACATTGGCTCTTTGGTACACCCTTTGCCATGAGGGTGAAGTAGATGTTCTCAGTGTTCTGATACCAATCGTAGCGAACCTTGTCTGCTGGCGTCTGCTCGGGGGCAACAGCGGCTGCAGGAGGTACAACTATGCCTGCCGGTCTTGCTGCTGGTTTGCTAGGTATCTCAGCAATGGTAAGCTTTCGCTTGTCGTCGTATTCGTCGAGCTTGGCCAGATCCATCTTGGTCTTGTTAATCCACATTTCGGCCTGCTTATGCTTCTCGTCACGCTGCTTGACCAGATCGAGGATGAATTGAGCATCACCTAGGCGGCCAAGCTTGTAGAGCGCTACTCCACGACGAAATTGAGCTTCTGTTATGAGCTCTTTCCTCGCACGTGAAATTGCGTTCAGTACTCCCTGCTCGGCATCCGCAAGAGCCGCATCAAAGCTCCCCGCTCTCTGGTAGGCCATGGAGCGTTGTATGTAAAAGTCTGGTGAAGTTGGGGATTCCTCGATCGCGGCAGTGTAGTCCTGGATGGCTTCTTCATACTTTCCAGCTTCCAGGGCTTTTCTGCCACGCGCGGCACTGGCAGCCATGATTGCACAAGATTTTGATGTAAGGATCTCTTGGTACTATCTGTAGAAGTGAGACTGGTATCTTTTCGCTTCTCGTCTCAGTGCTTCGGCTTCGACTTGCTCTCTGCGATGCTCTTCCAGCTTGAACCGGTATGTTGCTCTGACCTTGCGTGCCTGCTGAAGCCAAGGCACAGGATTGAGGAATTGATATGCACTTGGGACAAGATAACGCCTGAAACCTGCCGATTGGATCCTGAACTGGTAATTTTGCCCCTCCCGGTGCTGTCGAGCTCGCGTGACTGCGTGGATCCAGAGAGGGTGCTTTTCCGACCGCTCAGCCAGAGGATGCTCCTACGAAAACTCTATCTTGGCGTTGGAATTCTCTTTTGAATATACGATGACTGGAAATGAATTGATCGTGAGGTGTGGGTCGTGAAAGATGTAGGTCAGGAAGATGGAATCGAAGTCGGACTTCTAGAAGCTAGAAGGTGCAGCCACAGGCGCCACTTCACAATCCCTGCAGGCGGCGCAGCTGCTGCCTGAGGTTTCCACGTGCAACCAGTCACCTCACTTGCCAATTCTGTTCACAATCGATCGAGACAAGCATTCATCATGTCTCGCATGTCAGTACGGACCTTTTTGGTCACAGCAAAGAGATATTTACAGCAAGCCATCAAGGATCAAACGCCCACCTCATTCGTCATCGGAAATGAATCCGCAGATCTAGACTCCATCACCTCTGCACTCGTCTATGGTTACATACAATCAAGTCAACTCGAATCAAAACGCACTGGCAAGCTATGGATACCTGTGACCAACATTCCAGCATCAGATCTCGCTCTCAGGCCCGAGCTCACTGCTCTCCTCAAGTATGCAGACATCAAGCCATCCGAACTCATCACGCTCGATGACCTAGGGCCCGAGCCACTCCCAGCAGACAAGACAGAATGGACACTAGTCGATCACAATTCCTTTCTGGGTGATCTGGGCAAAACCTACTCCTCACGCGTAGTCGCCGTAATCGACCACCACGAAGATGAAAGCAAAGTACCATCCACCGCCACACCACGCGTGATAAACAAATCCGCAAGCTGTAATAGCCTCGTCATCAATCATCTCCGTCCCAGCTGGCAAAGTCTCGACTCCATGGTCTCATCCACAATCGGCTCCGCGCAAGCAGACTCTCGCCTAATCGACGACTTTCCCTACGCCTCAACCTGGGACGCTCAAGTCGCAAAACTGGCCCTTGGCTCCATTCTCATCGACAGCATCAACATGAAAGCTAAAGAAAAGATTACTGAGCATGATACCAAAGCTGTGAGATTTCTGGAAGCGAAGATCAACATCTCGCATAAGTTCGGAAAGGACTACGATCGAGATCGATTCTTCAATGAGATTAACGATGCCAAGTCTAATATTGATGAGCTGTCGCTGCGAGATATCCTTAGGAAGGATTACAAGCAATGGCGAGAAGGCGAGCTGGAGTTAGGTATCAGTAGTGTGGTGCAAGACGTGCAGTATTTGTGGAAGCGGGGCGAGGAGCTTGATGAGGTGGTCAAGAAGTGGGCACAGGAAAGAGAGCTCAATCTGTTTGCGATCATGACTGCATACAACAATAACGAAGGCTTCCATCGGCAATTAGTGCTGTACGCGCTGGACGAGAAGGGGAAGAACGCCACCGAAAAGTTCGCGGCGAATGCCCAGGACTTGCAATTGGAGGACGCGAAAGATGGCGACTGGAAACAGGGCAAGGAAGGATTCGTGCACTACCACTTCTGGGATCAGCATAATCTTGCAGCGAGCAGGAAGCAAGTCGCGCCCTTGCTGCGACAGAACATGAGCTAGATGCAGAAATGCCATTGTTCAGACTGATCACTGCTCCGCCGTCGTTGGACATTGGTGGTATCAGAATATACAATGTAGCCTGGCAAATTATTGGCTGTGAATCTTAATCGGCCCGTTCACCATTTCAATCATGTTCTACTACACAGTCAATTAGCTGCAGACATGTCCTGATCTAGCCCTTAGGAGCATCGCTTTGAAGCGGCGAAGCAGCCTCATCATCAATCTTGATCAGCACAGTCTTATGCTCCAAATGTTCTTCAATACTATAACCATATCCTTCTCTGCCTTGGCCCGAACCCTTGTAGCCGCCAAACGGCATGTCCATCGCCATCGTCGGGCTCGAGCAGTTGATGCCAACGGTACCAGATTCGAAGGCTTTGGCCACGCGGAGTGCACGATTGATGTCTTTCGTGAAGACGGCGGCGTATAGACCGTACTCTGTTGCATTGGCTTTCTCGAGAGCCTCGGACTCTGTCTTGAATGTGTTGATGTTGACAAATGGGCCGAAAACTTCCTCCTGTTGCATGTGTTAGTCGTTGAATGCTGTAGACTGCAGGTGATACTGCTTACCTTTTGAGTCTTCTCGTTCTCGTCAACGTTCGAATAGACAGTGGGTTCGATGAAGTAGCCCTTTCCGTCGACTTGCGCAGGTTTGCCTCCCGATTCGAGCTTACCCTTGCCCTCAGTGGCAGCGTGCAAGAATGTTTGAATTCTCTCATGCTGAAGCTGATCGGCTTGAGGACCTTGCTGAGTCTCTGGCAGAAGTGGGTCACCCTTCTTTGCCGCCTTGAACATTGCGATGAAAGCCTCTTTGAACTTGTCTGCAACAGATTCTTGCACATAGATCCTGCTGTTTGCAACACATGCTTGTCCCATGAGCATTTGCATCGAAGCTGAAGTTGCAGTGGCGGCCTTGACGATGTCGGCGTCTTCGAAGATGATGGCTGGTGACTTGCCACCCAGTTCGAGCACGACCTTTTTCAGGTTACTGCCAGCAGCCATTTGCTGAATCTTCTTGCCAGTCATGGTCGAGCCCGTGAAATTTACCATGCGGATGTCCATGTGGCTAGCCAGAGTAGCGCCCGATGGAGTTCCGTGGCCGTTGAGGACATTGATCACGCCAGGCGGGAAGCCAACTTCGTGTGCGAACTTCGCGCAAAGTGTGGGCTGGTTGACATTAGCAAAAGTAAACGATACCGGAGAGAACGGACCTACAGTAAGCGGAGCCTTCTCCGACGTCTTGAGCACAATTGTACAGCCCGCTGCCACAGCTGGCGCAATCTTCATGGCGAAAGAAAGTGTCCTGATGCAATGTTAATAAAACTGTTCGTCTCGGAAGAGGGTCTCGCTGGGGCCTGCTACGCAAAGCAGATCGGGCAGATGTCTTACGGGATGTTCCATGGTATGATCGCCGCTACAGGACCAATTGGCTGCCTGAAAGTCATGTTGATATAGCCAGGCGAGTTTAGACTTGTCTCCCCCTTGGCAGTATAGGCTGACTCTGCGTAGTGCTCAAACAATGATGCTGCAAAATAGCCGTCGAAGTAGGTGGAGATCTGGCAGACACCAGTCAGGCATGGATCAAGATCCTCAAGGTAGTGAAGCTCACCGGACGGCCCATATCCATGGCATTGAGTTGTGCGAGCTCGTTGTGCGCTTCTCTAATCTTACCGGCCAGTGCCTTCATAAGAGCGCCACGCTCGGCAGGACTCTTTGCAGACCATGCTGGGAATGCTTCCTTGGCTGCTGCTACGGCCTTATTCGTATCATCGACAGATGCTTCACAGATATCGGTGATCTTTTCGTGGCTGTATGGCGATTTCAGCTCGAATTTTCCATTGTCGGATGATTCGACAAATTCGCCATTGATGTAATGCCTGTATTCGATCTTTTCCGAGGGAATCGGGAAGCCCATCTTGTGTGACGAGGGTTGTAATGTTCAGAGCAGACTGACGTGGAGATGAATAGCTGGGGTGGTGGTTGATGGGATAAACATGTACTTATAGATCGCTTGTGATGGAGGCGAGCTTCTCCATCTTCAGGCCTACCATTGCATGTGATATCAGCCCAGAGTGGCATTCGGTACGCCATAATCCTGCTAGCTTATGCAAAGAGCCAGACCATCGGAGTTTGTGGTCAGCTGAAGGATCAACAACCTCCGCTTTACAATTGGTGTCGAGACCTGCCAGCCATACAGTCCGCGAAGGCGTATACGCGTATTTGGCACTGCTGAGCCCGCATCGTTCCAGCATTTTCAGGCGTCCCATCCTGGACTTACTGTGTCACATCATGGTTTCGAGACCCTGCAGTGGTGCATTTCTGTTGATCGTGGATCCTGTTGTTTTCGAGAGGCGACAGCTGAAGTATTCTGCCTGAAGCTCAGTGGATCTTGCTTGTCCCATTGGAGGGGTCACACCTTGCGAGACGCGCATATGTGGGACAGAGAGGCATCATCTGCTTGCCTGCTTGCGGGAGGAAGGACGCGTAGTTGCATTACCGATGGTGGGCACGTTGTTTGAAAGAGAGGAGAAAGATCTTGGCCGGTGGAGTTGCAGGCAAGTGCCCACGACTTTAGGCAACAAGGGTTCACATCGACCTCGTCCGTTCCTCGAACACGGTCAATCATTGACGCGCCGTCGAGATGTAACGCTCCCCAATGGCGAGTTATACGGTTGTCTACGCAGAAGGGCCGGACCTGAGACAGTATGATAGGCCCCAGCAGCCGAGCCTGGAACGCTCTCATCCGCACACACCACATCCGATCTCAGAAGAAAGTTGCCAAACTCCGGCAGGCTGCATCAGCTGAAGATGTCTACGCTTTGATCCGGCCCGGCGCTCCTGGAATCATGTACGTGGAAGGCCATAGAGCTGGAGTCGAGAACTGGACAAGCGCTGTGTCTGTAGGTCAGACTCCTTCGCATGGCTCCTGCTAGCTGCACATCGATGCTGACTGATCTTTGTGCGCAGCGCCTTCGTTACAAAGACTTCCACTACGTTGCGAAACCTGCCGAAATGCGACCTGAGAACGATGTCCTTGGCAAGACTTCCGGATCGACCGGCCTGCATGAAGCCCAGACGGTCAAGGAGTTTGCTGCTGAGATGCAAGCTCGTGGTGTGTTGAAGTGGTTCAGGAAGGGCATGGGCTATGATGAGGATCCCGATCGCTTATAAGAGCTTGGGTCCTGGCGCTTTCGACTTTGGCAAAAGTCTAGCCCGGCTTGAACATGTCGGCATCCATACAGAAGGAATCTCCCGCAACACAGCTCGACATCGACACCTGACGACAAACCAAAATATCCGCTTGTCCATATGCTCGAAGAGACTTGCAGCAAAAGAGATATCGGGGCCTGAAATGATCGACGCCACGGCCTGTCTGCCTTGCGGTACGAACGCCCGGCAAAAAGGAAAAAGAGAATACCCAGGGACAGAATCGAACTGTCGACCTACAGCTTATCAGACTGTCGCTCTTCCGCTGAGCTACCAAGGCTTGATGATCGATGATGTGGTAGAGTTACAACAATCTATGACTGTTGTGCTTGTTGAGGTGAGTCATGTTGTGATGGGGTGCCGTGTCTGAGGCCACACAGCTCGCGCCAAGGAACCGATCCAGCCTGCGCGGAATGACTGCGAAGTACACTGTGGGAAAAACGACGTGACCTGCGGATCTGGACGAGAACTATTGGCCGAGTGCATGCATCACACCAGAACCGTGGTCGTCATCTCGGACCTTATCCGCTCCTCATAAAGATAGGAAGACTCCTGCGCAAATGTTGACCTACTGTACAACGGCACTCCGACGACCAGGACTGATTTCACGAAGTTTCCAGGCTACGACAATGCCTCGGTACTGTCGATGACCAAAAATGCAGCATGGCGCTGAAATTTTGGCAAAAGAAATGGCAAAAGAATGGCAAAAATGAAGGCCACTTTTAGCATCGGTAGGTTTCGATCCTACGCCCTCCCCCCGGGTTTCATCTTATTGCATTTGCAACGATATGAGCCCGGCGATCTTCCGCTGATCTACGAAGCTGTGATTCTATTGGATGCAAGGACACTATTGCTCAGACTCTATGTGAGCCACCGTGAAGGATCCATGAGTCACACGCGATTCGCATGGTCCCCAGCCGGCACTCCACTATTTGCGGCGGCGTATACCGAAGGTATGGCATTTGAACAATACCCAAGGCCTGGGTCGTTCTTGTCTCAGTCCTTGTATGACCGTTGTGGATTGAGCTGGCTCGAGCAAGAGT
Source organism: Cercospora kikuchii (assembly GCF_019650295.1). Classification (NCBI taxonomy): domain Eukaryota; kingdom Fungi; phylum Ascomycota; class Dothideomycetes; order Mycosphaerellales; family Mycosphaerellaceae; genus Cercospora; species Cercospora kikuchii. Next base: position 228,626 of record NW_025408588.1, read on the forward strand.
GTCAGGCAAGTTGATCTGTTTGTGACAGGTCCTGAAGGATTGCCTCTCGGGACATCGATGTACCACTACAATGCCAGACTTGTTACTCTCATAATCTGAGAACAAAAAGAGGCGTGCCGATGATATGCTTCAGAATCCAACAAGATTTCATGCAGGGCCTATTGCACGGCTTGGCGATTTCTTGATCTTCTATCAGCAGCATACGCAATGAGCGCCGTATGATACTCTCTGCATGAACCATCTCCTGCATTTCAATATAGAACCAACTATTTTCATTGCAGCACCTCCTTGCTTCTCGCCTTACATGACGTGCATGTAAGCTCGGCATCAGCTTACAGCTTATTGGCTGAAAAAGATGGCAGCTCTTCAAGCTCAAGATCTTCCCAAGCAAGGAAGATCGTGTGGCAGACATTGTCGCAATAGATAGAATAGTATCGTATCAAGTGAACAGACGTCTATATCGATCAACAACTCGTTACTCGTATCGTTGTCGACGTGCAATCAAAAGGCCGGAATCTAGCCGAGCGCCTTGGCAAGGACCAGCGGGAAGGTTAGGAGCAAGCTGGATTGAGAACGACGACACAGACTTTTGGTTGCCAGCGCCAGCAGCATCACCACCACCACCGCCGCCAACACACTCAACCCCTTCTCCACTCTCCGCCGATACAATGTCTTCCGCCGTCCTCGCTCGTGTAGCGCGGGCATCGCGCTTCAGTGCGCAATCCTGCCGCGTCCGCCCAATGCGCAGCTTCCAGGTCTCGCAGTTCCGTCCTACCACCTCTGCCTTTTCCACCGCGACCACAAAATTCGCCGATCACGACGCGCATGACCCACACCACGAGGAGAGCTTTGAGGAGTTCACCGCCAGGTAAGATGCAGAGTTGCGGCCGGGCCCATGCCGGATGTCAATGGCTGGAGGGGAGTGGACAGAGCGTGGAAAACACCCGCAAATTGCCTCATCCATCGGACCAGGTCATGAGATGTGATGATCCGGGATACACACGTGCTAATCATGCATCTGATGCAGGTACGAGAAGGAGTTCGAGCAAGTCCAGGATGTTTTCGAGCTGCAGCGTAACCTCAACAATGCTTTTGCCTACGATTTGGTCCCATCTCCTTCCGTCATCACCGCTGCATTGAGGGCTGCACGGAGGGTCGATGACTACCCAACTGCCGTGAGAATATTCGAGGGTAAATCATACCATACACCGGGGAGATGAGAAGCATGAAGCTGACTATGTTCGGTACAGGAATCAAGGCCAAGGTGGAGAACAAGGGACAGTATGACGAGTACATTCAGGAGCTCAGTGGAATCCGGGAAGAGCTTGGAATCAACCTCAAGGAGACCATGTACCCAGAGAGCTCGTAAACAACACGATAAGATGAGAACGGGATAGAGTGGTGAGGATCACAGGATGGAGTGTGATGTGTGGAGAAAGCAATACAGAAGGGTGTTGGTGAGACGGAGGCGTGGTTCAGCGCGCTCTGGTATGCTACAATAGCCTCGCTCAGCAGATTTGTACAGGTTTTGCTCTACTCGGGTCTCGTTCACACGCGCAGGGGAGTGGTAAGTGGGTGGTACGAGGATTGTGAGAGAGTATGGCGTCTCAACTAATGATTGACTACTGATCCACTCTGCGACTTACATTCTTAGCTGAAGATTATCGAATATGTCCAACGCGAAGGCTCCCTCCGAGAAGCGCTTGCGAAAATGGCGGCCTCAGTACGGACCATGGAGCGAGAGAGCCGCTCCGGCGAAGAGTGTCGGGTAGGGCCTCAGATCACCAGCACGAGTCAACCTGTGCAAGTTTAGCTTCAAGCAGCGGTGCCAAAGCATAGCGAACGTTTCCTTCCAGGCCCAAGTGGAATACTTCTGGACCTTTTCGAATCCCAAAGATCGCTAACAGCTTCGACAACTTTCGCTCTTCGACCTAGCTGGCAATAATCAGTAGTTTCACGCAGCGTCTAGAGGCGCAAACAATCGATTCCACCAAATTCCGCAGACAAGACTCGCGCGCACATTAGCAGCCTGCGCTAGCCGCCTCCTGACACAGCTCTACTGATCTACCTGGCGAAGTTCCGCTACGCAACGAAATACTCAAGAAGTACTGAGGTGTACGCATCGCCAAACTTCCACGAGACTACCGAATTCGAGCACCAGAAAGTACATCTTTCTCCACAGGCCCATTTCCGCGCAGCAAGACAATCCTACGAGATCTCCCTCACTTTGCCGTCTCTCGCCGCGGCGTTCGTGCTACACTTGCCTCGCTTTTCGAGCCCAGGTGCCCCAGAGACGCTGCTCGCGCCAGAGATACGGGACTCGCAAGAGGTAATCCCAGGCAGAGCACGCAGCGCATATTCATCTCAGACCCACGAGGCGAACGCGCGAGACTATCATCATCCGGGACAGACGTGAAATTTTCCAGCCTCCAGCTCAGCGAAGCGGCACAACGCAGCGATACCTGGGCCACTCGTCCACGGACCACCTGTCAACGATTCTGAGTGAAGTTCGCAAGAAGCAAAGGAACTTGCCACCAGGTGCATCAAGCCCTTAGCCATGTCTTCCACCTCTCCTGAACGCACTGTCCCGTATGTTGTGGCGATGCACCTGGCGAATTGTGCTATGCAGCTACGAACGGGCCATCAGAGAGCGAAAGACGCTTGGCGGCGAGAACGAGAGGAATTGTTACACGAGAGAGCCCGCCTCTTATCTGAGAACGTCGATCTCAAAGTAGAGCAAGTGCGGTTCCATAACTCTAGCGAGGAGTTGAAGATGGCAAATGGCGATCTACAAAGTATCATCGAAGACCTGCGAGAGGAAATCAAGTTCTTGCGGCTCGAACGACCTCTGTGCAAAGAGCCTCTGCATACTTCAGCGGCCCATCGAGTATTCGCTATTCCGGAGCTGTTGGAACATACCCTGTTGCAGGTCCCTCACACATTAACCAGGCAAGATCAGACCGCTGGCACCAATTTCCTCATCCCTGAACGGCCAGTCACGCAGCTTTTTCAACTGAAACGAGTGAACCACGCATTTGCCGCGATGGTCGCAACGTCGCCAGCATTGCAGAGGCGCATGGGTCTGTTAGAGGTCACCAACAGAGATGACCTTCCGGTCGCAACCCAAGCTGTCCCGCTCTTCGACGTTACCGGCTTCATCTATGCGGAATCCTTGGGATTTCTCATCGATAGAGCCATCCAAAAACCTTTGAGGAAGGTCGATATTATATTGCACCATCGCAAATTGTGGCCGGGTAACATCGAATTGGTCGGCTCTTGGACTCAGATTAAGGTGGCTTTGCAGGCAAATCGATTACCTTCGCGGCTCACAGAAGAACTTTCCTTCTTCGAAGTTGGCAGCACTTTCTTTCGCCGGCCATTAAGGATTCCCGCCTTTCGCCGGTCATATGACTATGAGATTGGGCGAGAGACCACATGGGGAGAGCTGGTTCAGTGGATGTTGTTGGCGAGGAAAGATTTTTGGGAGCGTCGTATGTGCTGGCAGGCACTGAGGGAGATCTCGCCCGATGTCTTTGCTTGAAAGAATGGAGCCCAGCGAGAGAGAATGAGTGAGGCCTGACTGGCCCAGCATTGCAGCGATCTGGTTCGCAGAATTCGGCGGAAGCTAGATCGCGAGTTGACTGTGATAGATGTCTCCGCCACAGCACTTATCACCGAGACGCCTTTCAAATTCCGTGATCAGCTGTCATTATTAAAAACTGGAAAGCCATAGCAGTAGCGAGAACGAAAAGGGAGACGCTGGGACTGGGGAAGCATGCCTGAAAGTGTGGTTCTCCTGATATGCTTTGCGATCGTTATGCTTCCATGGCATGCCTCAGAGGGTCCTCTATATGCAGCCTTGCCCCTTAATGCCATCAGCCGCCTCCCAGATGGGTGGCATGGCGGAGATGCGCAAGACGCGACCTTTTTCTCTTATGGCTTTCTTGCGCTCGTTCCAGACCATTGCTGCCCCTGTTTCCTTGCATGTGGACGATTGGCGAGAGATACAAGACGCACCGTGCGTATCTCGGATGTTTTGCTTGAGCTCGCTCCAGGCCATTGTCGCTCTGATTGCCTCACAGATAGCCGATCTCACAGAGAGGTAGGAGCCACGCTACGTATCTCTAGCGGGCCATCTGAGTCCGTTCCAGGTCATTCTCACACTGATCGCCCCGCATTCAGCCAGTGCAGTGGAGGTACAGGAGACATACTGCTTGTCTCCAGCGCTCCAATTTATCGCCTTCCAGCTTATTCTTCTTTCTGACTGCTCTACCACCAGCCGATGTGGCAGAGATATCAGCAGTGGATGGTCTTGGCAGCTATTCAACAAGGCCTTGGAGGTAGCCGTTCGCAATATGGATCGGGATCTCCTTGTAGTCTGTGTTGCGCGCGATCCAGGTGCGGTAGGCGACGTTCATACCGTACGCCCAGTGCTTCTCACGTATCGAAAAGGTAGATCACTGTTGTCGGCATTGTTCGCACGCACCATCACAAGCTTTGGGTCAACAGCAGGTCTCAGTGGCGCCAGGAACTGGTACCACATGTCCTCGAATTTTTCGTTCATGATGTCCTCGCGCTCGTTTGGATGCGGATACTTATGTGGCAGCTAGAACGCATCAGGCTGGTCCCCAGCGGCAAGAAGGCGCCAAGCGTCCGGTCGTGCAGAGAACCTGTCCTGGAGCAGTTGCAAGCACGCGATTTCTTCATTGGCGTGGAGCTGGGCTATGCTGAAATAACTTTCGAGGCGCGGTCGGTACACAGCCACCGCTGCTCCGCCTTGACGGTAGCTCTCAATTATTGCCTCAAGCTTCTTAGCCACGCGGTCTGTTTGATCGTCGATTGTTGCAAGCAACTGTGCTCTCTCAGCCTCTCGTCCTGCTCGCTCGGCCTGGCTCTCGCCTTGGACCTGGAAGCCCTCGCGCGCAGCTTCTCACTCGATGTTCCATATGTGGACGCCATAGTCGTAGACCTCAACATGCTCTCGGATCACGCTGTGAGTAATCGACTCTGGGTTAGTGACCTCCCATAACTGTCCAGACAGCCGGGACGCGGTGTTCTCCATTTCGATACGGTCTTTTGCAGTCAGATCTTGCGTTGCGAGTTTGAAGGGGACCTCACGGGGGCCAGTATGGCCGTAAGTAATCGTCAAAGCTTTGACTTGGTTCAGAATCTCTTCCGGGGATTGCTTTGTCTGAGGTAAGCGGTGTCGTCGTATCGATCTCCTGCCTGATGGTCGGCAGCGCGAACGTCGAGGACTGTTGGGCGCACAAAGTTCAGGTCTGCGGTTTGGTACCGTGGTCTTTGTGCGATGTGAGGCACTTCCTGGGTGCGAAGCCCGTTCTGCGTGAATGCCGGGTCGTTCATGTTGACGGCTGCTGGTATTGTAGGATATGGAGAGAGCGAAAGCGTGAATTGAGAGTAGTGGGAGCAATTCGAAATCGTGAGAAGATATGCGTGGTCAGAGGAAGAAGACAAAGTCTTGAAAGGAGATGTGTGACTGATGAAGTGGCCATCGCAGAGCAACATCTGCCTAACGGCTCATTAGCATGTGAGCATGGAGGAAAACTTCGGCTAAGTTGCAAGTGAGGGCACTTGAGCCAAACACCAGAGGCTATCAGTTCTCGCGAGGGCCAGTGAAGTTATGTGTTTGGATCATTCTGGGGTAGGTCTATGGAGCTACCGACAGTCCTCCGTTGCGGGTTTCGCATTGTGCAAAGCGACCTCTGTGTCGAGGGGAAGTGGTATGGAGTGATTGTGTGCGCGGGCACATATCAATTAATCAGCGGTCGCACGCTGCTGCTCGAGCGTGCGCTTCTTTCTGGAGGCACTTTCGATCTCGCGTGCACGGTCGAGGGCTTCTCCATTCTTCGTGCCAGCTGGGCGACCGCGGTTCAGGGGCGCTGCGTAGATTGTAGTGCTGGGCACGAGGTTTCTCCAGCAGGATGTGGCCTGCGAGGCCGCCGCAGTTTTCTCACACCTGCATGTCTGTGCCAGCTGGTACGCAGAAGCTGGGTAAAGGGCCAGCTTTCTGAGACGCAGAATGGTCGTTGAGGATGTACTTGCATGAATCCTACTCCGTGACTGGTCTCGTGCTCAATCGGTCCCCCAGGGTTTCCTCGGTAGCCGTGATCTCTACGATCTTCTCGCGGATACGTCGGGCCAGATCGAGGTCATCTTTCAACGCGTTGTTTCCGTCGATCGCAACCTGCTTGTGCGTCAGTGGGTGGTCCTCGAGCGCGAAGAGAACAACGCACACAATACCACTCCCGATGTTCATCAGGCTTGCGTGTATCAGCAACTTTGGTCAAGCGAGGCTGTGCGGCTGGCGCGAAGGCCAGTGGGGTCTGGTTTGGTGCATTCGCCATGGTGTGTCGAGTCGCGAAGATCTGAGCGTTGTTTGTTTTTGTCCGTGGGAAGGGCTCTTGATTTCCACTGGCATCCACCTTTGTGTCATTAAGCGACCAAACGCTGGCTGCGTTGTTTCACCACAACACCACAACATGGCTGACGACGAAGTGAAGCAGCAAGTCTTGCGAGCTCTGCGGGAGCTGATGTCAACATACCCTCTTGACGGCCCACCGACAAGCGTCCTCAAGCAGCAAGTCAGACGTGACTCTGACATCGAAATAGGAACAAACGCATTTCGACAGGCTTTAGAAGCGTTGAAGGACGATGAAGAAGCAGAGACACGCGGCACGTACACTCGATTGGTAGAACCAGAGCGTGGACTCTGCATAGAGCCGATCAATTCTTACAGGTTCGATGCGAGACCGATCATCCTAAGCTCCTGTACCTTCCGAAGCCAATCGAATTCGTGAAGGGAGCAATGTAGGTAGGTGCGTCTGAGTGGAGACAGCTCTCGTTGTGATAAACCTGTGAGGTAGGTACAGGTGAGCGCGTGAGCGAATACTTCGTCAATTGCTTCACATCGATTGTCAGCTGTTTCCTGCAGGTTAACTACCTACCTACTGCCACACAATCGGAGTTATGGTCTGAAGCAGTTGAGAGGCTCTACAAGTCAGTGGAACAATAAAGAGGACGGATATTACAACGAATCAGTACTGATGTCAACATAACACCAGACGCACATTTATAACGACGGCTGAGTCTCAAAACGATGGAGTTTTCGAAGTTTTCTTTTCATTACTACTAGGAGGCTCGCTGACCTCGTCTGCAGCTAGAAGCTGACGGGATCATCAACCCTCCGAAGTTCTGTTGATCCTCTTATCTGGTTGCTACCGATCATCCTCTCAAGCCAACTCTAGTATGCTCAAACCCAGTGGATTTCAATCCGCCGCCACTGATATCGCCTGCTTGATGGGACGACTATGTGGACCCTACGAAGTCCTGTTGATGCCTCCCTCTCCCTCTCATTACCTCCGACTATGTTCACGCCCGATCCATTTGATCTTGTTACCGCATCCCGCCATCACCACTTAGAGCCTCTGCCATTGTTCGACTGGCGGAGCTTTTGCTCTCTCTTGGCACAAGCCATTTGCTCCTGATACTTGGGATCAGCCGCAAAGGGATTTCGTGGCCGGCCAACTGAGCGGCTCGCAAGTGACTTGAGCTTGTGGCTTCGTAACTCTACTGTGCCATCGCCAGGGAGAGTTTGTAGAGCTGCTGCCGCGCCTCTGACACCAGCTGAAGCAGGCTCCGTACATGCCTTCGGTCCCGAAGGATTGACGACAGCTGGGAATGTAAATTTGAATGCACGAGGTCTCTTGGTGATCACGGCGGATGTGAATTCAAACATTTGACCGGAGGTAGAAGTATCCGGAGGGGGAGGCCACACGAACGAATGTGATGGCGGCAGCAACGTCTCAGCTGGCAGACGCTCTGGCTTTTGGATCAGGTCTTGAGGAACAGGTATTTCGGACTTTTCCATCTCCTCAACAATCTTGCCGACCATAGTCTTATCGTCCATCCCTTCCCGCCGAGATCTACCCTCTGCCTTGGGCAGCCAGGGCCGCAACATCGTCCAGACTTCTCCATACTTCTCGCCAAGTCCCGCTATGGACACAGCACGGAACCACTTGTGCACTTTTGCAATTTGTTGCTCGGGTGGAGTCGTTGTAGGCAGCTCAAGACAGCAGATGTCGGGTTGGGTGAAGGATCGGTAGTGAGATACGTAGGTGGACACCAAGATATTGCACTCATGGTTAGGGTTTTGGAAGTTGCCCATTCCATGGTCCTCGCAATACTCTCCCTCCTGCGTTTCGGAGACTGCGATGCCGTATGTTTTGGCCACGAGAGTCTTGGCATGCTCTTCGTCGTGACTGTCCTTCGCCAAAAAATTGATCAACTCCTCTGCAATCAGATCGACGCTATCCTTGGTGGCCGCATATGTGACCAGGTGCTTCTTGTTCCGAGCGCTGCCTGGATTCAGCTCCAGCCATTGAGCAAAGAAACGCTGCAGCGTGTCACACAAATTCTCATCGCGCGGCACCCAGTCAAAATGGTACCTAGTGCGAATGAGCGCCTTTGACCCGTCGCAGACAACCACTTGGGGCAAAAGAGCAATGGGCTTCATATTTCTGCTCACGTTTTCAACGAGCGTCTGGCGAGGTCTGCCCACGAAACATATCATGAAGCTCATATGCACATCATGCAACTGTTTGGCTTCGCAGGTGAGACGCCACAGTCCCGTTTTCAGGCGAGACTCGAATTTTTTTGAACCAAGAAGCTCGTCGGCATCGTCCAAGTAGACATACTTGAGCTGTGCGCCTGAGATATGCCCCTTATTGACAGCTTGCGTAAGCCCGCTGGGAGTTGCCACGCAGATATCGCAAGTTGTGTACTCACCAAGAAAGTCGGTGTCCGCGTGCAAACTTCCAATTGACACCTCTTGGCCATCGAGCAGTGCGCTCAAAGTGGCGGCGATGGTCCGAGTAGGTTCCCGCGCGTGCACTATAATGAGAGCGTACGGCATATGAGGAGCAGGCCTACCTTCTTCTGCAGTGGTAGATGTTGGATTTGTGAAAGGCAGTCGGCCATTGCGAAGATCTCTGATAACTGAATCGGCAAGACTTACGAGCGCACCAGTGGTGCGGCCGGCAGAATAGATCGGGCTGACCGCTTGGAGCCTCATGCTGTTCACGCCGTGATGGAACCCACCTGTGCTCAAGATATGTTCCTGGACCTTTGAAGGTTTGAGATACTTGAGATCTACAAGGCGAGCGCGTATAGCTTTGTCCGTGAAAGAGGGCCACTTGCCATCGGCAGTGCCTCCCTCATCGGATGCTGCCGCAGCGATCGCTGCCGCCATGACCACGTCTATCGCGGCGTTGCAGGCTTGGAACCGTAGGACAAAAGGTCCCGGGCTGAGGAAGATGTAGATGAAACGCGGGATTGCTCCGACGCGTTGGTTGGCGATGTAGATGTCGAACGCGGGAATACTCTAGCGCGCTAGTTCGAAGACGTCGGATGTAGGAAGTAAAAGCGGTGCTTTATAGAAGAGAAGTCGCGGGTACGCTAGCGAGCGGGCCGTCTCGTCAAGTTTTGATTGGCTGTTTCAGTCAACGACCGAACTGCATGCAAGTCTAGAAGACTACAACTTGCCAGTTTCTCGTGACATGCGCGACTGCTGTCATCGACCTGGTAAGTGGAGATCTGGAATGAAGCACATCTAGCGAAAGCAAAAGTCCTCGGGAGTCATGATTCCAGGTATTGATACCACCGCAGCTCTCTTTTCTTAGGCTGCTGGCCTGCGAGCACGAATGCGTCAGAGGCATTAGCTCTGCAAGCAGAACTATATCACGATCACGCTTTCGACTTGCAAACGCGATACAGTCAAAGTCATTTCAGGCGACTCTCTCACGATGTTGGATTTCACTGTGATGTTGGAGGCCCGAATCTCTGCCGCCTTCGACAAACATCTCCACGCTTGTACTACTCCCGAATGCCCCTTGCTCGAGGAACAAGTCGTGTGGACGATGTTCTCGCGCTGCGGCTACGCCCGCTAGGTTCTTGCGCAGTATGTGGCACAGGTGCTGCAAGTGACCAATCGTCGTACCGCATCGATCTGTTTGCTGATGCGACCTTTCAGACGCGTTTGAACACTCGCCGGCTGATTGAAGTACACCTTTCTCCAAGTTTCCATGCCTATTCATTCCTATGTCAGGTGCTTGTTCACTTGCTGGACTTTCACTCGTTCACTGACTGTTTGACTCATTCTTTGCGTCAGCTATTTCAACTCCTCGACTCCGGCGAGAACTTTTTAACAACCAACCACGACCCCGGAACTTTGAAGAAGCCTGAATACCGGGAAAAGACGCTACACTTCGATTCAGCCTCCAACCAGTGAGGTACGGCGCTGCAAACACAGGTCGACGACAGTCACATCGAGTGTAACAAATTCACCCTCTCCGATCATTGAAACACCTTTCAAGAGGATTGCCCAACAGGATGGCTCAAGTTCAGCCTAACACATCCGTTGTCGCAGCGTCTGACAACGGCGCCACTGTAGTCACGTTTCTTCCTCCGTCTTCGCTACCGGTCTTGCGCTTCCAACCCGCTGCCCAGCCTCGCGCGTTGAAGGATGAAGTGGAAGAGCTAATTAGACTATGGCGGCACAGTAAGCACAAACCACCCTTCACCACAGGAGAACTCGTGGTCATCGCCCACGTCTTGAGTGATCTGAAACCTCAGCGACTCAAAGAAATCCATTACAAGATTCTTTCGACCCTCGCATACTACAACCGCCGAGCTTTATTGGCATTCACAGATCAATTCGATGCCGAAGCAAGTGCGTCGTACGATTCCGAAGAGAAGTCTCAGCTTGGGCATATCCTTCCTGGCTTGTACGAGGCTGCGAGAGATTTTGAACATCCGTTGAATTGCGTCGACGAATTCGACCCTTCTCATGATACAGACGTTTGCGAAAACAAATACACGATGTGTGCGAAGGCCGCACGCATCTATCTACGCGATAGACTTGAGCCTCTGCGGCAAGGATACTTCGATTTCATGGGCCTGCCCGCTGAACTGCGTGAAAAGATCTACAAGATGCTTCTGGTCTACCCAAGACCTGGTCTGACTCTAGCAGACAACGCTCGAGAACCGATCCACCGAAATGTTCGTCTAGGCCTTTGGTCACGCACGGATCTGGAAATTCCTGCGCACATTTCGGATACGGAGGTTCCAGAAAACGAATTCGCAGTGGGAAGTCTTACTAAGACGCTTGCGGTCTTGGTGGTCTCGAAGCAGGTTCGTCAAGAGGCACTACCCGTATTCTATGGCCGCAACACTTTCAACTTCGGCTCGTTGAGGAGTCTTGATCGCGCTCTCGAGCTCTTGTCCCACGAAACTGTCAAAGACATCAGAGACCTCCGAATCGTTGTGAATCGTAAGCGCATGGGAGATCCATTACCTCAATTGAAGAAACTGCGGTCCTTTGAGGCTCTTAGGAAGCTCACGCTCACTGTGCCACGCGACTCGGCCTTCTGGAACCATATCTGCATTTATGATGATGAGAACCGAGCTGCGACACCCAGTGAGCTGAGCAAGCTCAAACGTGTCACAGAATTGAACGAGATCATCGCTCTGACCAAGCGCGCTAAGCATGTCGAGTTCAGAGGTGACGGGTTCTTGGGAAATTACATACGCCAGAAGATAGGGCAGCCGGCGAAGACGCAATGAGCAGGGGAAGATCATGCAGTGGACCTGAACCAGGAGGCAACGAGACTGTGGCTATGTCGCTTATCCCATGAGAAGCAATACGTTTATGGACACAGAAGGGTATCTCAGGCGGAACCTGTCAGTCGCGGACAATACATGCGGCTATCGTAGCGAATCGGGATCATTGATCAAGCAGAGAAGGGCGCCTCTCAATGCATCCGCAGTCTGCTTCGTTCTCAACAATACATTTCAAAGGCTCAAGCTCTCATTTGAAGCACCTAAGTCACTCAATTTCACATCTCCTTGTTGCTGCTGCCTTTGGCAAGACCAACATGTCGCTTCCATTGATCACCCGACTTTGAACCACTCCCAATCGTGATGTCCGGATCAATATTGCCTCCTGTGTATCCAGTCTGTGGACCTCGATCAACACCGCCATGTGGTCTTGGCGGATGGGGGCGAGGATGTTTGCGGTAAAGCGAGGGATTGGCTCCGCCTCTCAGCCGAGGACGTCCTGGAGGTCCTTCTGGAGCATCTCTGTTGACTGGGAGAGCATTGGCTGCGACAGCACAGACGCAAAAGACAAGAAGGGTGATGACACCGGTTGTGAGGTGGGCGAGGACGGTGCTCGTACTGGACATGATGACTGTGTGTAAGTGACTTTTGTTCAATGAGCTACGTACTGCTGCTATTGTGGATCTTATACTGTCCCTGTTGGAGATCGATCTCAGAGGATCGCAGGGCATCTCAGATCCTGATTAGCGGGTACATCAGTGGCGATATACAAATCAGACCGGCTGCAGCCAATCACTAGGCTTATTTTCAAGCTCTGCAAACAACCTCGAGGTTCGGCGCGCCGTCCTTGACCAAGACGCAGTAATGAAGTGCAGATCCGCATTGTGCAAGTACCAGGTCCGTTAGCGTATCAAGCCTTGTCCTTCCGAGCATTGTCTCCGACACACATATCAAGCGAACACGTCAGGCGATATACCTGACAGTGCTTCTAGGGCCTTCTGCCGCTCGAACACGTCGTTCCGAACCGACAGCGTCCACCGTGCCACATCTCCCCATGTGGTCTTTCGCTCTGTCGCATACTCATACTCGCGTCTCACAGAAGAACTGATGAAGAAGCTCTGGCGAAGAATCTGCGACGGCACTGCTGATTCCAGATTGACCTTGATCTGAGTCCAGGAGCCGAATATCTTGGTGTCCCCTGGCACAAGAGGCTTGCGAGGGACAGCACCGGGTAGATCCGTAAGGCTTTGAATGGCATCGCCGTAGAGATTGCGTTGAAGCCTCGCCGCAGGAGTCGTAGCGGCGTGCTTCAGCAGAACACCAGATCGATGAGCATGCGTGTTTGGATGCTCGTAGATTCTTGCAGAGTCATGGCTATTTGGCAGCTCGAGTAGCCCCATGCGCGTCTGTAATGCGGAAGATCCTGCGATAACGAACGCGAACTGGTGACTTACGCGTTGCAATTCGAATAGCTGTGGTACTGCTCGCTCTGCAATATACAACGGGTTGTAGCCGTCCCGGTTGTAACATGGACCATCGCGCGATGAGTGCGGCACCTGCAGCAAAATATACTCTAACAGCTCCGAGATCGCAAACACATGATAAGCGGCTGAGCTGTGCATCGAATTCTTGTATAGGGCCTGTTCAGTGCGGAGGGATCTGTTCTCGGCTTGTAGCTTCTCGACGATGATTTGGAGTTCTGCATGCTCCACTTTTAGCTTTTCATTGGCAGTATAGAGTACTGCTTTGTCGATCCCGAGATCGACCTTCTCGCACAACAGACGTGTTCTCTCGTTAAGGAAGTCCGATCTCTCCATTTCCCAGCCGGCCTCGGCACGATCTCTGTCGTTAACGAAGTCCGACTTCTCTGTTGCCCAGGCGGCCTTCGCTCTTTGATGCTCCGCTTGCAGCTGAATAGCACGGTCCGCAAGCTGGACAGCAGCGAGATAAGGAACAGTGCGCGCTGGAGCGGAAGTCATAGTTGATGACTTTGTGCGCGTTGGCCATATATTTCGATGTTCGCGAAGCTCTGGAAACTCAGGCGTTCAAGGACGGCCCTCGAGAGTGCGCCCCTGAACGTTTTGGAGGCAGTGGCGCCGCACCTCGAAATTGGTACCACTCGAGGCCGAGGCGGAGACCGGTGAGGTCTTGAGGCGAGTCGCCTCGCGGATTGGAATTTTTTGATAATCAGACGTCGCGTGACAGCTTGACAAAGTGCGCCCTCCAAGTGCACGGCAGTGAGGTGCGTGGGGAACGTCTCGCTTTGCGCGGACTTTGGTTCTAGCAGAGACCACACGGCGCTCTGGAGATGTGCACCTTTAGATGCGTCTTGGAGGTGCAAGTTGATGTTGAGAAAAGAAAAAGGAGTTCGGTGGGGTTCGGAAGACTTCTGAGCGTTGCACAGCAAACAGTGCCAAGCATTGCTGCCTCCCTATGCGGCCCGACATTATCCTCTGCATACTGTAACGATTGATCAAGCGGTCTTGCGGGCCTGTCCGCGAGTTAATCTTCCTTCTGCTACTCCTCCTCCGCCGCCTCTACAGGAGGTGGTGGGTTGAAAGGCAAGCTCATACGCGATTTCTACGTGTGAACACGGAGAGGAAAGTGGAAAGTGACATCAAAAGTTTGGAATTAACGGACCTTTTGTTCCGAAAGGAGCCTGAGGAGCAGCTCAATACATGTATTTGACGCTCTGCATTGCCATACTCAGACGTGCCAACCAAGTACGTGGTGCCTCAAGTTCCGATTTCCGCTCCTCTTGTCGCTCGGGACTGTCCAGTTGTTCTCGCTGCGGCTCCTCCTCCTGCACCTCCTCTTGCACTTCAGTGTTCCCGTGCTGCTGCAGTTGCACGCTCTCAATCGCAACAATGTCGTCGACAACCGCCTTTGGCTTCTCCAAGGTCATGCGGAGAGCCATCAGTGCGTCTGGCTCCTTGCTGCGATCACGCCGCTCGTCCTCGGAGTCCCACTCCTCAATCGCCGCATAGTACTGGTCGTCATCCATGCCCTCCAGATAATCCTCATCATCATATGGCCAGAGATCATGCTCCTCTCCTTCCTGGACTTCGTGCTCTTGTTCTTCACTCTTCGGAGGTGGATTGCATTTCTCACGCTGCTGCTCCTGATCTTCTTTCAGTTCCTCGAAAGCGGAGCGGCAAGATGGTGGCCATTTCTCGATTTCATCGCCAAGCTCAGCGCGAGCGGCCTCCCACAACTTCTCGGTAATGTCGATGTAAGTCTGTCTGCCCGTCAGCGTCCTGCCACCTAGGTAGTAACCGGCTCGATTAGCACTTTCGAGCGCCCACACGTACTTGCGCCTCATTCCAATTGTCCTCACTGCTGATGATGATGATGCAGTTCTTGATCTGCCAGAGTCGAGGCAACCAAAGATCCATAAGATTGAGCTTTGCTTGGTATCCCGCCCTCGCCCATCTCTTCTCTCGCAGAAGATCTGCTGCCAAGCAAAACCTGCCACTGTATGATTTGGGCTCTGGCGGGCCATTGAATTCCACGTCGTAGATCTCCATTTCTTCCGCCATGATTTGCAGTGGTCGAGTTCGGGATGCAGGATTTCGGATTCGCGGTGTCGGGAGAAGAGCGGCGACAGCAGCGGATGCTTGCCTGAGAGCTTCACGCAAACACTGGCCTTGGCAAGCACTGGCCGGCCCTCACCAACACTGACCCCACAGCAGGAACAGGTTCCAGCTCGTTCACCTCTGCTCTCGTGCGCTCCGATCGCCTGCAGGATCTTTCAAATGTCGTTTCTCCTTCTACTTGCCCGTCTGCCGCAAGCGACAAGTCAGAGTTTGCTTGTCGTATAACATCATTCTTCTTAAGCAACATGCAGCGCCTATGTGCGCCTGCCATGTGCAGCGCGGGCATCCTGCCAGCGGAAGAGGAACCGCTTCATGTGGGTTGCGTACAAGAAGTGTTCGACCTCTTGTTTCGACTGAGACCACATATGGAGATCTTCTCGATATGCGGGATCAACAGCACGCTCTAGAGCGAGCGGTCACCATCATCCGATCCTGGCATGTCGAAGAACGCCTACTCGTGCCAGATGCAGTGCGCCACCTATTTCTTCCGCCCGCGATGTGCACTTGTCGAGCTGATGGTATGAGATTGGAGTCGACCTAGTCGGGTCAGGTGGAAGTGCGCTGGTATTCACACTCACCGGCGCCCCGGCGCCGCGGCACCAGCATTCACTTGATCACTCATTCAGCCTCAGACTCACTGGCCCAGCCCCTCACTTGCTCGCGCGATCACTCGCAACGACCTTCATTTGGACGCTCCAATTGCCGACATGGGATTTGAAGTAAGACTACTCGCATTCCACCTCATTCAGCTGAACCTTTCACCTCGAGGCATGGCACTTTGAGCCCTCCATGGCCGCGCGAACTGTTTTTGCGTGTCTGCCATGTACGGCATAGCAAGTCCTTCGCAGCTGCTTCATCCTTAATCACAGCTGCTTCATCGTCTTTACACGTCAGGGATCTTTGCCTTCCTGGCTTGTTGGCATTGCACACAGATGGACACTGTCCATATGTCGTGATGCGAGCAAACGAGGAAAAATCGTAGTCGTGGGTATGCAGTATGCGAGTAGATGCAAACAGTGCGTGTAGTCAAGCCGATAATGGCAATGCTAGGTCGTATTTCGGATGTCATCGTGAAAGTTGTCGTGAGTCGTATTGGTGCTGTGGCCAGGGTTCTTCGACGTTGATCTTACTGCTTGACCCAGGTGAGCTAATCGTACTTCTACCGGCGAAGACGCACGATACTACTCTCCAATATCTGGCTTCATCATCGTCGGAGCCATCCTCCACAGCGCCACCTCGGTTGTGGAGGTTCTCGTTGAGGGTCTTGACACTGCCAACGCCCTCGTCACGGCTGAACGGACGGACGTACAGCCATCCTTCGTCCTGCGCCTCCCTGAGGGGCGTTGTGGGGTTGCTTTCGCGAAATTTGGCGATCTTCGTGTTGTATTTGTCGCGGAATGATTTGATCGATCTGCGGAACGCATCCGTAGATGGTTTTGGGAACTGATCGACGAAGCCTTAGAGGTAGCCGTTCGCAATACGGATCCGAATCTCCTTGTAGTCCATGTTTGTCTAGACTTCTTGCCCTGGCCTCGGGCAAGCCAGTCCGCTGGAGAATCAATCGTCTTGACATGCGAACAGACAATTCTCAGCCGTGTCTCTGGCCAGTTGTCCATGGTAACCTTGTGCGCGACATCAAGCAGAGAAGCTGGAAGCCCTCCATATCCTCGGAGATAGTACTCCAAATAGCTTGATTGGTGGCTACCGGTCATATCGCCTATGCCCGCAGTGTGTTTCCGAAAGCATGGGAGGGTTCTCAGCTCGACAGAGATTCGGCTTGAGGGACGGCGATCTTTCGCTGCCAACCTAGGGTAAAACTTCCATTTGAGGTCAAAGCAGAATGCAAAGCCAAGATTCCGCGGCAAAAAAAAGTCCAAACTTCGAAATTTCGAATCGCTGACCTACGGGCAACCTACAATCGCGAAATATTGGCTTTGCATACTGCTTTGACCTCAAAAAGTTCAAAAAATTTGAAGCACTCTTTGTTTGCATGTGTCATCCTTAGTGCAGGGGCCATGCTAATCTTCTCTGTATTGTTTCAAATTGACCAAATGTCCCGAAGGACAAGGTGACTGTACGAAGACAGCCTTATAGACTTTCGCCGAGGTTCGGACCACTCCCGCAGCAACGCCGAGGGCGGCGACGTTGACCGCTGGTCCCCACTATGCGTGTGCATGCTCTTTCATCATGGAACAACACATGATAGTTTTTGCATCTTGTTCCAGATGGCGATGAATTCTTGTTGATGACCTTCGAAATTATTGGCGGCATCGAGGGTGTTCCAGCCAAGACCGGTGGACGACGATGAGCGGTATGGCCAGGCGTGCACACGGCAGTGTACATTCCATATTCTGGTCGGATGCTGGCCTTCAACGTCATGCATTCACTCCATAGCGTCCATGGTGATGTATGGTCGCAGGGACTGTGACTCAGCCGGCAACGACCAGAGCAGCGGTGGTATACGGCGAAGACCATCCGGCGACGACGACGACAAAGATAAGACTTGAATGCGTCGCAGCACGAATGCCGACAACCAAGGCCGTACCAAAGACCACGATATGGCTTGTCTTGTTTTTCATTAGGAACTGTAGGTCCAGCTTTTGTGCGATTCGAACTCGCGGCAGCGCGACGACCATGACTCCAGAACAGATCTCTTCAGACGGCCAGAAGAGGTGCTACAGTCAATAACAAACCGATAGCATCAATCACTCACTCCGCAAAGGACGAGGGCGCAATGCGACAGCAACACGCCCTTGGAAACCGACAGCATGACAGCATAGGACTCACACTCGAAATGCGACGGAAAAGACGACTACCGATTGAAGCTGAGCATTTGCATACAAGTGTCTATGGATTCATACATGAGGAACTTACCCTGTATCGCATTGCGACAAAAGCGCAGCCGCGCAATGCCGTCTGACCGCGCCTTGTTGTGTGACGAAGTGGGATGTGAGTTCGAAGTGCGCGACAAAGAGATGAGGGGTGAAATTGGGCAAGTCGCAATGCGAAAAGCCAACAGCCAACCCCACCATCCCAGTCCTCCAGCTCCGTAAAACACCAACGAGGAAGGAGCGAAAGGAGCTCAAAACAAAACACATATCTCATGCTCAATTGAAATTCATACACAGCGTAAACATCGTGACAACAAGAAACATCGCCCGCTCCCAATCCCAGTCCCAGCAAATAAACGCCGCCCTCAAAATGGATATCCTGACTGGCACAGAACCAAAGAGAGAAAACCCGCCATCCGAGTCCCAGACACCCTCAAGTCGGTCGAGAACAACAGTCTCACACAACATCCTCATCCTGCCACACGATGATCTCTCCCTTGACATCTCCCTTGGCATCGACGACCGGTGAATCGACAACATCCTTCGCAGCGACAACTTCCTCCGCAGCGGCAGCCTCCTGTGCGGCGACGACACCCTCTGTGACAACGATCTCCTCTGCAACGACAGCCGGCACGTCCTTCACGACAGCAACGACCGGAGTCTCCTCATCGACCACCACAAACGACTCCTTGCTCAACCCTTCGGGAAAAAAGCCCTCCGTCTCCAGATCCGAAAGAGGCGACCGCGAACCGTCATCCATTTCGTCCTTCGCCAGAACCTTCGTCCTTACAACCTCTGTCATCGTCGTCACAGCAGTAGCGGGCCTTGGAGAAGAAGCAGTAGGAGCATCATACCCCTCCGGCGGCGTATTCTCTTTCCCACGATAAAGTTCCTTCTTCCCCATCTCGCCCTCATCATCACTCGAAAGGTCCAAGGTAAGAGTACTGTGCTCCATGAGATTCGCGGCTTCCTCTTCGGGAGTGTCTTCGTAGATTTCGAAGAACCAGTTCTTGGGCATACTCTCTGCGATGGTGGCGCCGCCTGAGGTAGAAGAGGCCATTTTCGCACTCGAGTTGGGTAGTGATCCACTCAATGCCGCGTCGAGACTGAAAGGTAGAGCCGAAGCCGAAGAAGAAGTTCCAAAGGAAGGCGGATCAATGCGAGTAAAAGGCGCAGAAATCCGTCGTGAAGCGCCGCCGACACCGAGAACTTTCCTCTTGGGGGATCTTCCAGCAGGTGCAGTCAATGGCGCGCGCGGCGAGGACATTTTCCGGCGAAGGGGAGTCGAGAGTGCGCGCGGTGAAGCAGAAGCGGAGAACGTTGAAGGTGGCGCCATCGTGGTCATTGGCTTGGAAGTAGTCAAGCTGAAAGTGAATGACTTCTGCTGCTTAAGATCAAACGCGTTTCCTTTCGTCTTCTTTGAAGGCGAATCAAACATTGCCGGGTCGACATTTTCGCTATCGAAGTCGTCAAAATTGCAAGATTCGTATGCACGTTTGTTGCTTGCGCCGGTCGTCTTCATGTTGTTCATGTTTGTTTTGCCCGACTTTTGCGCCGCAGCGAGGTTGACGCCTTTGTTCACACAGCCCTGTCAGTGACTCGAACGCGTCGCGTAGCTTCACCGACATATCACATACCATTCTGACGGTTCTTCGCGCTCGCGAGGTGTTGTAGACGCGGATTGTCGAGTGGTGCGAAAGGCACTCTTGCCATTGGGACGTGAGCCGTCATTTGGCCAGGTCTTCAGTAGATGATGAAATACGCGTCTCGGTCGGATTGCTGAGGTGCGACAAGCGCGGAGCGAACACCCTGGACTAGTTCGCGGGCGCGGTAGTCAAGGACAACAATGAGCTGCGACTTCACGTCTCCTCTGCTCTGCTCTGCTGTGCACACAATAATGAACGTGAAAGAATGTGTGCAGTGTGAGAAGAGAAGGCAAGAACTGCAAACGCGAAGGAGATTCAGCTGCTCTCATTCCCTTAGGTTACACACAGACGCTGGCGCTCCGCGTGAGAGAAGAGGGGCTAATGCAAGGTGTGCGTGCTCAAGTCGTGTGAAGTTCGCGAGGTGCCTGAACGTGTCCGACGTGTTGCGCCAATCAAACCGTGATTGTGGCGTTGACTGTGCCTCGATGCAACTCCACTTTCTACCGGATGGACCAGGTTCTCGACGGCGCGATATGACGTTGAAACGGCAGCACGTTGTGCGACTGCGATGGTACAGTGTCGAGGATGAGATAGATAGCTATTCGCATGGAGAGATGCTACGCATGCTGATACCTTCTTCGACCATGACGAGCCGAGCAAACGCGTACCATGCCCAGACGCGTCTCTCAGCTCAACTTTCGCCTATCTTTGGCACATCATCCGCATCTCCGATCCGGATCCAGATTGAGCAAGAGCACAGGCGTCGTTTCAAAACGCGTGCAGAATGATCCGAACGGCGAAGATCAGTGCATTTCGCGTCAACGATGATGAGATCCTCGTCCGAGCACAGCACAAGAATTAAGAAGATGGCTGTACACTGGGTCTCGCCCATCTATTGATTGTCTGATCCTGCCCATCTCAAGCGATTCAGGCTCACGTGCGCACGACTTCCGCTGCTGCTGCCACTGCCACTGCCACTGCCATTTCCGCTGCGATTTTCCGCCGCAGTCACGACGACACCACCTTCTACGCACGCCGTGTGACGACCTCCGAGTATTTCAGGCAGGCAGTGACTCTGTTGTAGATCGCCTGATGACATCTCAGGACATTCGTCGGTTCTTGCACACAGCAGAACTAGTCCTAGCGCAATCCACTACTACCACCCGAAACATAGAGACACAAGCGCAATGCAGAACCTTAGGAAACCAAGAGCGACAACCAAATGGCGTTCCAGGTTGCCGCGACAAGCATAGCTGCGAATGTTATCCTCGTCCAAAGGCCTGGAAAAAAAAAAGTCGATTCTTGCATGCAATCAGACTGATTTCCGACTATGCCTCTGGAATAGCTGACAGAGAACACGTTCAGAACATCCCAACTTTATGCTGAGGATCTGAACCGCATCCTCCGACTCCTCCAAGTGTCGCAACAATCTTGCGTGGTGGTTGAGGGCCGTCTTGGCGGTGTGGAAGCGAATCGCACGAGCCAGCGACACAGCGACAGCGACAGCGATCCCCGCTAATGCTCTCGAACCTGCTGTCTCTAAATCATCAAAACAATCGCTCGAAATTCCCTGGCCTCTTCTTGGCCAGCAATCTCGCTGCCTCGCTGTGTGGCTTGTCCCGATTTGGACCACGTGCGGAGTCTGGCCACAGTGCTACAACGCAATGCCCGCATACAGTTGATTCTTGATTCTTCACACCTAGAAGTAGCCGCTCCATCTCGGCCACAACATGCTCTGCATACCAAAGACCAACACGGTGATGATGCTCCAAACCCGACCGATCAGCTGATGTCTCAATCAGGTAGAGTTCACTAACATGTGCGCCACACGCGGGCAAACGATCATCTACCAAATCAGGGCAAAGACGAGAGAAATCCCCCTACGGCCTGGCGGCGGATCATCGCTTTCCACAACGGCCCTCCGGCGCATCACACCGACTACATAATGGAAGCTACCCGAGTACCATTGCCGCATTCCCCTTCCACTGCCCTCCACTCTCACCCTTCGCCCAACATGCAGAATCGCACCCTGCAAACGTTGCTTGCTCTCTTGCTTGGCATCGCCGCTGCACAAACTCCAGTGCAGCTATGCGACGTGCAAGAGTACTCTTTCGCTTATTGGTATCTGCACTTCTTTGAGCAATGACCAACGACCGACGTGCCCCGCTGACAACCGTGTAGTCTATCTTCTCAAGATCTTGGTCCTGGCAACGCCGGTGGCACGGCAAACTCCTTGGAAGAGTGTGCAAGATTTTGTCGCCGGAACGGTAGTGACCGAAGTCGATATTTCTGGATTGGACTGGCCGGTGGATCCTTCAATTGCGAATGCTCTCCAGCTATTCGAGCAGGAGCTGATCCGGTGGATCCTGCACTCTGCAACAGGCCTTGCCCGGGCAATCCTGATCAGATCTGCGGCGGCGTGGGTGTTGGCGTAGGTGACGACCCTATCGTTGCGTTGATCGTCTTTGCTAATCGAGAGTACAGTCGCTTTACGTACAAAATTGCTTCGATCCCAACCCAAACCAAGCCCAAGTTGCTGCGGGCAACGGAGACACATAGTGAGTCTAAGTGGGTGTGAATGAGGCAGCACTAACGCGTCTGCACTAGCAACTATGCTGGCTGTTTTGATGGGCAATTTCTTCCAAGATACCAAGGAGCCACAGGACCTGTATCAACACTGGAAGATTGTGCTAGCTTTTGCAGATCTTTCCAAGCATTCGGAGTGGCCGACGCGGCTAATGGTCCCAATGTTTGTTCATGTAGCAGAAGTAATCCCGAAGATAGGTATAAGGCTGCAGATGTACGATGCACAGCTCAGTGCGCTGGCAATGATGGGCAGAGATGTGGAGGTACGGACGGCTTGAACTTGTACGTGCTACCAGGAGAGGCCGTTTCCCCCGCGAGTCGCGTGTGTACGAGTGTTACCACCACGAGCACTACAACGGTCACGAATACCGCCACTGCCACGGCTACTGCACCAGAAGGTACAGTGACCAGCGTCTGCGCACGATCGACCATAACGGCTACTGGGAAAGCATCGACTACCACTATCACTGTCGTCCCTACGAAGCGCTATACTTCAACTTGCTACCGAACAACTACCAAGACCGTCTCATCTAAATGCCGCCCTCCAAAATCCCGCTACGCACGGGAAACCGGATCTTTGGTAGCTCGCCAGGATCCTGCTGGAACATGCACAGTACGTTTAACCATATTCCTCTCCTTCCAAGAATTCTTCTAACATTACCTGCCATAGATTTCAAATGGTCAGGTTACCTTCGTAACCACCACTACTACTGTGACTCCAATCACAGTAACTGCAACACCTCCCGATGTTACAGTATGCTCTACCTCAACTGTGACTGTAACTTCGACGCCGACGTCGACTGTAACGACGACGAATACGAAAAGTCCGGTGAAGAAGTATTATACTACGACTTCTACGAAGACTGTCACGACGACGAAGTATCCGAAAAATGCTCCGACTTGTAAGAAGAAGGGGTATGGGTATTAAGCCGGAGAGAGAGAGGAGCAGATCGCGGAACAAGGTCCTTTTTGGCTACGCATGTCATGACCCTCGATGAAATGGTTTACTCCCAGGGAGGGAGGTTGTGGCACTCGCACCCTCTGAGACTACGCAAAATTGGTAGTTCGGTCCTGTTTGCCGACGTGGTATAACCACTTTCCACGTACGTATGCGCCCTTGTACCCTGAGAAAAAAAAGAAATGCTAACGAGATCCAAAAACAGAAGTGCAGTACTGGTAGTCGTGAGGGTATAGCCTATAAGCAGACGAAAGGTAAAATAATAATTCCACAGATGAGAGACGACGCATCGACGCGGTGACCCCCAATTCTGCCTTACTTACTCAACCAAAATAAGTAATCGGCGAAGTTTATGTATATACGCTCTTCCAGTCAGAGCCGAAAAAAAAAAACTTAAAAAAAAAACCTTGCAATATATTATCTTGATGTATGAGCTTGCAGCGCTCAACTTTTCAACGCGTCTCACTCATATGCCTCGCAATCCACTGTCCGGAAACAGGTTTCACCCAGCGTCTACACCACTTGACACAACCCTCTTTTGGGTCCATAACACATGCGAAATGTGTCTCTTCATTCGTGGTGGGATACTTTTGGACCAATTCGATGATTTCCTCTTCTGTCATGAGGGGTTGGAAGACTTCTTCTTCTGTTGTTGATGACCACCATCCTCCCTTTTTCATTCGCATTCGCTGATAGTTGTCTTCGGCACATTGTTGTCGTTCGGCTGCTTCTTTTAGTAGTGCTGCCATGCCGGTTTGGTCTGGGGGTTGGTTGGGAGAATGGTCTTTCTCTGTTGAGATTTCTTCTTGAGTTGTCCCGCTGTTCTGTTGGTCGCCAGCTCCATTCAGAGGAGCTGTACTGTTCTGCGAATCTGTACTGTCGGGCCTGTTCTGATCTGTATTCGTCACCACGATGATTTCTCTGCTGCTTCTCGAGACCGATGTCCTGTAGTCCTTCTCGATCACTGTGGTCTCGGTTCCATTACTGAAGCATAAATAACATGCCGTCGTCTTTTTCGCTTTCTGCTTCTTATCCGTACATGACATTGTCCTCACGGTATCGTCGTACGTCCACGATTCCCACTCTTCTCGCAGATCTGATCGCCAGCGATGCTTCTTCTTCCTCGGCAGCAGAAATTGTCGCAACTCACTCGATATGCTCCTCCTCTGCCCAATCAGCACCATAAACAAATGCCAATAATACCTCGTATCTGCCCATAATTGCCCCTTCTCAACGCGATACGGCCGAAAATTCAAACTCATACTCAGCTCTTTCTTCACCCCAGTCAACACACCCACATACCCAGCATACGTCAAACTCGAAGCCACAATCGGCCCGTCCTTCTCTTTCTGAAAATCAAACTGCACAACCACTTTCCTCAACGAAGGCATTCCCCAATCCAGCGTCCTAAAATGCAGCATCTTGCTACCATCCCCACTCTTCACCGCCGCTCCTCCACTACTACACCCCATGAACAAATCCAGCAACACATTGAAGCATACGAGCAAGTACATCGGTACACCAGTCGCCTGACTGATACCTTTCAACTCTCGATTCTCATCTTTCTCGTAGACTTTTCGCATCAATGTTCGTGAGATGAAGTGTACCCATTTCAGCGGCACGCCGTAGAGGAAACCGCTGACGACTTCATCGAAAAGCGGCACGAGACCTTTGACTTCCTCTTTGAAAGCAGCGCAAACTTCCAGATAGCGTTGTTCAGGCGGGAGAGATAAGTCGATGATGAATTTCGGCGGGGTATCCGGATATCGTATTCGGAGCATGCGGATCGATTCGGTGCTAGATTTTGCGTGGCTGGTTCGAGAGGGAGTAGTTCGTTCGCGGATTGTGTCGTTGAGCTGCTGTGGGTCGGCGATGTTGTGCTGTGGGAGATCAGTGCTCGTGGCGGCTGCTTCTCGCAGCGTTTGGCTGCGAGTTGCTGGCGCCATCTCGCGAGGAGGAGGTGTGAGAGTGTGAGAGGAAAGGAATGAAATCAAGTTTGTTGGTCCTTGACCTGCGGGCCTGGAGAGGTGGATACCGATTGCTTGATATACATGATGCAGGCAGGATTCCGGTCAGGTAAGTTTAGGCTGCGTGCCGAGTGCCAGAATCTGCAGGTGCAGGTGCCTGCCGACTCGTCGTGTTTGATTTCGCGTCTCATGTAGGCGATTATGAGACTTTGATATCTGCATGTGGAGAGGAGAGAAATGTAAACATTGGAAGTGGATGCGGACATCATCGTCATCGCGAACCAGTTGCTTGGCTGTCGATCTCAGATGGCGCTTGCCTGGGATCCGTGGCCATGTGGGGGCCTCCGACGTGCCTTCTCTTCGCACACATCGAAGACATGCATTCCTTCTGCACAGCATTGCTCGCCCGCCTCGAGCCTTCACACCACTGTGATACGCGTATCCCAGCAGTAGGATGCCGCTGATGCATATTGGCCGGCCTCTTGTGCCCAACGACGCACAGATCCACTGCCATGTTGCTCGGGCCCCTCACCACGGGGCGCAGTCGCAGCCTTCAAAGAGCTGAAAATTTAGATGAACTTCAAAGTCATCCTTATATCTTACAGGGCCTCGCATATTGCTACTTGGAGCACTGGCTATACACTGAATTGCACTTGAGCCGCACGGCACCGCTTCCCACAGAGCCTCCAGGTCGCATCGGTTAGATGGAACCTCTACAAGAACCCGCGCGACAGATCCGGCTGCTACGTCTCATTCCTGCAGCGGTAGACGATAAGATCTCATGCGAGATGACTGTCCATGGTTTCGATAGATCGACCCCCGAATATCTGGCGATATCATACACGTGGGGAGACACGGCGCATCCACGCGAAATTTTCATCGATAACGAGCTTCGAATGGTGCGTCAAAATTGCCATTATGCTTTATGGCAAGCACGGTACCACTATCCGGATGCTTATATCTGGATCGATGCCCTTTGCATTGACCAGGAGAATCTCGAAGAGAAAAGTCGTCAAGTGGCAATGATGAATGAGTAAGATATTTGCCCAGGCAACCAAGGTGCTGGCTTGTGTTGGACCTGATCGTGATGACAGCGAATTCTTGTGGACTTTTTCGCAGGAGTTCACCAACCGAACTTTGCGTCCAAGCCATGGAGAAGCTTTCTCATTCGTTGTTATCGAATGCTATTCGAGGGCAGGCATTAGCTGCGAAGAACTGTGGGATTATTGGGAAGAGACCAACTCAGCAGAGACCCTCGAAAGGTTTCTCAAGGCTTGCGACAAGTTCATGAGTCGACCATATTGGGAACGCTTGTGGATTCTGCAGGAGGTCGGCGTGGCTCGTGAAAAAGAGGTTCTCTGCGGCAGCTTCTGCCTCTCATGGACGGTGACACGCAATTTGGATTTACTGCGAGATCTGAAGAAAGCTCAGGCTCTGTTCAGAATCAGCTACAATACTTTTGGTCTTGTGTGCCACCAGACACCACAATGGAACATGCAAGAAGCTAGTTTGATACTCTTTCAAAACTTCAAATGCGAAGATGCGCGAGATCGTATTTACGGAACCCGGATGTTCTTGACGTTTCACGACTTGAAGCTCCACATCGAACCGAATTATAGCATATGCGCGTTGGAGCTTGCGATGGAAATCATGCGGCACAATTCTCCATGGACCTATACTAGTAACTTGCTCTGCTTGTTAGATGTCAACATGGATCATCCGGACTTCCAGTATCTGGTTGCGAAGAGACTCCAGCAAGATGTCAGCATGGACCCGGAAGTCCCATCTCGTTATAACATGAAATTCAGCGCTTCGCAGCTACGCACAGATGGGAAGGGCCGATTGACGTGCAGTCTTGAAAGCATATATCCTGGTCATACAAATCTGACGATGCTGGACTTCATCACAGCTGCGAGCAACGACAGGACCTTGAACGAGATGCTCTCGAAATGCGTCAGAGTCTATTCGGGCGACGAACTTGCTTTCTTTCTGGGCAATGAGACTCGTGAAGGCGACCATTTGGCTCAGGTGAAAGGGCAGGCAGACCTGAACTTCGTGCTCCGCCCTCGCACGGGAAAAACATTCGATATCGTCAGCCAGGGATTTTCCGTAGGGTCACATACCATATGCTGGGAACCATGGAAATTTGCAAACCACGGCATCGTGCATAAGGCCCTGGTGGATGCGTGCTTCGCCACGAGCCTGTCTGTTGAGGACGTTGTCGTCTTCATTGGCCAAGATCTACTTGGCTGTGATAAAGATTGTAAGCTCGAGCATGACCCCACTGCACGACTGCGCCGACTTATCACCCCAGTCAGCTCTCGTCCCGGACCGGTCGCCATTCTGGTGGACGATCACTGGGGAAGTGACTTTGAACGTGAGGATTACCCACATGCTGGTGAAGACGAAGCGGACGGCGATGGTGCCGCGGACGATGACGACCCTTGGATAAGTGACAACGGAACTGATGCCAGCGAATCCGAAGGATCGTACACAACCTAGCTTCCGTGCCGGTGTCCTTCGCTGAGCCATCAAAGCGAGGAGGTTGCCCCTCGGCTGAAGCTATGCTATTCCTGTCCGCAATACTGTCATGCCAACTCGTGTAACTGTAGTATATGCCAAGCGCCTTGCAATGCACAGAGCAAGACACCGAGCACGAAATTTATGGACGCATAAAATCGCGATGGAGTTTGAAGCCTTCGTCATCCTCATATGGCAGGACCTTCTCAACATCGCTCGTGGATACGACTATGCCGCACGACTGAGCCGATTGACCACTACAGCCCATGCTCGCCTTTGCTCGAGAGCGATCCTGAAGGAAGATGACAGTGCAAATGCCGTAGTGAAGAATAAGCTCATGCCGAATCAAGTTGTTTTATGGAAGACTCATATGGGTGCACTTTGACGGATCAGCATTGCAAGATATCGACACGCGGTGTTTCAACGAATCTACACTGCCTTTGCGGGAACTCTCTTCACGATTCTGCGTCCCATCCCTCCTCATTTAACCCTACCACCTCACCCCACGCCGCCCCATTCCCACCCCCTCCACAAAGCCCCTCCAAGCCCCCTCACGTACACGAAGCGGCATTCGCAACCCTCTGTCCGTTCTTATCAGGTCCATTCGTATCGATCGTTCTACACATTTTGTCCTGGACTCGACACTGCACAGCGCAATGGAGTTTCGGATACAAGTACTGAGTTCCAGCACTACACGTGTTACTTTTGACGTCGCACTTCTATACATGATCGGCTGTCAGAGAAAACATTACTGCAACCGTGGTGGTTTATGGTTTGGATTGTAGAGATTAATGTATTCTAGAGAGAGAGAGAGAGAGAGAGATGTTTGCGTACCCAAATGATACCCCCGGTTTGCGCGCTGATGATGAATGGGACCCAGTTTAATTTCATCTTTGGATATTTGTTGGGTGGGATTGTGGGATTTTTATCTTTGTTAATGCAGAGGTGGAGGTGCTAAAGGCGACGTACGAGCGGGGTGGCTACCCTTTTGACTGTATATATAACAAGCTAGTCTGTTGGCACGCAGTCTATTGCCTGCTTTTGGGGATTGGATAGCAGGTGGGGTGCATCTGGCTCCCTGATCCATTCACAGCATTGTTGGCAGCCGATTCGGGGCAACTTTGTTGGCAGCCGAAGCCCGGACATGGCCCTTGAATCCGTGCATGCAGGCGACAGATCTGTATACTCGAGCAGACTTCTCTTTCGGACGCGAAATGAGTTATAGGGCGAGTGCCTGCTTTGGAAAGTGTAAGGTTTGAGTGCCCTGAAGCGGGCCGGGAGGGCAGGTCGAGCCCTAAAAAGAGAGGTGGGATTCAGATATAAGACGAGTCTGGTCGCTCTGCACAACTCTCTGGACACCCCATTAGCACAATGCAATCGAACAGCCTCAACGTATGGACCACGAGAAATTTAGCCAGTAGATAGCGAACACCACCATCCCAGCCTATCGCTCACCAAACACAAGAAGCCCTTCTTACCTACCTACAAATCCAACTTCCTCCTACTAATCCAAACCCTCGTATCCTCCGTCGTCGTATACGTCCCCGTAGCCTTCTTATGCTTCGGCATTTTCCACTTCCCCCCACCCTTCGGCTCAATCTCCCACAAAGAAATAATGGTCGCAGTAAACGTCATCGCCTCTTTCAACGCAAAAGCTCTTCCTTTACACATACTTGCCCCACCACCATACGGTCGAATACTTCCCAAATCAGCGGTAGATTTTCCATCCGAGTCTGTTTTGATATGTCGGTCCGGTTTGAAAGTCATGGGATCATTCCAGTAGTTGGGATCGGTATTGTGAAGATCATGCGCGGCGTGAACGTATTCGCCTTTCCGGAGGATGAGAGGTTCGGCGCCTTTTTCGCGGGATTGGAGGACGAAGTCTTGGTTCACGGCTTTGAAGGACCAGGGGGCTGTATCCAGGCGTAGAGTTTCGACGTAGACGCTTTTGAGTAGTGGACAAGAATCACATAAACGATCGACGTCGATCTTTGTGATTTGGGGTGGAGGCTCGATGGGTAGGCCGGTGCGTTCTTGAGTTATGGTCACGTAGGGGGCAATTTCTTCTCGGAGTTGAGCGAGCAGGACGCGGTCGGCGTAGATTCTGTTTATCATCCAGAAGACGAAGGAGTTGGAGTTTGCGTTTGCTGCCCACATTAGAGCCCAGTCAATGGCTGTTCGGGCACGGATGGAGAAGTTATGTTTGCGGTAGACTTCTAGGCGGGCGCGGATCAAGGTGCTGATGTCGTCAAGAGAGGACCATTTGGATTCAAGAGGTTCGCCCTTGAAGTGTTTCTCGAGATTTTCGTGAAAGGTGTCTAATTTCTCGACGCAGGCTTTTCGGGCAATGTGTGCGCGAGTGAGTGCGGGGATTGGAAGCCATCTTGGAAGAGATGCTGCCATCATGAGGAAACCCATGTCGAAAGTCCAGACGTCTTGAATGAAGTCTGGATAGTTGGCGAGGAAGTCTGTACCCACGATTGAGGGGACAGCTGTCCAGGCGACGAAGTCTCGGAGGAGAGGAAAGAGGCTGGCTTCGACGACCGAAGGGCGAGCTGATTTGCCATCTGCTTCGTCGACCAGGAGAACAGTATTCGCCTTCTTCTCCCATGGCATCTGATCAACAGGACTTTCCAGGTAGGAGACCAAATTGTTAATATTGTCTTGAGCCCGACGTGCTGTGTTGTTCATCATGTGTTCCAATCCAGGATTGGTGAGGATCTCTCGATAACATTCGACCAGCTCCTTGTACGCCGCATCATACTTGTCGAATTCATTTTCCGGGAAGCAGAAAAGGTTGATCATCAATTTCTTGGCCACCGTTTCCGCGTCTGCGTTCTCCTTCTTCGCGTTTATCAGAGCAGTAACGTGGCCTGGCGTGTACACAATGTTGTGACGACTGCCGCCAAAATTCAAAGCGAAAGCTCCGTTTCGGTAGATGGAGCGAAGTCCATTCAGGAATGACTCTCCATCCAAGCCCATTTGGGGAATATGGCCAAGGAGAGGGAGCCAGTATGGATGAGCCGGTACTGTGAGGGCGCCATTTTGATGTCTGGACTTGGTGTTGCTGCTGCTCGCGATTCTAGTGACGATGATGACAACGACAGTGGCCAAGAGTATTGTTGCTGTCATGTTCTGTAATGGAAGTTGGTACCATGTCGGCGGCGAGACGTGCAGTTCCGGCGGCTGCCAGGTCGAGCTCTCGTTCGGGGTTGCCATTGCCTCGTGACTTCTTTGCGGGCCGGTTCTGGCCTGGCACACTTTTTCTTTCTTCTCGACTCCTAGCAACACATGGTATGGATAGTAGTGAGGTCAAGGTGGACGTAGGATTGGGCTTGCTGACACAGCGCAAAGTGGCGTCGCGTGCTTCGTATCGAGCCCGAGACACTTCTTCCGAGCATCCGCTTACTCCAAGGGCATACCACTTTCGATGCCACTGTTCTCTGTTCACCTCATTTGTTATTCCGTGTCAATACAACAAATATCCAGCAATTCCGAACATGTGTCGTGGTATGGCAGCCACGCGAGGTTGAACATCAGCTCTGACATGATTGGTCAAAGGTTGGCTGTCGTCTCCACCGACAATTTCGCTGGGTTGCGAATCCTGCAGAAGACATCCTAAAAGCCTGGCACAAGACGTGTCGTGCATATCGACCACATCTCGACTCATCTTCAGCTCGTCGGTGCCGACTTCGACCACGGACACATGCAGCGGCGGCTATGCGTCTGCTGAAGAGGCATGCCGAAAGCAACCAGCTGCGCAGGTCGCGCCGATCCCTCCTTCGGCAAGACTGCGGCGACGGCGACTCCGCGACTATGTCTCATCATCGAGCTACGGAGCTTGTCACACGCTATACGCGTTCGACCTGCCTATATCTTCGAGTATAACGTCGTGTGATGCCGCCACTTATCCTGCCATATCGGGAGCTCAGCAGAATTTCACCAATAGCTCGAGCGCTGGCCATTGCTTTCGGTCCTACTCATGTAACATCATAGTTGCAAGCGGTTAAATCGTTGTCAAGTCAGCTCTCAGCTATTTCTTAACCTCTTGGCTCCAAGACGCGCCCTCCAGATCTTTGCATTCTTCGACGCCTCCGCCCCGCGGCCAAGCAGCACTAGTCACTAAATGGTTGCTCGCGTGCATTATACCTGTTCGCGGAGGAGCGTCGAAGGAAGCGTACTGACAGCAGGGCGATCAAGACCTTGCGATGTATTCCCAGTGGGCAAGCCTTCTGGCGGAAGCGTACGACAGTATATGCGAACTCGAGACGCTTTTCCACAGCCGAACGTCTGACTCAAGCATTCCTCGAGGCGTACAAGCAAGCAAAGGCTTCAAAATCTAATCTACAACCAGGCAAACCCTAAGCAGATTCATACCCTGGCGCAAACCTTCTCACGAGGATGTCGCTGTATCACAGGTGCGACGGCCTCACTGCCCAGAAAGCACCAGACTCTTGGTCCGCTGTGACTTTCTCACGGGAAGCTGTTTTGGGCAATGCTGTGCAACCAGACCCGCGACAAGGACAGGGCCGACCGCAGGGACCTCAGTCGAAACCTTGTCGGCGCTGCCCATGGGGTCGACATTCCTAGACTTGGAGCTTGTGCGGAGCTGTTGATCGAGTTCAACAGAGGTTCGCGTCGCACATAAACAGTCGCAAAGACCCCGTATTCTGCTCTCTTTTGCTTGGAACTTTGCTTCGCCTCTTTGGCAGAACTGCTTGTCTACGACTGAAGGAACTTCACGGCGAACTTTGTTGCTTCGGCGGAGCCTTTCTGAAGACATGGCGGACATCAAGGCCTTCGAGAAAGACCACTCTCCAGATGGGTCCGGAGAGGTTCGCCGAGTTTCTGTGGCATCGGTCGACTTGACGAACAACATTGACGCAAAGTATGTCCTGTAGATGGAGCCCTGTAATCTGGGCTTGGCAGCTAACTTCACACAGAGTGAGCAACCCACTCGCGGGCATCTCGTATGACGACCTCATGAAAAATGTCGAGGACTTTGCGCAAGAGAAAGACCTGGGTGATCAACTGGATCTCCTCAAGAAAGGAGCCTTGATCGCCCAGGACCCAGCAAATTTCGAGAGCCTCGATCAGCTTGATGAGCACGAAAAAGAATTCTTGCGACACGAGGCGAATCACAAATGGCGCCATCCATGGCAGCTGTGTACGTGATACAATGCGTGACCGCCTCCCAGAACGTACTGACATAAGATAGACATGACAATCATCACGTGCTCGATCGGAGCAGGTAAGTCTAGTCGTTCGTCTCAGCCGCTTTCGTGCTTTTCACTGACTATGTGTACATATAGCCGTGCAAGGCTGGGACCAGACCGGCTCAAACGGAGCAAATCTCAGCTTTCCAGTCGAATTCGGCATTGGCAATGGCGAGACTCCTGGCGCCCCCAATCAACTTCGCGACCAATGGCTCGTGGGAGTCGTGAACGCTGGACCGTATCTTGGATCTGCTTTCATCGGCTGCTGGCTTTCTGACCCTTGCAATTTCTACTTCGGACGTCGTGGAACCATCTTTATCTCTGCCATCTTCTGCTTGCTCACGCCAATCGGCGGCGCTGTCTCCCAGACATGGGAACAGTTATTCATCACTCGATTGCTTATGGGAATCGGAATGGGTCTGAAAGGATCTTCTGTGCCCATCTTCGCTGCCGAAAATTCTCCTGCTAAAATTCGCGGTGCTTTGGTCATGAGCTGGCAAATGTGGACTGCTTTCGGTGAGCTCCTTTGGTTTGTACCGCACTCTGCTGGGAGATAGGGGTTGCTGATATCAGACAGGAATTTTCCTCGGGTTCTGCGCCAATCTTGCGGTGTACCGTGTTGGCGACATTGCTTGGAGACTACAAATTGGATCTGCATTCATCCCAGCAGTGCCACTTACTGCACTGATCTACTTCTGTCCGGAGTCACCTAGGTACGATACCTATAGACTTCTCGTCTTTGAAGCTTTGATTAACAGCGCTGCAGGTGGTATATGAAGAAGAACAGATATCACAAGGCGTACAAGTCCTTGCTGAGACTACGATTCCATCCTCTACAAGCAGCACGCGATCTGTATTACATTCACAGCCAACTTCAGGTCGAGGCCAGCATCATCGGGAAGAGCAACTACGTGACGCGATTTGTGCAGCTCTTTACGATCCCACGCGTACGACGCGCTACTCTCGCCAGTTTCACAGTCATGATTGCGCAGCAGGTACGTCTCCTCCGCTCAGTGCTCCGGGCACAAAACAGAAGCTAACACCAACCACTAGATGTGCGGCATCAACATCATCGCCTTCTACTCCTCCACAATCTTCCGCGAAGCTGAAGCCTCCGAACGTGACGCCCTCATCGCCTCCTTCGGCTTCGGTCTTGTCAATTTCGTCTTCGCTTGGCCCGCAATCTGGACAATCGACACCTTCGGCCGCCGATCCCTCCTCCTCTTCACCTTCCCCCAAATGGCTTGGACACTCCTCGCGGCAGGTCTCTGTTTCCTCATCCCAGGAAACGGTCCAGCTCGACTCGGCGCAATCTCCCTCTTCATCTACCTCTTTGCCGCCTTCTATTCTCCAGGAGAGGGCCCAGTGCCCTTCACATACAGCGCCGAAGTCTTCCCACTCTCGCACAGAGAAGTCGGAATGGGATGGGCAGTCGCAACTTGTCTCTTCTGGGCTGCAGTGCTCTCAATTTCTTTCCCAGCTATCCTCGGTGCTTTCACACCTACAGGAGCTTTCGGCTTCTACGCAGGATTGAACATTGTGGCGTTTGTCATGATTTTCCTCTTTGTGCCTGAGACGAAACAGCGTACGCTCGAGGAGCTGGATTATATTTTTGCTGTGCCCGGATCGCAGTTCATTCGGTACCAGACGGCTAAGGCTCTTCCGTGGTGGTGGAATCGATGGGTGCTGTTGCGCAAAGGGGCGAAGCTGGAGCCGTTGTATAAATTTGATGAGACGATTGAGAGGTCGCAGAAGGTTGGCGTCGCTTAGACTCTGACAAATGGACAAGATCGAGAAAGTATGGCGGGATGTTTGTGGAATATTACGTGACGCGGAATGAAATGTTGATCGTTGTCGTCTTGCACGATGGGCTAGGAATAATGGGAAGGGGAAGTTGTTTGAGCTTCTATATACCCAAGTCGTCGCTCTTTTTACGCCCTCAGCAGTAAAATCATCACGAGATCAAGATCCGATATACAATTTTCGAACTTGAAGAAAACAACATGTTAGGATATCATCTCGGAAGGTTTGAGCAGCTGATGTTGGATTCCGTTCGCACGATCCTGGGACAGGAATCTTGACGATTGTTCATCCTTTGGCACCCTTGACTCCGTTCAAACGACACCTCTGCTCAAATATCTAGCGATCAGCCGTGTATACTGTCGTTCTTCGTTTATCTTGTCGTCGTATGCTATATCCTCTATATATGCAAACCATGCTAAGAAATGCCACCACATTCACAACTTGCTCCTCGGCTCCACCATTTTCTCCACCTCCGCAAACTGGTAATAATAATTCAAACACTCTTTATTAGCCAACGTATCCGAAGGCTTAATCTTCTTCCCGCTAACAATCTGCTTCACAGGCAATTCCACCTTTTTGAGGTTAATTGTCGTAGGAATCTCCGGAGTCTCAAAGACATAACGCGGCACACAACGTTTTCCGCAGTCGCGGCCAATAGCTTCTTTGACTTTTCTTACGAGATCCTGAGTGAATTTCTTCCCAGGCTTCATGAGCAAAAATAGCATGACGCTTTCGTCGTGGTCCTGTGGCCGTCGTTGTCCTACGCAGATACTGTCTTGCAGCTCATCGGGGAAGTTGTTGTCCAGGCAATTGTAAATCTCTGCGCTGCCGAATCGAACTCCGCTAGGATTCAGCACTCCATCTGAGCGGCCGAGAACCCATACTTGTCCAGTCTTGGGATGGAACATGATGAAGTCTCCGTGCGTCCAGACGTTATCATACTTGCCGAAGTATGAGTTGAAATACTTTTCGCCACTCCCATCGCCCCAAAATTTGTTAGGTTGAGTAGGAAAACCTTTCGTACAGACGAGCTCACCAGGTTCACCGAGCGGCAGAGCCTTTCCTTGGACACCTTTGCCGCCTTCGATCTCTTGATCGTATGCCTCCACTTTCATCCCGAGTGCAGGCCCAACGCAACCTCCGACGTACACAGGTTGCATGAGATTCGCCATGGTAAAACAAGATGCGAGATCTGTGCCGCCAGAAATATTATCGAGCTGGACCTGAGGCGGAAAGGCTTGATCGTAGAACCATTCGAATTGTGCTTCGGACAACACCATGCCTGTGCTGGTGACACGTTTGAGACGACTGAGATCCACCACCTCACGTGGTAAGACAGGAGGTTTCGCAGTAGCCAATGTTTGCATCCACCGCGGAGAGACACCAAGATCGGTGACCTTTTGGTCCTGCACGATCTTCAAAAACGTTGTAAGATCTGGCTGGAACGGCGAGCCATCGTAGAGGATGGCCTTGGCTGAGTTCGCGAGTGAAAGGACGCTCACAAGATACATGATCCACCCAGTTGTCGTATATTGCAGAACGCAAAGATCATCTGGTGAGATCTGTGCCATGTCGCGGTGTAGATTGGCTTCTTTACGATTGCTCAACAGCACGCCGCCAACATTGTGGACAATACATTTTGGTTGACCAGTCGTGCCAGAAGAGTAGACGATGAGAAAAGGGTCACCGAATTCAATGCGTTCGAAATGAAGCTCTGGATCGTTCTTGGCTGCCGAGAGGAAGAGCTCGAGAGATTCTGCTTCACGCACCTTGGAAATGTCTTTCGGTTGACGTTGTGTACGAGGCATGCTGACGATGCTTTCGAACTCGGTTATACCAGTCATACCGTCCACGATCTCGTTCATTTTGGGCCGAAGGTCGATCGTCTTGCCATTGTACAATGCCCAGTCGTCGACGAAGACGAATTTAGGCTTGATTTGGCGAAGTCGATCGAGGATGCCTTTCGTTCCCATATCCGTCGAGCTGGAGCTGAATATTGCACCACGGGCCGTAGCAGCCAGGAATACGACTAGTGTGTCGACACTATTCGATGCCACGACAGCAATACGGTCGCCCTTGCCGACGCCTCTGGCTCGCATGGCATTGGAGAGATAGCCCGTTCGAGCTCTCAACTCTGCCCACGTAACATTTCGAACTTCTGTTCCACCTTCACGAACCTCGACACATGCAATTCGTTCATCTTCTTTTCGATCAGTAGACCATTTGCTCGCATCTTTGGCAGGTGAGAAGAGGATATTCTCGGCAAAATTGAGCTTGACTCCCTCAAACCACGGCGGGATCGTATCCATACGAGCATTCTCGTCCACAACACGCTCATACTTCCCCTGATGGATAAGAGGGAATTGCAGAAAGAGCTCCTCCCAAAAGGCAGCCCGCTGGTCCACTGACCAGGCATGAAGCTGAGGCCATGTGTCAAGCTTCGTCCCACGCTTTCGGTTGACCTCTTGCATAAACTTATAAGCCAACGTGCCCTTTGGGTTCGGAGGATCCCACAGCTTGCGAGGCACCGTCGTGGGGTCCGCCATGGCGTGTCCGTGAAGAGTAATGCGAAAGATCAGCTGCGAGGGGAAGAGAGAGAGCTCTTGACGTCAGTGTAACGAGAGAATTGGTGCCTGACAGTAGCGTGTAGATCGCAGAGCAGAGACGACTCTGAGCTTCGGCCGGGCCAGTAATCAAACCAAGCAACAAGTATGAATTGAAACCAAGGTAGTTAATAGCGCCTTTCAGCACTGCTTTACTCGTGACCCGCGTGTCAAACCAACCAGGTGGAGGTTGCAAGACACCACGCTAGTCCAACCTCGGTAAGAGACGGAGCTCTAAGTCGGCATGTGAGGGGACCAAAACATCGCCCCAGCTTACGAACTACTGTAGGACCACGACTCATGGGCAACGAAAAATCGTCATGTCGCATCGGGCAGCCATCCTGTCATCGTGCATGCGGGCTGAAGATCGAAGTGGTCGTGAGTAATAATAAGAAAGCGAGGTGAGCTGCCTGGAGTCGTTTGTTTCCCGGTTTCCTGTATAAAGCCTCGTTACACTACATTCTTTCCCCTGTCGTATCTGACTTCATTGAAAGGCAGATTTATTATTGAGCCATTGGGAGCGAAAATCAACATGAACTCGAACAATAACAACTCATCCGGTGGCCGGAGCAGCCACGACTTTGCTCGCGGCGGCACGTCGAGCAACTCCAATGGCAATTCCAGCGGCGGTTCCAGCATGGGCTCTTCGAACAACAACAATTCCAGCAGCAGCAGCGGCGGCTATGGAGGCAGCTCTGGTGGTGGATCCAGCATGGGATCTTCCAACAACAACAACTCGAGCAG
The DNA here is from genome assembly GCF_019650295.1 of Cercospora kikuchii. Lineage (NCBI taxonomy): Eukaryota > Fungi > Ascomycota > Dothideomycetes > Mycosphaerellales > Mycosphaerellaceae > Cercospora > Cercospora kikuchii. Next base: position 266,730 of record NW_025408588.1, read on the forward strand.
CAACAACTCCAGTGGCCACTCGAGAGGAGGCAGTGGTGGCGGCGGCTACGGCGGCGGTAGCTCCAACTCCAACTCTTCTTCTGGAGGTGGCTATGGAAACAGCTCGTCCGGTGGCGGCTATGGAGGAAGCTCAGGCGGCGGCTCGAGCGGGGGCGGTTATGGCGGAGGCAGCGGCGGCGGCAGCGGTGGTTACGGCGGTGGTAGCTCTGGAGGCCGGTCCGGTGGTGGCTCGTCCGGCGGTGGATCGCGATTCACGACCGACAAGAAAATGGATGTCGCATATGAAGCGGGGTACAAGGACGCCATGGACAAAGTGAAATCCGACATGATGCGAAACTTTGGCAACTAAAAATGGTATGTCTCTCTTGACTCTCACAACGCATCCACTCTCGCCGCTGCACGAGCCTTTACTGACCTCGTCGTCGCAGTTTCTTACGAATAATGTTGATGACAGCACCGCCCGAAACCAGATCGGCTTGGGATTTGAGGATTTTCGAGCATGCAAGATGACGGGTGCTTTCCGATGTGGGGACCTTTGGCGATCGCGATGTGGATAGCTCTGGCGCTTGTTGGCCTGGTCTGTCCATTGCGGTCATGCGTTCGGGCACATGTATAGGCGTTCAAATGTTTCATTGAGCTTCAAAAGATGCATTACTTCGACTTACCTTCATGCTGCTGGTTCGAATAGGCCGATCCAAGCTCTGCCCAATGCGACGATGATGACTCACCTCCGAAGGACGATGTTTGCTGCAAGAATGCATCGCTTTGCCACCGTGCACACAAGAGCTGAGAGAGTGCGGTCGTCAAGCGGCTGAAAATACAACATGCAGCGTGCCGAGCGTCCGAAGCTGGGTATCCTGGTCGCCATTGTCATATGTGCCTGTCGATAAGGCTGTCACATTCTGCAGCAAATAAAGTACCAGCCGACAGCAGACGACTGCGGCAGAGGGTTGCTGCTCACGATCGCCACTCTTCACACAGGTCCCGACAGGTTGCACGGCGTTTCCCTACATGCATTCGTGAAGAGCGGCTATGGTCTTCCACTAGCTGTGCAACGACGCAGACGAGTCGCAGCGCTGTTTGAAGCGACTTTGCATTGGTCTGATTCGGTTGCGCAGGGCACATCCTGTGGGATGGAATGCGCGCATATTGAGCTGCATTTACCTGTCACTGAATCAGCCTTTGTTTCAGCAACGGATGTGATGCAACGCGATGCCATATTCTCGATCATACAGGGTGCCGTCTCAGCATGAATGCACCGGTCAAAGTGCGCTATGAAAGCCATGCATGTGTAAGGCAACTAATCATATCGAAGTCGAAAAAAGCCTTGAAGAACCAAAACGATCGCTTACCTAGTGCCATCATGTCCTCCACCTTCTAAGGATCGTGTAGTGAGAGCGGCTATTCCTGGCTCCTGCTTCACTACCTTTTCGCGGGTACGAAGGAGCAACATGTTGTACCTGTGGACTGTGTTGAGTCGTTGTCATTTTCGTATTGCTACATATCGGTCATTAGTCGCAAGCACTCCAAGGAGCTCAATCGCCGCCGAGACGTCTCCCGGAGCCGCTCCAAGCTGAGCCAGTAGCCCATGAGCTTGGGAGTGGTCCGTTGCCCTGTCCTCTTGCAGCCGCCGGTTGATTGGCTGGTCTGCCTGCGAACGCGGTCCCGTATGCACGATTCGTTTGTGGCTGGCCAGTGCCTGCAAACAGCTTCTGAATGAAGAGAGGTGTGTTTGTGTATTTCCCTCCAGCTCCATACTCTGGCCAGATGCGATCGAGAAAGTCGTAGAGGTGGGCTGCGAAAATGCCAGTCGCTTGGATCATGGTGTGGAAAGGCCCAGCCATGAGGTATGTGACAGCTAGCATCGCATAGGGCAAATATTTTGCTGGCATGTTGACAATGTAGAACTGGACTTGTCTATTTGGGTCTTCCAATGCGAACGTGTAGATCAGAGCCATGTTCAATGCCTGAAGAAGTACGACGCCGCCAAGGTAGACGCCTCCGGTGAGCTGCTTCGTTGTCAGCGCCCTGTACATCCAAGAAGCGATGGCATCTACGAGAGTAAGACATCAAGGGAAAGGTATGTAGGGAGCAACAACCACCGCCTGCCCACAAGTTCAAGGCCGCCAGTATTTCTCAATAGGCATCCCACCATGCCCACACTCCGCGAACGCTCTATTGTTTATGCGAATGACGAACGCCGCACAGTGCAGGGGTAATCTTGCTCGGTTCCAGGAACCGTGACAGCTACGAGGAGCTGGCCGGGCAGATATTCCGAGCGTATGTTGGTGAAAGAGAGAAGGAAAAGGTAAAGAAAGAAGACTGCGAGATGGGTAGTCGTGCTTACCAGAATGACAAGTGCCACGAACATGAGGTAGAAGGCGTATGCACCAGGAGCACTGAAGCGCGGCGCGCCAGTCTCGAGCATGTTGCTGTACTGGTAGAAGAAGAAGGGGTCCATGATCAGCCCCAACGAAGGGCCAGTGACGAGGAAGCACGTTATGGCGCGCCACAACTCTGGCAGTTGGCGGATGGTGAAGACATAGTCTCGAAGGAAGACGACCCAGGAGAGGCTATACAGGCCGAGATGTCCGGGCACGCTGATGAGGACGGCTGCGGCTGTGATGGTTCTGCTTAGCATCAGAATCTGCGCCAGCTTGCGCGTGCAGCAAATTTCTTACCTGGTGACGGGCGGCGCCTGGAAGAACGCTTCCTGGAACGACATCTTCACCGCGTTCGAGTGGTGTTGCGAAGCCGCCGCACTGCTGCAACTGAATGTGGTGAAGGTGAGGAAGAAAGGGAAGTGGAAGCAAAGTGTTCTCTCGTTTTCGAAGAGTGTCGGCAAGCGCGTTGGTCCGTGGCACGTGCCAGAATGTGCGGCAGCTGCCGCAAAGGGCCACCACTAAATTTTGGCAGAGCGCACTGATGCCAAGCACTCGCACGCAGCTTTTGGTTTGGGCGGAACATTCGTCCTGACGACTTTGACGACACAGCCAGCCTACTAACCACCACAGCACCTGTTCTTTCACTCGACCGCAAACATGGCTGTCGGCAAGAACAAGAGACTGTCCAAGGGCAAGAAGGGCCTGAAGAAGCGTACCGACCCATTCGCCCGCAAGGACTGGTTCAGCGTCAAGGCTCCGTCGACGTTCAACATTCGCGAGTACGATCCCAACACCCACTCCCGCAAACGAAATGCCTTTGCGCAGATGAGGAAAAGCGAGGAGAGAGAGATGGATAACTAACGCTGGCTGCAGTGTCGGCAAGACCCTCGTGAACCGCTCCACTGGTCTCAAGAACGCCAACGATGCGCTCAAGGGCCGTATCTTCGAGGTCTCCCTCGCCGATCTCCAGAAGGACGAGGACCACGCTTTCCGCAAGGTCAAGCTGCGCGTCGATGAGGTCCAGGGCAAGAACTGCCTGACCAACTTCCACGGACTCGACTTCACTTCGGACAAGCTGCGCTCGCTCGTCCGCAAGTGGCAGACCCTCATCGAGGCCAACGTTGTCGTCAAGACCACCGATGACTACCTCCTCCGCCTCTTCTGCATTGCCTTCACCAAGCGGAGACCAAACCAGATCAAGAAGACCACCTACGCACGATCTTCGCAAATCCGCGCCATCAGGAAGAAGATGACGGATATCATGCAGCGCGAGGCCCAGAGCTGCACTCTCAGCCAGCTCACCACCAAGCTGATCCCAGAAGTGATTGGCCGTGAGATTGAGAAGAGCACTCAGGGCATCTACCCTCTCCAGAACGTACGTACATGGCGGGAAACAAGGTCGCGTGAGGCAGGATAAAATGCTAACAAGCGCAAAGGTCCACGTCCGCAAGGTCAAGCTCCTCAAGTCGCCTAAGTTCGATCTTGGTAACCTCCTCTCGCTCCACGGCGAGTCCTCCACCGATGACGCCGGCCAGAAGGTCGAGGGTGCGCGCGACTTCAAGGAGACGGTCTTGGAGTCTGTTTAAAGAGGTTAAATGGGGCATATGATGCTTTACGGTAACACATGGGCATTGGGCAGTGTGGCGACTTCACTTGTTTGCGAGTAGAACGGCGTTTGAGAGCAAGAGGGCCATGGAGATGAAAGATGCATGGGACATCTATACCAGCGCCACGTTAGGTCCTTACGCAAAATCAGTGAAACGTTCAAAATGTTCAATGCCGATGACCCCTGCTCTCGTTTCTTCCTGTATAGCGTCGTGACTGAGGATTGTGCCTACATGACTAGAGCTTGACCGTGGCATCTAACAGTGGCGCAACATCGTGCCCCGTCAGATGTGCAATGCTTAGCTCAGAGTTGTACTGTAAGAATCCCACACCTTCCTATCTTTCACATCGAGACACCGCAATCGCACCTTCCGAGTGTTAAATTGTTGATCCAACTTCCAATCCCACCTCACCTCACTTCTTCGTCCTGACAAACAACCTCATTCTCTCAGAACAAGACTGAAATTTCCGAACCACAAGCGGGAAATTCCACCAACACACACAATTGCAGCGCACCGCATTCGCCGCGGTTCTTTCGACTGAGCCCTACAAGACTCAAGAAAGAAGAAATCAGAATGGCCCCACCAAAACAACTCAACTTCATCACGGGCAACGCCAACAAACTCGCCGAAGTCCAAGCCATTCTCTCCTCCACGCCCGTCGAACTCCGATCGCAAAATGTCGATCTAGTGGAGATTCAAGGGACGATTGAGGAAATTTCCAAGGATAAGGCGAGGAGGGCTGCGGAGGCGGTAAGTCTCGATTTGCCTCTTGAGCACGCATGTTACGAGTAAATATATGCTGATGTGAATGTGCAATTCTAGATACAAGGACCTGTTTTGGTGGAGGATACGTGTTTGTGTTTTGATGCGTTCAAGGAGTTGCCGGGACCTTATGTGTATGTGATTTCTCACTCGTTCAGTCTGATTTGTCGTTTACTTTTTTGCGTTGTCTTTTTACGTCACTTATGGCTACTTTATGGCTATAAACGCTGACTAGCTCCACAGAAAGTGGTTTCTCAAGGCTCTCGGCGTGCAAGAATTCCACAAGCTGTTGGCCGGCTTCGAAGACAAGTCTGCTCAGGCTGTGTGTACATTTGCGTACTGTGAGGGACCAGGCAAGGATCCGATTGTATTCCAAGGGCGGACAGCCGTGAGTCTCCTTTCTCGAGAATATATTTCGCCGTAGAGCTGTCGCTGACTGATTTGTTGTAGGGCAAGATCGTGCCTTGTCGTGGACCGACGGATTTCGGTGAGTTCTGTTCCTCTGTTGTCTTTTTCCTCGCGTAGTGCTGATTGTCTGATGTAGGCTGGGATGCGTGCTTTGAGTACGAAGGACAGACCTATGCTGAAATGCCCAAAGTGGAGAAGAACAAGATCTCGCATCGTGGAAAGGCTTTGGAGAAGCTGACGGAGTGGCTGAAGCAGGAACTGTAGATGCCTTCCGCACTTCCAGATCCTCGGCCATGATTCCAACTCAACATAGAAATCATATAGAGCTCCAACGAATTCACCCATGCAAAAACATCGGATCATCCTCATCCTTCTTCCCACTCGCCTGCGCTTCCACGTCTCCACCCCCCTTCCCATGATCCTTCTTCCACTGCTTCACCCAACTCTCAATGCGATCCACATTCCCATCAATATCCTCCGCCTTCTCACTCTTCAACTCCACCACAATCTCGCCATCATACGCATCCCTCGCCTCTTGCAACAAAACCTCCATAATCTCACAATCCAGATTCTCCTGCAGCTTCTTCTCCTCGTACCCTCTTGCTTTCAACCGATCGTACAATGTCCCATTATCGCAACGCACAACAACGACCAGATCAATCAGACTCGGCGGAAAAAGATCGCAAGCGTGCCAGTCGATGATTTGCCCGCCTTCTTCGAGGTCATTTTCGATGACATCGAGCAATCGGTCTTCGTCGACGATTTGGAGATTGGGATCGGAAGGGTCATCGGATTTCTCGCCAATGTTGTGCTTTTTGACTACGTCGTTGACGCTGAGGTGGTGTAAGGTGTGGATGCGGCGGGCGAGTTCTTCGGCGTGAGAGGTTTTGCCTACGCCTGGCGTGCCGGTGATAATGATGTTGGGATCTGTTCGTAGCATCGTCATGATTGTTCGCTGAGTGAGAAATCTGGTCTTCTGGAAGAGTGGTCTGGGAAAGCAAGCTGCGCGACGGTAACAGGTTTTGAGAATCATGGACGAGTGACTTGCGCGAAAGGTGGGAGCTGCGTGGTGACGTTTTTTGAGCTTGCGGAGCTTCGTTTCTTCACAAACTTTGATTCTCAATACTTCTCCTATACAGCTCTATACCCGTTCTGCCTTTGGGAGGCTAGATTGTGTCGTGGTCATATTCGGACAGCCATAGAGACAGGATCTTGGAAGGCGCGCTCAAGTCGGCACGATGCTCGCACGCAGAGCTCTTCCACGTCTCCAGCAACCCTTCCGACAGCATGCGAAACGACCGTATTCGACGACGGAGCTCAGCAATGGCATCAAGATGACTTACGACCTGTATGAGCCCGAGCAACAAGCCCAGGGCGGTCCGATCATCTTCGTCCACGGTCTCTTCGGCTCCAAGAGAAATCACAGGAGCATGAGTAAGTACGATTGTCCTCCTTTCCACCATGTTCAAAGATGGACCGCGACTGACAATGCTGCAGAGTCCTCGTCCGCGAACTGAAGCGACCAGTCTACGCCGTGGACACTCGCAATCACGGCGACTCCTCTCACGATCCAAAGCACGACTACACAGCCCTGGCCGAAGACATCGAACTCTTCCTCCAACATCACAAACTGCAGGATACCTGCTTGATAGGCCACTCAATGGGCGCAAAAGCAGTCATGGCAGTCGCTTTGCGCAAGCAAGTCAAGATTGGCTCTCTGATCCCCGTGGACAACGCCCCAGTAGATGCGGCACTCAAGAGCGACTTCGCCAAATACATTGTCGGAATGCGAAAGATTGAAGAGTCTTCGGTCAAGACGATGAAGGAAGCGGACAAGATCTTGCAAGCTTACGAGGAGTCCTTGCCCATACGACAATTCCTCCTCACGAACCTTATGAAAGGCGAGGATGGTACGCAGAAGTTCAAGGTCCCTCTCAAATACTTGACTCCTGCACTGCATGGGCTAGGAGATTTCCCATTCAAAAATCCGGATGAGACGAGATTTGAGGGCCCGACTTTGATTGTGCGAGGGACGAAGAGCCATTATGTCAGCGATGAGACGCTGCCGATTTGCGGAAGGTTCTTTCCCAACTTCGAAAGAGCGGACATTGATGCTGGGCATTGGGTGATCAGCGAGAAGCCAGAGGAGTTCAGACAAGGTAAGTTCAATGTGGTGCATGGGCGTATGTCGTCCCTTCAAGTGCTAACGAGAAGTAGCTGTCGTGGAGTTCCTCACCAAGCACCAAGATTGAACACACGATGTGACGATGCTGTAGAAGACTCGCGACCAACGTGAAATGTGGTCAATGTGGTGCGTTGATCTGGACTGGACTGGACTCCGACAAGTGCCCGCGGGCGAGTATCCACGACACAGTCATCCACACATCATCCCGCACAGACCCCACGCATCGGCATGGCTATATGCACTCTGTGGTTGCCGTTTCGTTGCAAGCTTGCAGACTGCGCAGCAGCTGCCACACGTTCTTGCCCGGTGTGCTTCGCCGCCGTCTATGGGCGCGCAAGGCGTCGACGAAGACGCCCTGTTGCAACTGTCTCAAGCAAGCACCGGCGCGAGAAGCAATATTCTGACCAAAGCCATGCGATGCTGTTGTTATCAGCTCATTGCTTCCGTAGAGGTCCGCGGAAAACGGCAAAAAAGCAGCGAGCTAGACCTCGCTACTGGCAAACCTTTTCAAGCTAGTCCGAACTGAAAGCGAGACAAGTGGAGTGAGTGTGGGCCTTGCACGAGCTTGAGTGCGGGCAAGCATTGTCAATGGCTCGGCTCTGCTCGTCGTCCTGCTGGCCATGCTGTTACGGTGGCATTGGGAGCTGTGCCTGCAGCCCCGATAGCGCTCTGGCATGTTATGAGTGGGTAAGATGTAATACACCAGAGGAGAGCAACGCATATCGGCGACGAGCAGTGGTGGTGTTGGAGGTCCGATGCATGATACTTCTAGTAACCTCAATCCTTCTACCTCAAGTTTCTTTCCTCTTCTTACCTGTCTTCCTGGGCAGTGCGCGGGACTCAAGCACGAATAGTCGGAGCAGCTCGATTCGCAACTTCCATTCCGGTTTATCATGCTGTCTCTCCTAGCACTCGCCGCGCTGGCCTCAGCACAATCCAGCGATGAGAGAATCCTTGGTGTCTACATGTTTCATCGACATGGCGACAGAGTCAGTCCACTCCGCGTCCCTCGACCAACGCCATTGAAACGAGATCACTAACCATCGATCATCAGACACCAAAAGCCCTCGCCCCAACCAACCTCACCTCCCTCGGCTACAATCAAGTCTACTCCTCTGGCGAATACTTCCGCTCTCGCTACATCTCCTCTGCCTCTTCATCTTCCTCCTCATCAAACAACTCCGCCCTCATAACCTCCATCTCCCCTAACATCGTCTCCTACCAACAACTCGTCGCCTCCGCCCCCTCCGACACCGTCCTCCAAAACTCCGCCCAAGGTTTCCTCCAAGGCCTCTATCCCCCCGTCGGCTCTTCCCTCGGCACTGAAACTCTCCGCAATGGCTCCGAAATCGAAGCTCCCATGAACGGATACCAACTCATTCCCATCGGTACTCCCTCAGGTTTCGGTTCTGTGGGTGCAGGAAGCGAAGATGCGGGTTGGTTACAGAGTACGAGTAATTGTGCCCAAGCGGTAATTTCTTCGAATGAGTATTTCTCTTCGGAGGAGTATGAGGCTTTGTTGCAGGAGACGAGGGGTTTTTATGAGGGGCTGAGGGGAGCAGTGGAAGAGGTTGTTGGCGAGGGGAATGTGGAGAGTGAGGTTGGGGAGTTGAGTTTCAAGAATGCTTATACGAGTGAGTCTTCCCAATCTTCCATTCCATGCTAAGAGCGACATGCTGGTGATCCTATTACTGACGCTCGACATCAGTCTACGACCTCCTCTCCCTCTCCCTCGAACAAAACACCACCCTCTCAAACACAAGCACAATCTCCTCTACTCTGGATACTTCTACCCTCGAACAACTCTCCTCCCTCGCCAACATCCACGAATGGAACCTCGCATACAACACTTCCTCCCCGATCCGTGCCGTCTCGGGCTCAATCCTCGCCTCCCAAGCTCTATCTTTCCTCCAATCCTCCATCTCCTCCAAGGGCAAAAAGAACCTCCTCGGAATTCAATTCGGCGCTTACGCAACTTTCGCCTCATTCTTCGGTCTCGCTCAATTAGAGAATGTCAACGAGGAATTCAAAGGTGTTGTGGATTTTGCTAGTGCGATGGTTTGGGAGATGGTCACAAACTCATCTTCTTCTGATGAGGATGCTTTCCCGAGTGAAGATGATATCTATGTTCGTTTCCGTTTCCACAATGGAACTACGACTTCTGATGATGAACTCATTACGTACCCACTTTTTGGTTCGGGAGAAGATGTTCTCCCATGGAATGATTTTGTTAAAGAGATGCAGAAGATTAGTATTGGGAGTACGGAGCAGTGGTGTACGGCTTGCGGGAACTTCACGGGGGAGTGTGCGGCTTATGGGGATGATGCGCAGGGTTCTGCTTCTGCTGCTGGTGAGGGGAGTGGAAAGGGTAATGGACTGAGTCCGGCTGTGAATGGAGTCATTGGTGCGATGGTGACTTTGGCTGTTGTTCTGGGGCTGGAGGCGCTCGTGCTCGCACTGGGTGGATTGAGAGTTGTGAAGAAGAGGGGGCCAGCGCAAGAGAAGGTTGAGGCGGAGGTAAGCGAGGGTGAGAAGGCTTGAGGAGGGAGTAGGATCGTGAAAGTTGGCATGGAGGCTGGAGAAAACAACGTAAGAGTGGTTTCATGACACGCACTAGAATAATGCACAGATTTGACAAGATTGTTCGTCGAGATGAAATTTCAATTGCTATGGTGAAGCTGCTCACGCGGTTCCGTTACCGCCTTGCCCTCCTTGCCCTCCCAACAACAGGCTGCGGAGCAGCAGCCGCCCGTTGCGCTCTTGTCTGGACGCCAGGCCTATCGCTCATAGGCCGCCTAAGCACATCAGGCGATTCCCTCGTTTGTCTTGCCGAGCGTCTTCCTGTCCCTGACCTGCCGGCCCTGGTGGCCGTCGGGTAATCGGTGTTTATCAGACCTCTCACAAAATTCCTGAGCGCCGAGTCGCTGAGACACCGTCTGTCAATCCTTTGCAGGACCCTTTCCTGTAGAGGTTCGAAGGCGTTAGCGTTCAGATGTGTCCGAGCAGCGTTGATAATGTTGTTCACTGCAGCTTCAAGGTGTATATTTCGTGTGGGTTGATTGCCATTGTTGTCCGGCGCAGTCAGATCCAGTCTGCCTATATCGGAAATGAGGTCGTGCAACGCTCGGTCGCGCTGAGGATTGAACGATGTAATGATAGCACCTAAGGTCTGGCATTCTTTCACTTGTCGCTCCCAGAACTTGTGAATTATATCATCGTCTTGCTCGTTGGCTGGCAATTCTACTGTGCGCCCGAAATCAGTCAAAACAACGTCGGGGTAGCTGTTGTCATTGTTCCTTGACGGCCTGATAAGTATGTTGCTTTTCTTGATATCAGCGTGACAATACCTAGATCTGCCGGCTCCGTCAAAATGAACAAGAAGGAGTGCAGAAAAAAGCTGTTCGGCCATGTGCCAGCAGAAGGCCACCGGCAGCTGTATTGAAGGTTGATCATAAGTGGCTCTCAGAGTCTGGTCAAGCTGAACTAAACTCCCACCAGAGAGCATCTCAAGATCATACCAGTACTCATTGTTGAGAGTTGCACCTGCTTCCGTCCACTTGCTTCTTGGGTAGAAATTGACAATATTAGTATTGCGATGCTGCGCAAGAGCTGCGATAATCCTCGCTTCGCGGGTGATGGCCGCAGCATTCCGATGTTTAAATACTTTCGTGGCTGCTAACTTGGCTGCAACCCTTCGCGCTATGTCATCGACAGGAGGATTCTCATAGTTGAGGTCCGACACATCGGAATGTGCCTTATTAAACGCTCTCCTTGTGATAGTCGCCTCCACAATAGAGTACATTCCGTCGCCCAAGTTGCGAACGCTGTGTTTCTGCTGTCTGAAATTGGCTAAGTTCGTATTGAGACTAACATCCGACGATACTACTCTGGCGGCCATGTTGTGAATTACTGCCTGCGGTGTTCGAAAATATGCGATACAAATGAATGAAAAGCACAGTGCCGGACTGTGCTGGTAGCCGCGATACGAAAGGAATGAGAAGAGGAACGAACGTGCAGACGTTGCGTTTGCAAGAGCGCCTCGAAGACCATATCTAGCGTCCTCTGGTCTATTCTTGCCGATATGCTCAAAGCCCTTTGTTGTGTCACGTGAGCACTACACCTGGCAGGAGATGAGCTCGAGGGAGTCATGTCTTTGTCAGTATGCAATCACAAAGAAGTGGAAATATCGATGGATCGAGACCACGAGTCTTTCGCAATGGTGTCGGGCAATCTGTGCAACTGCCCATGTGGTATGCAGGTTATGTGTAAGGTCTCAATTCGTGGAGTCGTAAAGGGGTATCTCGTTCTAAGTCGTCAGTCAATAAGTTCAGCATCAGTCCAACCCATCCCATTCAGTCCCGTACGGGCAATCCCCAACCTCGAAAACTCCGTCTGGTCCTGAAACAAGAAACTGGTTTTGCCCAATCAACTCCCAGTCTTGCTCGACGTAAGTGCTCGGTTCAGAGGCCACGATCAGATGCTCTCCATGTCGCTGCTCCGGTATACCGACATCTCTTTTTGGGTGAGGGATACCGTCAGCATTGTCGGGATATTTCCTGTTGAGTGTGACTCCTGCTTTCGTACTGTAGTACAAACTGGGAGGCAGAGATGTCTTGTGGTTCCGGAAGCGGCAAGCGACAAGGCTCACGCCATCGGTCGCGCAGAGATTCAGCGAATTTGCTCTCTTTGCTACACCAAGAATCTTTTGTTGCAGGCCAACAACAGTTGCGACTGCTTTGTGGAGTGCGGCTTTCATTTCCTGGGCCGAGTATGTGTAGTAGAAAGTTGTGGCATCGCCACCTCGGGTCAAATAGGTCATATAGAGACCAGCGATATGCCTGGCAAACAAACATTAGTATATAGAACAGCCTGAGGTCGAGCCACATGACATACTCGGAATCGGTTCCGCCATAGACATTTGCATACGCAGCATGGCTCATCTCATTGATGACTGCCCGCTTGATCTCAGAGAAGTCGCTCACGGCTCCATTGTGCATGAAAGTGTGCCTCCCAAACACGAATGGGTGATTGTTAACGTTTGCGACGGCCGTCCCCGATGAGGCGCGAATGTGGCCAAAGAGGCAACGCGTTTCAGTGTTTTGGCATATGGACAGAAAGTTGGTCTCATGCCGAGGAGGTTGAATAGTCTTGTACAAAGCTGGTCGCAGTCCCTTTGCGATGTCAGCCACATGCACATATGGCTGATCATCTAAGAACGATACGTCTTTCTGCGTGCCATCTGCACTTTCTCCAGCCTCGGGAAGTTCAAAGTCCGAGTTGGCAGAAGTGTACCAGGCGATGCCTAGCCCGTCGAAGTTGAAGACGACATTGCGTGCTTTGACATCGTCCTCGGCGCTCTGGTTGTGCTCGTGAGGGAGGAGCTTAGGAAGATAGTGATCGGAGACTTGCTTGACCAGGGAGTGCTTCGGCGTGATCAGGACATCTTCGAGAAGGCAAGGCTCGGTGGAAGAGATGTATGCAATCCAACTGGGAGATGTCAGCTTGGCACTGATAAGGTTCACATGGGGGGTCGACGCACCGACACATGTTGATGTTTGCAGGTTCGCGATAGGAGTGAGAATAGAGAACGATGAAGAGAGAGGCATCACCTACCGTCAACGCTAGAACTGCTGCTCGAGGTCACGCCTTCCCTTTGACTGGTCGTGTGCCAGTCGCCGATAGGAAGGCGCTGTCGTTCGCCTTGGCGCTGGCCGGCGTCGGCGACGTCGGCCCGTGGTGACCGAGCTGGAGCTGGAGCTGTGTGCATGCGTCCACTCAAGTACGACTGCGTGCAGATAAGATATCTCGCGACAACACCGACACGATGGCCACTGTCCCGCCCAAGTTCCAGCAGTCCTCTGTACCTGCGCAGGAACTGCTTCCCTTCGACGAGCGTCAGCCGCCCACAATTCGACTGTACCCCCTCAGCAACTACACGTTTGGCGTGAAGGAGACGCAGCCAGAGGAGGATCCGTCAGTCAAGGACCGTCTGCGACGCCTCGAGGAGCACTACGAGAAGCATGGCATGCGCCGGACATGTGAGGGCATCTTGGTTTGCCACGAGCACAATCACCCGCACGTGCTGATGCTGCAGATTGCCAATGCCTTCTTCAAGCTGTGAGAATCGCACGCGTCGCTGTGCTGCTAGACTGGGCTAACTCTTCAGACCTGGGGACTACCTCCGCCACGATGTCGACGAGATCCAAGGCTTCAAAGACCGCCTGAACGAACGACTCGCACCCACGGGCTCTCTCGCCGAATCGACAACCGCCGCAGACCGAGATTGGAACATCGCCGATACCCTCGCGCAGTGGTATAGGCCGAACTTCGAGACCTTCATGTATCCCTTCTTACCGCCTCATGTGACGCGTCCAAAAGAATGCAAAAAGCTGTATCTCATTCAGCTGCCGGAAGGCAAAGTGCTCAGTGTACCCAAGAACATGAAATTGCTGGCAGTCCCGCTCTTCGAACTGTACGACAACAGCCAGAGATATGGCCCGCAGCTCAGTGCCATCCCGCATTACCTCAGTCGCTATCGCTTCGAATTCGTCGATGATCAAGGAGAAGTCGTGTCTTACACGCCCGGCGGCCCGATCGACGAGAACGTGAAGACGAAGATCTTGGCTGGAGGCCAGAACGGAGTTGCGGCCCAAGACGACGCCCCCAAGCAAGATGAGGAGATGGCGCAGGCAGCATGAGGTTGGAGCATATCGAACGAAACCGACGCGATTCGAGCAAGAGTTGTCTGCATTGAAATTGTACAGCTCATGCGGGCAGCTCGTGCATCTCAACCCATCGCTTCCAGCTTTCGGATGAATCTCCAGTGAAAGCGTGCGCGCTTGGTGCTCTTCAGCAAGCTCGCACTCACCTATCCAGTGTACGCGAGGTAGTCGAGACGGAGGCCGAGCGAACTATGCGAGGCATGGGCCGCTGCACTCCGTCCTGATCCCGATGATCGGCATTGTTAAGCTGCTCCAAGCAGGACATTACGCCGCATTCGATCCAACATGGGCTTGGGATTCCCTCTGTCGTCTAGGGTACCGATCTTCTACCACCAGCGCTTTGTGTCACAATGGCGATCGACATCGAACGTGCGCAAGCAATATGGACCACAATTGTCGGCATTTCATTGGCATGTGCCGCTTCGACTCGATGCACATCGATAACATGCTGCATTAGCCGCATGCCAAGAACTCTCAAACATCATAGCAGACGGCTCGCGCGAATCACTAATCACTACGTCCTTTGGCGCACTTACCCCTCTCAAAAACGTGCAAACGAGTTACGCCCAGACGATGAGACGGTAAAAAGGAAGAGCCATTCAATGCTAGTTCTCACAGGTCGTGGTGTACCTGTGCCATCAGCCAATGTTCAAGCTTGGCATTTCCCTGTGTTGCTCAGAGCACTACTTCCGGCCACCTGCAGGAACTGCTATTTCATAACACGGTGACCTAATGGAAACAAGGTCCTGCAGCAAAATCTCTGGCCATTGTTAAACAGCCGGAACACACTGGACATGCAAGCCACTGCGACATAACGATGTCGCCACTTCGGAAACTTCGACCAACCTCCAATGCAGGAACGAAAAGTCGCTCGTATTCTTGCTCTCTCGGAACGCGCCACGAGAATTCATGAAGCCACTGTGCGATGCGTACCTGCGACGTCTGGGGTGACAAACAAGCATGACCGTGGCTTGCCAGGAACGATCCGCACGTGTTCATGGAATCCTTCTGGAACTTATCCTTGACGCCATTGCAGCTCGTGCCGCAATCCCGTATTCCATAACGCCGGTAGAGAGACGCACTCCGCAATTTACATCCTTTCTCGCTGATCACCTCGTCAGTGCCTTATTTTGTGCAGATTCCGAGCGGAAGCAAGGTTTGTGCCGTACGACTTCCCTCAACAAACGCATAGATCCGTCATCAGAGCGGAACAGCTCAGTCGCTTCGAGGTCGCCACCACTGATTTGCATCATACCACGCTGCAAGCTGCCTATTCTTGGAGCAGTGCTCTATTACCTTTCCGGTGTATGTCGAACTTGCATCCAGCTTCGCACCGTATGGGTCCAACGGAGCCTTTTTTGCCGTGCATACGCTCCTTCAACTGCGGCTGAAAGAATGCCTTGAGTCGCCCGATCGAGTAGTTTCACCTCCTTTCAGCCCGCACTGCCGCTAGAAGCGAAGGACCTGAACAGCACCGACAGTATGCGCATCGCGATGTTGGCCGTATTCAATGATGCACTGCAGCTCGGTTGCGAGACTACTCATCGCCTCGAGCACATCGAAAACTGGGAACACGAGAGACGCACCCGCTATCCACAACGCACCAAACCGTGTTGCAGCTCCGAATGATCATACAGCTGAACATGGGAGTAGAATCCTCCATCATTCTTCCGGTAGGGAGTGAGATCCAGAGAGACGAAGTATAAAGACAAGCAGCATTTCATCTTCATCGCTCTCTCATCAGCAGCAGCAGCATCTCGACATCAGAGCAAAGCTTCAGATCGTTTACAGCCCCATCTCGTTCATTCACTTATTCAGCAAAACGCTTCAGTCGCTCAACCATCAAAATGCAGTTCTCACTCGCCACCATCGCCTTCTTCGCCCTCAGTGGCATGGTCAACGCCTACCCTAGCCCAGCTGAGACAACTCCTGCTGGTTACGAGCCAGTTCCACCAAGCTACCCGGAGTACCCTGAGACCACAACCAAGAAGGAAGAGTCCACCACAACCAAGAAGGAGGAGACTACAACTAAGAAAGAGGAGACCTCCAAGACGCCGGAGACCACAACCAAGAACGAAGAGACTACCAAGAAGCCTGAGACCACAACCAAGAAGGAAGAGACAACGAAGCAGCCTGAGACTACCTCGAAGCCAGAGACAACCAAGAAAGAGGAGTCCACGACCAAGAAAGAGGAGACCACCAAGAAACCGGAGACTACCACCAAGAAGCAAGAGACTACAACCAAGAAAGAGGAGACTTGCACGAACTCCGTCGGCACCTCCTACAGCACTGGCTACACCACTTCCACTTCCATCAAGACTATCAAGGTGCCTGTTACCCAGACAAAAACCGTTACATCCACTTCTGTCAAGACCGTCAAGACCACAATCGTCAAACCAACCACTTCCTACAAAGAGGAGAAGACAACCACCAAGAAACCTGTCGTCTCGACCGGCACCAAAGAGAGTGTCATTACCATCACCACCAAAGTTCCATTCACCACTACTACGTACGAGGACAAGGTCGAAACCATCACCAAGACCGTTACTGGCGCCGAGACCAAGACTTCGGACGTGGTCACCACCAAGACTGAGGTTGAAACTAAGGTAAGAATGATCGCTGCAAGGCATCTTCAACTCGCGAAGAACTTTGTCTCAGACATGACGATACCTTTCACTGACTGCTTTTAGCCTGTTGTTACCTCGAAGACCTCTCTGTCGACTAAGCTTGAGAGCAAGCCGGTGACCAGCAAGATCCCATACACCACTTGCGTCTACGCCCCAAAGCCTTACTTCATGTAAAGAACTTCGACTCAAATCTCCAGTTCTGACCTCGAGCCACAACGGACGAAGCGATGTCCCCGCTGAGGATGATCAAATGCAAGAGCGAGAGATGGCACGGGTACATGAACTGCGCATAGAAACATTTTTATGATTGATGAAAGCTCTGGTCACTCTTTTCGAGGAGGATGTTAGATGGGGTGAGCAGGGCACCTTTTTGATCTGGAGTATACACATAGCATCGATACTCAAATCGATATTTTACTTCTCATGCTTGGACCCCAGTCGTTCTCACATGCTTTTGAGCAAGGATGTGGCTGTTCCTTCCTCACAGGTTGCCAAGCCCACTGCACTTCCTCTTTCCTCGTCTGTCACTCTCAAATCCTCCGATTCACGACCAACATGACAACAACAGCATCGCACAGCACAAAACATCACAGAAACAATGCTGTTGATTGTGAAAAGACGTTTCCCCAGAAATCTCGGCTCCAACAACCCCAGAGTCCCAGACAAGATGAAAGATCAGCAACAAGAACCGTTGCTCCACTCTCAGCAACGCCACATCCAGCGAAAACGACACATTGCGACAACCCTGATTCGTCCTAGCTGCCATGCCTCGGCTGGTTCGCACGAAACTATGTACCTGTCGTGGCTTTTGTGGCTGCGAAACGATCCAACGACAAACGAGCTCCATCTACCACTTATCCGCGTGCGCGTGCGCGTGCGTGGAAGGAAGGGACGGGAGGGGTGTGAAATTCTGAACATGTCTTGACCTCTCGTCCTCATCATCACACTGTCTGTCTGGGTATTGTTGATTTGAGTTGAGGTGCTGAAAGCAAAGATGCCGGCCGTGCTCGGCGTGCGCAATATCGCGTTCGCGATTGTCGCGATTGTGTTTTTGATGTTGTTTTATCATACTTCTGGAGGCACAAGAGCGCCTGTTAGTTGGTCACCGAAGGCGCCGGAGTTCAAGGGTTTCGCGCCTTTGCCTGAAGGGATTACCGTGCCGGCTTCGATGCAGCAGCAGGAGGATGAGAAGTTGAGGCAGGAAGCCAATGCTTTGGGAGGTGCTGGGACCGCGGCGAATCCGGCGCATGTTTTGCCTGGTGGGGAGCAGGTTGCTGCAGATGGGAATTCTCTGGGAGGAGCCGGAGGAGGGAGTACTGGCGCTGGTGAGTTAGGTGCGTTGGAAGGTAGTAATGCGTTGGGTGGAGGGTCTTTAGGAGGACTGGGAGGTGCTGCTGCTGCTCCCGCTGCTCCAGTTGATGCTGGCCCTTTCGCTGCTCCACCTGCTGCTGGTGGTTCTCTGCCTGGTCCCGCGATCGATCTGGCTGGTTCCCCTCTTGCTCCACCACCTGCTGCTGCTGCGCCCGGTATGCCTGCAGCACCACCTCCAGGAATGGTGAACGCGCTTCCTGTGCCTCCTGTACCGGCTGCTCCAGGTCCGGAAGCACAGCAAATGCCTCCTATGCCAGCTATGCCAGGACTTGGGAGTTCGCCACAAATGCCTCCTCTTCAACCGAATCTTGGGAGCACAATGGGCGGGACAGCACCTGTTGCACCACCAGTATCAGATCCACACTTTCAGGGAGGTTTTGCAGACGCTCCGTTCCAGCAGAACCTAGACTTGGAAACGCCCAAGATGGATATTCTGAAGCTTCGTCGCTATAAGCCGCATAATTACAAGGGCGAAGGAAATCCTACATACGCCACTCACATTACGACTCCAGGTGGATCATTGAACGATCCTTACTTCCTTGCAGCTTTACAGCTCATATTCCGCGTGCTATGGGATATACGATCCGGGTCCGCTCAATACCCATTCACGGCATTCGTTGCGCCACACATTACAGAGGAGCAGCGCAGTGTCCTCGCAGCTGCAGGAGCGATAGTCCGCGAACTCGACTCCATCGAATGGCACCCAGACAAGAACACACAAGGCCGCTGGCAATACAATTTCGCACGCCTGAACCTGTGGCGGCAGACAGACTTTAGCAAGATCCTATACCTCGACGCAGATGCCTTCCCAGTCCAGAACCTTGACGATCTCCTAGGAGCTGCTACCAGATCATGCAGGAAAGAGTTACTGCCTCTAGAAGACCAGGCTTCTGGAGATGAGATCTGCCCATATACATTCATGGCCGCTCAACAAAACCTTCTTGCGAACCCCACAGCCACGATCGAACTCAACACAGGAGTTATGCTCATTCAACCCAATCTCGCCATGCACCGACGTCTTACACGCGAACTCACGGCGAACAAGAATTGGGACACCGCGATGGCCGACAAGGCCTTCCTTTCTGAGATGTTCAAAGCTTCTGGTCCATTCCCTGTCGTGCAACTAGCAAGGGAGTATAATGGTTTCTTTCCTGGTCCCTTAGATGAGGGCAAACTGAAAGTTGTGCATGAGAAGTTGTGGGTCGAGATGCAGGGGTCTGCGCCTTGGACGAAGGGAATGTTCAGGGAGAAGCATGCCGAGATGAAGGCGTATTATGAGAGTCCCGCATTTCAAGAAGTGAGAGCCTTGGATGGGGAGAGGGTATATTAATGTATGAGTGCGAAGTAATATCTGTATAGAATTAATTGACGAATGAGATATGAATAGATTTGAGAGTGCTGACGTGTGACTTCACACAACGCCTCGTGTATTTGACGAGTGGTGAGAAATTTCTCGGGCACGCAATATTGTAACGTGGGAGCATAGATCGTAAGAGTCAAAGTGGGTCGAAAGTCAGGATGAAATTGCGAAACTGTTATGATAGTCGTAGACGGAGTAAGACATCAGGTCACTTCACACAGTGGGAAAGAAATAGCAACTCCTCGGCATCAAGACTTCATCTCCACCACCTCCACGCGCTCGACTGAAGTATCTTTCTGCAGCTCAGTCATAGTGATCTTCTCTTGCTGCTCCTGAAGAGCTTTGTCTTCGAATACTGTTCACAAATGTCAGCATCAGCACATCACAGAACGCCACAATAACTTTGTACTTACAGAAAGTCAACTCTTCCAAAGTCCTGCCATGTGTCTCCGGCCACAAGAAGTAAATGCAAACGACTTCGAATGCCAGCCAAACGCAGTACATGATCAGATACTTCCAAGTAGCATTCTTGAGTCCGATCGGATTGACAAAAGTGCTGAAGAAGCCCGCACCTCTGCCGAAGAATTGGAAGAGGGCGATTCCTCTGGTCCGGACGGCGAATGGGAAGAGTTCGACGAGGAATGCTGTTGATATGGTTAGCCTGCTCCGGACAATCGTTTCGTGGCACAACTTACTATACGTCAACGCATTGTACCCAATATTATAACACGGCGAATACAAAAACATAAAGAAAATCACCGCATGTCCCGCGGCAATCGCTCCAGTAGTCAAGAACCTCTCTTGCGCGACTGTCCAGCCACAGTAACAGACCAGCAAAGAGCTCGCGCAGAGGAGATACATTTTCCTGCGGGGAAAACGCCGCACAAGCAGAGAGGCACAAGTAGCATTCACCAAAGCCCAGCAATTAAGTCCAATATTAAGCTTAGCTTTGAATGATGAATCTGTGTAGCCAATGCTTTCCAGTATGGAATTGAGGTAGTAGCTGATGAGTGTGTTGCCTGACCATTGGGTGAAGAGACCAAGTAGAGATCCGATGAGGACACGCTTCCGCATACCCGGAGTAGCGAGCATATCGAGCCAGGATTGCTTTGAAGTCTGGAGTTCCATTTTGATTGTATTTTCAATTTGTGCCATTTCGGCGTGGACAAGGGCGGAGTCGCGATTGCCTTCGGCGTGGTATTTGATGAGGATTTCGTAGGCTTCTTCGCGGCGGTCTTGGGAGATGAGCCAGCGAGGGGATTCAGGGACGAAGCTGCCAAATGTATATTAGTCGGGTCGCTTGGAGGGAGATGATTCAGGACGCACAAGATCAAAGCAATTTGAATGAAGCTCGGCACAGCTTGCAGTAGAGATGGTACTCGCCACGACCAATCGCTCGGTGCCAGGCTCTGTGTTCCGAAAGTGATGCCTGCGGCTGTGATCGCTCCGATGAAGTAGCTCGCGTTGAACAGACTCGTGAGAATTGGCCTTTCTTTGGGATATCCCAGCTCACCCAGCATGGCCGCACCAGAAATGATGCAAATGGGGATCCCAAAACCCAAAAGCCAGCGAGCGGCGAGGTACATTCCAACATGCTGAGAGGCACTTTGAACGGCGGCTCCTAGAACCATGACCCAGGAGCCAAGAAAGATGGACCACCGACGACCAAACCTCTGTGTGACCCATGGGATGAAGGGGAGGGAGCAGATTGCTCCCAGACTGTACATTGCTCCTATAATGCTGCAGAAACATGATCATTAGTTTTTACTATAGTGGGAGATGTGCATACTCTCTTGCTGCCGAGTCGACTTACCCTAAAATCGCGCCCTCAGGATGATCAAAGTACTCTTGCCATGGATCGACAATTTGCACCGCATTGATGATTTGACTGTCGAAGCCAGAGGTGATTTCAATCCCCATGCCTGAGTATGGTTGTCAGATCTCTGCATCATGTATTCTCGTGAAAATCAGTCACCCACATGTTGGGAACAAGAACAGATACAGATATCTCAAATTCGCTTTCTTCCACCACCTGACTTTATCTTCTGCGATGGCACGCGTAAGAATCGGATCTGCGCCTTCTGCTTGCGATGTGAGCTTCATATTTCGGTTTGTAAATCTGTCGCTTCCGCACAATGGGGGAGATGTCTACGAGACCACGCGAGCGGGCAAGGTTCTTGAGATTTCTATACAAGATGGTGTAGCTTCAGGCTCAGCTGGTCACACCTTGATCTCCATGTGGCCGAGACGGGGTTCCTACGACAGCTTTGAGGAACCCAGGTCCGGCGTCCCAGCCACATGGGTATGTCCACTCAGTCTTGGAGCAACGACAATGACACTCAAGCCGGGCTTGGCAGCAGGATATACAACATCACAAGCGATGCAGGATGCAGTCAAGTTGGAGGCACTGTCTCGGCGCAGGTCCAGTCGACCAATTAATCGCAGAGTGGTTATTGTTAGACTGGGCATATGTTCGCTTAAGGTGAAGTCGAGGCTCAATGGCTGCTGATCCCTGACCAACCCCGTGGGGAAGCAGAGGCTTGGAGAAGTGTTTTAGCCTGTATTCGGGTGAATTGCAGGTTTCACACAATTGAAGCCAATGAGGGCGAATGTCCTGAGCTAAGCTCGAGACACTCGCAAACGCTTAAGCATGGCATGTCCTGATACATTGTACCACAATTTCAAGCTCATCTTCCCGCTCCGGACTCAATCTGGCTGCACTTGACGCGGGGATCACCAGGAACTGGCGTTCGGCAGCGATTTGAGGCACGAATCTTCGCCTAAGCTGTGAGCTCTCTGGTACGCCTTTTCTGTTGCATTCACATCAAGTAGATGCACTCCCAACCACGCGAACCTCTTCTAGCGTCGACGCTTTATAGTCGGGCTTGGCAAGTCTCTGTCTCTGCTCAGTACTTCTGCTCCCGCACCAAATGCTTTCTGTCTGAGCACTCACCACGCTGGGCCTTCTGACTGCCCAGCAGCGACGGCTCTTCCGAAGCCTATTGCAGGTTCCGAAGCACACTCTCGGCAAACGAGCCTAGGTTGTGTCTCGCAAACGTCGTTTCTCATCGAGCTCCCATGAGGTGGAAGAACAGCTGCAAGGTGCCATAGCTGAGCAGTTGGACGCAGCGGAGGCACAGAGCTGAATTTTTCTTCGAAGAATACCCCAGGATCTATTGGAATATTCCATGCGATCCAAACAGCGATTTCGTCTGCAACAGCACGGAGTGAAGTGCTGATCCTTTCAGTGACGAAGTCATTTTGACTGGCGTAAGCCCTTCTGTGCCGATGGTAGTTGTTTCAAGGCCAACGACGAGCCAAATGCGGATAGCCCGATATTGTGCAGAGGTAGTGTACAGTCGTCTCAATCCAGCTAGCAGTGACAAGAGTGGTGAGATCCCGTGGTAATCGGATAGGTGCAGAGAAGTGGATTTCGTTGTCCTTCATGGCAATCACTTCTTCGGCACCACTCCAGCACCAGTCGCTCCAGTGCCAGCAGCAGCGCCTGGTGAAGCAGTCACGGCCTTCTTACGCCGCAACAGCTTGCTCACGTAGTTCATGACAGGCAGCATAGTCCATGTCGCAAACCACGGTGTAGCCCAAACACTCACAATAAGCCTCAAGGGTATCAGAAGCTTCGTGATCGCATAAGCCGTGGCAAGCTCCGCAACGAGTCTCGTGCCCTTCTCGCCCTTGCCAAACCACTTCCCGCTCCTTGTTTCGCCGCTCAGCCATCCTTTCTTCCGCATGTAGTTCCCGAACTTTTCAACGCCATCGCTAAACCATTTTCCCTCGCTGATGAACGGCGGGAGCCAATCGGTGTAGTGGAAGACCGCTGCCAGTCCGAGCAGAGGTACGACTGCTGTGATCTCGTGGAGGATCAGGAAGGCAGATATGTGGGAGAACGGAGCATTGCGAAGTGGCTGCACGAATCTTCGTAAGAACTTGGGTAAACGTGATTCAATGCGCGCAACGCGTGCGGATTCTTTCGTGGTTGGTGGAGTGGGCTGAGTAGATTCGAGACGGCGCGTCAATGTTCTAGAATTGAAGCGGAGAGACTGGCGACCAGCAGTCCATGCTGGCCGGAATAGTCGATTCATGGTGATGCCGATGAACAGCACAGTGGATGAGTTGTTGACGACGGGATGTGATCTTATGTCCCTGCTATCCGCTATGGCATGACGTAGTTCTTCAGCAGTCGGCACATTCCAACAACACGTTCAAGCTCGTATACTTCCGTTCACATTTTCCAACATGTCACACGAAATTGCCACGGAACGGCTACTTCTCAGACCGGTCATAGAAGATGATCTGACTGCCTTTCACAAGCTCCAATCCGACCCACAGGTAACAAGATGGACGTACGAAGCCCGCTTCTACGCACAAAGACTCTCCTGATGGTGATACAGCAAGCAAGGACCCAATGAGACGTTGCAGCGCTCGGAGCAAATGCTCGATGACCTGCTCGTGCTAGTGAATGCCTCAGATCCGCAACAGCCTACTTTGATTCATGCCATCACAGCCCAGCCTTCGTTAGAGCTAGTCGGGCTCATAGGCACATTTCGTCCTCGAGAGATAGGCTTCTCTCTTCATCCTGAACACTGGGGAAAAGGCTTTGCTCAAGAAGCCACCAAGGCCTTCTGCACGTGGTATCTGGAACGCTTCCCAGCCCACACGCTCGTCGCCAAGGTGAATGCCGAGAACGAAGCGAGCATCAAATGTCTACGAAGATGCGGGTTCTCACCTGCCACAGATTGGGAAATGGCTCACGATCAGGAATTGAAAAAGGACAACGATAGAGAAACATGGCTACTAAGAGAGCCATTATGAGCTGATTCTCCAGTCTAACTTGCTTGGCACGCTCAAGTCGCAGGTTTACTACGGTACTGCACTTTTGCTCGCAAACTCCCGTACTCAGCCTGGGTCACAGGCTCATACTTTGCTGGCCTTGTTGGTGAGATGCATTCCGGCAGGCACTTTATGACCGCCTCTGGATCTGCGCTCAGGAAGTATGGTATTGAATACCGAGCCCTCGTCATCCTCTGCTCGTCGTCTGTGACAGAGTAACGATCGGCCAAGGGTGGCAGTGTCACTCTATGCAGCGTTGACTTCAGCATATCGTTCGTCCACCTCATCAACAAATCTCCTACATTCATCACGCAAGCATTCTTGAGTGGCGTTGCTGGAATGTATTCTCCGGGCTCGTGAGGGTGCTCGACTTCCAGGCCGCCGCAGTCATCTTGGAATAGAAGAGTTATTATGCCCCAGTCGCTGTGGCTGGAGATTCTAGACGCTTTGCCCGTTTCGATATCCGAAGCTGGGACTGGAGGGTAGTGCAGGAGCCTCAGCTGGTTGTTGTGTCCCGAGCAGTGTTTGACGAAGAATTCTGCATCGGGCAGACCCAGACCAGTCGCGATGCATCGCAGAACCTCCTGCGCGACAGAATTGCATGACCAGTAGAAGGACGTCGTGAAACTCTTGAAGTTCGCCAAGCTGGAGTCTGGAAGCCAAACATTTGGCTGAAGCTTGTTGTCTTCAGAACCAACTTCATACGATTCCTTGACGTCGATGACTGCACGCAACTTTTCTCCTTCCGCTTCATCACCACCGGAGTACTGAGAGACCTTCTCAAGACCAGGATAAGAGTAGCCACGATGGACTTCGGGCCCGTCCGGATGCGGTGCCTTCATCTTCTCGGACAAAGGTAGATTGAACAGTCGATTGGACATGGCGAATGCTTCATCGAGAAGATCTTGTGATAACCCGTGGTTGACGATGTAGACGAATCCTACTGATTGGCAAGCTGATATCAGGTCTTTGGTGACTGCAATTCGGTCCTCTGCGCTCGCGGGGTGCGTCCATCTTGAGAAGTCGATGATGGGAATTGTCGCCTTCCCACTAGGCGCAGCTTCGCCAACTGATCCCATTCTTGGTATTGGTCGTGATTACACGAGGTTGGCCTCTCTCGGATACGCTCGTGGGAGATGTTCTGATTATGTTTTCTTTGCTTTCCACGGAGCGATTGGCTCGCAATGCGCCTGAGACTAGTTTGTCCGCAGCTGTAAGCATGAACAAAGATGTATCCATCACTTTACCTCAAGCCTGCCGATAGCTATCAGAGTGATAGGCAGAGCTCCACCGAGCTTCAGCTTCAACAGGGTTTCATTAACGTGTTTGATAAGCATGTGAATCAGATAGGCATGTGCATCAACTTTACGAGGTAGATAACTTTGATTCTTGATATCTTATGCTATAGGTGTCAGAACTACCTCAAAGATGGATCAATTGAATGCTCAGAAGTTACTCTATCTAATAGACAACCTCTTGAGTTGTGTCCTTGGACACCACACTTGCTGCAGGTTGGTTTGGCTCTTGGCTGTCTCTCAATCTGACTAACCAACTCCATTGCTATTTGAGCCTGTGACTGAGCCATGTCTCTGGCAGCCAATTCATCAGTGTCAAGGCCAAGTGTTAGCTTAATCTTCTTCCTTGGGGCTCTATGAGACTGTAATTCCTTGATAATAGTCTTCATATTGTCATGTTCACCCTGGAGTAATGTCATAGCAGCCTGTGACCTTTTTAACCCTCTTGACAACCTGTCCACTGCCTCAATAATTGAGGTTGGTGAGCTGTTTTGATGCCTAGCAATCCTAGCCTTGATTTTGCCTGTATGCCTCTCAATCTGCCTTGGATTCTGAGGGGTATTCTGTGTATCTGATGAACATAGTGGTGGTGGAGTTGGTGTTTTGTAACGCAGTGTCAGCTTGGACAGCACAGCCTGTGGATCGAGTGGTAACAAGCCTGAGCCTCTAAAGGCACCTCTGATCGTGTTTGGAGTAAATGCAGCTTCATAGGCAGGCCTGAGTTGTGGTAGGAAGTCTTCTTTGATCAGGCTGTAGTATCCAACCATGCCAAGCCTTTGGATTCTGGCTGAATATGCCTTCTTTAATGGACCAAAACAGCCAACATCCAAAGGCTGTAGCAAGTGAGAGGAGTGTGCAGGCATACAGAGGGTAATAATGCCTTGTTCCTCACAGAATGACTCAAACTCTGGTGTCATATGGCTGTCATGGCCATCCAGAATCAAGAGCCTCTTCTGACCAACAGTTCTGTGCTTGGTATAGTCATCAAAGTGCTGAATCCATGCTATTCCATGGTTATAGGAAGTCCAGCCTTTAGGACTAACTCCAAGCTTCCAGTTTGGTGGTAGGTGTTTGAACCAGGCTCTGTTCATTTCCTTGCCAGAGAAGATAACATATGGAGGCACTGACCAGCCTTCTGCATTAATACAGGCAATGACTGTGTGCCACTGCGTTGAATCAGAAACCAAGGCCTTAGGTCGTTGCCTACGCTCTGTAGCAGTAACAACTATGGTATTCTGACAGTGTCCAAGCCTGAATCCACTCTCATCAAAGTTGTATATGTCGTGCTCTGTAATTCCATGGAAGGCTATCATGTTTTGAACCAGTGTAAACCACTCTGAGATAACCCCTGGATCCTCATTCTTTGCCCTTTGGCTTGATAACCTCCGTGATAGCCTTGTTTCCAAGCCTGGATAACGATTGACAAAGTTATGAGCCCATCTTTGGCCAACCTCTTGTCCATTCCGTGCCTTGGTTATTGAGGACGCCCAGCTTCTGATTACAGCCTGTGTTGGCGAGTAACCACGTGAATCTAGGTCCAGAATCTTCTGATAAACTACCTCCTCTTCTACCGGAGTCAAGGCTCTGTTCGTTGGCGGTGTACCAGTCTTTGGAGCCGTACCATGGAGTCTGCGGTTGACGGTAGAATATTTGACTCCGTAGGCGGCTGCAGCGCGTCGCACGCTTGGAAATCGACCTGACAGGTAATCACGAACAGCATTCTGAATACACTCTTCGTTTGGAGGTGCCATCGCGTAAAATGGTGGAATAATGGACGCGTTTAGTAATGGTGGTGGATACGAGATGGAAGTTGATGCACATGCCTATCTGATTCACATGCTTATCAAACACGTTAGGGCTGCACGGCTGTGAAAGCTTCAGCATCCTCCAGTTCAGCCCTGGTGTCGATCAGCTTCCATGTGCAACACGATCGCTCCAACTGGCAAGTTCTGCTTACAATACACTTTCAAGATGAGTGCGAATATTCTTTCACCGAAAACAAACGCCGCGTTCCTGTCGACCTACGCCCAGTTTTCGGGCTTCACATGCATGTCAAGACCAGGATTGATTGAAAGATAGGGCAAGCCGATGCATGCTGGCACTCGACATCCTCTCAGCAATACTAGATCAAGTCCAGCTTTCACAACACTCACCACACAATCAACTTCCGCCTCATTTCTCACACATCAAGCCCAAACATGACCAAACAACCTCCACTACCGAAATCCAAACTCGCCCACTGGGCTCATCGCCTCGAATGTCCAGTAGACCCGGATGCAAACTACCACAACACCTTCTGGTGCAACCGCGACCTAATCCCCATCCCCTCCTCCCGCCGAACCTGGACCTGGCAAGGCTACGCCGGCTACTGGGTAATCGCAGGAATCAACACCACGGCCTGGACAAGCGGCTCCTCTCTCCTCGCTCTCGGTCTCTCCGTCCCGCAAGCTATGGGTGTCATGGTCGGCGTGGCGCTGATTTCTGCCATCATCGCCGTCCTAGCAGGATGGCCTGGAAGTCACGAATACCTTGGTTTCACTGTTGTGTGTCGAGCGAGTTGGGGTATGAGAGGAGGGTTTTGGCCGGTGTTGAATAGGATTGTGACTGCGATTGTTTGGTTGGGTATTCAGATGTATTGGGGTGGGCAGGCTGTTAAGATTATTTTGGGGGCGATTGTGGGAAGGAGATGGGTTGAGTTGAGGAACACTCTGCCGGAGAGTGCAAATGTTGATACGGCGAGTCTGATTAGTTTCTTTGTGTTTCTGGTCATTTTCATGCCGTGTCTGATGGTTCCGCCGGAGAGGTTGCAGATGCCGTTTCGGGTGAGTGGTTCGTGTCTTTCTTGGTGTGCTTCCGGGAGAATGCCCACGCTGATGAGGTCTTTGACAGGTCACGTTCGTGATGATCACATGCACCATGTTCGGTATGCTCGGGTGGGCGATCGCTACGAACAATGGCCCGGGTGAATTGCTGTACACTCCTTCTACAGGCAAGGGATCGGCTCTTTCGTGGGCAGCGCTATACGGTCTGCAATCAATCATCGGGTCCCAAGCCTCCGGCTGTCTTGGACAATCTGACTGGACTCGTTACGCAAAGACTCGTAAGTCCCTTTTCATCGCTCTCTTCCTTGGGCTTGTTCCGCAGTCATCGATCTGATATCAGGTCTCAAAAGGCCCTCTCTCCCACCTGTCAAATCAGCAACTAATCCCTCCCAGCCAACGCCGCTCTCATCGGCCAGTCGATCATGGCGCCCCTGACAATCTGTCTCACCGCCGTCTGCGGCCTTTTGATAACCTCCGCAACAGCCGAGATATACGGCGTCTACCTCTGGAACCCCTTCGAACTCCTCCTCCACATCCAACAAACTTCCCTCTCGCCCGCCACCCGCGCCGGAACGTTCTTCGCCGGTCTAGGTTTCCTCTGCAGTCAACTAGCCCTCTGCATCGTCCTCAATTGCGTTTCAGCAGGAATGGATCTCGCAGCACTATGTCCCAAATGGATCAATATCCGACGAGGAGGGTATTTCATTTCTGTGATTGCTATCGCGATCTGTCCCTGGAATTACGTGACGAAGCCGACGACGTTTATTACGGTGTTGAGCGGGTGGTCGGTTTTCTTGAGTCCGATGACGGGGATTGTGATTGCAGATTACTTCTTGGTGAGGAGGAGAGGTTATCATGTGGGAGATTTGTACACGGGGAACAGCTCGAGTGCGTACTGGGGAACCGCTGGCTTCAACTGGAGGGGCTTCGCGGCGTGGACGATGGGCATCTGGCCGGTTTTGCCAGGCTTTGCGAGATCAGTGCAAGGCACCGCGGCGGGCGGCGGATGGGATCACATCTATCAGATGACTTACTTTTACGGCTTTTTCGCGGCTTTGGCAGTATACTGGGCTTTGCATACCGCCTTCCCGCAACCGAAACAGACTGGACGTTCGCCGTTCGTGCTGCAGGAACACGCAAGCATGCTTGGGGGTGATGAAAGAGCAATGTCGGGCGATTCGGAAACTGTCATTGTGGAGGGTTCCAAAGGCGAGGCGTAAGATCGATGTTGGAGGCATCTATCTGTCAATTCTGCCATCGTTACATGCAGTGAGCTCGATCATAATAATGCTTCGTGAACCTGCCGCTCGCTCTGTCATTACCACATCCGTACATCGCTATATGCCATGCCTTTGAGGAGTGTCCTGTACAATAAAGCAGAATGCGTCCTCCAATTGGATGCAAAAGTCGTGCAGGCTAGCAGCTCACAAGTCTCCGATGTAGACCCAAGTCTTGTCTTTGCCAGAGCCCTTCTGTGCAAAGAGACTGCTCAGGTTCTCCTTGATAGCCTCGTTCGTTAATTTTGGAAATCTGTGATGTGGTCAGCGAAAGCAGTTCGTGCAGCGAGAGACGGATCACGCACCTCGCCTTCAAACCCTTGTGAAGTTCGAGCTTGCCTAGCGGACTGCCAACTACAGCCTCCTTCAGCTCCTCCAGATCTTCTTTGCTCAAAGTCTTTGGCTGCGGCTTTCGACCGCGCTTAACAGCCGGCGTCAGTGCGGTCGTGCTTGTGATAGGACCCTTCTCGCCCTCAGCGGCGCCAATCAAAGCGAATACAGCAGACTCAGTGGAGTGGTTGAAATTGAGTCTGGGCTCAAGAGGCTTTCGAGGAGGTGCCATCGCAGTGCTTGCCGGTGGCTGCTTGACAGATGCCGCAGGAGTAGCAGATACAGGTTTATCCCAGTAAGACGTGGAGAATGGGTCAATGGTCATGCCAGTGAATCCTGGAAGCAGGAATCCCATGCGCATACCATCCATCACAGCTGGTTGCGTTGTCGCAGGAGCGCCGTTCACAGTCAGTACCTTCCCATGCTCGTTGGCAAAGCAGAGTCCTGAACAGTCTGGAACAAGTTCTGTCGTGACCAGCTTGCGCTTTCCCTTTACTTTGTCGTCCTCATCGTCGAGGAAATCGTCCATCTCATCTGCATCGGCATTGCTGTCGGCCTCTTCATCATCGTCCGAGCCAAGCTCTTCACCTTCCTCAGGCTCTTCCCATTCTGCCTCAGAGTCGTAGTCGTAATCCGTGTCTGGCCGTGATCGGGCGAAGGGGTTGCACATTGTACGTCGAGTGGTCCTCGGTGAAGTAATCTTGGTATATGTTCCGCAGTATGCTGGTCGCACATCCTCGCTGAAGTGCACATACTTGATGTCCACCTTGCGGAGAATTGCATCGGGGGACTCGTTCGATGTGTCTTCAGTCAAGTCTATCGGCTCTTTCAAGGTGCCTTGAGCTTTCTCGAAAACTTTCCGGACGTTTGGGTGACCTCGCCTACCACGGCGAGACTTACGCAATTCGCCAAAGTAGCTGTCCACGCTTGTGTACGAGGAGACCAGACCAAGGTCATATTTCTCCTGGACTAGAGGGTCTTTGAGCTCGTGATCGAAGCGATCTTGATCGGCTTCCTGGTTTCTTGACGATGACGGGGCAACGAAGGTGTGCGTCGGAGCCTCGAATGGCAAGAACGTCTTCTGGTAGTCGGAAAGCACGGGCTTCTTGGTTGATGGCGGTGCAGGACTGCGTTTCACGGGCGATGCCGTCGACTTGATCTGATCTGCCACGGCATCGAATGGCTCGAGAGATAACGACTTCCGCCTAGAACGAGGTGTTTCCTCTTCGCCATCTGCGTTGCGCTTGGCTGGGGTGCTCGGCTTGCCACCAAAGAAAGCACCCAGACGCATCTGCTTGCGCTCTTTGGCAAGCTTCTCCCCTTGCTTCTTGGCCTCCTCCAACTCCTTCTCGCGCTTCTTTGCCTCCTTCTCTTCGGCTTTTGCACGCTTCTCTTCAGCTTTGCGTGCTTTCTCCTCGTCTACCTGAGCTTTCTTCTCCTCCCGCTCGGCCTCCTTCTTCGCCTTGTCGGCATCAGCCTGTGCTTTCTTTTCCTCCGCTAAAGCCTTCTTTTCAGCACGCTCGCGGGCCTTCGCCTCTTTCGCCTGGGCTTGCTCCAGCTTCTCGGCAGGCGTGAGCTTTCTTCGCTTCGCTGGAGGAGGTCCGCTAGTGGAAGCCGAAGTAGAGACGGGAGCGCTCGATTGAAGGGGTATTCCAGTCGAAGGCGGCAAGTCGCTGCTGGACGCGATATCGACCACGCTGCTCAGGGCGGTGCTCGTGCTCAACGCGGGGGACGCAGCGCGTTCGTGATGTTCCTGTCCGATGCTCCCGCCAGGACTGGCATTGCTAGAGCGCTCATTCTCTGTATCCGGAGGCGTCGGCATCATGAACTGAGTGCCTTTCAGGTTGATCGGTTTGTGATCGGGCGATTCGTCCTCGAGTGGACGTTTCCGAATGTTGGGTGCAACTGGGGAAGACAGAACGTCCGCCATATGTACTGTCCTCGCGAGGTGTCTCCAGTAGAGATTGGAAGCAGAGACAGGACAAGATGTGGTGCGTGAAAAGTGTCTCAGTTGTTGACGGCTTCTCCAAAGTAACGCGCTCGGAAGCAGCAGGAGCAACGCGTCGAATGCCAAGACGAGTCACTAGCGCGTTCTGCCTGCCCACCTGCCCGCTATGTTCACGGCTCCTCCTTCTACTCCACACGACCCAGTGAAGATCATCACAATGGACAGTGAAGACTTCGAAGACCTCTTCGGCGAGGAAGCCACGTTGCTCGAACCCTCATCTCAAGGGTCACTGACTAAAGCAGCAGCTAATTTAGGCATCGACCATGAAAATGACGCCCGCCAGCCATGTAATCCAATGGGCAAGGATGATCAAATGGAGGACGACGGTGCTACAGCATACGACTTATTGCCTGTAAACACGGGCTCATTCGCAGATACTGTGCGGCAAAACGACTTCCGCCCTCCTCAACGACTCACACCAAGAGCATATCCGAAGTATGCATGCCGAAATACGGGCGGATGTGCAGTTCTAATCATTCACCAGTGCCGCTGTGATTGACAAAATTGAGGCTGTCTTTGAAGAGATTGCGGATGCTATGTTGCACGACAAGCTTGAGATTGGCATCGCCTTGAAGACCCGGCCAAGAACAGCGCTCCTTCCACCATCTGACACCAGCTCAAATGGTGATGCTGCACCGACGAGACGTTTATGCTTCCCTGGAAAGACTGCTGATGAAGCATGGCGGTTCTGTAGGTGGTAGACGGCGAATATCATGTCGGCCTCTGACACCTCACAGCCGTAGTCCTTCGGATCCTCGAACTCATGCACGAAGCTCTGCGAAATGATGTCGTGCTCTCGAAGAGGTATACCTTCAGCCACCGTCGATTCGCGAGACACCGACTACTGACATGCACAGGGACATCTATTACCGAGACCCAGCATTGTTCGGCAGCCAGACACAAGTGGATCGATATGTTGATGACATCGCATTCACACTCGGCATAACGAGAGCAACCTTGAATGTCTCGGCGGCAGCAAAAGGTCTCGTCGCCGGTGCCATGACCGTCCGCCGTCGAGATGGCAGTACCACTTCAGCATCATCCGACCAAGAAGGAATCCTCGTCCCGACCCTCAAAGATGTCCCCTCCATCGACATGGCTAATGTAAAGTGGATGCTCGTCATCGAAAAGGAAGCCACTTTCCGCTCGATAGCAAATTCATCATTTTGGGAGAAGATCAAAGCCGAAGGCATCATCATCACTGGGAAGGGTTACCCCGACCTCTCCACCCGTGCTCTACTGCGCTTCCTCAGCACACCTTCGAGCAAGAATAGCTTCTCATCGCCTCCAGTCTTCGGCCTAGCAGATTTTGACCCTGACGGTATCGCAATATTGTCAGTGTACAAACACGGCTCCAAAGCCCATGCTCACGAGAATGAGAACCTCGTCGTCCCGCAGCTGCAGCGGCTCGGACTGCGTAGTGAACACCTCCGGATTGGCGACTCTGATCCGCACACGACGCAAGGCCTTCTCACTCTCACCAAGAGAGACAGGGCGAAAGCAATCAAAATGCTTGAGCAGACAGGAACAGAAGGTGACGAAGATTCTGCCCTGCGGAGACGAGAGCTTCAGACTATGCTGATGCTGAATGTCAAAGCTGAGATGCAGTTGCTCGATGCTGTGCCCAATGGCATGTCAGACTTGCTAGAATCAACGCTGGGCAGACTCTGAAGGAAGCGTGAGTGAGCGCACGCTAAAATAGTTCGTTCCCAGTTGCACACATATTGTACAATTCTTATTCTGTACATTTTCATACATTGCAGCTGTGTATCTCCCATGCATTTTCGTCTGCTTTCGGCCTCGCTGTCGTGGTATCTCTTTTAACACAAGAACATAAAAATCCCCAAAAATGAGCCCAAACCCCACTTTCCACACCCTTGGGAATGCCTTTCACATATACATTGCAGTACAACCCTACACCACTTCAACATCTCCTCAAAACATCCAAAACCCAATCCTTCCCCTCCCTCCCCTCTCGCAACCCATATCGGAAAATCAAGGGAAAGACATGCATCTGCTTATCCCAATCCAACCATTCCCCCTCCACACCCGCCTGACTCAACTTCTCCCTCATCAAAATCGCATCCGGACCAAGAATATCATATCTCCCCGTCACACCATGCACTTTCACACCCCTGGTCTTTAACACATCCACCGAAGAATGCAACGGACTAACTCTCGTATCCGTAGGAGGCCACTCAGCGCACCATTTCTCCGCCGTAGATTTCACAAACGGAATTTTAAGAATGGGATCTTTCGAAGCGATGGTATGCATGTCGGGATTTGAGCGACGAAGGTCTGTAGAAGGGGATATCGCCACAATGGTTTTTGCTGTAGGTCGTTCCACACCATCTTTTTCGTCTTCGAGGAGGGCGGCGAGGATGAGTCCGAGCACAATGTTCCCGCCAGCCGAATCTCCTGCGAGTATGATATCTTCGTCCTCGTTCTGCGCGGTTTCCATGAGGGTGCGGTATTGTTTGAGCATGGCAGGGAAGGAGATCGGCGCGGCGCTGTTTGGGGCCAGAGGATAGGAGACCAGTGTGATGGCGAAGCCGTGAGGATGCAGTTGTTGAGCGAGCTCGGCGACAAAATACCAGTGTTCGCTGCTGGCGGGCATTTGCCAGCCTCCGCCAGAGTAATAGTAGATCCTTCTTTTGCGCTTCTTCTCTTCTGTGACAGAAATACTCCTGTCCTTTGTCACACCCGTTTTGCGGTCTTTTGGGACAAGGTCGTAGAGGTAAATGGCTTCGACCTTTCGCTCGCGTACGTCACATCTCTTTCTGGCTTGTGCATGTGGTGTCAACTGAGGTGACCCAGCGGGGTGCTCGGTGCTAGAGGAGATCAATCTCGAAGAGAACGGCTTGATCAGGTGTTGAAGGAGGAACATCAGAGTGCTTCGATCGTGTCGTTTCGTTACGCGTATTGTCGGCTGTACGGACGCTATATCGTGGTTTGTGTTGATATGAGGAGCGGTCGCTGCTTGAGTCGCCATGTTGGCTGGTGTAGAGGATTCGTCTACAGACATGGTGAAGCCCAGGCCGTCTGTCTATTGTTCGGCGTTCGCGTGAATCTCCAGGTGCAGAATTCGGTATAATGCTGCACTTCCTTCACTCGCTCAGCAGTGACCGATGCTAGAAAGAGATCGTTGATGGCGAGAGAAGTATGGTGAAGCGCAACACCTACCGCATAGGAGGATACTGACAGTCTTGGCCGCTAGCCATGGCGCCTCTTGTCGTACCCGTAGGAGCAGCCAAATGAGGTCGCGACGTGCTTCTGCGAAGGATCAAAGAGCAGCATCGTCATCGATCAATGGAATCAAAGGATTTCAGCCGCCATCGACCACGCGGAGTTGCGATCGGAGCTGATCCCTGTCCTCGTTCGCGCATTGACCTCCGCGATCAACTCGCGTGAAATCTGCAGACTGCACGTCTCCTTCACGCCTGCGTGTGCAGGGCCGGCGAATGTAACAGAAGCGCAGCACTCTTCAACACTTTCTCGGAGTTCGAAGAAAACCTTCGTTCCCACCGTCGCACTGACGATGACAGGATCAAGCTCAAGTTGACGAGACTAGCAACGTCAACGACGCGTCGAGACCTGAGCTGCCACGAGGCAGTCTTCCCAAGTCACACCCGGTCATGCTTTGGTAAGAGAACTTCGACAGCGAAGTTGAAGAAACCGCTTGCATTCTCTGTGATCGGGCAACGTTGTCACTATCTTGGAGAATGTTCGCGGCTTCTCGGGCTGGCAAAAGAGTGGTTGTCAAAGGCTTTCGAGACGATGACACCTCCGTGCGTGCAGTAAGAAAGGCAATTTCGGCTTACTGCCTCAAAAGTAGGTGGAGGCCAGCCAGACTGCTCAAGTTGAAGCTGTTGAAGAAATGGTCCGGCAAGTACAGAGCCACGGTAGCTTCCCATGCAGCATCCGCGCCTTCTCTATTTATTCCTTTTCATCTGCCTCTTTCTCACCTTCTGCAAAGATTTTGGCAGGCTCTTCCTATCGACTTGGAGCGCAAGATGGCATCACGATCGCACAGGACTGATGTTCATACACGGTCTACCGCAGTGTCAACCAAGCAGGCTGCATGTACCATTCACGAGCAAACTCGATCGGACAAGCAACAATTCTCCGTCCATCGATTCGCCATCAACCTGATCCGCCATGGCTGCGACAATGTGGCGACACGACTGCCTTCACTCTGCGGAGTGTCCAACATTCCTTCGTCGGCTGAGTACCCGGTGCGGAGCGCTCACGTCGGAGTCTTTGCTCGTTCATTGCCTCCCCGTTCCTCGCGACACCGCGGAAGTCTGCCGATGACTGCGACACAACCGCCCAAAGCTGGTCGTGCGTGGTTTCACTGGTGGTTGACGGTTGGGCGGGCAGAGATGGCTGTCGGTCGGGAAGATCGTGATGTGCCATCTCGGAGTCGGTGACCTGGACTTGGTCAAGCTTCGTCGAAGGAGAAGAGGAATCTGTGCAGGGGTCAGCCGCTGTGCCAACTGACCACCCACGCAGGTGTAGAAGGATATTCCCATGTGTGGTGTCTCATCAACGCCGAAGCTCAGAAAACTTTAAAAATTGTCTGGACATATATCTACACCTGCCTTCGTATGC
Source organism: Cercospora kikuchii (assembly GCF_019650295.1). Classification (NCBI taxonomy): domain Eukaryota; kingdom Fungi; phylum Ascomycota; class Dothideomycetes; order Mycosphaerellales; family Mycosphaerellaceae; genus Cercospora; species Cercospora kikuchii. The sequence goes on from NW_025408588.1 coordinate 303,347, forward strand.
TCAGCAAACTTGCTGTTGCCTCCGATGCAGCCGAGTGGGTCGGTTTCCGGGTCTGCAGAACGACTATCGGCTTGGAACGTCGTGATGTGTTGTTCGAAGATCGGCCAGGGGCTCTGGTGTCTACCGTCGGCGAAGAGGACACTGGAAGAACTGCGCTGCATTCTGAAAGGGTCCTTGGAGCCGGCAACGCACCATGACCTTCGAGATCCGTGGAGGGGGCGACAGACTTGTGTGGCTTGCGACCGGGAACGTCGTGATGTGTCGCCAGGTGATGTTGCTCCGCACATGGATGTTGAATTGGAATCTCTGCGCAGCTGACTCTTGAGTTCGCTGGGTGGTTGCAAGCTGGTTGGCATGGTGGATCGATAATGCGGAGAGTCGCGCACCGCATATGCAACGACTTTCGACTTGGTTGGGGTCGTGATGTGTCGTTGAAGGAGGTCATTTGACGCAGTGGCACTCCATCACCTGCAGAAAAAATCAGCTTACGCTGAATGAGTCGCTTATGTCGGCCGTTCGTCCGCGACCACTGGCACGGGCTGTTAGACAGGCCATGGTCGCGTCGGAGACGCCACGGCCTTTCGTTCTTGGACAGCCTGATGCCCTCAAGTCCATGGAGAGGGACAGGAGGGGCTCTTCCGGTTGCGGCTGTCCGATGGGTTGGGCGACTCATCTTAAAAACAAAACGACCATGTTGGGGTCTTTGGCTTATGGACAGATTGATAGCGTGTCTTCCTGTTGTCCATTTGGGGTCGGATCGTAGTAATGGCGAGCCAGCGTGGCTCAGACCTCCTGGTCGCTGATGAGAACGAGCGGGACTATCAAGCGTCGGGCAACTAACGTTTGTTAGCATCTGTCTGCCACAGAAACTCTGAGGCCAGGAGGAAAGATCACACTGCTCATTATTGGAGATGGCGTCGAAGCTTCGGTGCTGTGTCGTTGGAGAAGCCAGGGGATCGCAGCGAGTGGAGATGGAGAGAAGATGCGGATCGAACGAAACGAAGATGGAGCGGATGGCACATACTTGAAGAGAAAGGGCACAGCACAGCCTCCTGTTTACATGACAACTACATGACAACGGAGGGCATACAGGTAAGGACGACGCCCTCAGCACGCCTGCTGACATGTTTCTACAGGAACGAACCTCGATCAGCAAGCAAGTGCCGAGCACGTACTTCGATATTGCGAGCGGCTACATTCACGCATCCAGCGTTCGAACGTGAAGCCAGGGCATTCAAACCGAGATCAGCACTTCTCTTCACAGAGCATTTGGTATTGGGCAAGCTCTACAGTGACACCAAATCACACGGATCACGTTCTGCGTCTAGCAGCAATGAACGAAATCTTCGGCGAGAAGGTGCCTTTACTGCGCGAAGGTATATGTGGACAGTGCGTGGCTGCCAGCTTGATCAAGCTCGTACATCAAGCGACGAAAAGCAGCAACGCAGGCTCTACCAGAAGGCCCAAGTCCTGGCGGAGCTGTAGCCCACACGAGCAGCAAGCACGAGACACATTTTCGCGGAAAGTCAGACCGGAATACTCACGATTGACGATACTCTCCGCTTCCACGAATTCTACAGCTCAACGCTCCTGCATTTCTAAGGCTGTTACGTGCTGGCATGCAATGAAAGCATAGAGTCAAAAACGGGTCGTTGATCATATATCTATTTCCCGGTAGCCACGCACAGGTCATACTCGCTATGCTATGCTCCCAAAAATGCCCATTCCCAAACGCCATTCCCTCATCAAAAGCCTCCAATCCTCATAGTGCTGTCGTCAGATTCATCCCCACGAACACCTCCGCCAAACTCCAAATAACACCACCCATCCTCCTCTCCCATCACAACTCCCAACTCACCTCCCTTCACCCACTCACTCCATCCCATTCTTAATATTATCATACTGACTCTCAGGATACTCCAAAACATTCATAACCCCATCCAGCGTCGCAAGTCCCTTCACAGTCAACTGCACCAACCCTCTCGCCAAACCCTTCCCAACCTCCGTCGTAGCCCCAACCCCCACATCCGTAACATTGCTATCCCCATTCGCCTCCCACCACATCGCCCCACCCAAATTCTTCTCTTTGATATATTCCATTTTCTGCTGTGCCATTTCCGGCGTATCGTAACTTACCATAGTTTTCGTAGCCTCGTCGTAAGACCACGAAGCACCAATCACAGGATCATAGAATTCTTTCGCGCCGCTCTGAGGGAGATCTTTGTAATCCCACACGCCATTTTCCCAGCTACCTTCTCCTACGCCGGTGTAAGCTGTCCCGGGGCCGATGGTGTTGGTGAAAGCTCGACCGTAGAGTGGTAGTCCGAGGACGATTTTACGGGATTCGATTCCGTTTTGGATGTACCAATTTACAGCTTGATCGGTGGAGAAAGGAGTACTGTTCGTATTGGAAGTATCTTTGAAGAGGTTTGCTTGGTGACCTGCCATTGTATCCCAAGAACCAGCGTAGTCGTATGCCATGAGATTCCAGAAATCGAGGACGGAGTCCATGCCTGCGATGTCGAGTTTCTCGTAGTTTGCGGGACCGGCGGCTGTGGCGACAGTGAGGAGGAAGTGGGGTTTGACTTTCAGTTTGAGGGTTGAGGCGTATTCGTCGAGGGCGGAGCGGATGGCTTGTAGGAGGAGGACGGCGTTGGTGGCTTCGGTGGCATCTTGGGGGTATTCCCAGTCGATGTCGAGACCGTCGAAGCCGAGGTCTTTGAGGAGTTTCACGGCTGAGGTTGCAAAGGTCTGGCGGCCTTCAGGGGTGGAAGCGGGTTTCTGGTAATCGGGTCAGATGAGGAATGCGGCGAAAGGGAGTCTGGAACACTTACCGGGAAGTTGGTGCTGTAGGTCCAGCCTCCAATACTGAGAAGTGTCTTCATGTAGCGGTTCTTCTTCTTCAGTAGGTAGAGTTGCTTGATGCAGCCATAGGCATTGTTGCCAGTTTCGCTCCAGCTGTCATCCGGGTAATGCTTCTCCAAATCTGCGTAGGTGTCACTGAGGTAGACTTCACCGGTTTCGGGTCGTACATTTGCGAAGGAGTAGAGGACATGAGTCAGTTTATCTGCTGGTAAGTCGGCCGGTTGATAGTTCCTTCCATAGATGTCCCAGTTGGGAAAGTACATCACGGATTTGTACGGTATCTTGCCCTTGAATGGCGGCTTGGCGGTGACATTTGTCGCGGATTGTGGTGAGGCTGTGGAGTTCACAGAGGCAGTGGAGGCATAGCCAGCTTGCCTTCGCTCAACTCCGTTTCCCTCTTCGTTCACTAATATCGGCGTGGCAGCAGCAATGGTCGCCAAGACAGCCGTGATTGTAGTAAGCAGTCGCTTGGAGAACATTTTTCTTCTCGCCATGATGTTGGTCCGTACTTGAAAGGGTTCGAGGGAGGTCCAAGGAGATTTATACACGTACCGGGACTTCAAATCAGGTCCGGGAAGTCAGCATCCATAGAAGACCCGCTTCTTCAAGTTCGTCGGTAGTCGCAGGAGAGTCTCCACCTACACAGAAATCTGGACCGCATTTTTATTCTATATCGCCCCAGCCCACGTCGTACCTTGATCCAAGAACAAACAATATGCATAATTCCTGGATTGCGGTGGTCGTCAGGTGCGACTCCGTTTCTAGAAGTACTCAAATTCCGAGACGGTGGCAGCTGCATTGATGGGTGACGGGTGTGCGCGTTTGTGCGACCACATTTCGTGCAACGCCCCCTCCACATTTGTACAGTGCGCACTTTGCGACGCGTAGAATCGCGGCTCATCGCATGTCATCACCGCTCGACTTCTTGGTTCGGACCGTTCGCGCTGCAACGTGTCGTAGGTTTTCGGCCGTTCCGCTGGCCGACCAACGGCTGCACACCGAGCAACACCGCGTCCTCCCGTGACGACCGATTTCGATCGCAAAGTAATGTTGCTACGCGCAGTCTTGTGTCAAGGACGAACCGGGTTGACAGATGCCACAAGGGATGTTGTCACCGGATGTCTCCCGACCGTCGTCTCAATTGTCATTCCTTGCTCGGACGGAGCACATACAGAGGAGCTCAAAGACCTCGGTGAACACCAGGCTTTTTGATCAAACAATAGTCGAGACTCCGATGTACACCAACTTGGGAAGGCTGTGCATGCGGGACCTTGGCTCAGTGGCCAGAAGCCTCCCAGCTACCAGGTTCGTATGGGCCGCAGACATGAACACTCTGCAGGTACAAGCCGAAGTCGCACAACAAGGCCTGGTGGAAGACCATACGGGTATCACAATGGCGGATAGTGACAGAAGTGATGCATTCGCATGTTCGACGAGGCCCCAAAGACGACCTGTTCTGTTCCAAACTGCCTCGGACTATGTGGCCGCATGCGAGTCGGCAGCATACAGCAGACGGATATCCTCGTGAACTGGAGCTCCACTCATGCCCACACTTCTCAGTACGTGTCTCGTGGTCGGATACTTGCTTGCATTGTTAACGCATCTGGGTACGGAAGGTGACAGCTCGCGAACTTGATCACACCGGGCGATGAAGTGCCTGGAAACACTTGTGAGTCGCAATCCAAGGCGCTTGTCTCGTCCACAGATGTGTCATGGCTGGTCATGCTCATGTCCTGTTGCTCATCCAGTCCCGCCGATCCAGTGGCCTGGCCATCGTGCTCATAGCATCCATTGTCCGCTTGACGGGCAACAGCATGATCAGTATCATGGCACTCTGCGCAGGCTTTCCCGTGACATCTTGCTGGGAACTTCTCCTCACGCAGTGTCTTGTTCCAAAGCCACCAGCTAGCCGTCCCATGATGGAACTTCGAACTTGCCGCAAACTTGACTGCCATCATTCGCGAACGTCTCGACTCCCTACCATCTTGCTTAGCTTCCAGTAGCCGCGCCAGCAGCAGCACTCGCCCCGGCCTCCACAGCACCACCACTCGACCCGGCTCTCAAAATCTGCCAAATCCTCATCCCGCTCGACACAGCCATAATCTCAAAAACCTCTCCCAACTCTCCCGTTCTCCCCGCACCCAAGAACTCAAACTTCACCAACTTATTCTTACTCCACTTCATATTATCCGCCCAAACAGCCACAACCTCCTTCCCATCCGAACTCTCTCCCAAATCTCTCTCATACCTCTTACCTCCACCTTTACTCGAGCCTTCTCCACTGGTACGCGAACGCATGATCGTAGGATCTGCTTCGTCTCCAGCATCAACAGCAGAAGCCCCGCCTGTCTCCGAATCCAACCTCACAAGTTTCCACCCCCACACATATTTATTCTTCGAAACATGCTTCACCTCCTGCCCATGACTCTGTCTCCAAACAAACCTTTCTTGCACCTCTTTCTCCCCTCCCAGTCTTTTCACCGGCGCCGAAAAACTATAACTCGGACTCTGAAATGAGAATTTCGTATGTAATTCCTCCAAAACATCATACTTTGGTAAAGAAATCATGTTATGAATAGACATGTATCGTTTACTCCCAATCTCCGCTAAAACCGTATTATCCTCATCCGAAGTTGATGAAGTCTTCTTCAAAGAGGAGGAGGTAATATCCCCTCGATGAAGAATGAATTTCGTGCCTTTCCAACCTGAAACTAAAACGATAGAAAACAGTGGTTGATTGTAATGTTCACCGAGGATCCAAGTTGTTTTTCGCCAGGAGAGTTTTTTGTGATAGAGGTTGAAGCGAGAGGGAAAATGGATTATGGCGTTTCCGTTGGAGTCGAGAGAGTAGGCTGGGACGGAGTTTTCTTTTCCTGCGACTTCGTGGTAGGGCGGAGGGAGTTTATCGTCGGAGTCTATGCTTGAGAGGGAGGAACGGGGTGTTGAGGGAGCTCGGGAGAGGTTGTCGTCTGGGATGCGGTCTGTTTTTGTGTCTGTCGTGGCTGCCATTTCTTGGGGATGTTATTACTGTTCTTGATGAGGCTGTTGATGATGCTTCTGTCTGTAGAGATGTGTGCTTGTGTAGTATCTGAGGGTACTAGATCAGCAGTTCTGTAGGTATGTATTGTGAGCTTGCGGCGTGAGCTAAGTGGGCTGACATTGGTCTGAACACTGCCACAGCTGCCTGATCCTTCGTGGATGAAGTGGTGGAGCTGATCCTTGGCTGTTGACGATGGCGTCGTTCGCGTGTGCAGCCGAGGCCGGGGCGAAGTCAATCCCAAGTCGCGTTGTTTCTACGCCGCATCGGAAGAACAGCCCATGATAATGGCCGGGCCCATACTGCTATAGCTGATGAGCTGCAAGTATATTCGACCAGTTCCTTGAGAAGAGGGCTAAGAATGAAAAGATGTCGGTGATTACGCAGCAACAATGCCGCATACATTATGTAGATACTGTACAACATATTATCCTGTGGCATTATACAAGCTGTGAATTCCCGCTTCAATAAGGGAAGAACCTCCGTCTTCCAGTCTCTGGTATCTTCAATTATGCCCCAATCCTCGAAACGCCGCGCTCAAAAACATACCCGCTGGCAGCCCGCATTAATGATGGCCTGGCCGAAGGTCGCCAGGAGATGCGATATCGTATGCCACTTCTTCGAACACTCCGATAGACATACTATGTCTGTAATGCTGCTTGGATGCCAATTTGTTGCTCACCAGCAACGGCATCCAGGCCTCTCTCTCCTTCTCGTTCTCCTTCTTCTTCGTCATCGCTCTCGGCAGCAATATCAATGCCAGGATCCGGTATGACAAAGTCCAGCGACATGAAGCCTGTGGTCCGCGGCCCGATGAGCTTCACTTGTCGTCCCTCCTTCTGCCTCTCTTCATTCCACATCGCGATCCAACCTTCGAGCAATTTCTCGCCAGCTTTTGCGCCCGTGAAGCCCAGGTCATCCCAGAAATACCCAGTCGCGACACCGAGTATCGCATCTGCCCACGCGCGGAATGTGTACGGGCTGAACGCTTTCAGCAATATCGCATTGATGTGGAGAATGAGATCTCTGAACTCATCGTCTGTGACCAGAGGGTCTAGAATCTCAGGATACAGATTCGCGAATTGCGGGTACAGATCTCCAGCGATAAGGTAGTCCCTCTTCACTCGTATCACCCTTGTCTCCTCATGTTCCTGGCTCTGGGGCGAACAGTGAGCATTGGGGTGAGGGAAGCAAGGATGTTGTGGCCCCCATTCGAACTCGTCGTCCTCTTCTTCCAGGTCGCTCTCAGCGCCGTCTCCTTGTGTCTCGTCCCGTCGCGCTCGCCTCGAACTATGTATACTCGCGGCTCTGCTTGCGGTCGAAGGCGGCACTACTGGCTGCGCGGCCAGATCCCCATACAGGTTTCGTTCGGTCGAGGTGAGTTTTGGCGGCGGCGGCACTTCTCCATCACGCAACCCCAGACTCGTCCGCGAAGCATTTCGCGATTTGGTAGATTTGCTGACTTTGGAGCGATTCGATCGGGCGGATTTGGCAGAGCGGAACGACTTTTGCGATTGTCGCCGCTTCAACGGTACGGAGGCTCGCCGGTCGCTTCTCGCATCGTCTTTGGGCGGCGGAGGAGGCGGTAGAGTGGTAGTGCTCTTGTTGTTCTGGAGGTTGACGACGTTGGGCGCGGGCGGAGGAGACGAGGCGTCGGAGCGCTGGGCCTCGGTCACGCCGGCGATCTTGTGCAGAGTGTCCATGTCCTACGGGCGCATTGATATGGGTAGGATAGGCTGTAGCAATCGCGTGTGGTCTGGGGAGGATGGGGCACTCATTCAAATGAAACGAAGCGATGCAGGAGAAGGGCTTCGGCACATTGGCACTATCGAGGGATGATGATCGACGCTGCAAGGATCATGCATCAGCCAGCTTCACTTCACCCAATCTTTTACACTTCACGCCTACTTTCAACTGCACAGTACGACGGAGTCTCGATTCGATGAGCTGTTATTGATGGCACAATCTGATGCGTAAACAATACCCATGACACGATTCGCGTCTTTCCTGCTCAGCTGAGCCCCAGGACATAAGATCGCCGCCACCTCCTTCGGAAAAGATTCAGCCGCATTGCAGCCACCGCTGAGGCCAGATCACATGGATCCCGACCTCTTCAACGCTCTCCCACCAGCTCGCCGTGAAGAAGTCGCAACGTCATGAAAGCTGCCAGGCTTGTATTACCTGGCTTGCATAGCCCTGTGCTCCTTTTCAGCACGCCGGCTGTCGCCTGTTTCGCACGTCCGCTTCAGCAGTCGCGGTCTTGTGTAAGTAGCGGTGATTACAGTAAAAGGAAATGCGGAGGGAGCCACTGCGCATGATGACTCGTGCAGCTAAGCTCGCCCAGAAAGATCCGAGAACATGGTTCGACTGATCTCTTTATCGTTTCTTCTGGCCATTGCATATCCCATGCTAAGCTTTCCACCGCGGTTAGCACCTACATGTTCCCATTTATATCTCTGGGGAACCGTGCAACGGTCTTTCACGTAGTCTTCACAATGATGCCACCAAATGCCATCAAGGCCAGGGCCATGAGCACTACCCATCCAAGCAGAGAGCGACACGAGCGCTGCTCCCGAGGCCGTGATGTCCGTACAGCCTGGCAAAAATCGTCCCAGATCCGTTTCGAGATGGAAGCCTTCTCAACTCGTTCTCCGCTTCCAGCCTCCAAGGACTCTTCAGTCACGAACGAATCGCCGTCATGACCGTCGAAGAAAGATGGAAGAATTCCCCTCTCGCTTGCCAAGGAAGGAGCTCGACCCCTCGTACCGCCGAAAGGAAAGGATCTGTCAGGTTGGCCATCAACGAAATCCAGAGCTTGCCTGCGAGATGCTGCGAAATATGTGAAGTCCACCCTGCTAGCTGGCGGTGGCGGCATCACAAGTCCAGACCCTGCTCCTTCTTCGCGCTCGTAAGCTGGTGGAGGTTGATACTCCGGCGGGAAGCCCGCGATCTCGTCTGCTCGGGCGCGGTGAGTATACGCAGGAGGCGGCTCATCTAATATGGAATCGAAGGAAAAGTTTCGTCGCACGTTGTCCGCATGTTGAAGTGGCTCTTCTGCCTGGCGATATACTGCTGGATTGATGTCGGCGTCGCCGTGGCTGTAAACCGAATCATGATAATCGTTTGAAGTCACTAAGGCGCCGAGAACAGAGCGCGCCGACCACTCATCCCACTCCGACTCGGGTCGAGCAACAGAGAAGTTGAGCCGTACTCCTCCTTCTCTAATGTCTGCACCTGCATCATCTGCCGGTCCTCGTCGCATCACGCCCTCCTCGCTTGGCTGTTCGTATCTCGCGGCTGACGACATGGCGTAGGCTGATTCAATGCGACTTATACTTGCGCGGGATCAAAGGCCGAATACAATGACAAGATGAAGGTGATAAAAGATCAAAGTAAATAGATGTACTGACAGAATGGATTGTAGGTACCCACATACCTGGAGACCACCGTCCACAACACTGCCACGAACGGGAAGCGCAGAAATATTTCTCTACATTTGCTTGGTTCTCCGTCTTTCTACCACAACCTGAATCAATCTGCGCCTCACACGCACGGTATCGGGGTGCGGCCTCAAACTTACCTTCCCACCTCTCTACCATTCGAAGTTCCAATCCTATCACGAACGATATTCATGCGCAGGGTGGCTTTCTAGCCCTCTGTATTCGAATTTGACTTCGAAATTCCATTACTGCACACTTCAAGCACCTTCGATGCGAGAAGCAAAAGAGGTGTAAGGTAATGTATTGCGATTCTGCAGAATGAAAAGAAGAACAAGCTCTGTAGCTCTCCTCTGGTACCATACCAAGTAACCCCCGTATCCGCCCATCTCCGAACCAGACCAAAAATGGTGTACCCCATCACTACCGCGAGATCAAGTTCACGAAATTGACCTGCTGGCAAGTGGATGGAACACTAATTCAGCCGACAGCCAGGCTAATAGACTTCGTCCCACAATGTATTTCTGCAAGAAGCATTAGTCTTCAAATGCTAACGAAACCAAGAAAGATGGGGAAGAAGATAGCCTGACCTCTTTGTACAATTACGCGGTCAGGTCAAAATTTACGCAGTCGAGCCAGCTCTAAGCATCACCAAAGAGGCGACTCCGAAATGCTTGGCCTGACCGCATTATACAGCTACGCAGTCAGGTCAGATTTTACGCGGTCGAGCGAGCTCCAAGTTCACGTAAGCACCACCAATCATTCAACCCCAAGAAGCTGGAAATGCTTGGCCTGACCGCGTTATACTTGGCACGACCGCGTTATGCAGTCAGGTCAGAATTTACGCGGTCAGGCCAAGACTTTACGCGGTCGAGCCAGCTCTGAGTTTACATAAGCACGACCTAACTAGAAGATGCTCACAAAGACCGACCTCTAAGGAGCTACCTGACTACCTGACCACGAACTGCTTGGCCTGGCCTCGTTATACAATTATGCTAAGAACAATGCAGCTCGTCCCATGCAACCATTTCCGCAAGGCCAGGCAATGCCTTCTGACGTGAACAAAGATGCACCTCTAGCGACTAGTGCCCGTCAGTTGGTAGTCAAGATTGGGGAGGAGGCCTCGATTCCGGTGGGATTGGAGCAGCACTACGATACTTAAAGACAGTGTGCGCCTGGTGAAATCTAGGTCCACAGCCAGAAGCCGCCGCGAATCGCATCGGATACTCGAGCCATTGATTGCACTCTTCCGCGTTGTGCAGAGCGCACGTTTCCTTGATCGGCCGAATCCCGAAGGGAGTACCTGTCTCAACTTCGTAGGTGATATCCTTAAAGACTGTACCGATCGCGGGCGTGCTCAGCCGCGAACGCTTTACGCGAGAAGATAAGCTGGAACCGTCTGAACTCTCACCAGATAGCATTAATGCTTCTGCGTGACTCAAATCCGTGCTTGAAAGCAATACGCGGAACCTGGAGTATATCGCAGATTGTTCTGGCCAACACGTACAAGTCCAGTTCTCGAAACGTTTCCAGTCAAAGTTACTAAGCACAATAGCGTTACCAACGACACGGAAGTGGCTGGCATCGATGATCCGCCCAACAAGAACCTGATTCGCAATTTGTACCAGTATGTCGTCCGGTTTTACTTCAGACCACGCAACAACAGACACAGTGCCGCCTGTGTAAATCCGCACAGGCTCACGTCCATTGCTGCTTGGCAAGACCATATCGTCTCTCCTGTCGACCTGAATTTCTGACTGCAGCAGACAGACCACTTCGTTCGCGGACTCGAATTCCGTTACTATTTGTGGGCTGAGGTCGGCACAGAGCCGCCCATAACAATCCTGCCCCACCGAACCAATACCGCGTATTTCGAACCTCCACTCAGGTAGCTCGAAACCTGCGGATTGCTCTAATGGCCGTGATGCGTTGAATTCCTGTATGAGACCACTGATAGCAAGTTTGTTAAGTCCCAGTAGTTCCATTAGATGACCCAGGACATCTTCATACACTGCAGGTCTTCGAGGTATTAGGCGGACCGCAAGATCGAAGGTTGACATCTCATAGTCAGGCTGAGGTTTTTCAACATCAGCTTCGTCCCAGTCGAACATTCCGAGAACGCCGTAGACGAGGTCCCTGGCATCTGTACACGAAAACTCCTCAAGCGCGTTCCAGAATTTAGTCCAATGCCAGTAAGCGCCCTTTTCGCCTTGGGTGCCTTGGTAATCAAGCAAATAGAGCAAAGTGTCAATTTGATCTGACCAGTCATCAATTGGCCATCCACGAGAGTGGCAATCGTGCAGATCTTCTCGCAGCCAAGCAATATCCTTCCATGCCGTGACCCGATTGCCGCATAACACGAGCCGGTCCCGGCCACTGTGCAGTTCTTGCAGTATCCACAGGCGATGGAAATAGCCACGCGAAGAGAACTTGTCGAAATGTTCTATTAGCAGATCTGCTGGTCCTGCTCCCACGAGGAGTTGCACGCGCTCCAGCCGCGGAGCATTATTGGAGTATTCATCTCTTGGTCCAGCGTTGGACTCAAGATCTTCGCAAGCTTCGTAGATGAAATCACTGGATTCGTCGCTAGGGCCTATACAGGCGAGCACCGCCACGGCGCTCGCATAGATCTTGGCCATCATAGCCACTTGTGCCGTCTTCTCTCGCAGGTCCGTTTGGTCAATACACACAGAATCAATCCAGATATATGACTCTGGATAGTGCAGCCTGGCCTGCCAAAGAGCATACCGAGCATTCTCGCGGACTCGTACTCGCATATCATAGAGCCGCAAAGCAGCCTTCCTTCTGGGGCGAGATGGTACGCTTTGGATGTTGATATACGCAGTCGACTGCGGCGAACCCCAAGTATAAGAGATTGCTCTGAACTCTGGCGCGTGTTCGAGGTCCCAAACGGATACAGTGCAGCGGATTCCTTCATCGTCCTTGCCGGCGTAGATCCAGAGGAGGCGAATTTGAGAGCTCGAGTCTGTTAAGGGAGGTGGCTTCCATCGGCAGGGAACTTGGCGTTTCATGTTCATCCGCGCAATCCAGCGAAAGCAAGTTTTGTACTACGTCCCAACTCAGGCGCTTGCCTTCGCTCGTTCCAGGTGTAGGTGTTCTTACCTCTATTAATTAGTGCCTTACATTTAGTTCCTCTCACGGAAAGCTCTTACCAACACAGCACTCAACGCACCTACCGCAAGCGCAGCAATCGCGGGTCTGACTTGGGAGGTGGGTTTCGTACAAAAGCCTTCGAAATATAAAGGTTTGGTATAAGAAAAAGCGTGGCATCAATGCCCGTCTTCGATAGATGAAGTAGGTACATGTAATAGATCAACTGCCTGGAAAGCGCACAAGGCTGAGCCTTGCACAGCCCGCAAGCCGTGTAACCACACCACGGCCAACTATCCTACTCGATTTCTGTTGTAGGCGGCTGGCTGGCTTCTGCAAATATCGTCCAGCGACCTCAGAAATATGGCACTTGTTGCGAACGCGAACGCAGCCGCAGTCTCTTCTTCTCAGACGTTTCGCACGTGCCTTGACCTGGGCTGGGGCACACCAACGCCTCACCTACAGAAGTCAGTGGTTGCTATCAGGCCCTGCCAGCATGATGAAATGACATTCAGAATAGAAGCAGAAATTCAAGAGTGATGAAATTAGGTTCGCCTTTCCATTCAGTTTCAGTACCTTTCCTTCCTTCTTCCAAAGGCAGTACTTTAACTCAGCCTTGCTCCTGCTCTACCAAGAAGTACAGAACAGGACCCGATCTACCAAGGTACAGTAAGTAGTAGGTAGCAGTGAACGCTCCACAGCAACAACAACAACAAATACTCAATACATGGCGCCGTTGCCGCCGCCGCCAAGCGACCCACTCCTTGCGCCTCCACCTCCACTTCGCAACTTTCTGATTGCCCTCCCCACAGAGCTCAAGCCGTGTACTCCAAGCTCCAATTCATCGTCTTCCTCCCCACGTCGCAGCTGATGATCGCTCATCGAATCCAGATTCTACCTGTAATCCGCATCATCACTCAAGCCATCCTGGTCGTACTGCACTCCCAAGCCTGTGGCGCTATGCCCATGCTTATCAACCCCATTCATCCCATGGCCATTGCCTAGATGTCCATTCGGCACGGGCCACTGTCCATCATGCAGATCCATGCCATCCTCCTCAATTACTTTCCCCATACCGTTGGCGTCCATTTGTTGCTGCATAACAGCTTGCGCCGACACAATCTCCGCCAAGCGTTTCAGGCGCGGTGTCTGTAGCCAACTAGGCGTGTACGTTTCGAGCGCGGTGATAACGCGAGGTTCGGCGATTTCGTAGGGGCCCGAGTCTTCCATGTCGACGGCTTGAAGGAGAAGGACGTCGGACTTCGGGTCGGTGACTCGGGAGGCGACAGCCTTCATGATCTCGCCGTTGATGGGTTGCTCGTAGTCGGCGACGAGGTATTGGTTGAGAAGTTTCTGGATCTGGTTGGGTGAGAGCCTAGAATTTGGTCAGCAGTTGTTTGAAGAGATAGTGTCAGATGATACTCACATCCAGCAAATATCCTGAATGATTTCAATATCATTCAGGGTAGCCTTCTTGAGCTGCAAAAGCTTCGTGGCTTGCATCAAGTGCTCAAGCTGGAGAGTACCCTCAGGCATGTCATGGCTCTTACACCACTCCTCGATTCTGGTGATGTTGTAGTTGATCTGCAGACCACGTTTCCAAGACAGGAAATTTCTCCTCATGAGCAAGTCGTTGAAGGCGGTGACACCAACAAGTCGGAGCAGTTCCGTGACTGTCTGTGTAATGATGCTGTCCTCCAGGTAGAATGCCTTCATAGCCTTGAACACGTTGTTCAGCAGGCTCAGCAGGTTGTCCATGCTGTAAGCTGGGGTATTCGAGGACTGCAACAGCTTGCCGAGGAAGCGGTTGTTCTCGTTAGTAACGAAGCCGGGCAGCGATTGCGATTCAATAATGGCAGGCACGATCATCTTGTGGAGCTTCTTCTTCAAGACCTTCATCCAAGTGTGGTAGATGTTGAACTCCAAGCTCTCAAGATCGTGCTTGACGATCTCCAGCAGACGGTCGTATTCAAAGTTGTCGGTCTTCTGTGCCTCGTACCAGTCCTCTGCCAGGAAGACAAAAGACAACATCTCGTGCACGTTGGACAGCCAGAAAGCGCCAGGATTGATTGCCTCGTCGCCGTCATGTTGCATGACCTCTTGCTGAATTGACTGCATGACATTCGCCAAGAAACGCTCAGACTCTTTCACGAAGCCATTGTTCCACATCTCGCTGGTGACCAAGTTGATGAGGTATGCCGGGAAGAGCACTTCCTTGTCTGTCGGAGGTGGGCTGCTGCCAGGTGCTGGGATCTTCAAGTTTCTGATGAGACCCATCGTAACCTCGTCATTGAGGCCATCTTCATCTGCAAGCAAGTTCTCCAGCTCCATCTCCACGTTCTCCAACCCAGGGTTGAACGTGGAGCCAGAAAGGTTTTGTGTATGCCCACTAGCCGTCGCACCAAACGCCATCGAGACTGGCCGCGGATTATAAGCGCCACTGAAACGGTCGGTCTGTATCGTCTCAGGACCGGCACTTCTCCTCTTCGGCTTCTTCGAGGCGACGAGATTGATGAGACCAGGCGCAGCGCCGGCGGCAGCGCCGTTGGTGAGCTCGCCGTTGCTGACGGGCACCGCCCTTTTGGCGAGTTCGAGCTGATCTTGCAGATCTGTAAGCTGTTGACGCAGGCCGATCTTCTCGCTCTCGCTGGCAGTCTTGGCTGCTCGGGCTGATTCGAGCTCGAGAGTGGTGACACGCAGGTTCTCGCGGAGGCTCTTCTCCTCTTCTTGCAAGCGACGCATGTTCGCTGTGCTCTCTTCGTAGCTGGTCTGTAGGCGAGCCATGTCTGCCTCCATTTGTTCCAGCTTGGCAGATGTGATACCGGCTTGGTTGGCCTCTCGTTGTAAATCGTTCGTCCTGTGCTCCAGAGCATTGTACTTTTCTCTTGAGCTCTTGACCTGGCCTTCCAAGTTCTCGACCTGGCCCTTGAGGACCTTGTTCTCTTTTCGCATCGTGCCAAGACTTTGGGTGAGCTCGACCACCTTGTTTTCGAGCTTGTAGGAGATTTGCTTGAGATCTCTGGCTTCCTCTCGCAGGCCCTTGTATGTCTTGCGTGCTGTCTTGCCGCGCCACAAGCTCTGCACGAGGGTGACTTTGCGGCGGTAGTCGCGCCAGCCTTTGAGCTGTTTGTAACTCCGCCAGTTTCGCTGGATGATGATTGCTGCATCCGAAAACTTCTTGTCCAGAATCATCTTTCGGCATAACCAACCCTTTGCCGCCGCTTCGAAGCGGATGAGATTGTTGCGCTGCTGTAGGTACTGTTTGCGTACCTTTTGCCCTCTCCAAACCCGCTGGATCGTGGTCGCGCTGTGGTTGCGTCGGATCTCTTCGACTTTTCTCCGCGCCAGATTTGCTCGTGCTCGGGCCTGAAAGGCTTTGATGCTGTCGATGGACTCAAGATACCGACGCCGATAATATTTCGCGCGAAGGTTCTTTTGAATCATGATTGCGGCCGCATTCAGCCTGTTTGTGCGCAGATTCTCCAAGAAAGCAAGCATACCAGCACGGAAAAAGATCTTGGTCAGACCCAGCTGGTATTTGTCAGTCTTGTCATTGTTTGCAGCACCCAGTGCCTTTCGGAGAATGGCGTTGGCCATGTCTCGGATTTCCGTCGTCCATTGCGCAGATGGAATCAACATGTAATAGCGCAGCGCAAACTCCTCGTAGGTCCATCGGGTCGGGTAACCAGCACAGCTGATGCGGACAGTCTCGAGAACACCACAAGCACGAAGCTGACTCAGAACCATTGGTCCCTCGAACTTCCATGCCTCCTTTGCCTCGTTGGGCTTGATACATCTGATGTAGTGGACCTCGGTGTTATTGATGGTCTCCATCAGCTGAATCAGCGAACTCTTGAAGATGCCGCCAAGCGTTGGCTTTCTTGCTGCTGCTGCGCCCTTTCGAGCGCCTACAGCACCGTTCGCCTTGCCCGGAGCAACAGCAGCTGTTTCCCGTTCTCGCACCGCCGCACTTGACTCGAGGACTTCTACCAAGAATGTGTTCGAGCTGCTGCGCAGTACTTCGAGGTGCTCATCTGGAACAGTATCTCTGTTCTTCTCGATGAAACCATCGCTCTCGTACGTCACGTCAATGGCGTAGTGGCAGACAGTGAAAGCACTCTTGCCGAATCTGGGCTTCTTGTAGAACTTGTGCTTGTCCTGCGAGAAGTTGTGGTGCAGCTTGTTGACAAAAGATTCGTCGGACCCCATAGGCAGCCTACTCTCTTCGTCCAACAGAGCCAAAATACCCAACTTGCCTTCGATCAGGTCGATACATGGCTGGTTGTCACTGAAGTCGATAAACTTCCAGTCAATTTGCTCTCGCAGATATTCTTCCTGCTCCAGCTTAAAGACATGCTGGTTGAACTCTTGCTGCAGCTTCTCGTTGGCGTAATTGATACAGAACTGCTCGAAGCTGTTCTTGGCGAAGTGCTCGAAACCGTAGATATCCAGGACACCAATGAACGAGGTCACTTCCTTGACGACTTCCTCAGGGGCCAGGAAAGCATTCATAGTCTCGACAAGCCAATCGAAAAGTGACGAGTAGATGTATTTGGCCACCGAGTCTCGCACAACTGTGGCTTGCTGTGCAGTCAAGTTGGACATGATCTTCTCGCCTCGTGTGACGAGCTGCTTCTTGATTGTCCACTTGGCGAACTCATCGGCATTGATTCCGAGCAGCTGACATGCCTTTGCCAGCGATGGCTCCGAAGAAGCCAGCTGCGAATCTGTCCTCGTGGCAGTAATCTTAATATTACCAATGTGCAGCAGCGCAGCCAACAGCTTCCACAGACCACCCTGCACCTCTAGCGAGACACCCAGCCGGTCGAGCGATTGCCGGGTCTCCTTGAAGTCCTTTGCATCGTCCACGCCATCAATGTGTGGTGCGGCACCCTGGTTCAAGTAGTCGAAGTGCTCTACAGGCACCAGGCCCAGCTGTTCCCGCTCTTCCTCTGTCGCTCCAGCGACGAGTTGGTAGAAGATGTGGTAATTCCGCTCCTTAAGCGGTTGGAAAACCAATCGTGATCGCTCGAGGAGGTAGGTTCGTATCCGCGCGCCAATAATGTCGGTGCTCTTGTTAAACATGATCTCAATGTACTTACCGAAACGCGAGGAGTTGTCGTTTCGGGTCGTCTTCGCGTTACCAAAGGCTTCCATGATAGGGTTCGTAGCAAGAATTTGCTCTTCCGTTTCGCTCATCGTATCGGCTCGGCCGCGGCTGCGAGTGCCAGGCTGGTCGGGAGGTTCTCGTGTAGCGAAATATCGCATAATGTACTTGGCACTGACGGTTTTACCAGCTCCCGACTCTCCCGAAACCACAATGGTCTGGTTCTTCTCATTGCGAAGCATGTCCGCAAAAGACTCTTCTGCTATGGCGAACAGATGCGGCGCTTGCGAGGCTCGGTGCTTGCCGGCGTAGACTTGCACCATGCCCGGCACGTAGAGCGAGTCGACTCGAGCGAAGGGATTCGTAGCGATGAGGACAATACCAGAATAGGTGTAGATCTCCTTTTGCGCATATCGCAGCTTGATGGCCTGCAACACGGCAGGTTCGTTCAGATGTGAGAGATTCGTGAGATCGTCGCTGGCCTCGAGCATGGCCGGGTTCATCAGCGGTGGGAGAGTTGAGCTCAGAGCATCTTTGTTTAGCTCGTCTATGGTGGTCTCGATGGTTTTGTCCTGCACTCATTAGCACACTTGCCATGCTGCACTGCTCCCCTCCAGCGCCGTCCGTACCTCAGGCGTCGGCTGGCCATCTCGCTCGTCGAAAGTGAAGACCAGCGTGACCTTGTCCCCATCGACGTTCTTGCTCTTGACGGTGCTGGCAACCCAGCCGTCGGCGGCATCAGGCTGCCAGCAGCGTGTCCCGACAGCATATTCGTGAGACATGGTGGCGGTGGGGTCGTGGGAGGAATAAAATTAAGTAGTGGTAGTGGTCGTCGTCGCGGCGCTCCTGCTGCTTCCACCGCTGGCCTCCCCCTTCTCTCCACAGCGGACGGGAATGCCTGGACTCCCTCCTCCTCGCCGCGCTGGTGGTGCACAGCCGCTGTCAAAGCCGTTGAGGTGTGCAGCACTCGGGGCGGTGGTGTGCGGGTGAGTTGGATGCGGCCAGGCGCATCACTCTCGGTGGGTTGTGGGATGGGGATCGTGTTCGGCAAGAGGACAGATTATTTGTCGGCGTCTGGAGGCTGAGAGCTGGCGTCCCTGAGCGTCCAAACGCGCGATTGAGCCTGGCTTTGCACCCTGGCCGCTCCTTCGGCTAGCACCGAACCCGCGCCATTCCCCTTCGATGTGGGCGCGCGCGCGACAGTTTCAGAACGTGCACGTCGACCACCATCTCGTGTCACTCGCGCCTTGTGCACGCTGACGAGTCTTGTGCGTTGTCACTCATGCACGGGAATCTGTTGATATGATGGGAACATGCTCATTCATTCACAAACGGACATTTTCACAAATCACCGCCCGCCAGCACTCGTGGATCGTCAGCTGGCATGCACGCAGCGCCGAAGCCCCTGTCATCAGCAGCGAGCGGCGGTGAAGAGTCGCGAAAAGGAAACGTCCTCCATTTGCCTCCCGCCCATTCGCCCAGCTCCTGCTCACCTCCTGATGCTTCTCCGCCCACCGCCGTAGTAGTCCCACTAACTTAGCACCACCTCCACCGCAAAATCTACCACGGCGTTAGAATGGCGGTGTTGCTACTACTGCACGCACACCTCACCTTCCTCCATCATCTCCGATGGACAGCGAAACTTGGTTGTTGCAGCTGCCGAAACGAGCATCAGACGTGATTGCCGTTGTCAGAGCTCGCAGGCTTCCGCCATCTTCACGTGCGTCTCCGGAACTCACTCCACGAAAGTCTGGTGCACGGGCGTCGCGTTGTCTAACTGTAGCAATTGCAGTGGCATGTTCAAATTACACTTCTGTGCATCGATAGCCGGACCAGAAAGAGAGCTCGATTGCATCCTAGCCTTCTGTCGAAGTTCTGTCTCCAAGAATGTTGATCAATGACCTCCATGCTCGCCTTCCCCTTTGGCAGCTCTCTGGTGCTCGAGTCCGCAGAAACACGCGCAGGACCCCTCATGTCTCAACTCAACCCTCCAAGAAATATCGTGTCAACGCTCAGCATCATAACTCATGTCATCATCATCGTCAAACCATTCGCAAAAGGGCCATGCTCCCAACGCTCGCTCTCTCAGAGCCCCTCAAAGTCTGTCATCACAATCGCTCTCCTCATCTCTGCGCTTACGAAAGCCCTGCCCAATATCCTCACCCACCGCCACATCAATGCCGTCCTTGTAGAACCCCTCATCGACATCAACGCCTTGCAACTTACGCTTCAGGTTCTTCGTGCCGCTTGGCGGTGGCGTGGTCAGACCAGCTGCCTTTTCTTCATCGTCTTCGTCCTCGGACTTAAAGAATGGCGAGAGCTCCTTCTTCACCGCTACAGTTCTGCCCTTCTTTCTTGGGGTTGACTTCTTGGTGATGCCAGTTGGACGAGAGCCGGTAGTGGCATTGGGCGTTCCTGCTGCGGCCTTGCGGATGGCTGAAATCTTGTGGGTGATGGCTTTGGCAGTGCAGTCTTGGAGATGCGGTCAGTTCCGTCAGGAGTATCTCTTCGCCGCCGCTGCCGCCGCCGCCGCCAGCGCAAGTGACAAGTTTTGGAAACAGCTCAAATGATACTCACCTGGACCCATGCGCGAAGCAATCTCGACCTTCTGAGCCTCAGTTGGCTTGACATCGCAGACTTGAAGAATGATGGCGTAGAGCTGTCAGGCAAATCAGTCGGTCAGTTGGACAGCTGAAGCACCTGAGGACGAGACTCTCTCACCTTGGCCTGAGCCTCATTGTCCCAAGTCATAGGCATCTTGGCGGTGTTCGCTGAGTGACTGTGTTGTTGTTCGAAGGAGTTTTCGAATTCGTTGACCTGCAACTGAGAAAGAGAGATGAAGAAAATTGATGATACCAAGGTGGTGTGGATGTGGAAGAGAAGAAGAAGAAGACGGAGTGGCACCACTAGTACCCACATTGCAGCGGAAGTGAGCTATTGTGATTCCAATATGACCATTGACAATACGCGGCAGGTATGCTATTGTCGCTGCGCGGGAAGAGCCGTTGTGGCAGGTGCATGTGGGGCCAAGTGAGTGAAGGATCAAACAAGCTGAGAACAATAGGCAAGCCCTCTTGATTACGCCTCGCTCAAAAGCGTCTTGCATACGCGCGAGCGCGCACACCTCATGAAGATATCACGAGCAATGAGGCCTTCACCAGAAGTTCTACGAGCAAGCCGCTTCATCAACTCGACCCATGTTAGCCGTGAAGCACGTAGCGCAGAAGAATTATATCTTTAAGAATCTGCATCATGCCAGGCCTTTTATGGTATGCTCCTCGACTACATCGCCTCCTTCATCTGCATCTGCGTCTGCACCTGCATCGCTGTTGTGCTTTTAACAGCTGCGCAGTTGGACAAAAAAAAATCACAAAACAGCGAATGTGAAGCCAACGGTTGCACATGGGAAGTCTACTTCACTTTGCTACCAATTCACAATCAACCAACCGCTGGGCAAGACTCGTAAATCACGGGAAAAATTTCGAGACCTGAGCACTTGGCCTGCTGTCACACACCTCGACCTGAACTCTCATCTACCCAACTTGCAAAATATCGTCGGTCCCAACCGATCGGCTGCTAAAACGTGGACACTGGAGATCATGTCATTGGTAGTGTGAAAGTTCATATGCAGATAATAATCTTCATTCATCTTCTACACTTCATCATCCACCTCCACCACCACCACCACTGCTCTCTACCACCTATCTACTCATATTCATATTTCATGCGATAATTTCAGGCTCCTTTCTAAACGTGCTTTGTCTATGCCATACCACAAGACCAAAAAGAACCAAGCCAGAGGGGGTATTCAATGACATAAGCAGAAAACTTCAAACGTTCATCAGACACAAAGTTGAACGCATCTCACAATTGTCTGTATTCGTACACGCGCCCAAGGGGAAGAAAAGTTCCCTCTATCGTCTACCTGGCGGAGGTCCCGGTGGCGGAAATCCATATGCGCCACCGTTTTGCGGCGTCTGTCTTCTAAACAACGGCTGCCGTTCGTCGACCAACGGAGGTCGTTGTCCATATCGATCCACAGGAGGTCCGGGCGGAGGAGCATCTCGTTCTCGACCAAAAGGCGGAGGAGGACCCTGGTCGCCGGCTCGTCTGCGTTCATGCTCGAGTTGCTCTCGATGCCGTTCTTGCATGGCAACTTCTGCGTCCCGCGCTGCCATGTCACGAAGGCTCATGCCGCCGAGAGACTGCCGTCCGCTGCTAAAAGGGTTGCCTCCATAACCTTGCATGTGCTGGTGATGCATCGGTTGTCTCTGCGAATATGCTTCCCGTTGTCGAAGTTCATGTTGCTCTGCCTCGGCCTGCCGATGGTACGCCTCACGCTCCCGCTCTCGCTGTATGGCATTGGCTCTTTCTTGATCCGCGACAACACGAGATTGGTATACTACCCGTTCCTCCTCCCGTCGTGCTTCTTCGCGCGCAAGGTAGCTTTGACCTCCGTGAAAGCGCTCCAATATGGAGCCGCCTTGGGAAATCGAGTTGTTGTGAGAATGATGAGCACGATTCGTGGACTGTGGCGGAGCTTGAGAGAATGGCTGGATCGATTCTGGTCGACCGTACTGAAGCGAGCTCAGTGGAGCTGGCGTAACACTAGACCCACCGACGTGCACTGATCGTGCAGATTCCCTCGGGGCGCCAGTCTGCGTCAACGAAGGTGTCCTTGAGTGACCAAGCATGCTTGGTGGCGGCGAGGGATTCGCGCGAGCAGGTGGGTTGAGACCCGAGAACATTGTACGGTGATTCGAAAAAGGGTAGCCGGATCGCGAATCCCTGAGATCACGATCCAACGGCGCGGGCGCAGGCGGGCTTGGCTGAGAAGCATGAGACATGCGCGGCTGCCACTCGTGCTTCGGAGCTTGCGGCAATGTTGACGTCGTTCCGTTCGAAGGTTCTTGCTTGAGGGTGGCAGGAGATGGACCAGGCGTAGAGACAGACTGTCCGAAAGGCCCTCGTTGGAACTGGGAATGCGGTGCATTTGGCTGCCCGAACGTCTCTCTCCTGGTTGGCGGCATGTTCGTCATGGGTTGTGGAGTAGGTGCTGAACTGTACGGTGGAGCCGGCGAAGCGACTCGCGTTGTCCCTGCAGAAGGTAGGCTATCCCTCTTAATAGCTGGTTTGGTCTCTTCTGGTTCGGAGTTGAGGATCGACATCAGGTTTGACTTCTTAGGCGGCTCAGGTGCTGGTGTCGGTGCAGGCGCGGGAGTAGGCACATTTGAGGGCATCGGAGGTTGCTGGAACGGTGTGCCTGTGGATCCGGATCCAGGACGCGGCGTTTCATGCTTTGTAGGTGAAGGATTGTATGGCCCTCGCCCTAATGCAGACATTGCAGACATCCCGAATTGCGGACCAGAACCCGCTGATGGGTTGGGATTGACGAGAGCTGGTCGAGAAGACAGACCAGGAAACCCGCTCCGTGCAGGTGTGCCGACGCGCTCCTCGAAATCTCGCCTGCGCTCTTGCGCCGGCATGGCGGTGGAGCTCTGTGGAAGATTCATGTTCACCGGGGAGCCATGTGTGTGTGGTATGCTTTGGTGCGGACGTTGCTGCTGATGTTCCATGCGCGCTTCGTGCTCGTTGTGCGCCTGCATACGCAACGCCCGACTTTGTTCAGCATGTAGATTCTGCTCCATAGACTGCAGGAATTCAGGCGGTGGCGCATTGGACAGTGTGCGTGTGAGCTGTGGAGGAGGTGGTTGGCTGCGTGGTGGCGGCGGTCCAGCGTCTTGGCCGACTCGAAACATGGACGTTGGCTGCATGTTCGGTCGAGGTTCGGCTCGAGTCTCTGCTAGCAAACCAAACCGAGGACCCAGCGGATGCTGAAGTCCACCACGGTTCATCGGCATATTGGGTGGCATTGTCGATGCTGGAGTGGCGACCGGAAGCATGGGACTCGGCACCACGCGCTGTGCTTGGATGGGGGTTCCGTGCGCAGAGCCTGTGTAACGTGGTTTGGTCTGGAGCTGCGGTGGCGACGCTTGGTGTGCAATTGGCGGCCTCGGTCCTCCTGGAGGCTCTTCCACATCCATTGCATCTGTCTGCGGGGCAAGTGCACGCGGGGTGCTCGTTTGTGGATTGTCGTACTTCCTTTTGGTAATGGGGGTCGGTGTCGGCGGAGGACCCATATCCTCTCCTCGGGCTCTACGTTGGTCTGCATGTTCCGCCTGCTCAGCAAGATCGGCACGTCCGCCATCGACTTGACGCTGGAAGTGGTTCTTGATCATTGTTTGAGTCTTTGTCCCCATGTGATTTGCGATAGCGGCGAAATCGGTTCCGAAGTGGGCAATGTACTTGGCAAAATCAGTCTGCTCTGGTACGGACCAGTAACTAGACGCGCTCTGTTTCGCAGGCTGAACAGGAAGCCGGCCAGATTCCACATCTTCCATCAGCATGTGCGGGTGCATGGGTTCCTGCGCAAACATCGGGTGCGCCTCGTGCTGCATCATGGTGCGGGGAGCGCCCTGAAAGTTAGCTAGCAAGCCAGCCTCCTCGAGGCTTGGTCCATTGAGTCTTGCAAACTCATCCTTTGGTTGCGGAGGGGGCGGTTTGTGAGGTGACATGCCTGGGGCTGCCGCCGCCAGTGGCGCGAGTTGAGTTTTGCCCTTTCTGCCAGGTTTGCCTTCCCCAGTGCGACGCTGCTTCTTGGCGGGCTTTTCTTCCCCATTGGCATCCTTGTTTGAACCAGTCCCAGGCTTTTTGGCAGGCGATGGTCCAACAAGAGTGCCCTTGGCTTCGATCTCGCGTTCGCCAAAAGTGGTGGGTGCTGCTGCGCGTTTTGGTCTCCCAGTAGTGGTGTCGGTGGCCTGAGCTACATCTTCGCCGCGATTCAGATCAGCCATGAGCGCGGAGCCGCGAGATGGCCGGGAGGCTTTACCACCCCTGCCTCTGCGACCGCCCTTGAACTTCTTCGTCCTATTGTCTCTGAATCGCCCATCCCACTTGTTGGCATAGTAGTGATGGATGCAGTCTTTGTAGGTTCGACCTTCGAGGAGTGAAGCGATCTCGCCCCATTTCTTGGGAGTATCCTTGAAGGCTGCGATGAACACCTCTTGTTCGTGCTCAGTGAACGTGTCCGGAGGTGGCTCGTAGGAGAAGACACGCAGCAGTTTGGCAGGATCACGAAGCCTGTTGGTGTTGACAAGGGCATCCCGATCCAGAATTTCTTGAGTCTCCTGATCTGGAAGCTTCGCTTCTTTCTCCATGTCGGCCTGGACCTTCTTTGCTTCTCGATCCTGTCTTTCTTGCTCAATTCGAGCAGTCTCTTCAGATTCTCGAATAACACGCTCAATCTCGTACTCGCTGCTATTCTTGTGTAAGCGGCGTCCTTCGAGAATCGGATTGATCAATGGCATTAGAGGGGCCTCAGGCACTGGTCCAGGCTCAGTCGATAGCTGTCGTTCAAGCTTCTCTTGTTGTTCCTTGACCCTGTCTAACTCTTCGCATTGCTCTCGCCACTGCAGGTAGACTTCGGCGAAATCGTCCTCTGCATCTTGCTCAATGTCCCTTTCGACTTGGAAATCCTCGTGAAGCACGGCCTCCACCTCGGCTTCTTCGTCCTCGATCTCTTGCACGGTCTCCTGGAACATATCAGAGTCTTGCAGGGGCAGAACTTCCTCGGACTTGATCAGATATGGTAGAGACACGGGCTCAGGACTTCGCCGGCGGGGCAAATGGGCCATGTCCGCTTCATCTTCAGCATCCCGAATGGCAACATCGAGATCTTGTCCTGCACGCGGCGTTGCAACTTCCGGTCCCTCGTCACTGCCAGAGGAGAGTGTAGCGGCAGGCACATCGCCCCTCGCATCGTCCTCCTCTACGTCCATCGGGTCCCCGCGTTGCTCGTTAAGTCGTGCAAGATCACGTGCAGAGAGTCGTGCCAATCTAGCAATTGACTCCAGTGGCGACGTCGCACGGAATTGGGGAGCGCTGAGGTCGTGAAGCTTTGCGCGCAACTCACGCTCTCTTCTGGCATGCTTAGCCTCAAGGAGAGTTGCGTCTTCATCCTCGTCAAGCTCATCATCTTCTTCATCGCTGCTGTCAATGATATTCTCTTCAGAACGGGGAAGGGTTCCACCGAAGAATGAAGCGCGCGTGGTGGCTTGGCTGTGGCTTAGTGAAGATTTACGCTTAGCAGGCTCACGGTCGATATCCATTCGATCTTCCGTTTTGACCGCAAAGTTGTTGTCATGCTCTGATGCCGCTTTTGTTTGCCCGTCTTGTGACTCGTGTCTCACATCTGCGGGGACCTGCCCATCCACATTCAAAGCTTGTTCCTGCCTCTCTTTCTCATCTCCATTGAAATCACGTTTGGCTGGCACGGAGGGATACGGAGACGGACCTGCTGGAGGAGGGCGACGCCATTGATTCCACTGAAGTTGGCTTCTCGGACCAGATGGCGCGAATGGAGGCCGTTCTGGCGGGCGTGGAACCGCAGTGGCGGGAGCTGGGCCCACACGCGGCATAGAAGGCGGACCCGCCCGAGCGGCTTTGGGAGCGGTCGGAACAGTTGACGCGGCCACTTTCGGTGATACGCTGAACGACTGCCTGCGTGGACCGGAGGGTGCGGTCGGTGGCGGTGTGCCA
Organism: Cercospora kikuchii; assembly: GCF_019650295.1. Classification (NCBI taxonomy): domain Eukaryota; kingdom Fungi; phylum Ascomycota; class Dothideomycetes; order Mycosphaerellales; family Mycosphaerellaceae; genus Cercospora; species Cercospora kikuchii. The sequence continues at coordinate 329,502 of NW_025408588.1, forward strand.
GAACGAGCAGATGCCGTGGATTGAAAAGCCCCTATATCCGACCGAGGGGAAGTAAATGGCGGCCGTGGAGATACCTTTGGCCCTGTTGGTGCAGAGATGTCAAAGCGTGGAGCTTGCGGAGGGTTGGGAGATATAGGCTGTGCCAAATGTGGCAGTGCATGCCTCGTTGCACCTGGTGAGGGAGGCATTGAGGAAGGAGGATGAGTCTGGTGTGCTTCAGTCCGGCTCGAACCAGGCATGTTGTCCAGCGACCTGACACCATGCAACCTATTGCTCGGAGGTATGACAGCATCGAGCTCAAGTGCACGAGGAGCGCGGGGCGCTGTAGGGGGCGGACTGGCATGATGAGCCTTGGGTGCGAGGGGAGCAGCTTTGGGCGCGGTGGGCGCATTGCTGGGGGGAGCTGGCCGGTCGTCTACGGGCTGCTGTGTGACTTCAGGAGTATGCGTGTAGTCCTGTCCTGCAGGTCGTGACTCTGTCGATGGCTTGGATAGCTGGGGCGGCTGATTGCTTGCAGAGGTAGGCGCAATAGAGAAGCTAAAAGCTGGCACCGGGGGCGCTTGAGTCGGTGGGCTTGACCCTCGAGAGCCATACCTCTGCGCAGCAGCGTCAGCACGTCCGTTGAGATATGCCGGCTCCGGGGGTAGATCTCGCCGCTGCGTAGCAGTTGTCAGAGGAGCTGCTGATGGACGCCGTAAGCCAGTGTCACCTCCAGAGCTCTCAATGATGGCCAACCGCTCGGGATTGATGGGCGGTGCGGCAGTTGCTGAATAGGTAGCGTTGGCACTCGGCGTGTTGTCGCTGGGAGGCCGACTGTCCAGCCGAGCGGGCGGAAGCTCTCGTCTTGAACGTTCGAGATCTATTCGATCTCGTTCTCTTTCCCTCTCCACCCAGTCTGGCCGCCTTTCGTCCTCTCTACGCTCAAATCGTCGCTCATCTCTCCGCTCTGGATCCCTACCATCTCGAGACAAATCACGGCCAAACCGCGGAGGTGGACTTCGTTCTCTCCGCGCTGGAAACAAATCTCCTCCACGGTCGTCCAGAGCTCGCCGTCCCCCTCGTGTCGCGCCTCGGAAGTCGAAATCGCCTCGTCCGCGGCCACGGAACCCGGATCCGCCTCGGTAGGAAGACCCTGCGAAGGGAACGCTGTCAGAATAATTAGAACCGGCTGACGGAGGCCCATCTCGCGACACTCTTCGTGCACTGCGAATGTCGATATCTCGTGGAGGCAATTCTCTTTGTTCGGGGAATTTTCTTGGCGGCGAGCGCTCGCGTGGCGGGGGCGAACGATCCCGCCGATCAGGATAGTCGCGCTCGCGGAACGGTCTGGCACCGCTCCCTAGAGGCGGCGCATCTCGCAGTGAAGGGCGGGAGGCATTTGCAGAGGTCTGCACAGCAGGCGGTGGTCCTCGCGAAGGGCCATCGAATTGTGACCTGGGTCCGCGCGGCGCGTCGGAACCATTTCGCAGTGGATTGACGCCTGCATGTCGGGCATCGAACACGTTAGCACTGGAGCCTCTTCGGTCGCCAAAGCGCGGTGGTGAGCGTGATCGGTCTGCTGGGCCTCTGTAATTCGAGCCTCCTCTGTAAGACATCCAGAAGGAATTGTACGTAGCCCAGCTGCGTGGCTGAACTTGGATCTTGGCGCGACTACCCGTGGCTCATGGGCGGCGAGAACAGTGGGTCAGCGGAGGTCAAAGTTGACTCCAGCTATTCGCACTGCCTCTGAAGCTGATGACAGCGCTGCATAAACGCGTCGCGCCAATGGGTGTTCCTCGTGGTGTCGTCGATGTGTGTGTGTGTGTGAGGCGTTTGGGATGCAGCTCAATCTAGAAGTGCAGGTGCAAGCGCTCGGGCGAGTCAAGCCACAAAAGCGGGTAGCGTAGCGGATCGCTGGCCCCGGCTCGAACTCTTCTGCAGGCGTGTGCCCAGGTGGAGAAAAACGGCCAGCTGATGCGAAGGCGAGGAAGAGGCAGCCCTGGGACTGCAACGGCCAGAGGAGTCCGCTGGGCACCGCAAGTGAGGTGAATGTGCGCTGGCACGAGCGTGCACGAGATGCACGCGTCCCGTGGGCTTTTGGCGCCGAAAGAGGCCGTTTTGCTCCTGTCAAACAGGCGGCGGTCTCCCAAGACTCGCGGTCCAAGATCTGGCTGGCGGGTGCCAAACAAATCACGAAACTCGGGCGAGGTGCTGAATGCAGTGCCGTCGACGTGCTGAGCAGCGGCTTGGCGTGTCCCGAGTCCAATGGAGCAGTAATGCGAAAGTGATGCGTCGTTGTCCTTGGGCAGGTTGATGATACTCTGGAGAGACCAGCACAAGCCTCTTTGCGGATCGCGGCTAGAGCTTACCGAGAAAGGGTCGCGACTTCTTTGCCGAGTGTTTCAAATCGGGGTGCATCACCAACAGTCTGCACAGGTGGGTGTTGCAGGGCACAGGGACGGCATGTTGCGGGCGTGATGCGCGGTGCGACGCTCCTGATTATCGTGACATCTCGTGGTCGTTGGACACGAAACAAAGCGAGCGAGCGCGCCAGAAGCCCCCGACCGACGCTGCGCAGCTGTCCTGCAGCAGGAGTGGCTCCCGACCAGTCCACTGCTGACTGCCCGAAGCCTGGCGCATCGGTGGCCTGCAAGGATGGCAACTCTAAAAAGCCTGTGCAATGTCGTAATCAAGCATCTGTCCCCTGGCACACCACGAGTCCCATTTCGCAGCTGGGACGCCGACTAGCGCTGTCTTGGACGGCGTGTGTGGTGTGCACGAGAATTGCTGCCACCGCTGTGTCGAACATTTCTCCGTGGCAGCGCTGAGGGTCGCGGGATAGAGTGCGGCGATCGAACGGCTGCAGACACGCAAGGGCGCTGTCTCTGTCTTGCAACGACACGTGCCCTCAGCCCGGTACCTCGATGTCTGGGCCGATTCGACGTACGTGGGACGCACGAGTGGGGCGAGCTAGTATTAGGCTTTTTGACAGCAATCTCGAAATAAATTCCAGTCCGCACGACCACAACAAGAACAATTCTCATGGCTTCCCACAGCGAGCCCGAACAGCACGATGCTCCTGCGGGCGCTGCCAATGCAGTGCTCAAGCCGTCGGATCCAGTGCCGGCAGGCGCAGTGCCCGTCAAAGGGCTAGATTTTGATGCATTTGCGGATCGCAATGTCACAGTCGCCGAGCTGGTGGAAAATCTGGCCAATGTGGGGTTCCAAGCGACATCGATAGGACAGGCCGTCGATATAGTCAATGGCATGGTATGTAGACCGCTACACTCCTCTTGTTGTGCTTGCCGCTCTTTCTCCTCCTTCCTGTCCTCACCGTATTGACCCCTGTTGTAGCGGACCTGGCGCGACGCAGAGACCGGAGAAAAAACCACCATCTTCCTGGGATACACCTCGAACTTAATCTCATCAGGCCTGCGCGAGACGCTAAGATGGCTCGTACAACACAAGCACGTCTCCGCCATCGTGACGACGGCCGGTGGCGTTGAGGAAGACTTCATCAAATGTCTTGGGAATACATATCTCGGGTCGTTCGATCAGCCTGGGGCAGCGCTGCGTGCCAAAGGCATGAACCGCATCGGAAACCTGCTCGTTCCAAATGACAACTATTGCCACTTTGAGGACTGGGTCATGCCAATTCTCAACAAAATGCTCGAGGAGCAGGAAGAATCGAGGACTTCAGAACAACCATTGAGCTGGACACCCAGCAAAGTCATTGCTCGCCTCGGGAAGGAAATCAACGACGAAAGCTCGGTATACTACTGGGCGTGGAAGAACGACATTCCAGTCTTTTGTCCGGCACTCACAGATGGGAGCCTTGGTGACATGCTTTACTTTCACACCTTCAAGTCGTCGCCGCAGCAGCTCCGGATCGACATTGTGGAAGATATTCGGAAAATCAACACTCTCGCAGTACGCGCGAAGCGGACCGGCATGATCATTCTTGGCGGAGGCGTTGTGAAGCACCACATTGCCAATGCGAACCTGATGCGCAACGGCGCGGAAAGCGCAGTCTACATCAATACCGGCCAGGAGTTTGATGGTTCAGATGCCGGAGCTAGGCCCGACGAGGCCATCAGCTGGGGCAAGATCAAAGCCGATGCAGCGAGTGTCAAGGTAGTCGATTTCGCCTGACTCGTGCAGAGTACTGAGACGTGCTAACATTATTGCAGGTGTATGCCGAAGCTACCATCGCCTTCCCTCTCATCGTGGCCGCAACCTTTGCGAAAGTCGAGAAGAACGGCAGCGCGCCATGAAAATCAACCAGTGAGGGATCTCAAGTGGCAGCGCCGAAGCGCGCTTGTGCAAGGCACCTTTTTGACACTCCAGGCCGACGTGCATAAGCGCGACTGCGCGATTGACGTGGTCAAGTCGCGGACATGGGGCCGCCCATAGGAGTCATCGCATCCACGTTGCATGACGCGGCTGCATTACACTTTAGGTATGTATGAATGTACGCGGTGAGCGGTGCAGGAGGCTGTCGGTATTGTGCCACTGCCGACTGTCTTGTTTGCCAGCACTCGAAGCGTCGTCAGTAAAACAGGTTGCAAAGTGCTAAATGAGATAAGGTTTCGCCGCCCCACTGCACTAGCGCCTCGGACCCTTCATGCAGCTGCTCTAGCGACTTGATAGCACTTCTGCCTATACAGCATCTGCAAAGTGAAGGCTGACGACAAGGCTGTGGAAGTGACAGGCAGGAGCAGCGACTCCCAGACCACTCGCTAAACGGGATCGGTTTCAGGCACACCTTCGCGCAGCGAGACCTCGTGCAAGAACGGTTGCCCACTGCCGACGGACAGCTCGCATGTGACAATCGCAAGAGCTACGGCCACAATAGAGACAGCCGCCCTATTGTGCGCGCAGTGAATTATTCAACCCCAGCCACCGCGCGGACACATCTATTACTCTCTCTTTCGACCAGACCATCAACCTTCCACCAAGCCACTTCCACCATCTCGCTCAAACCTCACGACCGAGCAACTCGAACCAGCAAACACACTCCCGCCTCACTGCGACTCCGGCCTGCGCCCTCACCATGGACGGCCACGGCCCAGGTCCCGTTGACGCCCCTCGCCCACTCGCTGCACGCCGCTCACCGCCTCCTCTGCCTCACCTCGCGACCATGAACGCCAACGACTGGACCTTTCCGCCCGAACTCGCAACGCCAGTCTTCCCACCTCCCGCCGTCGCTCCACCCAACGTCGAGGTCGCTCCAGCAGGCCCTCCTGCGGCCCCGAATGGTGAACGAGAGGATCTAGGAGAGACAGATCATTCGGACAGCGAGGATGACGATGACGAGAACGACAACGTTGATGGCGATCACGCTGGGGCCGACGATGGTGCTAGTGACACCTCGACTGGCAGGCGGTGGTACCCGTTGCAAGAAGACGCATCCGAGAACAGAGAGCCTTGCGAAGACGAGCTCAAGTACATCGAGTCGAGAGATGAGCACAGCGCGCTTGATGAGCGGTACTGGCATGAAGATACATTCACCGACATTAGCGACCCAGAGATCAATGAGGTCGAGCGGGGCATCCTTGACTGGGAGATACCTGTCTTCAATGGCACGAAACAGAAGCCGGTACCTGCCGATGTGATGCGGTCACCTGTCGTCCGCATCGGCGGCTACGACTGGCAGATCAAGTTTTACCCGCACGGCGTCCGTCGATCAGACTATCCATCCGTGTATCTGGAGTGCATAACCATGCAGTCACCGGATTTTGAAGAGACAGAAGACTTCGAACGACCACCACTACCGTTCCTGGACTGTGTGCCGAAGATCAAAAAGCGCCGCTCAGTGGCCGCTCAGATGTCCGTGGTGCTCTACAATCCTTCTGAGCCTCGCGTGTACAATTTCCGCACCGAAGCACACCAGTTTCACAAGAAGTCAGCCGACATTGGATGGAAGTACTTCACCACATATCCGCGCTCGCACATCGCCCTCCGTCACCATGGCATGCGCAAGCCTCTGCTCACCGACGACAAACTGGCGTTCAGAGTCTACATTCGAGTCATGAACGATCCAACCGGCTGTCTATGGGACAACAGCCAGCTGAATGCCGATGATATCACTCAGGTTACGGGCTTGCGACCCTTCACCAAGTCTCATCCGTATGTGTCGGCAACGCTCCCTTTGCTGCACTTCTCGCCCTTTCGCCAGTTCGTGAAAGACCTTCGCATGCCTAGCGCCTTCCGCAACTACTTCCAGACTCTTCTGTTCAAGATGTTCACGAGACGGCGATCTCCCCACTTCGGGAGGACCGGCACTCACTTGGTGGCCGATGCCATGGAGGTACTGTACCGCCTGAGGGAAGTTCTGCATCGAGATTGTGCAGATGACCCAAAGACAGCACTCAAGTTTAATGAACTTGTGGGCGAGTTCCATCCAGAGCGCAACAATGCATGTGGTTCCAACCGACTTAACACAAAGACACATCCTTCGATACAGGAGGCTATCAATAAGCATCCGAAACTAATCGCCACGCCGCAGCTGTTGACACTTGAACTCACAAGACAAGAGCATGACAAGGAGACCCGCAAGTGGAAGAAGATCACCAATCGTGTTGAGGTACCTGACGAATTGGAAGTTTCCGGGCGACAGTATACACTGTTCGGCTTTGTCACTCACTGCGGACACTTGCAGTCATGTAGATTCAATGCTTACGTGCGTCCTCACGGCAAGGGACAAGGCTGGTACGCCTATCACGACGGACGCGTTACGAGATTGACCGAGAAGCAAGCGCGAGAGAAGCACTCCGGCATCGAAGCTCCATCTGATCAGGAGCGAGCACCTGACGATGGCTATGATAGCCCATACGATGAGTTTCACAGTCCGGATGGCGAGGTCACCTACGCAGTAATGTATGCTCGCTGCGATGTCTCTTTGCAGCCGACCGAGGTGCAGATTGAAAGCTGGCTGCCTGAAGAGCTTCAAGATGCATATGCACTAGATCTCGCCGATCCTCCTAACTCAGCCATCCACGAGTGGCCTGACCACCGAATCCCAGCACCACCTATTGCGGATCCACACATTGTCGCAGAAGCAGGGGAGGCGGGTGTACGCCTGGCCGCACTGACTGAACGCATCAACGCCACCATCGAGGCTGCGACACCTGAGCCACCTACAATTGTGGATGGGGACGGCGACATTGTCATGCGCAACACCGAAGCGGAATCTGATTACGAGGTACCAGACAACATCGAAGTCACTGGCAAAGGCATTCGCGATTGGCTTGGGCGTCCATTTTACGAAGGCGAATGGAACAAAGTCTACTACCACGGCACTGGTCACTTGATCAATCTCAACGGCGATGAATACATTGGTGAATTCCGCGACAACGAAATGCACGGCTGGGGCAAGATTATTCTTGCTTCTACCGGAGATACCTATGAAGGCACTTGGGAGCACGACAAGATGCATGGCAAAGGCAAGCTGATCGAGCGTGCCACTGGCAATGTGTTTGAAGGCTCTTTCCGCGAGGGCAGAAAGCATGGAGAGTTCGTGCTTCGCGGTACAGTCACCGATGAGGACAAGAGCACGTGCCAGATCTGCTACGACAACCCCATCAGCACGGCGTTCTACGACTGCGGGCACGTCGTGGCTTGTCGTGAGTGTGCGGCTCAGGTGGACTCTTGCCCTATGTGTCGCAAGAGAGTCGTCGCGAGGCTGCAATTGTACGGCGTGACGGTCACTGCTTCTTGATCACGAGGTGAATGGCAGCATGGCGGAAGAAGACGATGCGTGTCTTGTTTGCTTGAGTACTTGTCTGCAATCGTTCTAGCAGTTGCATGAGAAGATGGAAATGAGATTAGCGAAGGCGTTTTCATTCGTTGTCACTTGTGTAGACGATACCCTCCTCTATTAGAATTGAACGAAATCTCATGAAGCAGTCAGCATCACATGCTTCAACCTTCTGCTTTCCTCCCAACAGCACATCCCGCCACCATCGGAATTCTCACCCTTCCATTCCCCTCCCCACTCCCAAACTTCTCCCTCGCAACCTTCGCCATCTCCCTCCTCACAACCTGCACATCCCCTTTCCACCCCTTCTGCATCGTCACAAAAGCCGGATTCTTCGAATCAATAAAATAATCCGCAAATTCCTCTCCACTCTCACACTCAAACCACAATTCCTTTTCCTCAGACTTCACATCCACAAGCCCTGCCTCCCGATACGCATCTTCAAGACTCTCAAGATTCTTCATAACATGTCCAAAAGGATTCGAGGCCGAAGGCGGATTATATTCTGAATCAAGATTACTGCATGCGAGATCCCAGGGTTCGTGCATGCTGCTTTTTGTCCAGATTGCGGTTCCGAGGAGGCCGGTTTGGGGGACGAGGACGCGGGTCATTTCTTTTAGGGCGGTTTTGGGGCTTTCGCCGGGGAGGAATTGGATGAGGAACGTACTGAAGGCGTGGGTAAAGGAGTTGGCTTTGAGGCCTTGGGAGATGTGGTCTTGGGAGGAGTCGAGGATTTGGGTTGTGGTGTTGGGGAGGTTTTGGGATTGGAGAAGGGAGAGCATGGAGGGGGCGAAGTCGGTGGCGTGGATGTGGATGTTGGGGTAGGTGGTTGAGAGGAGTTTGGTGAAGACGCCGGTTCCGGCGCCGGCGTCGAGGATGTAGGCTGTTTGGGGATCTGGAGGAGGGAAGTGTGAGGCGAGAAGGGAGAGGAGGACTTCGCCGCCTTGACCCGTGAGATGGGCGACTTTTGATGAATATGCTTGAGCTGTAGCAGACCAGCCTTCTTGTTTGTCCGCCATGTTGAGTAGGGTTGGAAATGCAATGGGCGGGCAGAAATATTGTGATGCGAAGTGTTGGATATGACTGTGAGAGTAGGCAGATGTCAATGTGCACCGCTTACTGGAGTAAGTTGATATAGCTCTTGCAGGAGTGAAGGATCACTGATCAGCACATAGAGCTGGAGCTTGAGGTCATTATCATTGATGCACCACGATATACCGATGCTATATGGCGCAGCGAACCATTCTTCAGGAGCCGGCCCAAAATGGTAAAAGCAGGAGTAGGCAAAAGGCGAAGAATCACATGTCGGCGTAATTTTGCGGCGAGATGAGAAAGTGGGCAGTTGCGTGGTGATGTCGTGTCGCGGTCTTGCCGCCAACCTCGGTCCCTTTGTCGCCCGCACTCTGCCTCGACCAGCATTGCTTGCACCACGCATCATATATTCGCGTGCCAGATCACCGGCCACTCTTCGCAACAACACCCACTGCCGACGCCCTTTCTCGGTCTACCGTAGCAACATTTTCACGTCGCCACTCGCCGTCTCGTAATTTGTGGGGGAGTGTGAGCAGTGTCGCCGTCGTTATCGCCCTGATGCAGCGTGTAGAATGATTGCGGCTACTCGTCGTTGGTTTCGGCGGAACAGAACGAATCTGGTCGTTGGCGTTGGCGTTCTGGGCGCTGGGTACCTCGCGGGGCAATATGTTCTCAGCAAGATAACAGAAGCGCGACAGCGCATGACCGAGGAGAGAGTCGCGAAGGAGAAGTAGGCACACATAGAGTTGGGGGCTACACCAAAAGCTAATACCTGGGCAGCTTGCGAAGACGATTCGAACAGAACCAGGAAGACTGCACCTACACCGTCCTCGCCCTTCTCCCAACCCTCCGCGATGATATCGTAAACGCGTTGCCCGTGGAGGAGATTACTGAGCAACTACAGCAGGAGCGGAGAGAACGGCTGCAACGACTGGGAGCTTCGGATGCAGCATCATCAGACTTTCCTTCAGCACCTTCGAGCGCGGTCGACGATGATGGCAAGAGTTTGGCAAGTCTGCAGAGTAGCAGCTATGTGCATGCAAGCCAGATCGCCAACAGCAGCACGTTGGAAGTGCCAGGCGCTTCAACCAGGCCTAAGCGTAGCAAGGGGCAGCTATGGCAGGACATGAAGATTCAGTCTATCACGCGTGCACTAACACTGCTATACTCCATGTGCCTGCTGACACTGCTCACGCGCATCCAACTCAACCTGCTCGGCCGCCGAACATATCTGTCCTCAGTGGTAGCACTCGCTTCCCCGCCACAAGACCAACACGCCTCCACAATTTCGCTCGAGAACAGGGACGATGACAACTACGATAATGTTTACGGTAATGACTTCGAGACGAATCGAAAGTACCTCACGTTCAGCTGGTGGTTACTGCATCGCGGGAGCAAGCATATCATGGAGAGAGTGATGACAGCTGTGAAGGAGGTATTCGGCCCGGTCAATATCAGGGAAGACGTTACACTGGAAAGGCTGGCAGATTTGATCATGCAAGTGAGACGGAAGATCGAAGGCGCAACAGAAGAAGAGCGACGAAGTCAAAAGTGGCTGGAATACCTACTCCCACCTAGAGAGGATGAGGAATACGTGATACGACAAGCTGGGTCTTCAGACGATGAGGAGTCACCTGCGCGACGGGATTCGGATCCTCTGAGCGAGACTGGAGAAGGGCTCATCACCGACTCTCTGCGAAGATTGTTGGACGAGACATCTGACCTCATCGATTCGCCCACATTCTCTTACGTCCTTACACGCCTCCTTGACGCCTCATTTTCGCATCTCGTGGACTTCCGCGTTGCGACAGAGGCATTCAAGCAAGCTCCTCCAGGCAGAGAGGCGCCGAGGATCGTCGAAATTGAAGAGTACAAGTGCAAGGTGGCACATGTGCTCCCGATTTTCTGCAAGCAGGCCCACGTGATTGGCGCCGGTAGTGGCGAGTTGGAGACCATGGCAGGCGTAGCAGCGCAGGAACCTCTTGGAAACGAATATCTGTCTGCTGTCGATCAAGTCAGTGATCTGGGTGCTTTCGCTGCCGTCATCTATTCTAGCAACTTCGAGTACGAGATCCCGCAGGACGATGAGAACCGCACAAGCACAGCTAGGAGACCTCCTGGACGGGATGGTGATTATTCATCAGGGACGAGTTCTTCCTTCTTTCCGGCCGAGATTGGCGAGACTCTGAGGGAGACGGCGGAGACGATGCTTCAGGAGAGCGAGCTAGTGGTCCTTGATCAAGGGTACGAGGACCAAAGCGCATTGGCAGGCTCAGTGAAGAGCGACTTCAACGCTGCGTGGAAGAAGGCCACTTCAGAGAAGGAGGACTTTCCGGCGATGGACGATCATCCTGCTCCTGAGACCACTGTCACAGCTGTTCAAGAGCAAGTACTTGTTACTGAAGCTGCTACTGCTGCTGATGCTCCTGTTCCTTTGCCTGAAGAGGATGTCTCTGCGTTGCCGGAAGGTCTGATCAAGCTGAATTGATCGGAAAAAGAGGCGGAGATCATGCAATGTAAGAATTAGCGAATTGAGCACATTCGAAGCGTCACCTGGATAGATGTGTGTGACTTTGCATGTCTATCTATGTACATTTGCCGTTCCGGCATTGATATACCTCTTATGGTTCGATTGAGCATGCTGTAGTGCGTTCCATCTTGCCATTCTACACGTTTATCCTCATCATTTGTGCTCAAACTCGGTTATCCGTCCCACGTCTTTACCACATCCGACCCGGCTATTGGAGATCTTCACATGCATCCACTCCACTGCAACTCACGTCCAGGCTCCGGCGCAGTGCTCCAAGCTCCGATCCGTCTACCACATACCAAGCTCAGCATAGAACAACCTCATCACGGCCATGTCTCGACCGAACCCCTCAGGCATCCCCGAAGACGACATCATAAACCCCAAACTCAACGTCTCCTGCCTCGACTTCCTCCTCATCGAACTCGTCCCTCTCGCCCAACGCATTACCGACCAACTCCACGCACGCGAACAAGCTCTCATAGAAGAATTCCGCCGAAGCAAAATCTTCAATAACAGCAGTAGCAATGGCTCTTCTACTACACCTTCCGCAATAACACAACAATCGCAATCACAATCGCAACCTACGGGATCTCTCCCCACAGTCCCAGAGATCACAACAACGAGCAACGGAGCAGGAAGCGGAAAGAAGACTTCCAGCGAAGCAGGAGCAGAAGCAAGCACAACAACAACAACAACCACAGCTACAGGAACTGCAGCAACAAGCGTAATCAGCACCTCAAATATCGGCGGCGCACCTTTACTCGAAAGCTCCTCGACGCGCGAAGCAGTTTTCTGGCGTCTGGACAACTTAGGTTATCGTGTTGGACAAGGCCTAGTAGAGCGGTAGGTTCTTTCATCCCTTTCCTCGCCCCAATTTCCGTGCTCTCCTCCAACCCAGAATCCATATCCATATCCATATCCAGTCCTTCATATTCCTCCCTCCTGATACTGATACATTCTATGCTAGTTTCTCCCACACCAAACCCCGCCCCCAAACCCCCCTCGAAGCCATAAAATTCATCTGCAAAGACCTCTGGACAATTCTCTTCCGCAAACAAATCGATAACCTGAAAACGAACCATCGAGGAGTTTTCGTGTTGACGGATTCGAGGTTTCAGCCTATAAGTCGTATGTCCGTGGATCGGAGAGCAGGGCCGAGAGCAGGGGAAGATGCTTTGAGGAGAGGGCAAGCTGTAAGTTTACTAGTGCTCTGAGCGTGGAGTTTCTTGGGATCAAGTGCACTGACAGGAGGGTGTTGGGTTGTAGTATTTATATTTCCCTTGCGGGATTATTCGAGGCGCATTACAGGGACTGGCGATAGAAGTTACGGTCACGGCGGAGACGATGGAGATTCCAGTCGCTACGTTCCAGATTAAGATGAAGGGAGCAAAGGCATGAGGAGGAATAGAAAAGGTGGCGGACAGAGAGCGAAGGCAATCGCTAATGCCGTTCAAGGGCGAATGATGAGACAGGCGGGGCGTCCGAGCCCGCAAAGTGCATAGACCTGAAGAAGGTCGCGGCCGAGCAGAAACAGCCGTGCACCAACAGTCACCGGTGCCCAACGTCCGAAACGCTCCAAAACAAGCATCCAGAGCGCCGAATAGAGCCGGCTGTTCACACAGAGAAGCAGAAAATGCGCATCAGTGAGACGGAAAAAATCGATCAGAAGGGCAGCTTTTGGTATCATTCCTATGCACCTCTGTATCGCTCGCTATCTAGTCGCTCGAGGGTTCGTATCTCATGCCATCATGCCTGGCACCTGGCCATTAATTATGAAAGCGTTTACGACCTGGAAGTAAAGTCAGCATTGGCAGTGGCAGCAAAGATGACGGGAAAGACAACTTACTTGGCTGGTGGGTTGTGGACGAAGTCGACACCCTTCTCGATGTTGCCCTTGAGGCCCTCGTAGCACTTAGTGAGCAGCTTCTTCTCGTAGTCGTTGACGTCCTTGACGACGTTGACAGCCTTCTGAGCACCGTCCTTGCCGAGCTCGACTGGGACGGAGAAGTACTCGAGACCGGTCTCCTTGGCGATCTCCTCACCGCCATTGACACCTGGAAGGTAGACGAAGGTTGGCTCGACGACACCAGACTCGCCCTTGGCAGCCTTGATCACTGCCTCAGCGAAGCGAAAGCCAGCGTATGCCATGGAGAGAGTGGCAGAGCCAGCACCATCCTTGGCCTTGACGACCTCGTCACCACCGAATTGGACGCCTAAGACGTGGTCAGCTGTCACTTCCACTCACGAGGAGACGGACCTTGGCGACTTACGGTTGGTAAGAGCATCGAGCTTGTCGGCTGGGATGTTCACAGCTGGCTTGGCCAGGGAGAAGAGAGGAACGATGGTCTCGCCAGAGTGACCTCCAATGACTGGAATGACGGTCTTGGCTGGGTCCTTCGTGCCGGTGAGAGCCTGGACGAAGGTCTCGGCACGAACGACATCGAGTGTGGTGACACCAAAGAGCTTCTTTGGGTTAAATTTGCCGGCCTTCTTGAGAACCTCAGCGGCGATAGGAACGGTGCTGTTGACCGGGTTGGAGATGATCAGGATGAAGGCATCTGGGCAGGTCTCTGCGATGCCTTGGACAAGACCCTGAACGATGCCTGCGTTGATCTTGAAGAGGTCGTCACGGGTCATGCCGGGCTTGCCTGTGAGATTGCATCAGCATGTGAGAATGGCGACAACGCCGAGCACTGCATTTCCACTGGTCCTCGGCCTGCGCACTCGCAGTACATTACCCATCGTGACCGGTATCCCGGAGCTCGCCAGAGCCATATTGCACTAGCTCCATATCCATTGACCCGACTTCTTCCGTTCACCCAAGCCGCCGCCGCAACAGTAACAATTGTGTATGAGAGGATTGTACTCACGTGGAATACCAGCGGGAATGACAACGATGTCAGCGCCAGTAAGGGCCTTCTTCAAACCATCGTCGGCTGGGAGGTAGCCATCAATGGTGGCAATCGAGGAGATGTGCGACAAGTCGGCGGTGACACCTGGGGTGTTCACGACATCGTACAGCGAGAGGTGGTCGACGAGCGGCGAGGCCTTGAGGAGGAGGGACAGTGGTTGACCGATACCACCGGAGGCACCAGCGACGACTAAACGCCATGTGTTAGCACGTGGGTACCAAGAAGTTGTCTTCACCGCTGTCGCCGACTCAATGTCGAGGCCTGCTAGCGGGCGACTGGCGGCGGTGCGGGGCAGTTTGACGTACCAGCCTTGACCATTGTGACGGTGTTCTTGTGTTTGTGTTTGAAATTGGAAGTTGTTGCGATGTGGGTGAGAAGGAGGTGTTTGTGTGTGCGATTGGAAATGAAGTGGACAAAGTTTGGTTTGTGACCAAAAGAAAGAGTTGATGAGCTCGTCCGCAGCTTCCAAGCGCCAGCCGCAGGTGAAGGTGGGGTCATCAACAATTGAGGGCAGTCGCGAGGGGACCCTGGCCGTGGTGGAAACGGCCGACCTTCCGCTCAGGCACCAACGCGCAACATCTCCAAAATCTTCCCCATTCTCACCCCAGCATGACGTGATGAGCTTAGTCCATGTCGTCGTTATGTTGAAGCTATATACCAAATCGTTACACTGAACGTCAAGAACCTGGCTCACTTGCCAGTGAAATTCACCGTGCCTGTGCCGTGACACATCGAGACCTGCTCACTCTACTCTTGCTCATATTCCGCAACCAATTTGCAAAGAGGCAAAAGAAATGCCTACAGATGAATGCCTTCGCACCGCATCAAGGGCACGAACTCCACCAGTGACAACGAGACTGTGCTACGTCTCAATGCCTCCAAAAGAATGCTCCGGCATCGGCGTGCCGTCACGAGTGGCGACAGTCTGAATCACAACAACAATGGGGGTCCTTCATCTTGGGGCGCGTTGGCCTAGGATCCTAACCATTCGAATTCACAAAGTCCTGATCGCCGTCTCCATCGTGTTCGTTACCGCCTTGTTGATTCGGTTGATACTGTTGACCCATAGGAGCCTGTTGCGGAGGATACATCTACAACTACCGTCAGTCAATCAAGCGTTCTTTATGGTGACAGTCGAATGCTTCCACTTACGTTCTGTTGGGGCATGCCTTGCATCTGGCCCATCGGATATGCCTGTGGCTGTCCACCATACATATTGGGATCGAACATTTGCTGCCCGCCATACTGCGGTGGTTGTTGGGGCGGCGGATATGCGCCCATCTGCTGTTGATACTGCGCTTGCGGCATGTGCTGTGGATCCACGCCACCAAAGTCTGGTTGTCCACCCATTTGTTGCTGATCTAGAGGCTGCCCTTGTGCTGACGGGTCAGGTACTTGATAGGTGCCAGGTTGTTGGTACTCCGGTCGCCTCTTGTGAGCAGGCTGAGCATCCTCTCGAGGAACGATATCGATGAGGAAGTCGAACATGTCACTCTTGGCCAGTGCCGAGGCGATGTCGCTGCGTTGTAGCGTTCTGCGCTTATTCTCTTCGGCATGGATCCATGCCCGCATTGTGAGTTCTGTGATGAAGATGTCACAGCCTTTGGCAAAGAGAATGGGCGCTTCTGCGCTAATCATCTTGACTTCCGGATCTGCCTTCATGACCTTCTTGATACGTGCCAGAGGTAATTGATGAAGCTTGTAATCATGTTCTTCAGTCTCGAGCTTGGTCACTTGGTTTTGCCAGTAGGTGTTGAGGATATCACGATACGGTCCTTGCAGTCCTTGCGACACCTAGTACTACAGTCAGCGATATCGCACGCGTCGAAGCTGAGAGCTATCGCATCTCACATTCTGCCAATGCCCGGTGAAGGTCTCTGGCGGAGGCGCATGCCCCGCAGCAGCAATGGCAGCGCTGGCGCCGTAGTGTCCTCCATGCTCGGGCGCGTACAATGGCGCACCATTCTTGCCATCGTACCTCTTCGGTGCAGCCGCAGGAGGTTGCTGTTGCTGCGGTGGAACACCGCCGTACTGCATCTCGACTTGTTCGCGACAGCAATGCGCCGCCGGTTATCGGTAGTCGAGACGCGCCTCGCTCTTTCCAGGTTCGCGCAGCGCGATGGCGGTGTCGCGCGCTGCTTTGACAATGACGCCGCGATACGGGCAGTTCTTCGTGTCGCTCAAGCGCGCGTGTCGTCTGGTCGGCGCGTCACTACTCGTTGCAAGGCG
The DNA here is from genome assembly GCF_019650295.1 of Cercospora kikuchii. NCBI lineage: Eukaryota > Fungi > Ascomycota > Dothideomycetes > Mycosphaerellales > Mycosphaerellaceae > Cercospora > Cercospora kikuchii. Next base: position 345,943 of record NW_025408588.1, read on the forward strand.
TAAATCTATCGTCGGTGATGTATGCTCTACTCGTCTCTCAACCGTTAGCCACTATCGATATGCGACCGCAGCACGTCGTTCCCTCGGCATGCCATGCCAGTCGTCGGCCCAGCATGCGCGAGCTTCTGCGACGGCGGGCAGCGAATCGCGACGGCGACGTGCCAGTTCCGTCTTTTGCCTCGCGGCCGTGACGGCGTAAACAATCAACATGACTGCCCTGGGAAACGAGATACTCACCAGCCAGTGACAGGACGCGATCCAGGTCCTTGAAGCGTTATTTCATTGGTAGAGGAAGGACCTATCATAGAGGGAGGAAGACGAGACCGGCGCCAAGCAAGAGTCACGCCTCGTTCCGAGACACAGGCGACGACTTTTCTGTGGTTCCGCAATCCGCTCCGCTGTGCTGGGTGCGCAATCGAAGGTGGTGCGCGCCGCTGTGCGCGCAGACTGATAACAATGGTTTGTGAGAGGATGCGCTGCGATGCGATGCGTCGACGAGAGGCGGTGTAAAGAGTGGGCGAAGAAAGAGGACTGACTGCTGCGCACTCGGCGTCTGCTCGACCTGCATATTCCGATCGCCTTTTCAACCACTCCTTCGCGCAGCGCGAGCAAGATACCGTGGCATGACGCAAAAACTCTCGTCTTCACACACCCACGCCATCACGGCCAGATCGTGGTATAGATGGGGCTGCAATGCGCCATGGGGAACACGGCAACACCCTCGCGGCTGCATGCTGATGAGCTGGCAATGCCTGTAAAGATGGCGCCGAGTGCATCGGTCCCATCGAATCCCACGATGCGCTGGCAGACAGCCTACTTAGCTTCGAACTGTGACTGGCGGCCAGCAGCAATTTACCTGCAGCCGCTTGATGCGAACCTCTCCGAGCCCGACCGCGCACCTTATGCTGTGCCGCAAGTCTAATACTGGGTCGTTAGCTGTGTCAAGATGTCTCTGGAACAGTGTCGAGTGAACTTTATTTGATTGATGGTCAAAGGTGTCAACTGACAAGTACTAAAAAGCCATGCGGTGAGAGTGCTGCGCGATGTGGACATCTCACCGCCAGCCCGAAGATCACGAGATGTCGGCCATCATGTGAATCTACCTTCATCATGACACCTGCACTTCGTCTCGCTGATGCAGGTCCGTGAGAGCGTTTGCACCGACTTTCAGGTCGAAATGCTGTGCAACCCCAAGGCCCAGGCAGCGCGATGCTGCTTCCTCCATCACTCGTAATGTCGATATTCGTTGCTCGTCACGCCTCAACCTATTTGTCTTCTTCCTTGGCCTCGACCACCGGCAGACGCTTCTGCACGTCAGCCCAGGACTCCTTGCCCTTGATCATTTTGTGGATTGCATCCACGATGTCGTCCAGGCTTGCGCGAACTTGCTTGGTTGTATCGCGATCACGCAGGGTAAAGCTGTTGTCCTCCAAGCTTTCGTAGTCGACAGTGATGCCGAAAGGAATACCAGCTTCGTCGTTACGAGAGTAGCGCTTGCCGATACTCACACCACTTTGATCGAGCTCGTATGAAATCGCCTCTTCGTCAAGGCGCTCCTCGAGTGCTTGTACTGTTGGCGTAAGGCGGGAGTCCTTTTGAAGTGGGACAACGAGAACTTTGGTGGGAGCCACTGATGGCTTGAAGGACATGACTGCACGTGCAGCATCGCCCTCTCTCGTCCACCATACATGCTCCAGCAGACTGTAAAGTATTCTGCCAATGCCGAACGAAGGCTCGATGACATTTGGAATGAATTCGCGTGTCGTCCTTGTAGTGGTTTCCTGCTCGAACTTGACCAGGTCGTTGCCTAGCTCGACTTTGCCCATCTCAGGCACGTCAACCTCGACCTTACCCTCATCTTTGAGCGTGATGCTGAGCTTTTCCCTCAACTCTTGCGAAAGGGAGTCCAAGGCCGACTGCACCTTGCCAACCTCCTTCTTGAAACGAGGGCCAGAGTTCTTTTTGTTGAGCTGTGCGACCCATTCAGTAGACTTGATTGGCTCTGGAAGTGTCTCTTGAATCTGCAAGTTGACTCCAGTAGCTTTCTGATGCACACTCAAATCGAATGCACTACGATCAGCGCAGCCAACACACTCTGTCCAACCATAAGAGTTGAGAAGCTCGCAATCCCAACAGTCGGCCGCGTAATGAGCCATCTCGTTCTCCATGTGCTGTCTGAAGCGCAACTTGCTCATGTCGATACCGATCTTTTGCATGAACTGCATAATCCTGACGAGGAAGTAGCCGAGAGTCTCATTGTCGATGACCTTCTTGTCAACAGCTTCACCAACAGTCATCTCAGTCGGGGTAGAGCCACCTGCTTGCTGCACGTCACGGGCAAGGAGAGGGAGCTTGATATCGCGGACACGGGAGAACTTTGGGTGCTTCTTGCCACCCTCTGGGTCCACAAAGTGCTCAATTTCTGCCATGAGGAACTCGCGCACACGGAGGAGGCCGGAGCGAGGAGAAAGCTCGTTACGGAATGAGTAGCCAATGCATGCAGAGGCGAATGGGAGACGGCCACCGGTCATCTCAACGAGCTTTGGGAACGCAAGAAACTGAGCCTGAGCAGTCTCTGGGCGAAGGAATGCTGGCTCCTTACCAGATGCACCGATCTCGGTTTGGAACATGAGGTTGACTGGAACAGGTGGTTCGACTTCATTGCCAGTAGTTGGGTTACGGATGTCGTGTTTCTTGATGATGTTCGCGAAGTCTTCTTGCTGGCAATCGTCAAGCGTGGCGAGCAAGTGCTCATACTCCTTGATCACAGCGTCGTCCAGTTTCACAGCAGTCTTGGCAACCTTGGAGGCCTTCTTCTTCTTCTTGGGATCGTCGACTTCCTCCACCTTCTCACCACGAGCCTCTCTGTCACCTTTGAGCCGGGTCTCGATAACATCCTTGATCAAGTGGTCCGTTCGCAAGATTTCACCACTCTTCGGATCCTTGCACATGAAATCTGCGAATTTGTCGACGTGGCCAGATGTCTTCAGGACCTTGTATGGGGTGAGCATTGAAGTCTTCAGCGAAATCATCTTCTCGCTGCGGACGAAGTGGTCTCTCCAGATGTTGAGGATCTCGTATTCCAAAGGCTCGGCAATTCCATAGTCGAAGAGACCTTTCGTGGCTCCATATGGCTCGAATGACTGCCAGTAAAAGTTCTTGCGCTTGTTCCAAGACTCAAATGTGTCTCTGTCAAAGACTTGACCCTTGGAGGTCTTGTAGTCGTTCGCCATGGTGGGTGTTCGTTTCCGAACCTGCAATTGAAATCTTTGAAGTGCTGTGACGGTCGAGAATTGGCGTGGCTTCAGCCTGAAGAGCATCCAGAGCCTGAGTCACGCGACAGCAGCACAGCCTCTTCTCAGTCACAGCTGCAACCAGATGCGACGAATGTGGGATATGCTGAGCTGATTCTGATGGGGAAAAGAGTGGAATTGGGGACTTGCGTTTGTGACTCCTTCAAACAACATTGAAATGTTCGGGATGGTGGAGATTCAGGGCTGTGGCTGACTGTGGCGTCTCGCCGATCCTCCGACATTTTTTCGATGCTGCAAGCCAGACTGATATGCGACACTGCACTCTACATCACAACTCGCTGCACAAAAATGGGGTCGTTCAACCCGAATAAGATTGGCAACAAGATCAAGAGAAATGAGCAGCATTTGAAAGTGAAGAGGGAGAAGGAGAATGCAAAACGAGATGAGCGCATGCGACGGCGGAGACATGAGGATAAGAACCCACATTTACGAGACCAGCGACGAGCGAAGAACGTGCCTGCCACGATAGATGCAAAGCGAACATGGGACGAGATTGACTCAGGCGATGAAGATGATGCTGGTCTCGGGAAAGCGTTCAACATTCTAGACCCCAAGCGGAGGAAACTTGAGAGCGTCGCAGATCAATCAGAGCTCTTGCCGGAGGAAGCAAAAGACGATGCGAATATCCCAGATGCAGATGCAGAGGATGTACTACCGGATGAGGACGATGACCACGACAGCATGTTGGACTCTGACTCGGAAGACGGGGAAGGGAGTGAAGACGAGGAGGATGAGGACACGGACAAGCTGGGCAGGTCGCGAAAACGTGCACCTAGCGAAGCGCCCAGTATAGCACCGTCAGCAGCGACAGGCGTTACTGATCTCACAGTGCGGCCCGAAGCTCTGAAAGCGAAGTTCCCAGCCCTCTTCGACGACACCGATCGCGAACCGAAAGTGCTCATCACGACTTCGATAAACTCCACCCTACATCACGAAGCCGAACTACTCACCGGACTCTTCCCGAACAGCAAATATATCCGACGAACAGCACATTTCCATTCATACAAATACAGTGTACGAGAAATTTGCTCATATGCATCAGACGCGGATAGAGGATACACACATGTCGTCGTGCTCAACGAGGACCTGAAGAAACCGAAAGGTATAGATATTGTGCATCTGCCGAATGGACCCATGTTTCACTTCAGCATATCGAGATGGATACCCGGGAACAAATTACCAGGGCACGGCAACCCGACGAACCACTACCCAGAGCTAATACTAAACGGCTTTCGCACGCCGCTCGGTTTGCTCACTGCACATCTATTCAAATCGCTGTTTCCCAGTCGGCCAGAGATCCAAGGGCGACAAGTCTTGACGCTGCACAATCAGCGAGACTACATCTTCTTACGAAGGCATCGATATGTGTTTCGAGACAAGAAAGGAACGGAGAAGCCGATACAAGGAGCAGACGGAAAGCCAATGAAGGGCGCCGAGGATATTCGCGTTGGTCTGCAAGAGCTTGGACCGAGATTTACGATGAAATTGAGAAGAATTGACAAGGGTATTCAGAAGGCCAGTGGACAGGAATGGCAATGGAAGGCTGGTGACGAGAAAGTACGGACAAGGTTTAGCTTGTAGGGCGTGGAATGTGGCTGCAGTCGCGTGGCTGCAGGGTGCCTGAGCCTACAGTCACAGACAATTCTGGCTATATGTCTATTGTCATTGACTGGTTTCACTATAGTAAGACGACAAGCTCGTTCTATGCCAGGAATCATGACGCCAAGCCATATCGGTCTCCCGGGTGGGTTGCTGCGCGTTCAGTCTTAACGGCTGCTCATCTGGTCGTTTTCACATACCAGCGGTAGCTCTAAATTCACCATGTTGATCCTCTGCAACTGAATGCCATGTACCTTTGGACGTCTACGTGAAATAACATGCTGTGATCGATTCGCTTCGTAGTTCGTTGCGTTGTATCAGATTGTTACGCTGTAGCAGACCCTTCGGGCTCCTTCATAGCCAAGGTGATCCTGCATCGCATATGGCAGCCCTGGTTAGTGCATATCTCGCTCTTCAAAAGTCACCGAAGTCTGCATAAGGCATTCCTAATCGGGGACTAAGTGAAGAGGTGGCGCCGCGAGCAGGCACACGTGATGGGGAAGAAGTCATACCCGAAAGTCATTGCCGGACAAACACCTCACCTGGAGGACAGTGTGGGACATGGCGCCAGACGCACCCCGCAGCATCCTGACGGCCCTCATGTCAGCCAGGCTGCTGATTTGCTCATTCGTCAATGCCCTCTGAGTTTGCGACTGAGCCGCCCGCTCTGCCGATGTCGTCGCACGTTTGCTGCTGGCCGATGGAACTGCCGTCACCTCTCGCACGCCCAGGTCCCTGCGGTAAGCGATCAGACAAAGATATATGAGTATGACTGTCCGCCTGTAGAAGCCTTTGCCCATCCATCTCTTTGCTCTCCATCACTCTCGCGAGCAGCATTCCAATAGATTGGACATTTGAACTACAGACCACCATTGATCACAGCAGCACATAAACAGAGCAACAACAACCATGTCTGACTACCAACAACCACCCACTGCCAACGGCACAAAGCCCTCCACCACAACCTCAGCCTCCGGCCGACAATACGACCCCAACTTCACACAGCATGTCATCGACACCTGCGGCCCCAAAACCAGCCCCCGCATGAAAGTCATCTTCTCCGCCCTCGCCAAACACATCCACGACTTCGCCCGCGAAGTCGACCTCACCCCCGAAGAATGGCTCGCCGGCGTAAAATTCCTCAACGAGACTGGCAAAATCTGGGCCGAAAGCGACGGCAAGCGTAACGAAATGCATCGTCTCTCCGACATTGTCGGTCTCGAATCCCTCGTGACCGAAATCGCCAACTACGTCCAAATCGACGACCCATCATACGTCCCCACCTCCGCTGCTATTCTCGGACCTTTCTGGTCACCCAATGCACCGTGGCGCGAGCTCGGTGGCTCGATTATTCAAGATGAGCCGAAAGAGGGTGTGGTGACGTATATGCATGGTATTATTCGGGATATGAAGACCAAGAAGCCTTTGCCAAATGTTACGTTTGATATGTGGCAGGCGAGCAGCAATGGCAAATATGATTTCCAAGATCCAGAGAACCAGAGCGACAACAACTTGCGAGGCAAGTTTAAGACGGATGAGAATGGAGAGTATAGATTGTACTGCTTGAGGCCTACGGCATACTCTCTGCCACAGGATGGCCCTTCGTGGCAGTTGTTGCAGGCGATTGATCGCCACCCCATGCGACCTGCACATATTCAGTGAGTTTACCTTCACCCTCTTGACTATCAGATTTTCCGCTAACGGTAATCCTTTCTAGCTTGATGATCACAAAAGAAGGCTACAAGCCGTGCATCACACAAATCTACCCCAAGGACGACCCTTGGCTCGAGACCGATACCGTCTTCGCCGTCAAAGACGATCTCGTCGTCGACTTTGCTCCTCTGAAGGAGCTTCCTGCCAATATGCCACCAAATGCTGGCAAGGGCGGTCCTGCTACACGAGAGTTGGAATTGGATATTGTGCTTGCACCTCTGTCGACTACTCTTACGAATGCGGAGCCTGTTGTGCACCAATAGATTTGATGATACCCGGAAAGAAAAGGAATGGAAAGTTGAGTGATGCATTTTTCATGAGCTGCATGGGATAGGGATATGTTTTTCTTGTCAAAATTAGCGAAACAGAGCATTTGTCTTCAATGGAATGAACCTTTTAAAGATTCGAGCCCTCTTCGTGAGCGATACTTGAGAGCAACCTGAATGGTGCTCACCGACAACCAGGGCTATAAAGAACTGGATAGGCCGGTCCCACACATTTGCTCCTCGTCGAGTATTTGGCTTCACCCTCCTGAAGTGGTTTACGCTGATTAGCAGAGAATGCAGTCAAATTCGCCCGGCACGGCTGACCTCCACCGCAAATGTCTCAATCGGCATCTCTCAACAGATGAGCATGAATCTCCATGCCATCGCCCTTCCCATCGTCGCCATCTTTCTGGTATCATTATCTCGCTCAACTCGACCCCCAACATCTCCTTGCCATCACGAAAAATGCGCCTTGAAGCCCCTCCTCCCTGCAATGCCGACTCCATTACCACCATCCTCATCAAATTCCCTATCACCATTCCCAACCTCCCTCACAAACCCATCATACCTCTCCCCACCACCAAAACCCCCTTCTTGTTCTTGTTGTCGTCGCTGTCCTTGCCACACCCACCTCCCACTCCCCTCATCCCACTCGGAAACACACGTAGGCGTCGAGACCTGTCTCTTCGGCGTAAACTCAGAAACATTCGCCGTAGGTCTCAAACCCTTTTGCCCCTGCTGCTGCGATCGATACTGCATTTTCGGCGAGAATTCAAAACTGTTCGCAGTAGGTCTTAATCGTGGCCGCGGAGTTGTAGAGTGCAGTTGAGAGAAACTGTCGTAATCTGTGTTGCGCAGAGGGGAGATTCGGCGGATGAAGGGGTTTGAGGAGCTGAGCTGAGGGTTCGTGTTTTCTGTTGCTTCTTGTGCTGTTGTTGTTGGGTTTTGGTTTCCGGAGGAGGGAGAGTGGATGACAGTGCGATCATCGACAGCGATATCGACATCGATATCCTCATTGTTGTTGCCTGGAGACTGAAGTTCTTGGACGATTTCTTTTCGCATGTATCCCGCGATTCTCGCAAATGGATTCTTTGGAAACCGCACGCTCAAGCCCAGATGCCTGTATTGCGCCAGGAGGTCATGGTACTGCACCGAAAAGTACATCCACATTCCAGCCAAACCTCCCGCGAGCGTTGTAGCAATCAGGAGAGAATAAGGTGAAGCTAGAGCAGTGAGATAAGTCGTAAGGACAGGAATCGGAAGAACGAGTTGGAGGATCTGGCTGAGGAGCGCGCCGATGTGGCCGAGGAGGAGACATGCTGAGGCGAGGCCGATGAGGGCGATGAGGAGGAATGTGAGGGCGAAGGGGAGGGCGAGGAGGGAGATTGCTAAGAGGCCGAGGCGGTGGTCGTAGTACATTGTCCTTGTTGTTCTTCTGTGAGGAGGTGGGATGTTTGCTTGAGACGGGGTGGGAGTGGCGTGGACGCGGTCGCGGTCGCGGGGGCTCGAGCGAGAGAGGCAGTGGTTGACTTGGGCGCTGCGTGTTCTTGTTGTTGGGGTGCAGGTGGAGAAGTGAAGGTTGACGTTCGTGGCCCTTCACCTCACTTGTGACCCTTGACTTCCGCTGTGTGGCTGGTGTGGTTTTGTGCAAACACTGTCAGTGCGCGCGTTGGGACGGTGTCTTGTAGCGGGCAGCGGCAGTGACGCGATGATGAGACTGCGCGTGGAAGGCCGATACTCCGACCGTCTCGAAAGGTAGTGTGCAATGTGGCCGGCCGTGAGATGACCGTGTCATGGGAGTGGTGCGGGAAGGTGAATCGTCAACAATGGTATTATATTAAACTCTTCATCTCAAGAGGTAAGTTCATCTATTGTTTTGTGTCTGCGCCGCATCATGCTTCAGGACTCGCGTGATGTCCAAGATACCTTCATCTCTAGAATCCACTGGCTTATGTCTCGCCCTGTTTGGAGCATGTGAAGGCGGCAGACAACTTGCTGGAATCCTTGGCGCCACTGGCTGACCATCAGGCCCAAACTCCACTGTCGTCGAACTCCCAAACGAGTGACACCACGTCGCAGTTTCCGAAAACTCTTGTCCATTCGAATCCGGTAGGATGGCTATGCGCATTTGGCCTTGACTTGGGTCATCGTCGACGATGAGTCGCGGAAACAATTTCGTCACCAACGCCTTGAGGGACAGCAGACAGGCACAAATGATGCCAACATTGCCTTCCACTGCAGACCAGATGATGGACCAGACACCCGACATGACGAAATCGCCTTGCTGCGAGGCGACCACGACAGTCACTACTCGGACGACGCTAACGAAGCAGACCAGAAATCCAATGACGAACACCAGCATGGTCGCAATCTTCTGTTTCCGAGGGAGATGTAGACCGGCTATCGAAGGCATAGGTAGGATGAGGACCGAGAAGTCGAGGGAGATATCCACTGCTGCCACAGAGCACCAGTATGTTTGTGCGTCCCGGCAGTGGCCTACGAGTTCTGGCCGCCATAGCTTGGCGACCGGTCTGCAGAGAAAGATTCCGCCGAATGTGCCCCAACATACTGCCGGTATCAACAGAAAGGCAAGGGTATGGCAATGTCTTCTGATGACACGCCCACCGAAGATTCGGAGATATTGCATCAAGATTGATGCCTTGGTCACGTTGACGAGGACTGTCCAGATTGAGTTGTTGACCAGGACCAACTTCGTGACTTGAATTGTATCTGTTGCATCGTCGTATTTGCCCAGTCCTTTGCTTACACTGGCGACTATGATGAAGCACATGGCCCACGAGAGTAGCTGTGGCAGGTCAGTCACTTGCATGCAAGAGTAGACATGCTCAAGCCTACCAGCGATAGTAAGATCACATAATCGTCCAGGCCAATGCAGTGAGTGATCTTGCATCGCGTATACCATCGCAGCGCTACCACTATACTGGCAACGAAAGTGCAGAGCACTGCGGGAATGAGAGCATCCAGACCAAGATCCCCCGCGCCGAAATGTGCTGCAGTCGCTGACACCGGATGATCCTGATCAGACATGTCGGCATCCGTCATGGCGATGAAGAGTATCGGACCATCTCTTCGCTGGCTGCAGACCGCATATAAACCACGGGCAAACTTCTACTCGGCCTTGAAGCACAATGAATACCTCATGGTAAGTTGGCTTCGCCTTGCAAGCTGCGGAGAGCAATAACAAAGCAAGTTCCAGCTTCGTCCTCATATGATCAAGCTTATGGGCTGGTGAAAGGATTTCGGCCGGTAACTCGGAGCTTGCATCGTGGCTCGACCAGTGATAGACCCATCAAAGCTTGATTGTCAAACTGATGAGAGGTTCAAGGGAGTCGAAGCTTTGGCCGCTCACCAAACGTGCGGTTGCATCGCAGGAAGCCGAGGCAAGGACCGTGCTTCACTTGACTTCGCCTCGTGGTGCATGGACCGTGATGAGGGATCTTTGTGTTTGCCTTCAAAGATATCATCGTGGGATGCACACGCAAATTCAGAAGTGCAAAGCCGCGCCGGGCGGAGGTGGCCTTGGTTTTCCCTGTCCATTGCCTAGTGCTTTGATGACCTGGAGCCGTGGAAACAGACATGGCCGACCTCTCCGAGTACTAGATGCACGAGTACGATTATATACGACTTGGCAATGGGTGGCGTGAAGTCTCACTATCGCACTGGAAGTGGCTCGTAGATGTGGCGTCCAAGGAGTGCTGCAGAGCGATGCTGCAGTGTCAGCCAGATTCCAGATTCCAGGTTCGTGATGGGGTTCGACGACGAGTGCTTTTCAACGATCTTCATTTGTTTCGCGAAGCCGAAGCGGAAGACCTGTCCTTGTACCTTTGGAAGAGGGACATCTTCAGCTGGATGTAGGCTTGTACGGCTGGATTCTCCTCATCATACATGACGCCATTGGGATTAGTGGATTTGGCAGGCACCCCAGCAGTCCAGGAAGCAATATCGGATGCTTTGCGGTCTTCGAGATGCCGGCGGTTGCTCGGTGATGCCGAGCGGCTGCTTGAAGTCGTCGAACTGGCCGTCCTGGGCATTTTGTCGTTGCTTCCCTTGGGTTGAGGAGGTTTCCTGTCAGTGGACTCGTTGGTTGCGGTGCTGTGACCGGTCCATTTATCGCTGGGGTCCGGCATGATATAAGACTGCGCCGGGTGAGCCAGCAAGCTCTGAGCGTGGCTTGATGGGAGGAGCCTTCAGCGGAAACTGTCAAACGTGATGCAAATACCACGGCAGCGATGTATTTGAAGCAGACGTGTCTCACCACAGGTCCATTGCTGCACGCGACCGGCTGCTTCACGGTCCATGCAGCGAGATTGCACCAACCACGAGGGGCAGCGTTGGCAGCATGCCCAGAATACCGTGTGTCGATGCAAGTCGTGCGCACACATACCTCTCAGGGGAGGAGGAACCTGGGAGACAGACCCAACGGCGTACAGGCTGCGTAAGGCGGAGACTAAAGCCCTCTCCACGCCGCCACGACAGCCAGTCGAGTGGAATACGAGGGCCATAGGTGACAAATAGGCGTCGCGCGCGCGGCCACTGATGGTATCCAGTCAGGCCTGGGATAGAGATTGCCTTTGCCCGCGCAGCAGGACGGGTGGTGGGGAAGGACGACGATTGTTGCTGATTTGGAATCTGGCACTGACTGACAGCCCTCGATGTCCCGACATGGCTGCAAGCTCGACCGAGGCGTGCTGAAGAGCCGTGGTACATGGGTCCACGTACGCCATCGCCATGTGGCCGCCGCGATCGCACGGCGAGAAGGCGATGAGACACGGCGGTGCCTGCGAGGGAGCGCTGCCGTCCTCATCGCAGCGTTGCAAATAGGCAGTAGCCGGCCGCCAAGCAGTGATGCACAGGGATACAACGAGACAAGCTTTGCGCGATCATTACAAACACGCGAGCCCTCTTCGGCAACGATTTCCTCTGCGGCATCCTGCTGCGGAACGACAGGTGCACACCGGATGACGAAAGCAGCCGCCAGCGCGATTCTGTCCAGATAAGAAAATGCTCTCGCTCTGCCGCTGCTGACTGCATGGAAGCCTCCTGCTTCCGAGCGATGCCCGTTGGCTTGACGAATCCACAGACAGCCCCTCCGCCGCCATGGCCAGCTCACCGCATCGCCTATTCCAATTATCTGAAGCACACGAACCACACGCAATAAACTTAGATTGAGCACATGGCCGCCGCGAACGCCCCCACTCCACCCAGCACGTCGTGATGCATGAAATACATCGACGCTGGCGTATGAGTGGGATCAGGATCAGGTTTTCCTCCAAGCTCCTCCTCTAGCTTCGACGCCCAACCGGAGCAGCCTACGCGACCTTCCGCTTGGAACGCCTTCTAACTCGGCGTGCAAGTGTCAACTCTGTCGCACAAAAGCAGTTTAGCCGTAACAATTCGGCTCCAGCATGCAATGCGGCCCGTGTGCGCCATCTGATAACAGATCTGACCAGGCCCGAAAACGGCAGAGCATCGGAAAGGACCGCTTTCGACCCCGATGAGCCCTAGCAGTCAAGGTTTGGAGAATGCCAAATTGAAATAGAGCTATTTGATGCGCACTACAGACTGTCAGCTTTGCAGGATCGTGGCACGCACACGTCCAAAAGACGCGGGCTCGTGACTACCACTAGGGCTGGAATGTCACCATTGCCACACGCAAGAGAAGGCGCGACAGAAGCTTGGTAGAAGATGTCTCGATGCGTCCCGGGGTCGTGTATGACAAACAGCCGTGCCTGCAGTGCAAAAACCGGCGCCGATGACACCACCCGACCCTGCAGTCACCCGAGTGACGTCTCGTCGGACCTGATCACAGCAGCGTATGTGCCGACACAAGCCGTGGTCACCAGCGTTACAAGAACGGAATCTAGCAGGCGTTCATCAGGTACGAACCCACGGATGGCCAAGAAACCCAGGCAAGTATGCAACGTCTCGATCAAACCCCGCGGGCATAAGACAACCACAACAACGTTGGCATGCAATTGACATACCATGCAGCCTTCGATCGCCCATCCCAAAGACCACAACAGACCAGCCTGACCGCTTTTTCCCACGCTCATGATCGACGTCGTCCAACATGTCTTCGTCTGCCAATGCAAATGCATCTGTATGCCGCGCTCATTGGCGAAATCTAGGGCTCTCATCAGTCACCGCAAGATCCAGCGCCATGGATACCGGCCCTGCCAACTCAGGACCGAGCAGTCCACCTCCTGGCCAAAGGCATCCAAGACCACGAACGATGACCTTGACTGCCTCATTACCTTAGTAGCACGAACCCGTGGCTAGAAACGGATCGTATCTCACCAGTAACACATGCTTTTACCAAGCAGCATGAACCCGTCGATTCCACGTGCTGGGGTGGTATACGAGTCCCGTCGCGAATACCACTGTGCCGTTACTCGAGCAATACGCTGTTGCAGCATGCGCGCATTACGACTTCTGCGAACTAATGTCACATCTCTCGAAAAATATATACAACATTGAGCGTAGTATTGAGGTGAGGCAAATTGTGTATCGAGTCACTAAAAACAACAGCTGCTTAGCCGTTGCATATGTACTACTCTGGGAAGTCGAAAGAGAGGAAGAGAAATTTGGCACAGAAAGGTAGAGCCAGAGGACACGGTAAACGTATGCTGCATGGTAAGGCATCGCGAGATTGTGTCCTCACTTGTTCCATTTGTGCCGCGCGCGCTCTGGCTTTCGCCCTCTTCCTTTCTACTAACTGGATTTCCTTCCATTCTGTAATCGTATTCGCAGAGCTTCCCAGCTTCTGATAAGCGCCATGCAATGCAACAAATTATCAACAAGAAAGAACAAACTCTCTCACATATCACAACCCTCCCTTCATACTCATCACCAGTCGTCATCTTGAATCCTGCTCATCAATCCCAAAATGACCAATCCACATCTACAGCTCTCAAATCCGTCTCATCAACAATTGTCGTCGTCGTCAATCATCATGAATATGTACATTGAAAGACCCATCATCATCAATTCTCACAGCGCATCGCCAGCGTCATCGCTGCTCACTCGACGACCCCTACTCTTCCACCCCATCAGCCCCATCACTCCTCTGCCTCTCCCTCTCCAACGTCCTCTGCCTCCTCAAAGACGAAGCACCATTATTCGTCCCACCAATCGGCCCCCCAAACATCTCCCCAATCGTCGCACTCAAACTCCTAAACCTCCCCGCTTGCGGTGGACTCCCCGCCGCAGTCCTCAAATCACTAGCTTGCTGACTCTCAAATTCCAAATCCGTACTCGCAATCGAATGTCGTTTGAGACTGCTTGGAACAGAAGGTTCGTCAGGTTGATCTGTTGTAGTTCGTCTTGTTTGGGGAGGTTTATTCGATGGGCGACGTTTTATGCTACCGCTACCGCCGCCAAAGGGATTTTTGTCGATGCCTCGACGGATTTCATCGGCGACGATGGCGGCGAGGGAGCCGCTGAGGGGGCTTGTGAGGGGGCCGAGACGGAGGGAGGAGGTGCGTTCGAGGAGGCGTTGGGGTGGACCTGGTTCGAGGGTTTGATTACGGGTTAGGGGTGTTTTCTGGGGGCTTGGACGTTCGGGTGGGCCGGAGGGGGTTCGGGTGAGAGGTGTTCGTGGGCGAAGTGATGCATTGGGTGTCTGAGGGATGACGGGTGCTGAGGTGGTGGCGTGCATGACTGGTTTTTGAGGATCGGCGTTGGCTTTTCCGTTTAGCTCGGCGGTGTCTGTGTGTACTGCGCTCGCGGTGCCTGGTTGAAGGTCTGGAAATTGGAGTAGTCCTGGAGCGTTGGGTGGTGTTGAGCCCATTGTTGGCGCTCGTACGTGCATCTTGGGCAAGGAGCCGCTCTCAAGTGTTTGTGCTCGCCGGAGGGAAGAAGCGCGAACCGAGTTCGCGACAAGTGACATGTTTCGACTGGGTCCATCATGTTCGCGTATCTCCGGCAAGGCTCCTTCTTCATCCACAAGGCTAATGCGTTCCTCTACCTCGTCCGCATAGCTCTCGTTGTCCTCCGTCTTCCTTCCAGAGGTGATGCACCACACGCCAAAGAACGTCAAGGCACAGCCCCCGATGAATTTGCCCGCATCCTCGGGACTTTCGCGCTCGAAGTCGCGGTAGAGGACAGCACTTCCAACGATGACAGATATGGTGAAGGCCACAAATTGGGTGGGAATGACCATGGTCGAGTTGAACCTCTGCAGGGCTCGGTTGACGTATTTGATCTGCATGACGGCGGTGAAGATGAGGACCGCTAGCAGGAGATAGGTGATGGGGAAAGTCACCACCTTGTATAAGCTGTATGTGAGCAGCGATGCCACGCCTTTTGTCGACAGTGCCGTATAGCCACCGTACAGTCCGACCAGACCAATGTCAATCACGATAGTTCTTTGCCCGTACCTGTTGCTCAAGACGGTCAATGCAGCGATCAAGAACAAGGTGATTCCCAGGTAGGTCTCGAATTCCCAAGTCGTAACCAGTTCCCAGATGGCCTCGGGAGTGAGCTTGGGATTATTGTCGCTGGCGGAGAGAACCACAGTGACTGCACCTCCGATGGCAATGAGAACTCCCAGACCGTCGCGGATGCGGAACTTCTCCTTCAAGAGCAGAGGTGCGATCAAGCAATTCGACACAAGGGCCACCACTCCCAGCGGAGATACAATCGACGCTGGAGCAAAGCCGTATGCCAGGAAATTACCCGTCTCGCCAACGACCATCATAGCAATTCCCAGCCACCATATCGGACTCTTGAGATACGACTTTTCCTCAACATCATCTTCCCCATCCTGACTGTGTTCCTCAGCAGATGACGCCGAAGCGCGCCTCGAGTCCAGCTTCGAGATCAACGGCTGCGTCTCGTCCGTACCCTCTCCTCCACCATGCTGTCCTGTATGCCCATTCATCTCCGCCTTCCTATTCCCCTCCACCCTCTCTTCAGCAACTTCCCTCTGCTGCGTGCCATAATCCGCGCTCTTCTTATTCCTCCTCGCACTTTTCCGCTTTTCCTGTACCCTCGCATCCCGCTCCCTACTCAACCGAAGATGTGCATACCGTTGCGTATTCAACGCAAAAGAAATCAGTACATTCCCGCAAATGGCAGTGACAACTCCAATCAAACTCGACCATCCACCATTCTTCAAATCGCCGGATCCGCCTAGGAAGCTCGTCGCGATGACACCCGGATCCTCGGGCTCGGTGGGGATGTACATTGCTGCTTGCTGTACGTGTGCAGGAAATATACACGCCGGAGACGGCAGAGCAGCTTTCTTCACTGTTACCGCATCCCGCGGCGGTGCAGAGTAGTGGCAGGCGACAAGTCCGCCAGGTCCGGGATGTTGCTCAGCGCTTGTTTCGTGAGTTGCTGAAGAGGCGAAGCTTCACACTTTCTGCTGCTCGTCCGACCGGCTCGACTCGGCCTTGAAACTTTGTGCACAGACGCATGTGAACGACCACTGGCTGCCAACTTCAGATCACATTATCGCCGTGTCTATGCTATCAAAATTTAAGACTGAGGATCATCGGAGTAACGAGTCATACACAAGTCCGTCTCGCACTGCTATGTAATCTATCATGGCTATCTCACGCAACTTCAGCTTCCAGTTTCATATTCGTCGGCAAGTCGATGAGGCTCAGCCCTTCCCTGCTGTGGCTGAAGAACAGGCATTCCCCGCTAGTTAGCTATCGCGATGACGCGTGTGAAGAGCTTGGAACAGCTGTGCAGCCTCTACACAGACTACAAACTTGCAACCAGCGGAGCGTACCAAGACGTAATGAACAAAAGAGTATGGGCTTAAAACTATCCTAATCTGAGGTCGAAGCCCCAACACAGCTCGCTATCAAGCGGTTGAATGGCAATGCCTGTAATTACAGTCTGTAATGCATGTGATTCAAAGGAGGAAGAGGAACCAAAGGCTGAGATCCAACTTCCTTCGCATCAACCCAATTCCCATGGATTTGTGCCCGCAAACGCATTGGCAATTCAATAACTGCCACCGGAGTCTGGAAATCACCCATCGTATCCAAAATCACCAGATTCGTAAGATTAACATCAAAACGATCGACTGCAAATATAATATATCCGTCTCCTTCTGCAGCATCTTCAGAACGAGGGATGAAAACCGGTTCCATGCATCGCACGTTCGGCCCCGGGTAATAGATTTTCAATTCCTTCGTTTGCTTTGAAAGCATGGCGACGGCATTCAGTGTCGCAAAAATGCTTTTCTTCGCTGGCTCTTTAGGGTCGGAATAGAAAATGTTCATGAAGATCTTGTCGTACGTCTCGGTCATATACCGCTCGTCGATACGGCAGAATTCGTTTGGAATGTCGACCAGGACTTCGGGGTCTTGTAGCGTTGATTGGTCAGGATCAGAAGGGTTGATCTTGAAACGAACGAGGTCGACCAGTGTGTTTCCAACCGCTTGCTTGCGATCTTTGCCAAGGAAAGGGAAGATGGATGAACGTATGTCATGCGGGAATGTCCCCTCGAAGAAGATGTTTCCATCTTCTTCCCATGCTCCTGCGGTGTGGATCATGGCGGACGATTCGGGATATGTGTAGCAACGCGATTCGTAGGGTTTCCAGCCAGACCCAGCTAGAGGTTGTTCAGGGTGGCGCGGGACGACGATGAATCTTGTTGGGCGATCCGGATCCCAGTGAATGACCGTCTCGCCCTCTTTGGGCTTGTCAGCTCGCATCGCTATTGGCCACGGAGCGAAGACGATCCAGTTTTTCGTTACCGCGCAGTCGTGCAATGCTCCAAGGTTAGGCACTTGGATACGGTGCTCGTTCTTCACACGTCCTCGGCGATCCACTGAGTAGGAGATTATCTGTTGGCGTTCCCTTGAGTGGGTGACCAGTTCATCTGCATGAGGGTCGATATGTGGATGCGCAGTGCTGCTACTCGTCTTGATTTGGGCGCGATAGGGATCCATTCCGGTAGTCTCCAGCGTATGGGGGTCCAACGTGAAGGCAGGACCAATTTCGGACAAGGCTTGAAGACGACCTGCCCAGAAGATCACATTGGTGTTGGACTGCTGCTCGATGACAGCCTGAACACATGGATGCTCTAACCAAGGGCAAGCTTCGATGTCAATGAGATTGCCCGCGCGCTGGTGCTTTTCGATCTTGTACTTGTCGTTGTGCACATGCTTGATTCTAAAATCGACCCGACCGTTGTGAATGCGAAATGCTGTTACGACACCGTTGCCTGACCAAGGGATATGGCGTCCGTCTACTGGGGTGACCTTGTCTTGCCCAACACGATAGAATGTCCCGTCAATACTGTTCGGAATGACGCCCCTAACAACGACGTCGCTAATCTCGCCTTCGAGGTGGACGGGCGCATCGAATCCTGATAAATCCTCCGCAAAGGACCATTCGGAGGAAAGCTTCTCTGCGCCCTTGATAGGGACCAGGGAGGTCATTGCGAGCGGTGCAATAATGCTGGGGCGCAAATTGTGGTGGTGAAATGATCGAAAGGCAGTACTGGACTGGTGAGAGTCGGCTTTGATTCTCTGTGCGCTTACCACAAACGTCCGGAGAGCTTCAAAGTCTTACAATCCCTCCTTTACGCTCACCCGACCACCCGGCCATGTTGAGTACAGAGACCGTACACCGCAGACGGAAATGTTGTCTTCCGCTGTCTGCCCGTTTCGAGTGTTTTGACAGGTCAGGGTTGTTTGACATGCGAAACGGAAGTCTTCGCCTTCCGACTCTCCGGCGGTGCTGAGCATTCTCATCAGACTTCGACACGAGTTAAAGCAGTGGAGGCGCTGAACTTCGCTCTCCTGCTTCGCGGAGCCTTCGACATGGCTGGCTGGAGGAGAGAGGGCGACTGAGAAGGCTAGCGTGCTGATGGAGCCAAGTGAGGATGCTGACCGGGCCATTGCGCGCGTTCTCATACTCGAGACGCGCGACCGGGGCGGCGACATTGCACGGTCTGCCGTTCACTTGGCAATATGCGTACAGGCTCGTTCCGATATTCGTCCACTGCCATTCTGCACCAGGGACGAATGACATTCGTGGAGCCGATGAGTGGGCAGACCTGCCTCACTCCCAGGCGCTTCCTTCCACTCGCCAAACATGACTTCCGACTGCATAATGTGGCTGCCTTGTTCTCGATCGAGTGTAGTGCAGAGGAAGGGGACGGAGTCCATCACTTCCTTCGCGGCTGCCGGGAGAGTCCACGGATGACGGAGAAGCTCTTGCAAGCAGGCGACGTCTCGGCTGGACACGGCTGCCTCAGCCGGCCAGCAAATTGACTCGACATGTTGGAGGAGGAGACAACGCCCAGCCCACGTCAAGCAGCACATTCCTCTCATGACTCGTGGGCCGATGCTTGGAGAGCTAATTGAATGGGTTGTGGTTGGCTGGAGGCATGAGGCGTGTTTGTGGCCTGAGGCCAAGACAGCACAGCTGCACCACGCCTTCAACTTCTCAAGCCACTTACCACGAGCCACTTACTCTGGGAGCAGACAGCATCCCATTCATCTTGAAGAACAAGTATTGCGCCGTGACGCGCCATCGTCTTGGATACACGGCGCGCCTTCTTTGTGCAACGGTCCATGAGCTCGGCAGACCTGTCGCCATCTTGCATCAACTCAAAGACAGGAGGGAAGGAGGAAGCATTGGAGTGAATGGAGGGACAGAATTTGCCGCTGTCTGGTCTGACGAGACCTGTTATAACGCCGCGAGAGGCTCGTGTCTGACTTCCAGCCCTACCGTGCCCTAGGTGCCCACGGCGGTCCGATGACTGAGCGAAAGATGACCGACTTGAGCGGGCCAAACCAACACTCGCCAGCGTCCCAATGTCGACAACGGCTCAATGAGCGGTGCGCTGTGAACCCAACCCTGCGCTCACGCAAGACTGATGCTGTAGGCAATTGACAAGATACTACTACTGATCGGGCAGTGGGGCCATGCTACGGAATTATCGCCACTTGCCCAAAGAGGAAGCTGGCAAGACTTCAATGCTTGTCGATTGCCACGCATCATCCTGGTCCAGTCTTGACGTCAAGAAAAATGAATGTACTTTCGCATCGACGAACATACATCTAGATTAGAAGCCTCGAGATGTGCGAGTAGTGGAGTGTGCCATCATGAGGTCAAAGAGCAATTCATAAAGTGTTGACTGCTGAACGAAACAACAAAGTCGCCCGCTGAAGACCGTCAACGAAAAGCAAGCATTGCGATACTGTGACAAGGGCTCGCTGCGGGCAAAGTGCAGGCGGAAGCAGCGGCCTTGGCCTACGTTCGTCCTGCGAAGCACTGATCAGTGAAAGACTTCATATTCGTCTTGCCTCAAAGCACTAAATCCCGTTCACATTGTTCAGAAAGTATTGCTAAAGCACGTGCCTCACCATGATCGCCCGTGCTGGACTGTTGGCAACCCTGCCTTTGTTGCTCCAAGCACAAGAGCTATGGGACCGGCAGGACTCATACGGACCATCTTGGATGGGCTTACCCGGCAGCATATATCAGTCCTCCGGCATTTGGGGCGATGCGAAAGACGCGAGCTGGCCACCGACTTCATCTGAAACGGGATCACGGATCCAACCTCAGAAGCCAGATGCTGAACTGCAAGAAATGATTGCCGAGATTGACGAAGCTCGTGTAGAAAACACGATCAGCAAGCTGGTGAGTTTTGGCACTCGGCATACTCTATCCATTCAAAACTCCACGACTCGTGGCATTGGTGCCGCCAGAGACTGGATCTACCAAGAGATGCTCGATTACGCTGAGGAATCTGATGGAAGGATGGATGTGTATTTCAACAGCTATATTCAGCCGGTGGATGGCAGCCGCATCCCTTTTCCAGTCAATATCACGAATATTGTGGCGCAAATCAATGGTACCACTGACCCGGAAAGGGTATATGTGGTGACAGGCCATCACGACAGCAGAAGAATCGATGTTCTAGACTACGAAGGAGATGCTCCCGGTGCTGATGACGATGCCAGTGGCGTGGCAGTAGTCATGGAGATGGCTCGCGTCTGTGCTAAAAGGCGACCAGCCGCAACCATGATCTTCGCTGCTGTCGCTGGTGAAGAGCAAGGTCTGTACGGCTCTGCCAATCTCGCAAGGACCTTGAAGGAAGCAGGCTACAGAGTCGAAGGCAACTGGAACAACGACATTGTCGGTACTGGAAAATCACAGCCCTTCGCTCCGATCAACGACTATACTGTCCGCCTCTTCGGTGCCAGTATCTATTTCCCGAATGCCACGAACGCTTCTGCCGCTGTCCAACGCACCACCGCAAACATCGGGGGCTGGAACGACTCCCCAGCGCAAAATCTAGGCCGCTTCATCGCCGAAGTCGTCGCAGGAGCTGCAGAGTACGTCGGAATGCAAGTCGCTCTCATTTACCGCGCCGACCGTTTCCTCCGCGGCGGCGACCACCAATCCTTCCTCACCCAGGGCTTCCCCGCTGTACGCTTCAGCGAAGCCGTCGAAGACTTCGCCCACCAACATCAAGACGTCCGCGAGCAAGATGGAATCCAATACGGCGACCTTATCGAATTCGTCGATTTTGATTATACTGCTCGTGTTGCAAGAGTCAACCTCGCGAGTATGTGGTCTGCGGCGAATGCGCCTGCTACGCCGAAGAATGTCACGATTAGTAGAGTTATTGGTTTCCCTGCGGGCAATCAGAGTACGGATCCGGAACTTATTACGAATGAGAGTGGATTCTCGTGGGCGACGGGGAATGATGAATTGGTGGAGAGTTATGAGCTTGTGTGGAGGGAGAGCGGGAATGTGCAGTGGTCGTATGTGATGAATGTGGGCAAGGTGGGGAATGTGACGGTGGATTTGAATAAGGATAATTATCAGTTTGGAGTCAGAGCTGTTGGGAAGAATGGACTCAAAAGTCCGGCTTTTTGGCCTTATCCTGGCTGATCAGATTGTATGAGGCTATACTGTGGAAGTTGGAAGGGAAAACATCAGAGTGTGTACACATACTTTTTATGGGAAATGACAAAGATACTTAGTTCAGGAAGGTGACAATCGGCGAAACAGACTGGAATAGACGCCGTGACGACTGCTTTGCTGCTTCGAAGAGAGCGGTTGATGCTAATATGTGATAACAAAGAAGGGGCAATCGGCCTCGATGACAAGATTGCTACGTTGGGCAAGGCGCTGGAAAGGGATGACAGGGGTCACGGACCTGCGCCTATCGCTCGCGACATCCCTTGTCTTGTGGTTCATTACAGTCCTGGGTCCTGCGTGCAATATATTCAAAAGGGAACATCGAAGTCGATCGCGAAAGCAAGCAAATGATCCTCTACCCGATATACTGAACCAGCAGCTATCGATAGATCGCAAACGAGCGTGCCTTTCCAGCCTTCCACCACCATCATCGTCACGATCCTTGTCAAACGAACGGCAATAGTGAAAACCGCAACGCCACAACCAAATGCACCGAAACAAACCAAAACGCCAGCCATGCATGCAATCGACCCGCTACCCCAGCCTACTTCCCAATCCTCCTTGCAATCAACCTCTCCGTCTCTCTACTTGGCCGCTCTATCCAATAACTGATGAGAAACACAGGTATTAGTAAGTGCTGCGAAGTTTCCCGTTATACCACTGCGGCGAGAAGACCTACCACGTATCCGATATTGTTTCTCTCACGAAATTCTTGCTGGCGAAGGCGAGGGTCGGGACATCCACCTCTGGGGCAACCCGGTTGAGGTAGAACGAAACCAAGATCTCCAATATCTCGTCCGATCAGCTTCCTGTTGGGCGCAGTCTGGATCACAGTTTACGTGTCAATATGTGCTCTTCCTTGTTTTGTAATAATGTCACTGAATGAGTCAACGATGCACGCACGACTTACAACGAATAGTGGCAGCTCGTCAGGATTGCACAGTCCAGTACGCCCGGTAGCAGCGCAGAAGAGAGTCCGTTTGGCTATATCGATTGGGGCTGGGACAGGTTCCCTCTTGGCGACATTTTGTTTGTAGTTTTGCTAAAACAAGACGAATTGGTATTAGCAATTGCCCCCTTGCCCTCATCCTCGTCAAAGCAGCCAGAAATACATCTTAGACTTGGGAAAGACTTACAAGGTTCTCCAGCGCCGCCTCCAATTCTGGGTCTGGAACGTTGCTACATCCGCCCGACAAGCAGACTTGCGCCAGATATTGAGGATCCCGTTCTTCCAAGATCGGAGCCTCCGGTGTGTTGAACGAGTGGGGCATGAACGGGGTTGGCCGGCCATCGCATAAATAACGCGGACCCCGGAGGCAGACTTCTCCAATGCGTTGTGGCAGGCTCACAGGATCCGCATCAGCATTTCTCACATGGACACCTTTCCTCTGTTCGAAAAAAAAACGCAGGCGTATCAGCAATGTCCTTCTGACTTCTCGCAGATGCCATAGTCGAACGATCGCAGGGAAGGTAATGATGTCCTAAGATCATAAGACTCTGGCTTATTGAGATAAGTACTCACTAGTGGAAAGTCTGGCTGATTGAGGTTGTTCCGCAGATAGCTTGGCCACGGCTGCGCGATAATGGCGGGCCCATCGAGAGGAGCCGCCGCAGCAGAGGTCAGGAAGAGGAGGACGCTGGAGGACAATCGCATCTTGGAGCTCTTTTTGCTTGAGTGGTGCAGTTATTGGTTCTGTTTCGGATCTGATCAATGCTCCTGTTTGGTTTGCTTCTTCTTGGTGGCACGCTTTGTCCAGCAAATGCGCGTGGAGTGGAGTGGCTTGGGTTGTTTTGATGTCGTTGAGTGTTCGCTTGAGTTCTGCCAAAGTAAAAAGTTCATTGCGGCAAGAAGCTCGTTCTTATAGTCTCGCGAAGCTGGATCAGAGAGCAGTTTGGCCAGACTTGCTCCGGAGCTGGAGATTCTCCTTGACCATCTTTCGGCGAATTTTGTCCAGAATGGAGACCCAGTCTTGTTCTATTGGCTCCATGATGTACTTGGTAGCGAATTGGATATGCTCTTGGCAACAGCCTAGGTGTTTGTACAGCAGCAACGGCGATTTCGGAGCGTGGATAAATGTTCAGAGAAGGTCGGCGGGCTGATGGAAACTGACATCGCGCTCGTTGTGTGGACATACGCTAAGTCTAAGGAGGAAATAATGTCAGTCTGGTTGGATTGTCGTTTCCTCCGAACGGGGGAAGACAGCACAAGGAAGGAGAGAGGTGTCCCTGAAGACTGCAGCAAGCAGCAGGTCCAGTCAGCGGTGGACATTCATCGATGTCGTAATAGCTGTGCGGCCGCGTTCCACGATCTCTTTCCCGCACAGCCTTCCAATATTCCAACACATCTTCATTCCGTGCGTCCACGAGCTCGCCGGGCCAAGCGTTGCCTTCCCTGCCCTGAGTCAAGCGCCCGCCCTGGGCGTTCCAACCCAGCGGCCCGTTTCTCCCTATTCCCCCAGGTTGACCCCAGTCACTCACTCGTACTCCACCGACACCACTTCAGGATTCCTCGCGAGGATATTGACTCCCTAAAAGTGCCACTCACATTAGCGAGAGAGCCCCCTCTCTCCGTCACAGCCTCGAACAACACCTCGTGGGACAGGTTCGGCGGTCAACTTACATCGTTCTCCGATAAAGTCCCTTCAACACTCTCTTCTCCCCTCTTCTCGCTACCGTCAGAGTGACACACTTTCCAGAACCAAAGGCAGAAGTTTCTCCCGTGACCGATGGATGATGATCCGTGTCCAAGGCCGCTGCCTCCTGAGATGCGACGTGGCATTGGAGCGGCAGAGACTGTCGTTGCGAGAACGATCAAGGCAGTAGAGGCGGCGGCGAAGAAATGCATCTTGAAGTTTTCTTTGGAAAGAGAAATGGTAGTCGTTGGATAAGCGTCGCTTGTTTGCTTGTTTGCTTGCTGTCTTGTTGGTTGACTTGAGTAGTTGATGTCTGAAGCAGAGAGCTGCAGCGCGTGTTTTATATTTCCACGATAAGGGAAGACAGGTCACAGCAGTAAGAAAGAACGCATACCTCGTCGACCCTCTCCAGCACCGGGGTCCACGTCGCTCAAGTCGACTAACCAATAACATTGTCACGATAGCTTCTAGCAACCAATACTCTTACCACGGAGTTTTCAAGCCTTTCTTCGGCCTCCCAACCTCAGAGAAATGTCTCTTCATCCAAACCTCTCGGTGAGAACAATTCGAGTAGTCAAACACCCGTCTTGAGGCTCCAAGTCCGAGAAGAATAGGACAAGAGCGACACAGCCAATGACCTTGGCGCAATGAATCCGGTAGATCATCGTCGACTGAGCCACGGCGTCTCTCTTTTCCCCTCGCTGCCACTCGCTCAGTCTCTTCCTACTCACCGCATGAAGCCTCCAAAGCTCTCGGCGAAAAAAGCTTCGATAGTCACATCCTCATCAACAGTCTTGGCTACAACGGAATAAGAAGAACAGCCATGGAACCAATGACTTTGACGCGACAAAGTCCAGCTAACATTTTAGTCGCCATTGAGTCGAGCCACGGAGTTTCGCTCCCCCTTTGCATCTCATCTCCTTCCAACCAAAGACCCTCAGTCGTCAAAAGCCTCGGTGAGAAAGGTCGCGGCGGTCAACGTGCACCGTCCTCAGCCGCGAAAAGCAAAGAAGGGCTAGAAAATGATTCACAATAGGGCGACCCATCATCATCAACCTAGGGGATCAGACGAAAGAGAACCAATAATCTTGGCGCGATAAAGAACCACCATGTCAAATCGACCAAGCTTCGGAGCTTCTTCCTCGACCCGGCTATTCAATCTGTGTCTCCCCATTCTCGGCGATATAGTTCCTCTAGTTAGCTGGTGGGCGTGAATTACAGGTTCCCTGGTCCCGCCAAAGCACACGACCACGTCGAAAGGGGAAATGGAATGGTAGAGACTACTCACCCTTCCTCTCCCCTCTCATCAGAAACGACAAACCAGCCATACCGATTCCAGGGATTCTTGACAATCGGGCTCTGAACACTCGCCGGAATTCCGCCCGCCCGTTCGTCCAACGAGCGTTGGAAGCCATCCTTCTCGCTTTCTATGCGAGACTCAGACGATGCATACAACGGCAAGATCTCGTTCAAACTTCGAAAGCAGTAAAGAAGGTTGAAGATCTCGACTTGGCATTGGCTACAAGCAAGTTAGCGTTGAGCGGGCAATCATCGGTATGATGCGAGAGGATTGGAGAGACTGGGGTGAGGTGAGTAGACATGACTCGCTGTGGCATGCTTGCACGAAGATAAGGGGAAAGGCATTGTTCCGTTGCATTGTTCCATTCGTCGCGAATGCCCATACCGATCTGATAAGCTTCTCATTTCCATCATGCATTCCAGCTTCCTCGAGCAATATGTGCATGGCTGGGTATCTTCATTGGAAAACTCCTGCACGCCATGCCAAAATTTGACCAGACTTCATGCTCACGCATCTAACAGCTCTTTCATGTATTGTTTTCCCCGCAAAAGCGTAGTCTCCATCTCCCAACAAACGCCTCGCTAACCAACCAATTCGTTCCAGACATGCGCGTGGTGTGCACATTTACATCACATCATAACACAATCCCGATCTTCTGCAGCTCTTTTACGCTTCGCAGCCTTCAGAACTTGTTTCTCTTTCTTCGTTAAAGGCGCCAATCCATGCGCATCCTGCGCAGGCTTCAAAGTGTCGACCGTCTCTCCACTTTCGTTCCGAGGCAAGTGCACACTCGTTCTGTTGGTCGGTGTATTGAGCTCGGTAGCATCTGTGTCATCAGCCAAGCCAGTGTCGGCAGGAGCGGCAATCGCAGGCGTGTCATCGGTAGCTGGCTGCGAAATATCGTTCTTGCTCATCTTCTGCGCGAGCTTGGCCATATTCAGATTGAGACTGAAGCGACTGCCATTTGCGTTGCTTGACCCCATGGGCCCAGTGCTACTTGGTCGGCTCTTTGATGTCGTCGAGTCTTTGGACAACTTGCTGCCTCTCCGAGAACCTGTCATTTTGCTTGCAACAGCCAGGAAGCCCGTCTTTTCGGTTGGTCCGTTCTCATCGGCCGGCGTTGAAGGTACAGAGCCGGTAGGATCGGTTCGGATGCTGCCACCGGATGTGCTGCCACTGTGACTGCCTTCGTCTTGGGTAGCACTGCGGCGATGCTCTTGCATGCTGGACCGACCCCTTGGGCCATCCAGAATTCCACTCGCATCGAGACTGTGCCTACCAGTACCGGGAGCCCAGTCCACTGTGTCTGAGTTTACGCGCACGCCATCGGAAAGCGTTTGCGAGGAAACGTGCTCCAGCGCATTTTCGGAGCCAAGTACGGAATTGATGTATGGCTTTTCCTCATGCGCAAAGACATCTGACGCAGATCTGCTAGTAGCCTCAGCGTAAGAAGGCAGGTCGTGGATGGAATGACCATCATCTCCTATTGGTTGCACTTGATAGAAGAGTAGATATGGTGTCTCTTTCCTCAACGCCTGATGGATGTCGACGTAAGTCACCCGGTTGCTGGCCAAGTCATCGAACAGCATCCACGGGTCCTCGATGTCCTCGCTGTCAGACACGCTATTTCGTCGACTAGGAGGCGTGCTCTCGGGAATCGCAGAGGATGACTTGCCACGGCAGAGAGTAACATAATGCCCGGAGTGCACGGATGTCCCTCTGTGACACACGACTGATTGTAAGATCAGTCTGAAGTTGCCTACGAGAGGGCCATCTTCTTGCATGTTCTCGTCACTAACGAAGTTTGGGACCCCGATCTCAAGCGGGATGTCGATATAAGTATCTCGCTTCGTTGCTGTCCCATTGTTGGTGAAGGAGTATCTCTTGAGGCAGATGCCAAGGACCGGTCGTTTCTTCGCGAAGTGCGCTGCAACCTGCGCGTCGGAAGTTGGCATGTGATCCGTGTACCACGGAAGCAGTTTAAAGAATTGCCACGCAGGCATGAGCACTTCTGTCTTCGTGCTCATTTTCCGTTCCCTCTCCTGCGTTGGGTTACCGCCTTCCTTTTCTGGGTCAATTCCTATCAACTCGATCTTTCGCTGGCCAAATATGCTGTCTCCCCGTTTCCGTCCTGTGCCGGGTCGAATCTTATCCAAAGGATCCTTGCTGTGCGTCATGGCAACAGGCGATTCTGTTAAAGGAGTCTGAGGAATCGGTGTTCCTGGTCCACTTGCAGGAATTTCTGCAATCTCGACGTGAAGGCCTGAAGTCTTCTCGGGTCTGTCTTGCCATGGCTCAAAACCAGATTTCAACGTGTTACGCCGTTGGCTTTCCAAATGTCTCATGACTTCGACTCGATTGTTGAAGTAGTGCTCAAGACAGTCTTCCAAGGTGATGTCCTGGCCCGAATCGGATGGCTCAGGGATGGCAATTTCCAACATTCGCTCGTTGACGAATTTGTGATCATCTTGAGGCTCCTCCTTGCCGGTATGATACAGGTCCATTTTCAGTGTCAGAAGAGGAAGTTCGAGCTGGCCGGTAATGAACGTGAACGCCTCAGAAGGGTCCTGCTGCCTTGTATTGGCTGCATCTTCCCACCCACACTCGGCCAAAGACTGCTGTAGGTGCCTCGTGATATCCGTCGTGATCAAGCGGCCTGTCCGGAGCATATTGACCCATAGTCGTAGCAGCCCTGCCAATCTTCTCCGGGGTCTGTCGTTGAAGTCGTTGTAGAGCATTGCTTCGAAGCTGTCCAATCGCGCGAACATGGCGAAGAGCAAGGCGTCGAGGTAGCATGTGACATTGTTCCTGTTTATTGCTCCAACCAACTGGGTGCTCGGGTCATACTGCTTGACAATGCCCTCGTACGTCTCTTGAAGCAGGAGCAGTAGCCGAAAAGCCTGGTCCCCATCGTCTTTGTTCTGTGTAGTCCGGAGAGCGTATCGCGCGTTCCCCTCTGTCATCGTATCGATGCCATGACTGCGAAATCGTTCGAGGATGCCCTTGATGCTCCTCTCCTCCTCCTTGTCACGGGCGACTTTGGGTTCATCGTATATCGACCACAGGTCTCCCAGGTAATCGGGTCTGGAGGAACTGGTGGAGGTGGAAGGCTGAATATCTCGGCTCTGTGAAGGAGAGGTTAGCTGGCTCAGGCGAGTCATGGTGAAAGCTGCAATGCGGAGCCGTGGTCACTGAAACGTGTTTCATGCTCATGCACGCCCTCAGCGTTTCCAGAAACGGAGCAAGACTCTTGATGGAAGACGTGCTGTCGCTCTGACGCGCCTCTCTCCGCTTGTTCGCCATTCCGCGCGTACTCGCTGACGGGCGGCGGCGGCGGTGGAGAATGACGAGGGTCGCGGAGATCGGAAACACTGCTGAGCCGGGCGAAGGATAACATGTGGGAATGATGTAGGGCGGAGCGGTGGTGGTGGGCGGAGCGGCATACTTTGGTTGGGCTGTGTGAAGAGGCGCGGCGACTGTCCTTTCTCTTGCGCGTGCTGAGGAAGCGCTTCAGGTCGCTCATGCTTTCGAGGTCGGCTCCGCGGCGCTTGCCCCATGGGCGGTCACCAGAGTCCCCTCGTGTCTCGGGCAACGCGGATGTCGCTTGTCGTCCCTGTGTGCTGTGAGAGGCTCAGCGAGGCAGCGGAGCGGGGCTCTTGGAGGAGATGAAGAATATCCAAGAGCCAGGCGGCCGGATTATTGCTTCTTCGCCAATGTCGTTACCTGGCTTCACCGGCAACACGCTGGTGGAGAATTCACAGGTGCCTGGAGCAATTGTGTTCGGACAAACGCCGTGTCCGAGAGACGGACAGCAGCAGCACGAGTGGCTATGCGAGCGGTCATCACGCTGGCGGCCCTCTCCTCCCGCCGGCCTCTCGTCGCTCGCCGCCCCGCCCTCCAACGCGTACTTAAACGAAGGCGCGCCTAGACATGCGCCACGCGGAGGTGGATAGCTTCCTCAATCTCGGCCCATTTCTACGGATTACTGCCTTGGGCTGTGGTTCCACTCGGATGTGCCAGTACAACTGCGGGATACATGAGCACCACGGGCAGTAGAGCGCCAATACGCCTGCTGCCATCATCGTATATCATGCACGAGTCCATGGCGATTAGACCTGAACGGAGCCAACGAGACTTTACGAGTATGTGGCGCCAACATGTGACGCAGTGACGCAGGGCACTGCTAGCATTGATGACTAACACTGCGACTAATCCTCGACTAATACGAACACAGGCAGCTATCCTCTGTTGAATTTGATCGAGGAATTCGGACGCTATAGCCTAAGCCTATAGGACATGCTGCTGGTCTGGTTTTTCCTCGCGGACTCATGGCTCGGCGGGACTCGCAAACAGGACACTGCTGTGATCCCCTCAAACCAGTGGGCAGCAATGAAGTGGTCTCGATTTGTGTTTCAAAGGATGTGTTTAGTCGTCACAGCGCACACCAAGATTCTCACTGATGCGCCTCGTGAATAGTCTTCTGCAATCTTCCTACACATTCTCACAAGCTTTTCGTTTCGAACCCGTCGTAAGCGACCTTCATTACCCACCCTCTCCGCTCCCTTAAACATCTCCCCATCCACATCTTGACAGAAAATCACTCTCAAGATATCGAGAGCTCCAAGTCCGTGTTAAGATCGAAGCCACAGTAGCAAGGCCCTCCCCAGGAAGGCTGTCTTATCGCAGTGTTATGCTCGTAGTCTGCGGGATTCTTCGAATTGCCAGGAAGCCACTTTTTGTCGTCCTCGTACCACCAATTCATCCTGCCTTTGGCACAGCCCCACACGCTCCCGTGGGCGGGATAGATTTTCGCGCTACCGCCATCAGTATTCCACACGATAGTTTCTTGCCAGTACTTGAAGGCTATAAGCGTAGCTGCGTGGAGAAAGAAGAGACAGAGTCAGCGATACAATGATTGTCAGGTGTATAACTGCTGTTGGGGGGGGGGGGGGGGGGGGGGAAGAACCACTTACTGCCATCACCATTGTTTGCCCAACGTGCGATTTCCCAAAATCCTTTGCCTTGCTGTTTTGCCTCATTCGGCACTCTACATCATCATTGAAAATGGAGTCAGCTGCAGTGCGCCAGTGCCAGGGTCTCAAGTGTGGCGGGTTTTTTTTTGTTTTTGTGAAAGGCAGTCTTTACCTTATGCAAAGCACATACTGATAATCGCAAATCCACGGCTTCTTGGCCGATTTCGGATATTTCCATCCGACAGTAGCGCGAGCGTCGTTTATGGCCTTATCTGTAACCACAGTACCACCAGGGACTTTCCACCCGTCTCCGCAAGGCGGTGCGCCCGTGAAATTGTTCTTGACTTGGATGTACGTTGGATCCGCGTCCTCGAGGCTGAGATCTGTAGTCATGTGTTCCAAGGTATCCAGACTCGCATCCTCTACAGCGCGGATAGCATTGACGTTCTTATCGCTTGCATCGATTGCATCGCTGTGAAGACCCGTGGGACCTCCATAAGCTACAGCTAATAGAGCGGCAAATGACGCGGCCAATATTCCAGTGCGCATTGTCGAACTCCGTAGCTCTCTGAACTTTTGGCTCCTGTGTGATTCTTGAGCTTAGGGAAGCACATGGTGTGACGAGCCTCTTATACATTTTGATGGATCTGTTGGTGCCCATCTGCTGTCATGTCCCATCTCGTATTCAGACAGCTTTGGCGACGGTAGTCTGGGCCCAGGATAGAACGAAACAAAGGTCATTCGGAATCTATGTCAGCAACGGATGAGCGTGAAGCTGTTCCTTCGCAGAATGGTGCTCTTTTCGCAGACCGAGAGCACGGCTTCGAGTGAGGAAGGCGAGAGTTACGATACCGGAAATAGCACTAGAGTTTCGGGGCTCGAGGCCCTGTGCAGTGGGCTGCATTGAAGCCATCGAGCTGGTTGAAGATTCCATTGTTCTAGATTATTCTTGAGGGTCCAGAGACTGCTTCGTAATACAGTGATTGCCAACAGCTGTCCCAATCGGAAGTTCATGGGCTGCATAGGTATCTCCAACAAATCGCTGAATGCTTCGAGAAGTTCTCGACCCAGCGTCCCAGCATAGATGGTGGCCAGCAAGCTCGTACCATGCCTTTCCAAGTACTAGGTATTCCAGAAGACTTATGCAGGGCGGTGCTAGGAGCGAGAGCAAGCAGGTGATCCTTCGGGACTCGGCATCACCAACTGCGGACGGAAAAGTCAGGAGCCGTGTCGCCTTTTGGCATCGACTGAAAGTTGTCATTGGCTGCATTGCCCAAATGCGTTACGGCGAGGCGATGACCGCGGATCTCGATGCAAACCAACGCTGACACGGCGCGATAGCTCCGACCAAAGGCCTAAAGCGGGAAAAAGACAGTAGCGGATTGAGTTGTCCAGAAGCTAACGTCTAGAAGCAGGCGCTTCCGCACCCGAATGATGATTTAGGGCAGCAAAATTTGCAAATGGGAGGCAGGCTGAATCTGCAAATGAATGCAGCCTTTCTCGCCGCTCAATTGCGCCATAACCACGGCCTTGGGCTAGTATAGATTCACAGCATTCAAGGATATTATCCAGTCTGTCACCTGCATCCGGGGCTCGGATAGCAGGGTATGTTTCGCTTTCTTGGCATTTGTACTTAAACTTTTTGGCAGCCGACTTAGGGCATCTCATTCGCAAGAGAGGCCCGAAAGGCCCTGAGCTGATGTGCCTTGAAACCGTGTATGCAGGTGACAGACTGAGGCGCGCGGTCGGAGGCTGTCGCCACCAAACGCTTCACTCGATGATTTTCATTGAAGCCTCCATAGCCTTGACAACAGCAATTCCACAACGAGTGCTTGCATCACGGAATCATGTTTGAGCTTGGCGCTCGTACATGTGAAGCATGTTTTGCTACCCCCATCGCATTAGTGCGCAAAGACTTAGTGTATAGCCGACAGCACAAGTACGCATGGGAGCGCGTCATTTTTTTTTTAATAGTACCGTTGGTGACCAGAATAGATCCGATGATGCTTGGTGCTCTGACCATGGAGTGGGCGTGAAAGAGTGGCTTCGTTGAGTTAGCTTACTGTCGAGTCTGCTCTTTCTTCGGCCATCTTCGGCAGGTACAAAGCGGGTCCTGAAGGTAGTCGACATCCAATCGAGCCACTCGTCTCATCTCGACTAATCAAAGATGTTCATTATTCAGGGCAATTCCTTCAAAGGAGGAAGGTCGTGCTTCAAGATCAGAGGCCCACACTCGGATATCTCCGCACCCGTGACGATCCACTGGACTTCGGGGCTCTTCAGCCTCTGCATCGCATCATCAAAGTTCCGAACCATGAAGATTTTGCTGCCTTTGTACAATGGCGAGTTGCACCAAGCAAGAGAGTAGAAGTTGGTCTCGCTGAGCAGATAGGGAGCCCCGAGTACGAGGTATACGTTCCGCTGGGCTGCCCGCACCGGAACGAGCGTGGCCGAGAGTTGGCCAAAGAGCGCGGTGCCTTCGTCGACGAGTCGCAGTCTAGAGATGCCATATGCGCCCATGGTATCAGGATGCCAGGCCAAGTAGCGCTTGTCCGCGCCGTATACAATGTTCAAGCCTTGCGCAAAGAGCGAGGATGTAGTATTTTGAGACCCGAGGTAGAGGCTGCCATCATCTCCAGCGATCAGGTTGACTTTGTCGCTGACGTCTCGTAGTCTTGCTTGGCCTTCTGCGACGGGAACGTCAGTTGCTTGACCCGGTGCCGGAGCGATTGGCTGACCAGCCATTAGCTCTTCCACGGGAGGCAATTGATAAATGGGATTTTCCTTTGGCTTCGCTGTCGCAGGCTCATTCGGATTCTCGGGCGATACAGGTTTGGACTCCTCCGCATCCGGAATCGTGTTTCCAAGACAGCCTTCTGCAATCTTCGGGCCTAGAGAAAGGGGTCAGTATGCTGCTTCGCGTCGTGACGATCGCTTCTTTCCGGGGCAGCATCGGGACACATCGTACAACGCCCTGTCAACGACTGGTTGTCTGGACGATCTGCCTTTTCATCGTTCACTGAATAGAACGAGACTGCTGAAATCTTCCGAGCGAACAAAAATCAAGGTTCAAACTCACCTTCCCATTGCCCAATGGCAATGGAGTTGTCGAAGACGTCCATTTCGAACTCTGTGCCGATACCCAAGGACCAATCGATGCCGTCGCATCCATCTTCATCCACTCCCGTGCCAATGGGTGGCGTGTTCCAATGTATTTCTGTCCCGATATACGGTCTTGTAACCAGCGCAACGCCTTTCTCAAAGGCCCCATTCAGGATGTCGATTCCAATGCCAACGCTGATAGGCATGCCCAGAGATGACGAAATGGTCAGCTCACCGCCTGCTTCAAACCTGGGCGTAAACGTGGGCTTGAAGCCGGATAGCTCTGACGCATCCAGGTCGATCACGTCCAGGACTGCTTTGATCTGTGGAAACTCAACCTTTCCGCCTAAGAGTACTCTGCCCAGAGCGGCTACACCGACTTTACCGTCCACAGAAAAGGTCGCCAGCGGGCCCACAGTGATGATGCCAGGGATGCTCAAACCAGGTAGCGCCACTGTGCCTAGTTTCTTCTTGAACTCGGCTTCCTTTTCAACATACGCTTCGAGTCCGAGATGCATTCCCGCCGCTATGTTGCCACCAAGTTCGAGTCGCAGTGAGGTCGGCCCGTTGATGACACTAATACTGGCAGACCCAGCCACTGTGAGTTCGCCAGTGAGACCGCAATCCACGCACCAAAGATTTACCCTCGGTTCTGCCTTCCCAGCCAGGCCGTAAGCATTCACGATTCTCTCAACTTCGGACTTAGCGGCGGAAAAACCTGCTTCCTTCTCGCCGAGCTCCGCAGTATACAAGAGGATATTGTTGCCGTCAAATGAGGACCCGGCAAAGCCTGGAGGAAACATATTGAGCGGGATCGTGAATCCAATGGAAGGCCTGATGGTGGCGAAGAAATCGACGACCTTGGTAATGCCTTCCACGGCAGCATTGATCAGGCTGGTGATGTCTCCAACGAAGCCGGCCAAGTTTTTCACGGCCTGCATGAGCCCCAAAACATTTGCCTTGCCAGAGACACGTTGCCTGTACGTCAAGACCTCGAGCTCGGACGGCCAGCCGAGGTAGCTATAGATGGCAGAATCGTTGCCCTTCAGTCCACTGTCCCACTTGAGGTAGCCGTAGGCGAAGTCCAGCTCCTGATCGAACGAAGTTCCGCACGGTATGAAAGGCGTGTCCAGAACGGCCGGCGATGCGTCGCGGTTCTTGTTGTACAACTTCGATTCTCCTCCACTTGCATCAACGGGATACGCATTTGGTCGCCGGCCACACGTTGCCGTCGCGTCATTGGGTCCTCTGGTGTTTGTATTACTCGGTCTCGAAATGGTCGTGCTCACGGCAGGTCCTTGCCTGCATTCGTTGAGGTCCACGAGCGAAATATTGTCCAACAACAGCTCGAAGTCATATTCGCGCGGATCGATCACGCGGGAGCCATCGCCACACTGGACCGTAAAAGTCTGTCGCACGTCAGCCACAAGACCGCTTGCAGATTCGACTTTCGATTCTCACCAATTGCGATGTGGCGACCTTGCCAATACGCTGCACCGTCCACTCGACATACTCCCATTGTCCCGGCCGTGCGGTGGCATGTAATGGGAGATTGTGCGAAAAGCTCGCGACAGATTCCGCCGCACCCTTGATGCGCACATTCAGATCGCAGCCGACAGATCCGAAGCTCTGCAGCTCGCCGATGGAATGATGGAAGCTCAAGCGGTACGGACTGTCAAGACGCATATTGTAGAAGAACATGTTCACGAGGTTGCTTCCCCATGTAGTACTGTTGATGTGGCCGACACTGTGCGATCGTCAGAGCAAGGTCACGACTAGCATGACGCGTGAATCCTCGAGGCACTTACAGAAGGTGTGAACCATCCTGCGCTTTGTATCGACTGCTGCTAACCTGCCGTCTGAATGGGTTATTACGATTCGAAAGGCTAGGGCCGTAAAGGGGAGACCACGATGTCATGGCGTTCGGATCGGCATTGACGTTTTCGAAGCTATTATCTGGAATGAGATTGATGGACGGGGCAGGACTACACGCAGGAGGTGCCACGATGCAGGCATCATCGCCATCGACCAGCGACATGTCATCCAGAAGCAGGTCGACCTGGGTCAAGCCTGCTCGCTTGCATTGGAAGATGATTTCCTGCGCGAATGAGAAGGCGTGAGAAAATTGAACATGTGCAGTGGTTGGAATCGTACTCACGAAGCTTGTCACCAGCTGGTCCGGGAATGCGGAAGCTGCGTTCGGGTGTCGAAGAGTCCTCTCCGCTCGCACATATGTCCCTGCTGGACTCGGCGTGATCCCGATCATCTCACCTTGTATCCTACCGTTCAAAGCAACGGCCAAAGTGCATTGCTCTCCCAAACCTTGATTATCGCCCAGGGCGTAGTAGAAAGCCAGACGATACTCTCTTTGTACTGATAGACGAAGGCTCGTTTTGATGGTAAGCGGCATAGGATCACCCTCAGGGAGACCATTCTGGTCCGGCGAGTTTTGATCGAGCGACATGAAGCTACACTCGAAGTTAGTTATTCCTTGACAAAAGTGAGAAGGTATGGACTGGCTTACACATAGTAGTCACCGCTGTGGGACTTGTAGTGAGCTGCATCTACCACGTTGGGTACATTCGCCTTGACAATATCGCCATTCTTATGCCTCGCCTTTGGCGAGTGAGCAATTTCCCAAGTAGCCGGTACATCCGTGAACTCGTAGACCCCCGGCGGTCGAGGACCGGGCCTGATGGGAATATTGGGGTTAGCCACAACCGTCTCAAACCTCTGCGGGGGCGATTCAAATCCAGGGTTTCGGAGTAGATTGGATCGACAGTCTGTGGGCAATGTCGCTGCGGTCGTGGTCATCAAGGCGAGACTTGTGGTTGTAGTCGTCAGAGAGCCAGAGGTCACAGTGGATGTCATCGTTGACGTGCTCGACATAAGGCTGTGCGAGGTTGTGGTAGTAACATCTCTTGCACGGGGGGTAAGTATGGCGCTAATAGCATTGGTCATGGCGCTCGAGCCTGTGACCGAGCTTAGGATTTCACATTGGTTTCCGATGTAGTTGAGCGCGACGCAACCTTTACTGTCGCACAAAGCAAGACACCTGAGGAAGGTGTCCAACAAGTCTCGTTTAGCACCGGGTGGAGTGCTTGTGTCGATTGACGTTCCTTGGTAGACCTGGCCACATCTAGTTGTGTAGCTTCTTCCACTTTCAGATGCACAAGATGAAGTAGAAGCAGAGCACACTCCGTTGATCGTTCGCGGACACAGAGGCAACAATCCGGAATCTCCTGGAATGCGAGTACTGGTACTGGTGGATTGTGTGCTTGAGGTTGAAGCTGTCGTGCTCTTGCTTGTTGTGGTGCTCGTGGAGGTACGAGTCGATGTGCTCTGAGTGTTTGAGGTTGACGATGTCGTGGCAGCCGAAGTTGTCGTCCCAGCGGACGTGGTTGAGCTTACTTGCCCGAGCAAAGACGAAGTCGAGGTCGTGGTAACTCTAGACGATGTTGAGGTGGTGGATCTTGTCGACGTGCGAGCAGCGGAACTTTGCGTCGAAGTACTTGTCGATGTCGACGTGCGAGCAGTTGAACTAGAGCCTCGCGTTGAAGAAGCCGAGGAGGACGTCGATGTGCGAGCAGTTGAATTGGGGCTTCGCGCTGAAGTGGACGAGGAGGATGCTGATAAGGTACGACTAGTCGAGCTTAGCATCGAAGCAGTAGACGTGGTGGACGAGGTCCGTCTAGTGCTAGACGTTGTTGACATCCTGCTAGTGGGTGAATTGGGCGTACCAGGAGCTTGAGCCTGGACCTCCCAACAACGGCGATTAGAATAGATTCGGATCCCCCATCTGGATTCTTGGTGTCCCTGCGACGCCAGTGATTTGCTGTACAATGAACATCTTTTCTGCAGCCAGTTCCACGAGAACGACAGACACTTTTCGTCGGCCAGACAGTCGCACACGCAGGCCTTCTGCGATGTACCCGGGTATGAACGCCGTGGTGCGAGGAGCGCGGCCTTCTTCAGCGAGCCCTTGACCTGACACTTGCGCATCGGCGTCAAGGTCTTCACGCGTCGAGCTTCGCAAGGGGCGTTGTATCGCGGCGATCGAGACAGCTTCGATATGCCGCGGCTCTGAAGCGTCGACTTTTCTTTGTTCGACGTGATGTCAAACGTGCCGAATTCGATGTCAAAGTTACTGACTGCTTGGGAGAAGCCTCTCCGCTCGCCCAGCACGTACGCCTTGCTGCTGGCCAAGTCGAAAGTGATTTGTGTGGACTGGAAGAAGCCTAGATGCCCGGGCGAGCTATGCAAGCAGCTTGGTGAAGATGAAATGAAGGTGATTGCATCGAGGGGCAGCCATTTTTCTTGCGCGTGCATTCGAGCGAGCTCGTCCTGGAAGGTAATCGTCATGTAGCTCTGGTGACAAATTACATTTGCTACGCCTTGCGAATGATCCAGCGGTACTGCGAGAGAATGCGTAATTGCTGTAATCGTTGCTGCTATCAGTTCTTCTGTATCTTCAAGCGGCTTTTGTTCAGCGAAGAACAATGCTGTCCCGTTCGACGGCTCTAGATGATTTAGGTCTCGCCGGTTTAGGTGGGGATGAACGGATGGAACGAGCACAGGATGTCCACCTTGCGGCGATGGAGCATCGATCTTGCTGCTAACGACGCGGATCTCGGTATCCAACGATTGACAGAAAGCCAACCGGTGGGACAAAAGCCCCAGGAACAACGTGATCATCATCGTGTGAAGCTCGTCAAACGGGGTGAATGGAGAGAGGCGGTCCACGCAGGAAATCTTGCAGGGCCATGTCGAATACTTATTATTGCAGGTCTGGCAGGCCTCAGTGTCCGCCACAAAAACGCCAAACGACAGGAAAAGGCGTTGCACCAGACATGGCGCATTCTGCGCGCAGCGCTTCACGCATGGGCGCCTCTCGCCATAGCGTGACCGTACAATACTGTGTAAAAGAAGATTTTCCACGCCTCGGAGTTTGAGGGATTTTGCCGCCCATTCGAGAGTTCCGTTTCCCCTACATTCCTCGCTGCGCTCCGGCTGTGATATGCTGGTGTTGGCCACAAAATGACTAGTTCATGAGATTCTTCACGCGTACAGTTCGTAGCGCGATGCCTCTTTCTGGGCATGTTGACGGACCATGGGACGAGTGGGCTTGGAAGCCTTGGAAGTATCGTGTACTTGAAAGGAGCGCGCACACCTAAGGAGGTCCAGACTCGCTCACTTGACGAGTCTCTTGGCAGACTGGACGGGTTGGGCAATCGCGTTGAATATGCTTTTGCTAAATCTTGCTTCCGAACCACGTGGCCATGCCGAGAATGGAAGACGGAATCGTATTCGCGCTTTGCGCTCGTACGCGTGAAGCATGTTTTTCTGGCCCGATCGCATCATTATCTAAGAAATTGGTGCATAGTCGACAGCAGAAAAGATTGAATGGTGCCTGATACTCTGAGGATGAAGTGGACATGATGGGGTGTCTTCAGTCAGGAATTTGGCCTGCTGTCGAGTCTGCTCTCAGTCCGGCCATTTGCTGCAAATGCGAAGCAGGTGTTGCAGTGGACCCCATCCAGAGTCCCTCAGGTCGGCTCGGGGTTCAGCAGGGAAGTAGGCGATGTGATGTTGTCGAATCAAAGGTGTTGTGATGCGTTCTTGTGTCGTGTCGTGTCGGGGAGCCGTTGGTGCCTTAGATTTGTGGATGCCTGACACTGCTGCTTTCTCCGCTCACCCCCGAGCGACATTGGCAAAGCCGTGTCTGGACAACACCACTCGAACATCCTCATCACCATGGCACTGCAAGAAGTCACCGCGTCGTTTTTGCGTCGACTACGACTGGCTGAACGGCCGTTGAACAGCGCCTGGACTGCACAATGTCGGCGATACGCGTCCACGGACTCATCTGATGCATCCACTTTTGTCCAGGAGCTCGAGACTACAGAATTCCAGTCGACACCCCCCGATGCTGCTGAGAAGAGGATATCAGAGTACAACCCGGTGCAGAGATCGCGACGGAGAAGGGCGCAGCTGCCAGCTAGCAGGTGAAATCTGCCCGCAACACGTTGTGACAGCGCGAAGCTCACAGACCCGCAGATATCAATTCCGCCCGCCCAGATACTTTCGCGGTCCTTTGCACCCTCATCAGCCTCCCAAGGGCTCCGATCCCGCATCGCGCGAATATATACCAGGCCCATTCTCTCTTCCACGTCTCGAACAGACTTATCACGATACGTTCAAATCCGATTTAATGACCCTGGCCTACACGCATTTCCCACCGGGCACAGAACCTCACAAGAAAGGAGCGCGGTTAAGAGAATGGATCGGAGATTCGCCATACTTCAAGAATAGACCTCTGCGAGGGCCTCGTGGAGGGGATGTGCTCAAGCTCCTGCGCAAACCTATGACATTCAAGAATGTGCCTCAGCTGGAGCGCGTGACAGTGCATGCCTTCATGAAGCAAGCAGCGGAGGATAGCGCCTATCTTCACGTGGCGGGTATGGTCTTGCAAGCCATGACCAATGTCCGCGTGCAAGTTCATGAGGTCCAGCAGAGTGTCGCAGGGTTCGGCATCCGAGCAGGACAGCACCTCAGTGTCACAGCGGAGCTCAGAGGGGAGGACATGTATCACTTCATGAGCAAGGTGATTGATGTCGTCATGCCAAAGATCAAGGATTGGCGCGGTGTGAAGGGCAGTGCTGGAGACAGCAGTGGCAACATTGCGTTCGGACTTGACCCAGAGCACGTTGCATTGTTTCCTGAGATTGAAGTCAATTACGATGCGTGAGTTGACGACCCGGCCCGCGGTGCAACTTTGCATCCTATGCTCGGCACTTTCAACTGACTTGAGTACAGCTACCCGCCGAAGATGATCCCTGGACTTCACGTTATCGTACACACTTCTGCAACGAACGACATGGACGCGCGAATGTTATTGAGCTCGATCGGCATTCCGTTCTACGGCAAGCTCATCAATTGAGAAACAGCATCTGGATCAAGCTGTCCCATTGCCAAGGAAAGCAGACTCACCGCAATAATCACAGGCTGCTATTGGACTGCGACGAAGACGTCCCTCACCCCATCGAAGCACATGCACCCCCACGCAATGCTGGGATTCTTTGAGCTGATTCCTGCTGGAAAGTCAATGCAGTCCCTCGTGGTTATTGAGGGTCCTACGTGCCGCTGCTACAGCAATACGGGAAGGACCGACCTCTCGCTCTCCCACGGCTTTCATTCAGAGCTCTAGCTGCAAGCAATGCACGCAGCTATAGCTGATAGTGGAGTTGATTCGCTTTGTGGAGCACGAGTCAGAGAACTAACTTCCATCCCACGAACTTTAGTCCCGAGGACAACCCGCTCGTGCGCATTCTCCACACGCAAGCAAACTCACACAATCATCAGACACCAGCCCTGCACAACGATTATTCTCTCTCGTCTGTCGCGCCTGCTGATTTATTGGAGTGCGTCACCTCCAATTCTGCCTAGCATCCTTTCGGCAGGATCAGCTCGGCCGAAGTGGTTGCCACATCAAATGGGTTGGGAGTATCCATGGACGTCCGGACATAACCGCGTACGAGACGCAAGGCATCGATAACGGACAATCTCCGCCGGATCAGATTAGATCGCATAAGAAGTCGCAGCTGTCCCTGTCGATGGCGCAGCCACTGTATCAACATCACCTTTATTTAACCTCGTCACTGCTGCTCCTACCAGGCAGACATATTTTCATTGCACTTCATTTTTCATCACAAACTGCAACTCCCACAGGGCTCACTGAGCATCATATCCACGAGTCGCGAGTTCCATCACATTTTGCATCTTGCTGTCCACGTTCCTCAGACATGGCAACCTACGAACTCACTGTCCATCAACTCCTCGCTCGACTCGCACTTGAAGCCAACAACCAGCACACTCGGCAAAGTCAACATCAGCGGTCCACATCAAAACGCCAAGCTTTCCCTCCCACGCGGAAAGACAGCATGGATCTTATTGTCGTCAGCGACCACGCCGAGCAGAGACAGTTTCCACGCACGACTTCAGTTTCTTCTTCTATCTCTACGGATTCTGAGGTTCCTAGTCCAGAAGACTGGAGTGAGACAGAAATCGATTTCACGCATCATTGGGTGCAGAACTCCGGAGTGGGGAGAAAGTAGATGAGGTCCCAAAGATGAACAAGTATCAAATCACCACTCAGTGCAAGAGAACGAGGAATCACGCTACTCTACTTAATGGATTGCAACCACTTATTCCATTCTCTGGAACCATGCGTTGCGAAATGTTTCGCGCGTGCGAGCGTCGCATAGCGAAAAGAAGATCGCGCTCCATCCAATTTAGATGCCACCGATTCACCAGCGGAGCCGACTATAAGCCAAGAGAAAACACCGCTTCACCAATTTGCCGCTGCGCGGGATGTAGTGTCTTTTGATCCTCGGGGTGGTACGAGGCTTGCAGCGTGCATCGCATGTGACCGCTGTCAAAAAACGCAGGTCTCGCGAACACGAAGTAGCATGCATGCAGCAAGGCCCGCAGATAACAGCGAAAGCTCGAAGCTCGAAGCGGTAGAGCTA
This sequence comes from Cercospora kikuchii, assembly GCF_019650295.1. Taxonomy (NCBI): domain Eukaryota; kingdom Fungi; phylum Ascomycota; class Dothideomycetes; order Mycosphaerellales; family Mycosphaerellaceae; genus Cercospora; species Cercospora kikuchii. Next base: position 388,296 of record NW_025408588.1, read on the forward strand.
ATGCAGGACCACATTCTGGCGGCTCATGACTAAAGTGTCTTAAGCTGGATGACTACTAGTCGCTGTGGCGGGAGAAACGGAGAAATTCGAGCGCTTGGTGGAATCAGACCATAGACTAAAGAAACAATGATGATGGACCTTTAATCTTTCATTTTTTCTTTCCAGATGCCATCACGATGCCTTTAGTTTATACAGTACTGTTGCTCCGCACCTTCCAAGAGTATCTAACATGACCCGCCGACATGTGTGAGCATCAAGGGAAATCTACAAGTACTCCATACATATGTTTCATTTTGCAGGTCCAGCGCCAACAAGACTTCTGCTGCGATCAAATCCTCATCCCCTCTGCAATGATCTTATACTCTTTTCTCTTCTTCTTTTCGCCAAATCTCTCCTTCAGCTTCCCAATGACCCTCGCAAAAGTCGGAAATACATGTCTCTCACAAAGATAGCTCGTCGCAAAAGCGCCAATGCCCAAAACTAAGATGAAAACTCGGAATTTGTTGCTCATCCACGTCAACTCCATGACATTCTCGACCCAAGGCGCCGGGTCGAAAAGCATGTACGATGAAATACCCAATGCGACGCCCATGGTGACGACAAAGGGTAAATTATGTCGCATGGACTGCCGGAAAGGTTTGCCAATGGAGAGCACGATGGCGGATAGGATGTATTGGTAGCAGGAGAGGAGGAAGAGAGTTGTGTTTTCCGAATTCTTGGAATTGGAATGCTCAGTGTCCAGGACTGGAGGCTGGTACCAGGGTTGTTTGCGGACGAAGAACCACCCGACGAATTGAAAGAGTATCGTGATGATGATTTGGCCGATGAGAGGTGTGAGCACTTTGCGAGAGACCAGGGAGGCTGTGGGGCGTTTGCGGGAAAGTGAAGGATAGGGTCCGGTCCAGCCCATAAAGATAGCAATGGGTAGGATGAGAAGAAGGTCGATGTAGAGGAATTGGAAGTCGCCAAGGTTTGATGCTGTAGCGTAGAGGAAGCTGACCGAGGTGAATTGAATGGCTGAGTAGAGAGACATGTACTTGAAGCAGCTGAAGGAGGTGACGAGTGCCGCACGACCTTCACGAATGACTTCGGGGACGCAAGAGATGTCGAAAATGCGGCTCGTGAATGGGGCTGCGACGGATGCTTCTGCTTCGGAGAGGGAGATGCCGACGTCGGCGGCTTTCAGTGCGCCGCAGTCGTTGGCGCCATCACCGCAGAAGCCAGCGCAGTAGTCGATGCTTTGCAGCTTTTCGATCAGCTCGTGCTTCTCGTCGGGCGACATTCGTGCGAAGACTTGGCCGATGACTAGCATTTCTTTCAGGACCTTTGGAGATGCAAAGTCCACGATCCAGCGGAAGACGTCGCCAGTGACTGCGACTGAATAGTTGCGTAGATTGGACACGTCATAAGGCAGAGAAGAGTCGTGTTCGGCAGGCGGAGGCAGTGGTCTGAGCGTATTCTCGTCGAGCTGGTAGACAGGGTTATCCACCGATTCCCAGGCAAGCTTGGAGAGAGCGGTGTGAGCGTCACCCTCGACAAAATGAGGCACAAAGCAGTGGGCCGACTTGTCAATGACGCCACACTCCCTTGCAACACTGATGGCCGTCAGGATGTTGTCACCTGTGCACATGACTGTGCGGATGTTGGCTTCACGTAGCTCGGTGATGATGTCTGTAGTGGTCTCCTTGAGCTTGTTTTCGAAGATGATGAAGCCCGCAAAGTCCAGCCCAGACTCCACGTCCTCTCGCTTCATCTTTTGCAACTTCAGCCAATTGAGCTTAAAGATGTGTTTCGTGGCGCAAGCAATGACACGGTAGCCGCGGTGGGTGTAGTAGTTCAGCAAATCGTCGTAGTCAGCAGGAAAGCTCTCTGGTTTGCAGATGGCCTTCATGGCCTCTGGGGCACCCTTGACGAACACATCTCCACTCTTTTCGCCGAATTGTCTGACCACGACAGAAGCGCGACGCAGCTGAGAGACGAACTCAAACGAACGGAGAACACCAAGCTCAATTGCTCGCCTGCTGTTTGGAGTCCCTTGTTCCTCGTCCAAATCGAATTCCATGCCCGGTGGCGGTCGAGCGACAGAAGGGGTGAGTGACAGCTCCTCTTCGTCATCTCCGGCGCCTCCGCCTTCCACACCTTCTTCGTACTGCCACGATGTCCAGTCAAACATCTTCAAGTCGAGAGGGTCACCAATGAATTCATCATCCACAATCCGCAGAGAGTGGCATGTGGCCATGGTATAGAGAATCGCCTTGTTTGCGTTGTAGTCTGCTGTCGGGTCGCGTTCGTAGACTGCACCAGGGAGCAGTGTTGATGAATCAGTGAGCAAATCCGAGAAGCGATTAGCTGGTCTCGAGACGACGCGCACACCCAGCACATCTAACCCGTCTTCTGTCAATGTGCCCGTCTTGTCGAAGGCCATGACATCAATCTTGCCTCCGACGTTAACTCGTTGAGGGCTGATACAGAAGATGTTCTTGCTCTTCAGGCGGCTCAGTGCGAAATTAGTGCCGATAGTAAGCGTAGCTGGCAGAGCAGGAGGTACGACGATGGTAATAAGATCGAGGGCGCGCACGACGATCAAATGCCATTCCAGACCTAGACGAATGAAGTTGACGAAGGATGCGATGAAGCCAACTGCCGCAATCATGCCCATGACAGAGATGTATCTGAAGGAGTCACGGTAGAACTTGAACCCAGACGGCTTGGGGAAGAGCATGGAACGGACAAGCGCTCCTTTGGTGGTATTGAACCCAGTTCTGACGACAAGTGCGAGTGCTGCTGCCTCGTCACTTTTATCGTCTTGCGGTCTTCGCGCCCGGATGATTTTCGTGCCGCTGAACAGCATGTGCTTTGCAACATCAGCGTGGATTGCGGAAGCAGAGAGATTCAACATCTCAAGAGTGTCATCAGTGCCGGGTGTTTTGGACACGGGCACGGACTCGCCAGTCAGCATGCTCTCATTGACAATGCAGTCTCCTGAGAGCAGAATACTGTCGCAAGGAAATTGGCCAAGGTTGGGGTCTGTGACTTCGTAGACATCACCAGGAACCAGTTCGCTAGAGTCGACATACCGCCAGAAGCCACCTCGCAGGACACGTATGTCGCATTCGAATTTCGCGATATCTCGCAGACGCTTCATTGTGGCTTTCGTCTCAATCAGAGTGGTTGTGACACTGACGACAGAAATGACAAAAATACATGCAGCATAGTAGTAGTACTCGTCTGCGGACCAGAGGATGATACTGGCGATCTGGAAGACGTAGAATGGGTGAAAGGCTTCGTCCATGAGTAGTTGACCAGTGCTCTTCTGTTCGAGATCGATTGCATTCTTGCCAAAGATACGCACGCGAACTTCTTGCTCTTCGCCATCAATGCCCTGACGCACAGCCAGAATATCGGTCCAGGCGGGATCTTTCCACATGTTGCCGAGTACAAACTTGTCCTTGGTGGGGTGGTAGCAGAAGCGGATATATCGATAGTCCAAGATTCGAAGTTCATCCAGTATAGGATCATCGTACTCGTCGTAGTCCTGCCATTTTGCTTTACTCACGCCGAACACGGATGACAAGCTCTGGCCAAACTCCTGCTTGCTCAAATTCTGAATCGCCATCTCTCCCCACTGATTCTCAATGACAACCCAATCCGCATCTCCAAGAGGCGTGGATTTCCCGATCAGCTTCACGTACCATCGCGGAAGCCATCTGAGGATGAGGTATGCCAGTCCTAAGGTGCATATGCATAACGCCAGATATGCCGAAAAGCCAAAGTTCGAGGTCTTGAAGCCAGCGACCACGATTGTCATGTCTTCGGTCACAATGTATATTTTCTGGCTAATCCTACCACCAACGCGGAAACCGCTCGTTTGCGAGTCTTCAGAGTGATGCCTCCGAAGCAGAGGGCTCTGCACAGAATGCCGGTTGGAGTCCGTAGATCGACGCGACCTTTTGGAATGGGAAGAACCTCGACTGCCATTCCTTTTCCTCGATGCAATGGAGCCACTTTCAGGAGTCTCGCCATAACCTCCATTCATTTCAGGCTCAATGAACGTGCTTTCTCCACTGAGCTCTCCATTCTCCATCGCATCTTCCTCTTCGTAGATGGCATCTTCGGGCAGCTCTTCCGAATCGAAGTCGCGCTCTTCCTCGTAATATGTGAAGCTCGTGACCGAGTTGGCTCTTGATCGGCGGTGGAAGAAGGATGACGAGGCGGTGGGGACACTCTCCGACATGGGGCCGGAGAAGATCTCGTCCTGGGCCATCTCGACATCGCCCAAGAAGCTGGCCTCGCTGATGTTCGACTCGCGGCGGCGATAGGCAGCGCTATGCCGCCGCAGCTCTTCTGGCGAATGCTCGTCCGACATGGTGGTGGTGGTGCTCGGTGGCTGTACAGTGTGTGCGGAGACCTGGCGGTCTTGTCCAAGCCAATGCTATCGCATGTCGTCGTGAGGGAGGTGGAGCGCAGACGCGACCAATGTTCAGATGTGCCGGAATCTCGAAATGTTCGTCATGCTCTCCCGCGTCGACATGGATGAGATCTCGTTTATCTTTGCCGAGCGTGCACGGGCCATGCCGGACTCCAGCTTCACGTCCTGGTCACCTCGACTTCACCTGGCCATAATCATGTCCTTGACTAACGCACGCGCCTCCCAGGGCATCGCTGCCTCAAGTCTGCCCTGCAGATGATCTGACTTCAGCATGCGCAATCATCCCGTCGTCGCTGCTTGATGACTTAACGCCGAGCTCGGACGAGCTCATTTCGGAGAAGAACAGACCAGACTCCACGGCGCATCTCGAGACTGAAGTCGAGCTTCGCCGACAGCCAACGCGTCGAAAATAGCTGACGTATCTTCTGTGTACCCTTGGACACCTCTATATCCTGATCCGACACTCCGTAGGCCGTTCAAATTTGCGCGCAGTCAGAAGGTTTGGCTCACCAAGCAGCATTAAGCAATCGTCAGAAGCAGCCACCAAAGGGCTTACGGCGCAGGGGTGGAAGCCATGCCTACGGATCCACTTCTACCGGAAGGGCGACAGTTCCCTCGTGCGCGCTCGCCCGATGGCCTCGGAGGTAATGAGAGGAAGCGCAGACGAAAGGTTCTGTCTTGCTATGACTGTCGGAGGCGCAAACTGCAATGCGATCGAGCGATGCCTGCCTGCGGGCGTTGCACGAAAGCTGGCCAAGCTTCTAACTGTCTGTATCTGGAGGATTCTGCCGAAGTGCCAATCCGCGAAGAGCCAACAATACCTCCAGCGTCGCATAAACTGCCACCGCTATATAGCCATTCTACTCGGCCAATTGGGGCCACTGCTCCTTCCGGAGATCTGCTGTCTCGACTCGAATACCAGGATGGACGAATCAAACAACTTGAGGCTGCACTTGCCAAGGCAGGTGGTGCACCCGTTGGCAAAGCACACATTCCACTCACCCCGGAGTCGTTAGCGGGAGGCGGTGCTGTCGATGTAGCGGCGCCTGTACAGGACCGCGAAACAACGCTTCTTCGAGGCAGAAGTTTTAAGACTCAGTTCCATGGCAATACACATCCAGGAGCCCTGATTGCTCGAATACCTGAACTGCAAGGTTTCACCAGAGGTGAGTTCAATTTGTCGTGAATTCGTCTTCTCATACCATGAATGATTACTGCAGTGACTTGGTGTTTCGTGCTGACTTTACTAGAAACCTTCGAACAATACCCAGCCTTGGCCAGGATCAAGGAGGACATGTGCACCCTTGAGCGAAGGAGGGAGCATTCTGGATCGACACGTAATCCGGTGAATGATGAAGCACTAAGAGCCATGCTTCCTACAAAGGCTGAGGCTGATGTTCTCATCGAACTGTATCTTGAAAACTACGGAAGTCTCTACAACGTCATTCATCAGCCAAGCTTTTGGAGTGAATATGCGGAGATGTGGAATGAGGGGGTTTCCAACGCCAGGCCGTTTTTCGTGGCTCTGCTACTGACCATGATGGCCGCCGCGCAGTGTTTGACACCGGACTCACCACAGCTCTACAACGGGAACAGCTCAATGCCACGAGAAAAGGCAATAAATTGGGTGCCCTCGGTCGAAGACTGGTTGGCAGTTCAGAGTCAAAAACATGTTGCCGCAATCGACTTTCAGCTCAGAGTTGTGCTTCTCATCGCCAAAAATGCCGTGGCACGGAAATACAAGCGAACTTGGACTGACTGCGGAAACGTGCTCCGGTTTTGTATGGCTGCTGGATTACATCGCACGCCGGATCTGATCAGGAAGCCGACTTCAGTTCTCGACAAGGAGCTGAGGAAACGGGTATGGGCAGCGGTAACAGAGCTGGAGCTGCAAGCAGCATTTGATCGCGGCATGGTCTCCACACCCTGGAGTCTTCAGTCTGATGTACCCGGACCGGTTCACGTTCACGACGATGACCTGGACCAAGAAACCCAGCATCTACCCGCACTACGAAAAGCCAACGACTTCACGCCAACATCATATCTCTGTCTAGCCAGCGAATCTTACCACTTAAGATCTACACTCAACACCTACCTCAACAACATCCGCCAATCCGTCTCCTTCGACGAATCCAAACGCTTCACCGACGAAATCGAATACCACATCCAAAACATCCCCGAATGGTCCACCGCCCCAACATCTTCCATCGTCGCCAGAGCAATGCTCGAAATCAATCTCCGACAATACATCCTCGTCCTGCACGACCGCCAAATCCGAACAGCAGAAACCAAAGCCGAACGCGATTTCAGCCGTATGATCCTCGTCGAAACCGCTACCAAAATGGTTCAAACTCATCAAGACCTCATACCAAAAGGCTACTTTGCTCTCGAACTTCTGTGCCACGATCAACTCCGTGCCGGAATTTCACTCTGCCATATTTCAGCTTCTAACCCTCGAGCTGATGACGCTCTGTCCCGCGCAATCGATGAGACAGCTTCGCGGCTAGTTCCGCAATGTTGTGAAATGCTTACGGATAAAGTCATTCGTTTCGGGAGAGAGCAACGACAATTGTGGATTCTACTTGTTGCGAATGCGTATATGAAAGCGAAGAAGGATCCAGAAAGGAAAGCCGTGTGGATGCAAGAGGCCGTAGATCGGATCACGAGACCTTTCTATAAAATCATGGCGTGTCAGGCTGAAGGGCCGGTGGAAAGTTCTGCTGTGGCGAGAGTGGAGGACAGACAGCAGTCTGTACAGGTATCACAACCTCCGCAGCAGAGACGATCAGAAGTGGAGCGGAAGCATGTGGACGATTCGATGGAGTATTATCCTAGTGGTGGGAACGAGGGAGCTGATGTGTCGATCACCGGTGATGTGCAACCAACGCCGAATTTTGGGGATCTGGATGATTTCGCTGCTTGGACTTTTGAGGATTGGGCTTTTGATCCGGCGGATTTGGCGGCGATGAATGTGGCGGGACAATTTGGAGCAAATGGTAATGTGGTTGGCTGGTAACAAGGAAATATTGTGCAGGAGAATTGCTTTCTGTTAAGCTTTCGACCGATCGCACGCGGTGGTGATGCTTTGACTGTATACTGTACGAAAAGTCGTTTCTGTATATTATTGATCATGACAACTGCCAATCGCTCGTGTCAAAGTCCAGATTTCCAAGCCATTGCAGAAAATCTGCATCGTTGTCCATGTTAATGTTTGTACTGAACTGATTCATGCCGCCTACCGTTGGCGCATCGATATTGGCCGGTTTTTGGTAAGGTCTGGACAGCAGTTTGTCGAGCACTTTCTTGATAGCATGTAACCCCATTGCACAAATTGGTCCATTGCCCTCGTCCGCGGGAACAGCCTCCAGGATTGGGACAAGGACGCTCAATTGCTGTAGAACCTCCGAGCGCGGGAAGTCGTCATCGGCCTGATAATATTGTTCCCGTTTGAGCATTTCTAAGGCAAGCACGCCTGCTGCTGGCACAACGTACCATGCTAAGCTATCTGTCAAATCGACCTGGAACTCGGCGAGGAAGTCGCTGAGGGAATAGGCTTTGAGTACGAGTGAGAGGAGTGATCTTGCGGCCGCGATGAGCCTCGAGGTATTCGATTTGGTTTTGTTCTGTACGGCACGCTCGAGGAGGAAAGCTGCGTGGCGGATTCCTAGATGTATTGAACAGAAGCAGACCACGTCTACCGGTCGCCAGCGCACGCCTCGACCGGGAATTTGCACTGTGGGATTGCGTTTGATGTCGGCTATCAGTTGTTCTGGATCCAGACGACAGAATGCTGGCATCCTGTCAAGAGCTTCCTGCTCTCGGACGCGGATCTGGTCGAGACGAGTCTCGATATTTATGATGTGAGGGCCGATGACAGTTTCCAGAATATCCTCACGTATGGTGTGCCGACTAGTCGATGCTTTGCGCCAAGTAGCTCTTGCGACATCACCAGAGGTGGACCAGCCTCCCGTCAAGCTCAGTTCTGCCATTCTCCGTTGTAGAGTGCCAGGCTCGGAGCAGATTTCGACATCGGTCAGATCAAGTGGTTCCCGTATTACACAATATCTGTAGCTGATCCGACATGGGCGTCCCAGACACGTTGAGAGAAGCTTGTCCATAGAGTAGATCACATTGAAGATTCGTGATCTCAGCTCTCGGAGGAAAATCGGTACGTCTGCGTTGTCCGGCACCTCCAAATGCAGGCCAAGTAGCACAGCAGTGTCTGCAACCTCGCTAAAGCTTGTCCAGACTTGACTAGAGGTGTCTCCTTGCATACAGGCTGTATGAAGTAGCCTTTCGTACAGTAGGCATATGAGCAACTCGTTTCGACTTCCACAGCGCTGACTCAAGTCGATACATACGCTGATGAGGCCGAGAATTGTCAAGATCATGTCCTTTCTTGATTCACCATCATTGAAGATCGGGTCCCAGGCGTGAGACATGGAAGCGATGATGCCGACTTGAGTCAAGACAAGCCCGATGGTCTCCCACCGCAGGTTCGAGCCAGTCGCTGCGTAAGCCCAATCCTGTACCAGTATATCACGCGTGCACGGCAGAGAACGCTGCGTGTTGTGTGTAACTTGAGCAGCTAGACTGATCAGCGTCTTTGATACCAGCGCATCTTTGATGATCGGAACCAGTTCCTCAAACCATATGCGGAAGATGGGACTGTACATTAAGAAACTATCCCTCTTGTCTAGCCATTTTTGGACGAAGTACTCGATCCGGTCAAGGTTCTGAAAGTATTTGAGCACTGTGACGCCTTTCTCAACGTGGTCATCTGGCAGTCGTTCCGTGTGAGACTCGTTGAGTGTCGCTGGCGTGTCGATTCCCAGATTGTCGTGAAGCTCGGCAACAAATGCAGTGGAGCTGATTTCACCCAGATAGCCGACCGGTCGCCCTGCCGCCGAGTCCATCAAAATGCCAGCAGATGGGACGCTCAAGATTTCTTGTACTCGATCTGACGGAGGCACTTTCTCAGCTCGCGCTCCGGATCGCGATTGCGCAATACGTCGGCCTTCCGTACTGGCATGAACACGGTCCGGTGTCCATATCTGTGGTCGATTGGTGTATGTACCTAAGACAGACGATCAGAGGTAGAACTGTAGTCCAAACAAATTCGTCTCCTCCAACAACACCAATGATCACCCATAGCCTCACTACTATGACCGTAAAAGGAGATGTATTTGAGATTGGACGCCGTTGCTTCGTCACACATACCTTGCACAGAAGCCTGAACTATCCGAGATCCAGAATTTGGTGAGGTCACCGAAGAGTTTGCTGGTGATGGCAAGATTCGTGCATTATTCGTTCTTGTCATCGGCGCTGGGTGATAATAACATTGGTCTGCATGTTTCCTTCGAATACATCTTGTACACGCTGGCAGTCTGTGATCGCAGGACAGCTTTCGGACGCGACATGGCTCGCAGCTCTGTAGTTTGCCATTTCGACGTTTGACGTGAACTGTTCGAACTTGCGTGTTGGGCGTATTATCGGCCATGCTGGTTTTTGACGACCTCAGCTTTCGTTACGGCAGGATAATGCGTTGAAGTGCTGAATGCGCGGAGTTCCGAGCTTGTACTCCGAGCTTTGGAATCCTTCAGGAGCATCCTCGGCATTGGGAAGTCCCATCCTTAAGAGTTGATGTGCAAGCTTCATACAAGGACATGACGATCACCGGGCCATATCCCAGCAATATAGATGGCGGTCGGTCGGTTGTTGGATGTCAATGAAAGTGTTTACAAGTTGAGGAAGAACGGAAGGTGGTGGTCCATCGTAAGAGCTGACATAATCATGGATCTAGCTCTCTTCAGATTAGCGCCATTTGGACATTCACTGAGACTCCGATCACGAGGACAAGAAGCCCGGCTGGACACGTCCGACGAAGTGCCACCACTGGTTTCTAGCACGCACTGCAAGCACCGAACCCTATCATCCCGCCGAGGTGCTGTGCGGCCGCAGGATGGCGCACCTGCGACGAGAGTACTTTGGGCAGTAGAGGACAGACCAGCGACACGAGGTGCCCACTGGTACGGCTCCGTGCCTGGGAATGAATGCTACTATGGACGAAGACGGCAGCCAAAAGCTGCTGCGAGCATCGCCGGCCGTCAACTTGCGCCAGCATTGGCGTACGATGAGCCTGCACTGCGCTCTCTATGGCAGGATCGCCTTGGAAAGAACAGAGACGAGATGGGAGCAACACGATGACATGACAAGATGTATCTGAGCGCAATTGCCGTCTGGCCAGAGGCCGTCCAGTGCAGGCAACGACACATCCACCACCAAATCAAGCCCACGCACACCATTTGAAAGAGCGAGCCTGCCTGCAGAATCTCCATCACCGCACTCCGGCGCTGTTCGAGTCAAGAGGTATCAAAAGAGGGACACCGTTCGCATCGATGCTTACGACCTTACAACGCATCTGGAGATAATGCTCATCGCGCACCTTTTCCCTCAGAAAACTCTTGCCACATCTTGAACAGGCGGGTTTCGCATACGCTTGATCCTGCTCCCTACAATGTCGCTTGTAGTTACTGAGATTCGTGAATGGCCTTCCTTGACAACCATGCTGCCGGCAAAAATACACCTGTCCTTGGGCCTTGCCGCTCCCGGCTGGCAAGGTCTGACTGGATTGAGCACACTTGGACATAATCTGACTATGCTGGGACAATTCGTCGGTCGTATTGTCCGTGGTGGCATACGTCTTAGTGCTCACGCACTCAAATGTCCCGGAGACATTTACCTGCTGCACGTGGCCTGATGCGGTCCAGGGAGTATAGTCGGCGCAGAGTCGTGCTGGTCTCTCTTGATCCATCCACGTGGTCGTGGTCTTGGTGTGAGTCGATGCAGCGTTGGACATGATGCCTCGCATTCGATTCGATAGAGCGATGGGTAAGCTGCATTTCCTGCGGTGAGTGATCTCCCTGCTGAAGAGATGAAAGTTCGATCTTGACTCACCGAGGCCGATTAGTCCGTTTACATTAGAGAAACGCGGATTGCACCGCTCTACATTGAAGTGCTCCCAGTCCTTCGCCATCATATATGTTCACTGCTTGCGGCGCGGCCGTGCAACATGACCTTGGCGGCAGGACCTTCACGCTCAGTGGGAGAATTTGCCGTCATCGAAAGCAAAGTTGGATGTATGAGTGCGGCGTAGAAAGGACTCACATCTGCGTTTATCCACTAGTTGATCCTCAACACCGCAGCACTATACCCTCATGGTATCGCTGCTGCTACGAGGCTTTGCGATCATCCATTGATCGTGTTGGTAGCCGATCTTTCAACACGGCTCAGCGCCCGGAACAGGCTAGCTTAAGATGCAGAGTCGCCAGTGTGCGTAGCTTGATGGCTATACCTCACTTAAGCTTCCGGCGGCCTGCACCAACACCACGCATGGGTCTATGCATTGGCGTCCACGACGAAGGATCGGCAAGGAAAAGACATGTCAGCATGTAACACAAGACGTGAGTTTCGGTCATGCTGGCTCGAAGTGCCGCATGCTCGAGCTTTCCCGGCCACCCCCTTCGCTGCCTCGACCGGTATTGGCCAAATAAGCGCCGGCACGTGAAGCGACTGTGTATTTTCTTAGCCTACTGAGCAGCGGCTTGAAACGTCTTCTCTGTCAACTCCCTTACTGATGCATGCAGGATTCGCTGTTCACTGGCGCAAGGGCATGCTATGCGCTGGCTCAGCGCATCTGGGAATCCGGCCTGCTGCTGCACATCGGGCAGGGTTGTCATTTCGTCGCTGCTTCTACCCCTCGGACCACCTTGAGAAGCCAAGCCGTCGATCTGCTTCGCCAAGATGAGCCGCCCCCGGTAGCTGTCGAACCTACTTCCAAGTGAATCCTTCTCCAGGAAAGTCTGTTGGTGAGGCACAGCATGCATTGGCTTCAGCCTCCAGGTCGGTGTGTGATGGCGCGCCGTGCACGCGTGATGCTTGCTTGCTGCACGATTTCATCATAAACAATATTCGCGCCGCTCCTGAGCAACCGCCCTTAACTTCAATTGCTCTTGCTCCATCCTACTTGCTCTATACCACACCTGAGAATACAATGTCTACACTCAACTTCACCTGCGCGCAAGGCTCGCCTAGCCCTCCGATCGTTCTGAACAACACTTCAGGTCGTATCTGCGGCCTGGCGAGTCCAAGCAATAACTCTCGGCTGGCCTCGTGCTGCAACAATAACCCCATACAGCAATACCTGTGCACCGAATATTGCAGCACAAACCTCGTCTCGCAGCAATTTGTCGATTGCCTTGTGGAAGACAGTGATGTCGACACGGTCCTCGCCTCCCAGCCGTTTTGCCAGGAGGGTATCATGGGCAATATCACCGAACGCCTCTCGGATGGAGACTCAAGCTCAGGCAGCCCAAAGAGAATCTGCCCCGTTTCCTTGAGAGTGCTCTTCCTGGTGGCCATATTTTCGATGGTATTCACCGTCAACGGCACTATTGTGCCCTCTCTCTCCTCCGGAAACCTGATCAAGCGACAAGGTACATCCACGGGTTGCACGATCAACGTGATGAACAATTTCACCACCACTAGTGATTCCTCAAAAGCAGTCAGCCCTCGCACTTCGTGCGGCACGGATACGCTCTGTACATTCGGATTTCCAATTGACACTGGCATACTGGACAATAACCGCACCATCAATGGCTCTTCAGCCGCCGAGCCCGAATTCGACCAGTTCTTCCTGGACCTGCAGAATCTGACAAGCCGCTTTTTTCCAGCGCTGAGTAGCGCTGAGCTCAACTACGATGTCATTGTACGTGGGGGAGCGAGCTTCAATGTGGCCTTTACAGCAAGGAGGGTAAGTACACGCAAAGGCTGTGCTCGCAATTTTTGGTTATGCGCTGACAATTTCACAGTGGTGTGCAAATCTGATGACTGACTGCGAAGGCATTGGTGGAGAGGGTGATGGCATGAAGTCTGTGGAGGCATGTGGTCCAACATTCGTCTCGGACTATGCTGAAAACGCTGGGGATATGAATATCGAGGATATGGTCATTCAAGGCATTCTGTCCACAGTCATCACGGACTGAGATGTGCATGGCGCCCGATTCAAGAGGAGGAAGCGAAGTCCAATCACATGACTGTATACGATCAATCAAATAGCGGCTTGAGATTGTATGGTTCTACGAAGAGCGCGTCTACCGTCGAATCGCAAGTCTTACCACACGGCGGCAACAGCGCACACGGGGTCGCGCAGATCTGTGTCATGGTAACTATGGTTTCGTCAGTGCTTGGAATTTAGCCTTCATACTAAATCCCTCGCACTAATCCCTCTCGCAATCCTTCGACGATCTGTGAGCTAGTCCGCCTTGGCAAAATCTTCACTATCCTGCCGGCATTCAGTGGAGAGTGGAGACTGCACTGCATAAAATGCTTCGGAGCGCAGCGCAACGAAGAGATTATAGAATCCTCTACTAGATTAATTCCACGGTCGAACTCATGTTATTGATCAATCATACTCTTTGAACATGCACAACTGCCAAGTGAATCTCTGGTTGGTCGTATCACTCATTAATGCGGGATTATCATTTACATACATCAAGACGTGACTCGCTTCCTCCAGATTGTCAATCCACTTGCCGAGTCTTCGCAAACTGCCCCGCTCATACTGCGCAATCGTTGAACTCGGATAGTGCTGCTATACGTCCTCCGTTCAGCGACAGCCAAACACGAGCTCACCTCAAGCTGGCTCTAGCAGAGAGCACAATTTGTCCCTCAGGCTGAGTGTAACAACCATTCTCTGCCACAGTCTAACAGCCAAATCAGTATACCCCAACACCGACTGTTCGTAATGCATTAGGCTGCCACTTACAACGATGGGGTTATTGCAGCCCTCTCCTGAAAACAATTCGATCGAGTAGCTTGCTCCTTTGTCTTGAACAATCTCTGTACTCTGCCAGTTGTACAGTCCAGTTGCAACGCAGTCGCCAGGGTAAGCTGGACCCTCACTGCTGAACGGGTAGGTGATTTGATTGGACATTCCTTCAACATTGCATCCATTCTCCCAAAAGGTGAGAAGGAGAGGATCGGTCTTGTCGTTGCGAGTGACGAGAGTTGGGGCAGCGCTGACAAAAGCCAGAGTGCTGAGGCTGGCTACAATTGTGTAGAAAAGGTGATGCATTTTGATTGTTTTGGTGGCTGATCAGGGCAGTTTGGAGAAGGTGGAATGTGTTTGCGAAAAGGGAGATGGCACTGGTATAAGTATTCTCCTGCTGTCATGATTGAGCATCAGGTAGTCTTGTAGGTCTGTACGCCTTGATTTTGCGTTCCAAGGATCTTGGTCTGCTAGCTGGCGGCTTTCTGCTGTGAAAACAGTTCCAAAAGCAAAAGTGCTCTCCATCGAGCTTCGTTGTCCTACTTTCAACAGTCTATCGTCAGCATCTTGCCTATTGAGTTGTGATAAGCGGCTTGCATGGTGGCCAACAAGGCTCAGGCAGTGGGATCAAAGAGAGGGAGGGCTCGAAGGAGCACCAAGCTGTGATACAGTGACGTTTAGCCGGCGGCTCTATCACAAGGTACGATTGACCTGGTCTAAAGCAAGCGACACGTGCGAACTGAGTTTCTCATGCCCATCTTGATTCGCTCATTTTCTGGAGTTTGGGTCCGACAAGTAGAAATGATTCGCGGGAGTCGGGGATCAGAAGCAGGATCATGAGGAGGACTTGTTGGGGTATTGTACAGCTTGATGCCCACTGGACTCTTCACTGGGATCATCTGTGGGATGTAGCCGACGACGTATTGCCCTTAGGGATGCTGTTGACGGAGTTGAAAACATGAAAGATGTTCGACATATAAGTAGGCAGTTCTCATCAAAGTACATGAGCCAGAACCAACTGAACAAGCACTCAAGCACAAGTAACACTTACACTCGCACTCACAATGGCCCTCCTCCGCCTACTTCCCAGCCTACTGGCACTCCTACCTATCGGAGCCCTCAGTCAAGCACCAATGCGCCTCTGCACAGACGAAACCTGTGGAAACTGCCCAAATTCCGTTACAACTGCTGGCACGGGATACCCAGCTTGCGTTGTCTATGATCGCGACACGGTCCTTGGCAGCACAGCAGGAGATTACGAGCAGGTCGAGGACTCTAGGAGGAACATTATCTTCGACATTGGTAAGGCTTCTCGGACCTTGGAGTGAGCGTAGTGGATCTTAACTCATCGCAGCGGAGCATCCCAACCCTGATTGCAAGTTCATTGTACGTAGCCCTGCTGGGCAGGAGGGTAAGTAGTCGTTCCAATATCAATCACACCAAGTTGACACTTTCTAGATCCAAACTGCGGAGAGCCTCTGATTGTTACCCGTGGAGGAAGATGCTTCAAGCCGTTCAGAGCCATAGATCCCGCATTCATGGTCCAATTCTGTTGTGGTAGCGGCGACTGCGCGGCCTCTGGCGTCAAGCGTGGTCTCAATACCGTTTCCAGTGTAGACTGTGTAGTCCTCCGGGATGGCTCAGGCAACGTCGTTGTCCCGCTAAGCGTCGGCAACGAGTCTGGTGACATGATGGAAGTCTTCATGGAAGATCTTGGCCTCAACTCTTCATCAGTAGTCGAGTCGACTTCAACTTCCGGAATGCGAGTGTTCAAGATTGGACAAAACCTGGCGAAGCGCGACTGTGACTCCTTCACGCCATCAGGCGACACTTACACCAAGGCTGATAGCGTTTCCTCCAAGATTGGCGCCAGAATCTGCGGCGATGGCACAATGCAAGAGGTCACCAACGAAATGAGTGTCTCCAGATCAACAACCTTTGGAGCATCTGTAGGTGATCCATTTGGAATCGTATCGGCATCAATGGAGTTCACGACCGAGGAGTCGGCTTCGCAGTCCCATACGTATGTTTTCACACCACCAGAAGGCCAATGCGGCAATGTGGCGTTCACTGCGACATTGAACTGTCTAGGCGGAACGATTACCGGGTGCGAAGGCGGAGACCAGACCGGAGAGGTGTGCACTGCGAGAAGGATCAGCGACGATCAGGTCGACGGAACCTACTCCTTCGTTATTACCGACTAGAGAAGGTGGTTCAAAGATGTTGCGGCATCGTTGGAAGGTATGGTGTGGGTGTGGGTAAGCTTGCCCGGTGCTTGCCATTGTGGCTTGCATGTCGGCTATATAGCTCTGGTCGAATATTCTGATGGTTCTGTCATGGCTTATTGTTTGGTGGAGAGATCCAAATCAAAGATTGTCGTTAGTGTTGTCTGGTAGGCGGACATTGCAGATAGCGAGCAAAACCTGCATGGTAGTGTGCAAAACACCTCCCGCAACTCATCCAGCTTTATTGCTTTGCGTTCACCGACTTGTCCTGTTGCTGGCTTAATGGGTGAATTCGGAACTGGGCCCTTCGACGCGTTTCTTGAGCCTCTTTCACGGCATCGGGTTTGTAGCTCTCGTACCAGCGGACACCAGTGAGTGGAGTGTTAGACCCAATGCCCAATACACCGACATCGCCTTCCCCTCCAGTCGCATCGCCAACATAGCCGGGCATATCGTCCAAGACACGAACCGCGCTAACTTCGAAGCATACTTTGAAAGGCACTTGTTCGTGCACCTCGGCACCGATCCGCATCATCGTAAAAGAGTCCAGTTGTCTTGTCTACAAAGGCTTCCTCGAGCTATAGACCGAAAGCGCAATGATGCAAGCGAGGTAAATACCTAGCATCAGAGACAAGATGATCATGCTCGCGAGACACATGGTCGGTATCGTTGTGTCGGCTCCAGGGTCAGAGTAGACTGACCTGGAACCCCAATCGGAATGGCCAGTAGTGAACCATGCCTCCGTCGCGAGGTATACGGCGGCTGCAAAGGCATTCGTAGGTCGTTCGGCATCTCCAACTTCGTATTGGGTATTGACATAAAAGGACTGGAGATAGCGGGCGATTCCATCATCTAGTTCTTCTAGTGATCGGACGTCGTCCATAACACACTTCGAACTTCGTCCGGTTGTTGGTTGAAGGAGCGACTCGAATGGTCTTTGGTCAATACAGCTGCTGGCGTGGTTGGTCTTGTTCTTGGGACTATCTTTGAAATATGTGATGTTCGAGAGATATGCTTCCGGGTGATCGAGTTGATGTGGTATGTACGACCCATAGCCGAACAAAGCCATAGCGACAGTCAGAAGCGGCTGTACTCATATTAGCGAGCGGACTTGTCGAATTATGTGAACAATACTCACGCCTTTGTTCTTCAAAGTGTTGAGGTCCCAAGAATCGTCGTTCTGATAGCTTACAGCTGCAGATCTCGACGACAGTCTTCCTGCAGAGGTTTGCAACATACAGTTAGAGCCACAGAGGTTATTGGGGTCATCCTCGATAATCTCCCCAGCCTTTCCTCCGTTCATATGATTGGGAAGCTCGAAATAGCCAGCGGTGGTATTGGACGTGACTTTGAAGACTCCTCCAAAGTGTGGTGAACCAGGCGGTTGCTCAGAAGCATGTTGCCAGTCGTAGCCCATTACGGATATGTTGAGATACAATTCTTCAACGAAATCTTGCCTGTGGTAGGTGCTCTTCCAAGGGACAGCACTTTGATTGCCGGGCATACAGGCTTCGATGCTCCAGTTCTTAGGCGCACCTCCCATCAAGTCCCAGTCAGACTCTGGTGGCCAAGTTGAGTTTGAGTAGTGCACGTAGAACGAGCCTGGTAGCGATGCGCAATTCGCAGGCATCGCTTCAGCTGGCATAGATTCCCATTGAACAGAAGAATTCATCCGAGGAAGGAACTGTTTGATAACACCAGTGTGAGTGCCAGCCGGCAATTGGGCAAAGTACGGGTGCGACATTTGCGAGATCTGACCAAGCGTGGCAGCGCCCATGAGACACTGCTCTGTGAGATTGCTATCCAGCATCGAACAATTGAACTCATTCTGCCACAAGCGAGCTTGTGGTGCCGTGTTGCTTGTCGAAAGCGCGTTTCGTGTCATGATGGTGACCACATTGTTGTCCCACAAGTTCTCGAATTGATCAGGTATATCGGCCAGAAATATCACTGACGTCGACTCAGTCGGAGTCTTTATGATCTTTGGCGTTACGAGAATGGTCTGCAATGGGGTAATCGATGCACCTTGGTTGAGTCAGCCCTCGTGAGCCGTGATTTAACCTCCGGAACACTGCCAAACTTCGCTCGCGAACTTACCCAGGATGTTGAGTAATACCGCACAGAACAACAACCGCGATCCAAATTTCTTCCCATTCCCACACAAGACCTTTGCGATGGTCACTGGATCAGTCCATCCCTTATCAGCAAGCACCATTAGCTGCCGCATTGTCAAGCGGTGCTGCTTTGGTCCAGTCTGCGCGAATGCGGGTGCAGCAGCAGAGCAGACGGCCGAGGTAAGGGGAATGGTGAGCAGCGCTACTATTGTCTGGATAGTGCGAGCAGCTCTATAGATTTCCTCAGATTTGACATATTTTGCATGGAAGAATCTGGCGCTTGATCCATAGCTACGCTCGTGTACGTTGAGCTCATATTGTCCCACTGTGAGAGGATTGTATGTCAGGAGACATGTTAGTATCCAGGCAACCAAGGCCAGACTCGAGTATGTTGCAACCAGTAAAAGGGTGTAACCAGATCTATGCAGCAACACTGACGAGTTCTCTTTTGCCTTCACCATTTCACTGGCGGATGGCGATTGGCTGTGCTCAGATATGGCATCGTGCGAGGGTCGCCGATATTCGCCTTGTAAGAAAGTTGAATTCTCGTCACAAGCCTCGATCTGTATTTCCTCAGAGGCTCTGGCTTCCGGTACGCGCTGTCCGTGCTCCGATGCGCTGGAAGGCTGTGTAAGTTTGGGTGATCTCTCTATCCCAGTAGATTGATCTTCTTTCGGTGCTGCGATTTCACTCAATTGATGACTTGCGCCTGGATTATTGTCGCGCTCGATCTGAGGATCATCGCGCGGGGTTTGGATTGTCATCGTGAACGATGCTATTGGAACGATCTGTGCCTGGCATCAATGGCAGGAGGGTTTCATGTGGTCTAACCCGATGGGCCTGGAGAATTGGAGGAAGTGAGTCCGGTGAGCAAAATGTGGCCTGCGACTGTGGGCAAGTCAAAGCTGTGAATATGGGTGGGTATGTTCGAGCCGAGCTGCAGATGCGCAGCTGCTCAGCCTCAGCATACCAGCAGAGCCTGTGTGTAACACGCATGCTTCCTTCGGCCTATATATTTGGGCAGAGATTTGCAGATGTTGGGCGATCTTCTGTTGTCGGGGGATAGCCTCGCTTTCTTATTTGAGATCGCTCAGTGGTTAATAAATGTCACATGTGAACAAGAGACAGCTCCGGCATGTTTGAACTTGCGTCTCTGGCCAGTTGGCTGCGATCCATGTAATTCGGTACCGAAAGGAATGCTAGCAATGATCTGCAACATGCAGCAGTGGCCATGTGCATCTTGGATAGAGGCCGGAGGAGTTGCAAGTGTGGCCTTAGGCTGGAATGCCGAGATGCCATTGGGTTCGCTGTCTTTACTCCGTCAGCGAAAAGAAGCTGGTCGTTGTCCAGGAATGCCGTTTTTGGTAGGGATTTAGGATTGGTCCTACTCGACCACACGCGACCTCGGGCGTACCGGCAGATATGTGTTCGGGCTTCTTTGTCCTGATGTAGCTTGCAAGAATGTTTCAGCGTGCCTGCTTTGAATGGTGTTGATCGTGTCGGTCGACTTCCCGCTGGCATTGTGCGGCTTCGGCCGTGGCTTCCATGTTTACCGCTCGGACTTCCCTTCTGTTTGAGGAGAGAGGCCTCGTCTTCTCATCGCATTGTGTGTGACCTGGACGAGAACAGCAAGCCAGTAAGTACTGCTCCAGCTCCAGGGGCGATTCTCTCAAATAAAGATCCTTGCTGTGGATGATGCACCAGCAACCGCTTGCGCTTCAGGTATTCTGGCCGGAGACGAAGTCTTGCATCTTCCAGTGTAGGGGCACGCGAACCACACATGCTGGCAGAGGGGATGGGCTCCGTTCTAGTCTGTTGCAGAGTGGCATTTCTCTGGGAGACAGGCGCTCAATGCGCAAGTAGAGGGTGAAGGCGACGCGCGAGACGAGCACCGCCAAGACCCACGTGCGTGTTGGCTGAGAAAACTGCTCCCAGCTTGATCCTCGTGGAGAACAGCAGTACCATCATTACAACCTTACGATCTTCAGCAACGATCAGTCATCAGTCATCTTGACCTTCGTCAGCAGCTCATTTTGCCAAGAGATGGCCTATCTTTGAGCACTCATGGAAAGCCAATCGAGTTCGAAAACTCGGAATGCCTCTGGCCCCATGAAATCGACGTGACCACAAAACTTGTGCAGCAGGCATGACCAGAGTCCACATGGGGTGGGAGTCGAGCAGGCCGGACTTTTGGCTTTCCATTGCGCTATATGAGTTGGGACTGCAGAAAGAGGTAGTGGCATGCGATCGCTGGCTCTTTCAGGCTTTCGACACCCCAAAGATCTGGCTCCAGGAACTGTATTTGAGCAGCAAGTACCTTAGCACTTCATCTGAAGGTCCCGCAGAAGGACAAGGGAGGCGATCAAGAATGACCTTTGACTTCATCATGATTAGTCTGACCACCTCTATTTTTGTGCGACCGCACTCGAACATGCTCCATTGCCTGTATAGAGTTGAAGGCCTCGGCCATGGGCCACTATTGACCACCAGCATAGTATATACCTGCGTACACCACATTCAGCTATTGACGGAACAGCCCAGAGACGTGGCCGAAGACCGAGGCAAGCAAAGCAAGCGGTGCAGCAGTATTGGACATCGCAGAACACTCCAAGAGAGGGGGCTCTGCCCAAGTCTGATATAAGAAGAACTGCAGACCTGCACAAGACCACGCGAAGATGCGATTCCGTTCTGTCCTCCCCTGTCATTGGTGCCAAACTTCCTTGGCAACATGTGGCTGGCCATGGCAGTCTTGATCCGTGTGGGGAAAGACCTGCTATGGACGGGCTGCCATGTGCGCGTCGTGGACAGCTCCGCGCACATGGCTCAATCCCACTGAGTTGGTGCATACTACTCAGACGGTACAGAGCTACAATTGCCCTTGACAGGAAAGCACCCCGCCTCGTTTGCTAGGCGACCCGAGATCAAGACTTTCTAATTCGCAATGCGCGGTGTTCTCCGTCTAGGGTAGTGCTTGGGATTAGAAAACACACGTAACTAGGTACAACACCGGAACAGTCTTGGAAAAGGTTTAAGTGCACGACGATCGCCAGCTGAGAGCCTTCTTCTTTGTGCCCTGTCAATCAATTTTTATTCAGCATTGTGTGACAGTGTTGCAAAAATGGCAGAAGAACATGAGAAGCGAGAGGTCATTGCTGACCATCTCGACCGTGAGAGCAACGACAACCTGAGCGACAGTGACAAGCCCGAGTTGCGGCCCCATCGCACCATCTCCCGTGTCCCAGGAAATCCCAACTATTTCGAAAAGGATGGACTTCGAACAGAGGGTGATGGCCATGATCATACAACGGAGAACAGGGTAATTCGGCGCACACTTTTCTCACATGAGACCTCAAATGCTGAACGATCTTGCAGAAAAATTGGCAATTCGTCTGCACCGTCCTTGGATGCGCCATGGCCTTGTCGGCGTCTCAGATCTCGGCACTTCTGTATCTCACAATCGGCACAGCCATTGCAGTAGATCTCCGCTCAGCCTTGTTCGCCTGGATGTTGACAGCATCGAATTTGTCCTCCGGTGCTCTGGCTCCTTTCGTCGGCCCTCTTGCTGATCTCATTGGCCGTCGCAATATTCTCTTGTACGGAGGCTTCGGACTCAGTATCGTCGCGACCGTTCTCTGCGCCGCTACGCCAAACGATATCGGCTTCATCGCTGGACAGCTATTACTTGGTATCGGAAATGTGGTGCAGGACTTGCTGAGTTTGGCTGTGGTGGCAGAGAGCGTACCTACGAGCAAGCGACCAATTTACGTGGCATTCATGCTGCTAATTATCATCCCTTGGGCGCCAGGAACCCTTTACTCGAACCTTTTGCTCGAGGCAAGCTGGCGTTGGGTTGGTGCTGTGCTGGCTATTTGGAACCTCATCGGTTTCGTGGTCCTCTACATTGGCTACAAGGAACCACCACGAGTCAACTCACTTGGCTTGACGCGTCGCGAGATGCTGAAGAGGATCGACTTTGTGGGCGGCTTCATCTTCATGGCTGGCGTTTTGCTCATTCTGGTCGCACTCAACATCGGTGGCCGAGATTCTCCCTGGACATCTGCGCCGACTCTGGTCCCATTGGTAATGGGCTTTGTTGTGCTCATCGCGGGATGTCTTTACGAATACTTCGTGGCTCCCTGGCCTCTCTTCCCTCGCCGCATCGTCCACGCTCCTAGACCATTCTATTGCATGCTATGCGTCATCTTCGGAGCTGGCATCAACTATGTCTGCATGGTGGTCTTCTGGCCAATTCAAGCGCGAGCTGTCTTCCAAGGTGACAACGTCCAAACCGGCATCTGGACTGTCCCCATCGGAATCTGTATCCTTGGTGGTGCCATCATCGCAGCCCTTCTGTTGCATGTCTTGAAGAACCAAGTCAATTGGATCATGGTTGGGTTCTGCGTGGCTCAGGTCATTGGTACCTCGTGTCTCGTCCTCATCAACCCAAACAACCTTGCCACAGTCTGGGGACCACTCATTATTGCCCTCGTCTCCGTCGGAGGTGTTCTGGTTCCGAACCAAGTCATCATCACCATCATCACTCCAGACGATCTCCTCGGCTCAGTCACGGCATTGACTGTCGGACTCCGTGCTGCCACTCAAGCTATCGGCCTGGCGATCTTCTACAATCAATTCTCCAGCAAGGTCACTGAGTTGGCGTTGGAGAGGCTCCAACCAGTCTTCATTTCTAGCGGTGTTGCTTTCGATCTCATCAACGAGGGATTTGCCATTCCTGAAATCACAGCACTCGCTCAAACCATGTTGACCTCGCTCACAGCTATGCCGTACCGCCAGTGGGCAGAGATGTACCCTGCTTTTGCAAGCGAGGGGGCGTACAGAGATATCCTGCCGACTGTGGTGGGCATATTTTCGGAGTCGTTCGAGCACATTTACTACATTACGATTGCGTTTGGAGTCTTTGCATGCATTTTTGCTGTGGGTATGGGCAGTGTGTCGAGGTACATGGACAACCATGTTGCGGTGAAGATGACGGACTGAGGAGCATGAGGGGATTGGTTGACGATGTTATGCAAGAAGACCTACATAGCGATCTATCAGAGAATCAATGGGATTCAGATACATGCTCTACCAAAAGCATCGGTTGTGCTGGGCTCTACAGTGCATACGGCCTTGAGCCAATTTCGGCCCTGCTCATACAGTATCCTCTATGCACAGCTTTAGCTGTCGGTTCTAGTTGTCGAGATGTCCTAGCCTTCACGGAGCGGAGGTTTACGACAGACTGTTTCTTCTGCTATGCTGGTGGAATGCCTGTCTTGGGCTATTCCTCGAACTCTTCGTTCTCTCAAGCACTTATCTATATGCAGACAACGGCACTGAGGCTTGGATGATCGATGCTTGGGCCAAAGAGACGAAAATGCTTGCAGAACTGTGCTCTTATCCCTGGGCCATTCAAGTACAATTGGTAGCTGGTGGGGTCTTCGCTGGAACGATCTGTATTGGTAAGATTGACTCACTGACCCTTCCAGATTGCGAAGTTTTGAAGGCAAGATGGCTGTTGGACGACGATCACCGGAAGTTAGTTGGATGTCGAACATAGGTGATGATTTGGACAGGGAAGTAGTAGAGGGCGAATTTCCAAGGAATAGACTGATCGGAGCTGAGAAGGATGATGCAGAGTATCTGCAAGTATGTTGTGAATTAGCAGGTAGCAAAAAAAGGCGCCTGCCTTGTTTAGATATCGATGTAGGTGAATAGATTGTGGAGACAGCGGGGTGCATACATTAGTAGTAGAGACGAGCCACAGGGACCGTAGGTATGCTGTTGCTTCACGGAGGCCAAAGCAAAAGAAAAGCAGCAAAAAAATTGGCTTGGACGGTTTGAACGTCCTTAAATCGTTGTTACCACGATCCTGACGGTGCCGTGAATCGAACACGGGCTAACGCGGATCTGCAGATTGACCACAACACGTCGTCATACCACTAGACCACACCATCGTAGCTGTGCTACGAGTTGCCCCATTATTGGATGGCGTGGGCGGGTGTGGGGCGTATAAGATGGCTCACAAGCAAAGCAGGGTTGAAGCTTGGGAGCTCAGCTCTCCCGCACTTTTCCGAGAGCCTAACGCAGGGTTCCTCTTGATCAAGCCTCGTCTTTTGAGATTTATGATCGTCCTTGTTCGGTATTGACTGGCTGGTAGCATGGTTGGAGCTCCAGGACCAAGATGTCACCCAGACCGACCTTCGACGCCCGGAAGCGAAGAAAGCCATGCACCGCTGGATGTTTATCCAAACCACGCTCAGTATTCATCGATTTCTCATTCAACAGTGACAGGGCAGGGCGTATTGGTGAATGGCGAGGCAAAGTGGTGGTCAAGATCGGTGTGTGCGCACGGACCATTAAAAGTGGAGCTGCCCAAATTTCACTTGGCTGGAACTTCCGAGTTCTCTCACTGCAACACGCAACAATCGGTCAATACTCTCTCAATGAACGAGCAGCATCTATGACAGCGACCAAAAAAAAAATCGACGAAATATGAGTGTGCCTCCAAAGTTCTTTTGGCTCGCCATCGCCCCGGGGTTCACGCTGTAGAGCGGACACCTCTGCGCTTCTTCGGAGACGGCGATACTCTCTGGCCAATTTTCGTCGACAGAGCTGCGAAAGATGAATTTCGTGGAACATCATTTTCTCGTGCTTGCGCACGACTGCAGCCGTCGACTGCCACCGAACAGCCCAGCGTCTCCTTACATTGCATTGGAGACGTGTCATCCTCGCCATTTCCCCCAAGTGAAGCAACAACACGTGCATGCAGCTTTACAGATACTGCAAGACCCTAATACGGGCAAAATTGATACACGGAACACTCGGCTTGAACATGCTGACTTGCCGGAAGCTTAAGGCTAGAAAGACATCCACAGTACTTCGACTTCACTTCGTTCTCTGATCATCGATTTCTACATGATGAGACCATTCGTAGCTTCCATTCATGCAGCACATCGATGGAGACGCGAGCTGCTCACGATTTGCACACCTTCTTGTACTAGGTTTTCTGTGGTCGGGGGTGGCGTTCGAACCAAGACAACCTGCAAATTGAAGCGAGGCGCTCGTCGCATACTGCCAGACTGCAATGGATGATGAACTGCGATGGGCACACGACTTTTACCATATGAATTATACATTCTACCATTGACGTGCTTTGCAGAAGTGTAACATAAGAACTCCGCATGACATTTTGGCCATCCACAGGTCTGATCGCGGCCAAGAGGATGCATGCGGAGTAGTGTTGCAATGTACCACTGTACCCCACGATCGACTGGGTCTGGCCAACTGCAACACGATGCAGGAAGAGCCTCACAACGGTCGTCACCTTGCAATCTTCACGGCTGCAGAAATGCTTCTTTTACCTTTTCATTGTACTGACAGCGACTTTCCGCGATGTCCACGTCGCCAAACACCCCACGCTCCACGAACCAGACATCAAGCATAACTCGACGAAGGACAGGATGTATTTCATGCCGAGATAAACATGTGCGCTGCGATGAAAAGAAACCTTCATGTCGAAGATGCGAGCGCTCAAATACAAATTGTTTTTGGACGAGAGGTTTGAAAATCGTGTTCCAAGGACCTGAAGGCGTGACATCGACATCTACACCACCGACACAAGCTACTGCACCTCCCGCAGGATTAGCATCATCGACGTGTCCACTGGAAAGAAGAAGACAGTCCATGAGCTCCACAGATTCGGCACAGCATAGCAAATTCATCTCATCATTATCGATACTCTCTCCACCAATCTCTGAGCATGACGCTGAACCGGACATCGCGGATGTTCGCGCAACACATGTAACAGCAGCTTTGACGCCTAATCCGGAGCATTTCACCAATTGGTCAAATCTGGAAGCCTCAGATCTGGTCCAAAAAGCCCTACGAACAAACCTGGAAACCACGTTAATGCACAATTATCTCACCGAATGTGCGCCCTGGTTCGATGCACATTCTGCAAAACTGTACTACTCGCGCGTAGAAGTCCCTCGAATGCTGAGATGTCCGCCATGGCGGGCTGCAGCACTGGCACTGTCCGCGAAGAATATCGAACTGAGAGAGCATCGAGCCTTGACTTCTGGATCGGAGTCCTTGCCGCTGCATCTGTACCAGATGGCCGTGAGGTTGGCAATCGAAGCAATGTCTGGCAGATTTGAAGTCGTGGGAACCCTTGCAGGATGTGTACTGCTTTGTGTGTACGAGATGATGACCGTTACATATACCGATTGGCGGCGGCATGTCCGAGGCTGCGCTAGCATATATACTCACAATGGCTGGAATGGGTCTACTGGAGGGCTGATTAGTGGCTGCTTTTGGGATTATGCGCGAATAGGTATGCGTTTCCGCCATGAGAAACGATGATGAGCTGACCCACTCAGACATCTGGGCCGCATTTTGTGCCTCTACGACAACAATATTGCCACCCGACACCTACTTCGACAATGCAGAAGCGACCATGGCTTTGAATGGAATCGATGAAGATCTACACGCTTGCATTGCCATATGGGTTACTGCACGAGTCATCAATCTGATCTCTGATAATCCTCCGCTGGCCGAGAGTGGCGCAATTCTGCACTCACTGCAAACTGACATGACGAGATGGGAAGTCATGGGAGGACAGTCTGCTCAGCCTGTACTATTCAGAGACGCAAGTGCTGAAGCAGACAATCCTTTCCCCCAGATCCTCTTTTCCAGCCATAGCGCTACGATTGGCCACACGCAATTCTACACGGCCAAAGTCCTGCTACTGGAGTACGAGGCAGCTCAACGCAACGCCGAAGCCGCGGGTGTCCTTCGCGAGGAAGCGTACAAGTATGCGCTGATGGCCAATGGCATCGTCGAGACGAATAATCATACAGCTTGCCTTGTGAACTCACTGCAGCCTGTATATGTCTGTGGACGGCACATGAGGACACGAAGTGAAAAGTTCGCGACTCTTGAATTGCTTGCTCAGATTGAACGAAAAACTGGATGGAAGTGCGGTTGGCGATCTGATGGCTTGCGCGAGTTCTGGAACTTGTGCTGAGGCACGGGAAAAGGCGCAGTCAATGCAGCTAAGTACCACACGGCAAGACGGTCCTTGGAGAAGAACTCGTGCGCGAAAGTGACCTGGTGGCTATGTCAAGATGACTGCCTTGACCAGAGTCATCGATGACCAGACAAAAGCGTTGTACGGATGCCATGGGTCATCTCCTATGCTTTAGCGAATAACCACTCCTCTCAAGGAGAATCTACTCTCTCAAGCGATTCCGTGCAGTTATAGCGCACGAGAAAGAGACTCTTGAAAATTCCCATTCCCGCAGCAAGAGCATGTGAACGCCGATAGAGGCTAACAAGGCAGGAGAGTCTTGCCGTGAATGCTACGAGAGTGGTTGCTTTTCAGCTTGGGGTCATCTTTCCATTTGCGATAAAGCATACGGAGCTGAGACCAAGGCCGGGGATGTAGGTCTTGACTGATGTTCTCAAGAAGTCTCGCCGCTGCGTTGTCATCTTCGAGTCGCAATAGATAGGAGGCTCGCAAGATTTCGTGCGCAGAGTTCAATTTGCCCTGCTCACGCGAGCCAGACAGACGATTTTCTCCTTGACAGTACTGTAGTATGGGACGTGGATCGGCATCGACTGGATGGTAAAGGACGATGCGAGCCAGATGGAAGTCTAGACGAGACCGGTCGCTGGAATACTTCCAATTCGGTATAAATGGCAGCCATGCACGATATCGCTCGAAAAGGATGGGAGAGCATGGCGGTGTCTCGTCTTGTAGAAGACGCCCCTCCAGCTCCACGATAGCGGCCGGAATCCAGAGGATGCGCCCAGCCTTTGTCAAGCCACCGTCGAGGGCGTATAGGAGGCATTCAAGCGCAGCGTCCATCGAGCCATCTTCACCCCAGTAGATTTTAGCCGTGACGAGACAAGCAAAGATGCGTGTTGGCCAACTGACATGTGCCCTCTTATGCAGTGGGTTATGAGCCTTTACGGCATCTCTTTGCATGTCGGACGACGTAACATACGCGGCCACCCACTCCATGAGAATGCGGCCTTTTTCCTCTGCTTCCAGATGCCGGCAGAGCATATTTATGAAATCATAGGGCAGTATCGTGTCCCAGTATCGACGATCAGTTTTCCGTACCCAGGCGAGTATACGTGATGCACCTGCGTTAGCTGCGGCCGAGCGTTGCTCTGCTTGCGGTAAACCTTCGACTCTCATGCGCGATCTGGCTAGATACAACATTGCTTCTGGTGCTCCAGCGGTGCCATGTGCGGCGAGCGCTTCGAATTCGGACACATCAGATATGTTCTTTACGCCATCTAGAGGGAAAGTGCGATCAAGTACGCGCGACTGATGGCCAGACTTTTCTTCAAGCCATGTTCTGACCTTCTCTTTACTAAAGCGTTGTTGCTCTCCGGAAGGACCAGAATTCGAGAAGCCAGTAGCTTTCCTATCCACCAGCTCATATATCTTGGGAATAGGTTGTGCAGTGCGCGTCAGTTTCGATGCGAAAGGATTGGGAACTAACTCTCCATTACGCAGATTCGCACGTTGGACAGTCGGAGAAGCATGGTATAGCCTTGTGTGGCGTACGCGAACAATCACGCCGCTCTGCGGCAGTACTTGCAATCTAGCCCGCATCTTGTTGGTGTCGAGACCGTCGCCGATGAAGGATTGAAGCTGGAGATGAAGACATTGTGTCGTTGAGAATGTGGTGTGGAAGCCAGGAAGTTCGTACGACGTCGAAGTGGAGCTCGAAGCTGGATCGCGGAGTGAACCCCGGTGCACTACTTCAACCAAGGACGGACGCCCAGAAACCAACAAATATAGCTACACAACCACACTCGAATAGGCTGAGGCTGGGCAGGAAAATCATGTATTGAGAACCATTCCAGATAGGACCCAATTCTAGCTGCTGCACCTTCGTAAACGGGAGAAAAGAACCACACCATTGATTCCTTCCACGCACACGATTCAGCACAGGGCTGCGCAGCAAGAAAACGACAAAAATGGTCGCAAAACTTCCTTCCAGAGATACAGTACTCATTACAAACACTTAAAAACTCTCTTCACACCCTTAAATCTTCGGCTGCGCCTTCGCCAGATTATTCTGCCCAAAACTGTTCACGGCACTCTTCTCCGCCCACTCACTCAACAAAACCGTCCTCTCAGTCTCAATCAAGAAAATCGTAACCCCATCATTCTGAATCTTCCTCGGACTCAAGTCCTCATTACTAGCCTGCTGTAATTCAGCTTCAGCAGGACCATGCGGAACATTACTCCCATTAAGTCCCGCCATGAACGGCGCAAAAGCATTACTTTTCTTACTAGCTTTGTTCAAAGGATGTCGAGGATCGTGAGAGTTGATGATTGGTCCGTAGAATTCGCTCATGGTGTTGCGGTGGAAGTAGGGGAGCCAGAGGGTATCTTGGGCTACGCCGTAGCGTGGGGGGATGATGGCGAAGTCTACGATTGAGGTTCCGGGGGCTTTGCCGTGGGCTGCGGCTCGGAGGACGACGAAGAGGGAGGGGTCGTGGTGGTCGAAGAGGAGGTTTCCTAGGACGGCGAAGCGGGCGAGGTCGTATTTGTAGGGGTATAAGGTGCCGTGCCAGGAGACGACGTCGAAGGGTGTGGAGGGTTGGGTGCAGGACCAGAGGCGGGAGGAGAGACGGGTGATGATTGTCCATTCTTCGTTGTCTGAGACCACGGCGCGGTTATCTTTGACTGATCCTGAGAAGTGTGCGGTGGGGATTTGGAAGTCGCGAACGTTTGCGAGACCGTGAGAGCCAATGATGCCCAAATCTGGTAGCTCATAGTGTCCTTCATACAGCTCACAGATGTAGCCGCGAGCTGGGCCATCTGGAAGAGAGACAGTATATCGGATTCCTCGCGGAATGACACAAATTTCGTTCTGCTGGACCAAAAGTCTGCCTTGCTCGGTCTGGATGTCGAGTGCGCCGGCCTGCGGGATGATGAGCTGCTCGCCGTCCAGCGAAGAGAATGCCATTCGCGGAGCCATTGATCGAGATGCTGCGAACAACCAGATCGCGAGGCCTTCCTTCTTCTCAGGTTCGCCATTTCGGCCGATCAATTTCTGTTTCGTCCAGTCTGCTCCCTCTTCGCCTGTAAACGTAGGCCACATGTACGAATTAGGAGACAGGCGAGATGGTCGCTCTGGGACATCTTCGATAGGCTGGAATTCGCTTCGTTCGAGCGAAGCTACGACACGATACAGCCATGTCTGTAGATTTTTCTCTCGTGGCGCTGTGAATGATGTGCCGCTTATGCGCTCGGTTCGCAGCCCGTATGGTGGCTTCTGCGGGCTATTGATTACAAGCGGATTGGCGCCTTGGACTGCTTCTGAAGAATGATAGCTGCCAAAACCGTTCAGGTAATCGTACTTTTCTTTGACTTGAAATTCTGTGACTGGTGCCATGATTGTGTGGTTTCTCGAAGATTGTCCTCTGGCTGCCTTTGTACCCTTTGAATACTGTGAGCAGAACGTCAAATATGAATGGAGAGCCTGGTGAAGGATGACATCTTTACAACGACTCGCTGCTGATCGTTGCACATGCTTGGAAATAGGCTTGCGCAGCTTTAAACAAGGTTGCACAAATGAGGAGAAAGCTCAATCCCCGTAAGCTTTTGCTTCAAAGTACCGCGTACCCCGCGGAGTGCATAACGCGGATCTTCAGCTGTTCTGTAATCAGTAGTTGGCAGCGAAAATATATCTCAAAGTTAGTTCTAAGCCCACACGAATAGTGATGTTGCATGAAAATGTCGTTCGCAGCCTCGTATAGCATCGTGGTACTACTTTCCGTGCTGAGCCTCCAACTCCGCTCCTTTACACGTTCTGTATGTCTCTTTTGAGAATCCGGACAAGACGAAGCTCCAGAAGGAGCAGCAGTATCCACAAGCATGATGGATTCAGCTCGAGAGTCAGCTTACAACGAGGTGCATGAGATAGCCCTCTGCTGCAAGGTTCTATCATTGAACCTACATTACCATTTCAATCAATGGACTCGGCATTCGCGTTACGCCCGGACCTGATTGACAACCACGCTCGGCGATACAGACAGTCGGCCTCGGTGTTGTAGATGGATCGCTCACACTGGCCAGAATCTTGCCATCACGCTGGTTCGGACTGGTGGTCATCGCACTCTCGTTCGCTCATTATAACCGGCTTGAGTACGTGATTGCAAAGCGATCATGTCGTTGTCTGCACTGAAACTTTGGTTTGGGCAGTTTGAGCTTCGCAATAGGTTGCTGTCTGCTCAGGCTGTATGTTTAGACATGCCAGTCATCAGCAAGGCCGTCAAATATGTTCTTGTAGTTCCGCTCCATCCGTATTCGCAGTGGAGCACACGAATGTTCTTCTCGTCAGCTTTGCAGTCGACTGTTCTGCTTCACAACTTGAGCAGAAGAGTGCGTCGTGTGGACGCAAAAGTGAGATGGCGAGGGAGAGAGAGAGTATTTGAGCGCCTCCCAATTTCGGCACCGCGTCTACATCACCTCCGACCGACGCCCGCACTTTTACCTGCAGTACCGTTCAATCGTCGACCTTGTTCACAGCATCGATATTTAGAGACAGCAGAAATTCACAGCGTGAACGTGCCTGGCGTACCACTCACAATTTCTCCCTCTGACAAGCACCTTTCGAGTCAGCATCGTCGAAGGGAAGAAACTCAGAAGATCGTTCCTTCACTATGCCCCGCGAACCAACAGTACCTTAACCCCTCACGCCACTGCAGATGCGAATGATCAGCAACATAAGCCCAAAAGCCACACAAGTCTGCTTTGTGCAGTGTTATACAATAACCACTAGTACCAAACTTGATTCTCGTAAAACATATTATTCTCAAGAATACTGATCACTTGTTGATTGCATTTCATACCATCCAACCCCACCTCTCACTGCATTACCCCCCATGTCTCAAGAACTCCCCATAACACAAGTCATTCACCTCACCAACAACCGCCCCAACGACCCTTCGCGAGGCGGCCACCTGTTCTCCGATCCCAAATGGCAAGCAGCGATAGATTATTGCATTGAAGCGCCCGGGTTTCAAAGAATTTACTGGGGAGAGTCGCTTGAACATTCTGAACATGTTGAAGTACATATAGGTACAATACAAGGGCCCTGCAAGTCCCACATTCTTTACAAAGTGACGTACTGACGCATTCTCTGTTTCGTGCTGTCAAAGTCCGCAACACGTTAGCTCAACATCAAGCCTTCCTCGCTTCGGATAACTACAGGTTCTTTATTGCCTTGGTAGAAGTCCTCGCAAATAAGAAACAAAACCCTGTGATCCGACATGCCGCGTTGCAAGATTTCACGCCTGATTCTCAAGCTTTAGCGCGAGGAGCTCCGTTTTCGGGCACGGCGATATATGTGAATAGAACCGCCGCGTGGGACGAAGGCGCTTGGCCGTTGTGGACACATATTGTCCGGTATGTTGATGGGTGTCTTGGGTGTAGTGGCGGGCCGATTCTGGAAGAGAAGGTGGAAAGTGTGAAAGGGAGTTTGAGGAGGAAAGTGGAGGGAAGGGGGAGAGAGAGGAGTTTGAGAGGTGTTATGTGGTGTACGTGGGTTGGGCAACGACGGAAGCGCATCATGAGTATCATGGGACGAAGCATTTTGCGGAGCATAGTGTGATTTTGAGGTGTGGGAATGAGGGGTATGCGGAGTACGGGCATATTGTGTTTAAAGGAGAGAGGGTGAAGGAGGTTGCGGCGAAGTTGTGAATGGGATGGTCGAGATTCTAGGTCTCTATGCGACACGTGCATCTGTCGCTGATATGAATGCTATCTTAACCTGCTGCGGGACTTTGGGGTGCTCAAAATTCGGAATCCTCTTCTTCCAGAATCGCCGTGCTCAATAGTCCCGCCTTCCGCCGGCTACCGTCTGATAGACTCAGATAGCCTGGTGATATTGACCCAGGCGAGAGACGCTGCGGCGAGACTCCATTCACTTGCCGGGTCGGAGGGACTAGAAGGGTCGGAAGTTGATCTTTGACCTTCTTCTGTTGTTTCTGTTCGCGATAATCCTTGACCGATCGGACTTTGTGTGGTTTGATTGGAGGCGGCTTCAGGAAGGTGCCGGTCACTTTGCTCGCGATCAGACTGACGAGCAGACCGCCAAGGATGCCGACTAGAGCCGCGATGCCTAAATAGATGTATAGAGTCTGCAAATGATAAGTATGGTAGTGCTTGGAAGCCATTCGAAACACCAACCTCAAGCTTTACTATCGCTTTGAAAGGTAAAGCCAGGCATGCTAGCAAGAAACTGCCTAGGTAGAGGATGGGCTGGAGGGTGAAGGCAATTGGTCGCCAGAGCAGGTTGAGCAGCCACAGCACGGCGTAAGCGATGGTCCTTAGGACTATCGCAATGGAGTAAACCAGCCAGTACGCGCCGCTGGCCAGGGCGGGGAGGATGGCAGCAGCGCCAAGCAGTTGGTCTGATGCAGCCTGGTCAGACATGGTGACATGTTTCACCTTTCAACCCCTCGCGTTCATGCGTTTTCATGCGTTCACTCTCGTGCCATGTCAGCAGCGGGTTCGTGGTGGTGGGCGGGCGAGTGATGGCGTGGAGGATGGGCGCATGATGAGGCTGAAAGGGGTGGAGATGACTTGCATGAATTGGCGGAAAGGCTATTCCGCAACGCTCGCCAAGGGCACACACCCATGCACGATCGACAGTCGCCGGTGATGTCGCTTGCTGCGCTGCGTGCTGCCTCTTTGTGCCCGGCGGAGGAGGGCAGCACAGCACAGCTCTGCTGCTCCGTCTCACTTGCGCTCGTTCGTTCTGTCTATTCCATCGTGTAACCCTCACTGTCGCCCCGCTGTGCCCGCCCGAGTCGCACAGACGTCATGTTCCGTTGACGCGTTGAGGCAGCGATAAGAGGCCATTGAGCGATGGGCAACGCCGAGAGCAAAGACGGCGCTTCAGGCCCACCGGCGACGTCTCCGGGCAGCAACAACACCCACAAGCCGCAGCGGACGGGCAGCAGGCGACTGAGCAAGAAGCCGTCGTTGCCCACCGAAGCCTGGGTGACTTCGAGTAGCTCCGACCCGCCTTCCACCTCGCAGTACTACGCCCACGGAGCCACCGTCTCGGCCTCACCCAAGCGCGCTGCACACGCCCGCGCGAGGTCCATCACCGCCTCACAGTCGAACCACCACCGCGCCGTCGACGACCTTGCCCACAGCCACCGCTCGGCCTTATCGGCCATTTCCGCCATGGGCCAGGCAGATAGCAAGGCCCGCCCGCCATCGAGGTCAAACACACTGCCCATCCACGCCTCACCACCGCGCCCGCCGACCCCTCCATCACAACCGCAA
Source organism: Cercospora kikuchii (assembly GCF_019650295.1). NCBI lineage: Eukaryota > Fungi > Ascomycota > Dothideomycetes > Mycosphaerellales > Mycosphaerellaceae > Cercospora > Cercospora kikuchii. Next base: position 423,220 of record NW_025408588.1, read on the forward strand.
GAAGCCACGCCCGCACCCGTCACTGAGTCGCCCGAGCCGACAGAGTCACAGCCGGTCGATGTTCCACCCGCCAACCATGTCGGCGGCGAAGATGCGATACCAGATGACTACATCCCAACCGGATATTCCGCCAGCCCATACGGCCTGCCACCTGCCAACTACAGTCGTCCGCCTAGATTGCCGCTGCCTATCGAGGAGGAGGTGCACACGCCGGGCTCCCCCATCATCACCCCGCAGGACATCACTGCGATCAAAGATGATGATATCGAGGAAGGTGCCATACCCCGCATAGCCTCTGTGCGCAGTTCTACCACAGTCGACGACGATGATGTGGGAGACAATGACGCATATGACACGTCCGGATTGAACAACGGCTCAGTCAAGGTCTCATACAAGTTCGCGTGGAATGGGAGCGGCGAGAAAGTTTTCGTCACAGGAACATTTTGCAATTGGGACAAAAAGATCAAAGTGCCCCGCAACAAGGATGGCGCACCGGGGTTCTCTGCAAGACTCTATCTCCCTCCTGGCACCCACCATTGTAAATTTCTGGTGGACGGGGAGATGGTCACATCGCCAGATCTCCCTACCACTGTGGATTGGACAAATATTCTCGTCAATTATATCGAGGTCGTGGCGCCCTTGCCAGAGGGACAAACGCAGCCACCCGAGGCAGCTCAGCCAATTGACATACCCGGCACGACTGTCCCCGCCGACGATGTTACGGGAAAGCAGGAAGCCGCAGTACGCGCGCTGGCAGATTCGGCGCAGCCATCCGACAATGAAGCCAATGTGCCATCTCCGCTGCAAGCAACCGACGGCTCGACTAAGAGCGAGAAACAGCCAACGGAAGTGTCTGCATCCATCCCTATCCCGTCCACCCCTGCACCACGACAGATTGAGCCTCAAACAGAGCCCGAGACCAAACCCAAGCCAGCTCCGAAGCAGACGATCCCACGCGCCAAGTACACCAACACGATACCACAATTCCTAGTAGACTTAGACAACTACCAGAACCCCGAAGATGAGCGATATCAGCGCGCTCAGAGAGTGACAAACACTCTTCCACAGCCGCCGAGTCTGCCAATGTTCTTGAATAAGAGCATCTTGAACGGCGCCACTCCCCACAAGGACGATGCTAGCGTGCTCATCATGCCCAATCATACCGTGCTTAATCACTTGGCTACTAGTAGCATAAGAAGCGGCGTGTTAGCCACGAGTGGTACAACGCGGTACAAGCGGAAGGTGAGCAGTCCCACATTCTTCAAACTTCACTGTGTTGACCAGCAACAGTTCCTCACTACAATCATGTACAAGCCGACCTCGGAAGATACATGAGACTTTGTGCGGCATCTTCACAACAACTTGCCCACTGGTTGCAATACATGGAGGGGCGGGCGTAACATCGACGACTCTGCTAAGACATTGCTCCGCAACGAGCAACGAGCGACCCAAAATGAATTTCCCTACTTCGCCATTCACGCTGACGCGCAAGAGTTGACGTCGGCGACATGCAGATGTGCGGGGGCTAAAGGGGAAAGATTCATCATTACCATCAAAAGACGAACAGTCAACACAAAACATATCTATGAAGTGGCGGCGGACTTTTTGCATAAATGACTTCTCTTGTCTCTGGAATTTGTGGTCAGGAAAGGGGGGAACAAGGCTAGCGAGGCTTTGGGGTTGAGTGGTAGGTGTATTGAAGGACTGCCACATGAGCGAATGTCTGCATGGAGAGCGAGGGAGCGCGCATGATCAATGGATGACCAGGACTGGGTATATGAGAGCATGGCGGACGGCCATTGGCTTAAAGATGACGGTTTGATGAGTCAACATGGAGATGAAGATGATGATAGATGACAATACGAGAGATGCTGAAGGGAGAGTTTCCTTTTGCGCGTGCCCGCTTTTTGTTACTGCCGTGAGAACACTCGCTCTGCGGTTCGCGGTGTCGCTGTGCATGCGGGCAGGAGCACGCCAGAGGTGGAAGGTGCACATCGCCATTCAAGACCCGTGTAAACAACTGTTTGGCCTTCGACTTGCCCTTCCACCGCTGGAAAGCACGATCAATGTAGCTGAGGCAGTACATTTGGGATAGTGAGGCACGCGTGAAGTCGGGGTGGCAACGAAAGATGAACCCACTCGTGGCTGTGACGCAGATTGTGTGGTTCAAAGAGTTCGCTCAACTTAATCGTGAACGGTCTGATGACGGTTTCTTGCTGTGTATGTTTTGTCTTTCATATTCAATCGTATCGCCTTTTGTCTACTCCAGCACGATATACTTCTTCAAATGCTCCGGCACGGCGCCGAGCAGTTTCTTGCTCTCCAACCATTTCTTGCTGAACAGACGATCGGCATAACGATATGCTCCATCGCATAGAATCGTCACAACAGTGTTCCCAGGTCCCAACTTCTGCGCCAAGTCTCTCGCCGCTGCGACGTTCAATGCGGATGAAGCTCCAAGGTATAATCCCTCTTCATCCAAACATCTGTAAACCATTTCAATGCTCTTCTCATCTGAGATGTGTAATGCCCCATCGAGGAGATCGATGTCGGGTTTCAAGTTGTCTGTGATACGACCTTGCCCAATTCCTTCTGTTATCGAACTTCCGCTCCGCTCGACGAGTTTTCCGCCTGATGATACGTAAGTGTAGATTACTGACCCGGGAGGATCAGCGACGTAGCATTTCACGCGGTTTTCGGAAATGGTTTTGAGGTAGCGTGTACAGCCTGCAATTGTACCCGCTGTCCCAGAAGCGCAAGTGAAAGCGTCGATTTTCCCTTGTGTTTGAGCCCAGATCTCAGGGCCGGTGGTTTCGATGTGTGCTTGACGGTTTGCGGTGTTGTCGAATTGGTTTGTCCAGACGGCGTTGTCGAGACGTTCGGCGTGGCGTTTGGCTTGGTGGTTGTAGTTTTCGGGGTTCTCGAAGGCTACGGCGGGGACGGGGTAGACTTCTGCGCCGAGGAGACGGAGGAGGTCGATTTTGCCTTGTGATTGCGTGTTGGGCATGTAGATTACTAGTTTGTAGCCTTTGGAGCGGCAGACGTGGGCGAGGCCGATGCCGGTGTTGCCTGCTGTGCCTTCTACTACTGTGCCGCCGGGGCGGAGGAGTCCCTTCTCTTCGGCATCTTGGACGACGAATAATGCTGCGCGGTCTTTGACTGAGCCGCCTGGGTTCTGGAATTCGGCTTTACCGAGGACTTCGCAGCCGGTTTGTTCGGAGATCTTGTTCAGACGGATGAGAGGCGTGTTGCCGATGGCTGAGAAGAAGCTGTATATCAGTCTCAGCGACTAGGTAGTTTTATCATTTGCGAGTTCAACATACCAGAAACGAGGCCATTCTTCGCAACGCCTTGTGCCTTGGAGATCTCCAGGCCGTGAGGGTTCATGGCGTGCACTTCCGATGCTGAAGGAGCGATTGTGACTGCCGTTCGCACTCCTCGAAAGCTCGTGGGCCTCGTCGCCGCCCGTAGAGCAGTCCTGGCAAACATGATGCGCACAGGCTATCACAATCGCGAATGCACAGAGGGAGTGCAGGGTGTCGAGTGAAGCTGCAAGCAGAAAGTCAAAAGCGCCGCGGTGCAGCACGTCATTGGCTCGTGGCCGTGCATCGCGGGACCTTTTCCGCCTCTGTTTACACCTGCAAACACCGCCGAGAAAGAGATGACAACCGACACGAACTGACATTACAGCACAACATCATGCCGGGACGAGTCGCCAGCGCGGGCACGCGCACATCGCGACGCACCGTTGCAACGAAGGCGTCCACGCGATCCGCCCGCAACAGCTCACCACCGCCGGACGTACCAGACGAGGGGGAGGACAGCTCCTTGCGACGCGCCATCTGTACCGTGTTTGCAGACTCGCAGAAGTCCACCGCTGCACATCGAAAAGCGATCATTTCACTACGAAAAGTCCAGGAAGCATGTTGCTACGAGCCCGTCAGCAACAAGAAAGGCAAACAGCATGACGACTTCGACGAGGACGACTTCAATCGAGAGGTTGTGCGATGCGTGATTCGCATCCTGCCGGTCAAGAAATCCGAACCGGTCGGCGATCGCGTCGTGCGCTTTTTGGGAACATTCTTGAATGTGGCCGCGAGCAAGGACAATGAGATCGCACAGGCAGACGATGAGGTCGAGGATGGCACACTCCCGCAGACGCCAACGAGCAGGCTGGCCAGCGAGATTTTGAAGATGACGATGCTGGCCATGAAGGCAAAGGCCAAAGAGATTCGATTTCGAGCGACGCAAATTACAAGTCACATTATCAACAGTCTGGATACATTAGACGATGCACTGTTTCACCAGCTACGGCAAGAGTTGTTGAAGAGATTGCACGACAAAGAGGCTTCTGTTCGGCTGCAAGCCGTTTACGGTCTTGGCAGGTTGGCGGCGGAGGTGGAAGGCGATGAAGATGAGGAGGACTCGGACTCAGACGAGGACCTGGGCGGCAAGACCGTGCTGAACAAGCTATTGAACGTGCTGCAAAACGATTCTTCAGCTGAGGTCAGGAGAAATCTGCTGCTGAATTTGCCGCTCACAAAGGAAGTGCTGCCATACTTACTGGAACGAGCGAGAGACGCGGATGCGACAACACGAAAGGCATTGTACAGCCGCCTGCTACCTGCACTTGGAGACTTCAGACATTTGAGTTTGACGCACCGCGAGAAGCTGCTCAGATGGGGCTTGCGCGATCGAGATGAGAATGTGCGCAAGGCTACAGCACGACTCTTCTGCGAACGCTGGATCGAGGACTGCGCAGCTCTGCCTGCTGCCCAAGCGGCAGAGAAAGAGGAGGACGGAGACGCTACAAAGGACAAAGAAGCAGTTCCATCACTCGATGCACTGCTTGAGTTGCTGGAACGCATCGATGTGGTCAACAGTGGAGGCGAGGGCGGAATCGCTCTTATCGCGATGGACGAGTTCTGGAAAGGACGACCAGACTACGTCGATTATGTCTCCTTCCCAGACAGTTTCTGGGAAGACCTTTCACCTGAGTTGGCCTTCGTGGCGCGGACATTCAACGACTACTGCCGCAACACGAAAGACTATGTGGGACCACGAGCACTGGCGGAGCTTGCAGAAGAAAAGCTGCCTGAAGTCACCAAATTCGGGTTCCTCCTTGAACGTGAGATCAAGAAGCTCATTCAGGTCACGATTGAGTCTGCGGAGGCAGAAGACGAGGAATACGACGAGTCAGAGCTGGCACATTGCGAGTTTGTCGTCGAGCAATTGCTGCACATGGCCCTGACATTCGACTACAGCGACGAAGTTGGTCGCCGAAAGATTTCCGTTCTCATGAGATCCTCTTTGGCCCTTCCAGATCTGCCCGAAGAAGTCACACGACTCGTCGTCGAGGTGCTTCGCCTTGTCTGTGGCGAGAATGCCAAAGGCGAGCGTGAGTTCTGCAGTGTTGTTCTCGAGGCCGTCGCCGAAGTGCATGATACTATCATCGCGGAGGACGACGGCGATATCGACGGCAGCACAGAAGACAGCTTCCATTCCGCCACGGAACAAGTTGACATCAATGTGGACGATAACAGGGCGGCGCAGAAGAAGGCCAGGAAGCAGCAGCAGGAGGCCGAAGCTGATCCTGAAGCAGAAGAGGAGAGGGCTGTCAAAGAGCTCATGGTTAACATGAAGTGTCTACACATTGCTATGTGCATGTTGCAGAACGTACATTGCGATTTGACGGAAAACGTCCATCTTGTGACGACGTTGAACACTCTCGTTGTTCCTGCTGTGCGGAGCAAAGAGGCGCCACTTCGAGAGCGAGGCCTACTCTGCTTGGGACTGTGCTGTTTCCTTGGAAAGGTGAGTCGTGTCATTGGGTGCCAACGTACTATACTGACGAAGATACAGCAACTTGCTGGAGAGAACCTCACCGTGTTTATCCACTGCTTCTCGAAGGGACATCCGGCGCTGCAAACAATCTGCTTGCAGATCATCACGGACATGCTTGTCACGCACCCGTCGCTACTGACTCCTGCAGAGGGCACCGAAGATCCAAACGAGGCTGCGAAGCCTGTCCTCAAGATGTTCAAACAGTCACTCAAGTCTGGCGACCCAGAAGTGCAGTCAACCGGAGCCACAGCTCTCTCGAAGGCGATGCTCTCTAGGCTCATAGTCGACGCGGATCTTCTCAAGCAGCTGGTCGTTACATACTTCGACCCGGACAGTATCACGAATCCACAACTTCGCCAGAGTCTGAGCTACTTCTTCCCGGTTTACTGCCACTCTCGCGCTGAGAATGCCGTCCTTATGGCAGAAATCACTACTAGCGCTATCAGCAAGCTTCTCACCCTTCGCAAGGCCTTTGAGGATGACGACGACGAGGACGCTGCCGCTGGGGCCGATCAGATGGTGTCAATGACACAGATTACGAACATGCTACTAGACTGGACGGACCCACGCAAGATCGTAGGTTTTTCTGACGCTGTTGGAGATAGCTCCGCGAAGAGTGGAGCTGGCGAGACACATTTCATACTAGCAGAGAGCATCCTTGATCGCCTTGTTTCTGCCCAACTGAACAAGGATGAAAAGAAGATTCTCTTCAGCATGCTTAACAAATTGCATCTCCCGGCCGGAGGTTGCGATGCCGAGAAGTTGAAATCTGTCCTTGAGCTCTTGCAGGAAACGATCGACACGAAAGTCGCTGCCGATGCCACGAGCAAGAATGTCTTGACGAAGCTGCAGACCACTCTGTTGAAGCTCATGCACGATGTCATGACCGAGGAGCGTGGCGGCGGCGATACTGTTCTCGAGACCACCGAACTGCCGGACCAGAGCGATGCTGGACTTGACGAGACGGACACCACGCAGACTTCTGTTACGCGCGATGGAACGGAAGTTGAAGAAGAGGCAGATGTGGAGGATGATGTTGAGCAACTTCAGCAGGATCTGAAAGATGCCACGCTCGGAGCCACGACTGCACTGACATTTGGTCCTGCAGATGCTGAGGGCACGAGGATTCAATTGGAGTATGAGGACAGCGAGATGATGGATATTGATGGATGAGGCTAGGGATGAGGAGGTTCGTGAGGCTTTTCGTAATCGGATTCTCGTTTTCGGAACTTTTGGTCGTTGGATGGATGTTGGCTTTCTGAGGCTGGCGTTTGATAGTGTGGATGCATGAAACGAATGACATGTGAATTGATACCCTTGCATGTTATGACACTGTTTCCCCAGCCATCCAGGGCTCTCTCTCCGCATTCTGACCAGGCTCCGGCTCCAGCATGTTTCTGCCCCCGGTGTACAACGACGCCGAGCCTACATAACCATACCATAAGCAGGGAAAGTCAACTTGGCGCGATGTGAAGAGGGCCGGCAGTGGAATCCGGCGCTCCGTGCGCCGAGCTGCGACTACGTCACGCGGCTTTTTGTGCAAATCATTTTGCGGATTGCGATCTACAACCCAGCAACACCGACGGCGAATTGGTGGTATATAGGCCTGCATGGCCGTTTCGCGGCCGCAAATCCATACCTCACCCCACTGTCAGTGTACACTCGCTAGCGGAAGTACCTACGATACGCCTTAGTAATTATTAATCAATCATACCCTTGCTGTTTACAGCAGCGACTGGATTTGGACTATCAGCTCCTCAGCTGCTCAGCTCCCCTCAACCAAGAACGCGACGCGACCACGATACTTTGCAAACCGACAGAAACACCGGAATCAGGCCACCTTGTTACGACTAATTTGTAGAGCTTCTACACATCTTCTCAGAAGGAAAACATAATCCGCATCTCGAACTACAAGCAAGAGCGAACAACAACACCTAAAACCATGCCCGAAGCATACAAAGACCACCAATTCCGCTCCAACGCCAACACCGGCCCCCGTCCCACCCCCACCATCCCCTCCGGCGGAACCTTCAGCGTCTACGCTGAAACCACAATCCCCACCCCACCACAATACCCCTACGAAGCCCTCCTCGACCTCCACTCATGGCGCGACTGGAATACTTTCAATCCCGATGTCCTCATCACGAAACATCCTAGCCCTCACAGCCGAAGTCTACGACTTGAGCAAGGGACGCATATGACTATAACAATGGACCTGGGTTCTGCGACGGGAGGTGATAGATTCCAGAGCAAAGAGGTTTGTCTTCTACTTGAAGCGTTGAAGTGGAGAGGGGATGGAAGGGAAAGTCATAAGAATGGAGGGAATGTTACAAGGATACGATGGGTTTCGGATAATGCGAATTATCTCATTCCCCGTTTCGTTATGAAGACTGAGCGGGTTACTGAAATCGAAGAGTCTTCTTCCTCGTCTTCTCCAGGGAATGAGACTTGTACGGTGAGGACATGGATTACTTTCTCGGGGTTTGCGGCGAAGAATTGGAAGAAGAAGCATGAGAAGGAAATGCAAGCTTGTATAAGGCAGTTTGTGGAGGATTTGAGGGAGAGGTGTGAGAGTTTGTGGGAGGCGAATCCGAATTTGGAGCCGGAGGATGGGAGGGAGAGGGTGAGGAAGAGTATGCAGGCTGTGAGGAGGAGTGAGGAGATGATTAGGGCGATTCAGGGCGGGAAGGAGGCGATTAAGATGGAGAGGGAGAGGGGGCAGGTTAGTGTGGTGGGGAATGGGAAGGTGTGAGAAACTGGTTGCAGAGATTGTGGTACTTGAGCGAGCTTTCACGACTCCGCGCTTGTGGAATCTGGGATTCAAGAGAGGCTACCAACAGAGATCTGCGGCTTCTTCTGTTGGCTTAAGGCATTATAGCGGGGCTTGTGTCATGCTCTGGCTGAGAACGCCCACGCAGACAACACCGCAGATCGTGGTACTGGATCTGTGATCGAGAACATCGGGGCTGCGATTTCCGCTGTTCTGTTACACATAGCCAGCCGCAGCTGGTCATCCGCATTGGCGAGGTGGCGTAGCATGCGAAGGATCGAGGCCGCTTTGCAGCTTCCCATACAAGCCACACATTCCCACAACAGCTCCCACTTTCGTTGATTTACATTGTAACTATTCCAACGCTCGATTCGCGGGTCGCAGGACACTTATGGCACTACCACAGTCTCGTGCTACACGAGCAAAACTATGCGCCTCCTCAGGACGTTGCTGGGCGGGGATGGCAGGCTGCAGTTGATCGAGGCATGGGACGAACGGATTCCGCCATATGCCATTTTGTCTCACACCTGGTCAACAACAGCAAGCGATGAGGTGTTGTATCGCGACATTCTTGAGGGCACGTCGTCGCAAAAGCCTGCTTACGACAAGGTCGTTGGCGCCATGAACCTGGCACATATTGAAGGCTACGAGTACATCTGGATCGATACGCTATGTATTGAAAAGTCATCCAGTGCCGATCTGAGCGAGGCAATCAATTCTATGTATGCGTACTATGGCCAGGCCGGAATATGCTACGTTTATCTTTCGGATGTCACGGCTGCTGAGTCGCTGGCAGACGCCCGCTGGTGGACACGCGGCTGGACTTTACAGGAACTGTTGGCTCCTTCGCACGCTGTGTTCTATACTCTTGACTGGCAATGTATTGGGGGCAGAGACGAATTAGTGGAAGAGATCAGCTCCATCAGTGGCATACAGCGACATTACCTGGTCGACAGCTCTCGCGATATCCTATGGACAGCAAGCATCGCGAAACGTATGTCGTGGGCCGCGACACGCAAAACTGGCCGTTCCGAGGACATGGCCTACAGCTTGCTGGGTCTCTTCTCTGTCAACATGCCCCTTCTCTATGGCGAAGGAGGCAAGCGGGCTTTCTTACGACTGCAAGAAGAGATCATGAAGTCAACAGACGATCATACAATATTCGCATGGGTGGACTCCCGTGGAAGTGATGAACCTCATGGCCTGCTGGCAGACAGTCCCCTAGCTTTCGCACACACGGGCCAGTACCAACCTTACTTTGACCATGGCACTCGCAGGCCTTATGCTATGACCAATCGCGGCTTACAAATGAGCTTGCCTTTGACCAGGAAGGGCCCTGGCGAATATTTCGCTGCACTCGAATGTCCACCTAATGCAGACAGTTCTCGGGGAAATCTGGCTGTTGTACTCAAGCGATGGCCCGGCACAGAGAAGGACGCTGACTTCCAGCGCTATTCGAGAATTGAATGTAGCACACTTACCGCAATTGGTACACGCGGAGATCTTCAGAACCTATACGTCCCACAAGCGACGGCACAAGTTGCTGGCGTTCGAATGTATCCAGACATGTTTTTTCGCCTGCATCAGCTACCAGCACCTTATAAACTGATTTCTGTCCGGTACGACCAACAGCTACCGAACGACAAGCCCGGGGCCGACCGATTTACAAAGATGTCAAAGTCGACAGAGTTTCTCATGAACCTTCCAATGTCTGCGAAACCCAATACTGTCTCTGCAATTCTGTTGATGGAGAGTACGACGCATGCTGCAGTCTTTGCTGTGTTGCTCGGCACTTCTGCGAGCTCAGAGGCAGCATTCGACATCAAATTGTTTCCCACCGTTGCGTTGACAAGAGAAACTGCGTTAGAGGCTCAGTTTACTCCGGTCACTTCAGGTTCTTGGGTCATCCTGGGCAGCTATCGGTTTAAGATTGATTTCAAGGAAGTCATTCAGGTGGGACAAGTCATATGCAATGTTCATATCGAGGCTGTGTCAAATCGTGGTCGACATAAGGCCGAGTTGAGCGAGGACGGGTCGCTAATTTTGCAGAAGAGTCTGCCTGTTCGTATCGCCAGCAGTCTGTTCGTCCCAAAATGAGGAGAATAAAGGTATGTGCGGCTGTACACCTCGTCGTCCTCTTTGAGAAGGTGGTGCTAAGCTATTGCAGACCCACTCCAGCATCAACGCTCGGGCTGCTGCAGGAACTGCAGCTAGCTACATTGCTTGTACCCAATATTCATCATCTGTCTGAGTTCAGTGGCATATGAGCTCCGTTCGGCATTGGTAAACTCTCTGCTCGGCATTGCCATGTGCGATTCAAGCGCTTCGCTCAGCTGACCATTAGTCAGCTTCATTCACAGCTCTCCCGTCAGGATCGACCCTGCATGAGACATCCAACTACCAAGGACGATGCGAAGCAAGCTTGGGAATCGTGTTAGGAATGGTGACATCCAATATGCGATCATAGTGCACCACGCGTCGGAGCGCCCCTGCTGATGGGACGAAACGACGTACTCCTAAGTCATGATTCCAATTGTCGCTCGAAGAAGCAGTCTTGAGACTGATTATCAACCAATGCCTCTCAGGATCACAGCCGAACCCTTAGCGAAGACCCCACATGTCAAAGCTACTTCGTATGCGGCTTCAGCTGAGGCACAATAAGCTACTGATTGGACGACGAGTGGCACAAGGCAGTTGTGCAATACCTGATCGTTACACTGTTTGCACAAACTCAACTGCGAGCGGGGCATCACTCAGCTTAGCTTATGAAGCACTTCAGGTTCCTTGAGACAGACATTCTTCTCATATATAGCCTGAGAAGAAAGCAGTACTCTGATCACTGCCACAAAGCCGTCCAGCAGCTGTACATTCCCTCTTCATAGCAAGTCGATTGTTCGAAACCAAGATCTCCCGAGAAGATGTCTTCAGCCTACACTCCACCAGGCCGTCTCGGCAACACAGAGCTGAGCATGTCGACTGATCCCAGAACCCATCCCAAGCTCAAAGCAGTTGTGGACGCCTATGGCATGGGAGGTAACAACATGCAAGGCGTGTCAGATACAAGAAATCTCGAAGTAGGCAAGAAAATGAGCGAGGAGATGGAGACTGCAATCTTTGGCTTGTATGGAGCGATTGACATGAGCACGCCAGAAGATAAGAATGAGGGTGAGGTCGAAGAGACCGTCGAAGAAATCGACGGACCAGATGGAAACAAGACCAAATTGTACATTTTCAAGCCCAAAGGAGTGAGTGGAGATCTACCTGGTGTGGTATACATTCACGGTAAGCCTCCACCTGCATCACAGCAACACTCAACTCAACATCTCTAACTCAAACACCACCACAGGCGGCGGCATGACCATCGGCCCAACCAAAAACCCCGTCCACGACCGCTGGTGCAAATCCCTCGCCCTCCAAGGCAACGTGACCATAATGCCCGACTTCCGCAACGCCTGGACAAAAACCCAACACAACCCCTTCCCCACCGGTCTCAACGACTGCTGCGCCGCAGTCAAGTACATCGCAGCCAACCGTTCCTCCCTCGGCATCTCCCACTTCATCCTCCAAGGCGAATCCGGCGGCGCAAACCTCTGCTTCGCAACCTCCATCCGCGCAAACCGCGAAGGCTGGATCAAAGAAATCTCCGGCGTATACGGTTATGTCCCTTACATCAGTGGTGGATACGACTGGTCTCGAGAACGGAAATTGAAAGAAACTCCATCACAAATCGAAAATGAGTATTATTTCTTGAATCCTGATAATAGTGCTGCTTTGGCATATTACTACTCTCCTGGAGAAGGGGAATTAGAGAACCCGCTAGCGTGGCCTTATCATGCGAGTGAACAGGATTTGAAGGGTTTGCCGGATCATATGGTGAGTGTGGATGAATTGGATTGTTTCCGGGATGAAGGGATTGCGTATTGGAAGAAGTTGACGAAGGCGGGTGTGAATGCGAGTTGTGATGTTAATATGGGGGTGATGCATGGGACGGCGCTGATTTTCAGGAATGCGGTGCCGGAGGTTAACCGGAAGCAGATTGAGGCGATTGCGGCTTTTGCCAAGAGGGTGGCCTAGGGTTGTGGTAGGATGTGAGCTCCGGTTGTGGGTTGTAGAGCTGAGCGTGATGCTGTGGACCAGCGAAAGGAAATGAGAAAGATAATTAGAGGTTTTCGGCACTCAGTAATATTTCAGAGAACAACAGTGATCAATTTGATGAATGAGCTCGTAACAGGGGCGCTGGTGATGTTCTCCCTCTCCGTGCTAGAAATGCTGGAAGTCTTCGGCGTATGCCTTCAGTGCACTCAGCACGACACATCGTCCGACCCGCTTGCTTGTACAGTCTGTCGTCATCATCAATGCATTGACGTGGCTGCCCAGAACAGCGACTCTGGTTGAGTCTCAACGGAATGATCTAAGCTCCATGACTTGCTTTATCAGCAGCAACGTCCAGGCCAAGGTTTCTTGCTGTAGAGACCGAGATCACGCTCGCAAGTGTACATGACCGGCTTGCTGTACGGAGCGAAGCTGCTTCGATTTAACAGGCAGTCGATTGTCAAGCAATGTTGTACAGCCTCGATCGACGATGATGCTTGCTGAGCAGTCGCTTGCAGTGCCGTGAATGTGTTCCTTCAGTGGAACGGTCCAGCAGGTCGACACAATTCGCTCGAAACTGCCTTCTTGATGCCACTCAGATGGGCGTATGGAAGCGGCTCTTCCCTGGGCGATCGGAGGGATTATACTCGGGTGCATCGTTCGGTCATGGTTGACCCCTATTCCCGGACCTGCTTCAGGCGAGATTCGTGCTGCTGTCCAATCTCGCGCCAATGCATCTGTAGCTCTGCCATTGGAAATCCATTACGGATGCCATTTGTGAGATGGAATGCACGCATCGCTTAGGGACAGCCGTCAGGTTCCACTCAGTTTATGCTGCCCCCTCCTTCTCTTCCCCCTTCGTCTTCTTCTCTTGCTTCTCTGGCATCAATCCACCTTCGACAGAAACCGTAGCGACCCTCTTATTCCCGTCTGGCACGCTCTGTGCCCCAGAGCTCGGCGCATAAGCTCCCCAGCTCGCCTTGAAAGCCTGATCCACCATCTTCTCCGGCAATCCGAGTTGTCCCATTCCCTTGGCTGGCTTCTCCAGCTCTATGCTTCCCAAAAGTTCCTCAACCCTCTTCGCCTCAGCGTCCATCTCTTCCGCAGCCTTCAGCGATCCATACTCAAAAACATTCGCCTTCAGGCCCACTCCGTAGTACTGGTATTTTCGCAAGAATGCTAACCAAACACTCACGGTTTCAGGATTTCCCTCTTTAATGACAATCTCCCTTCTCATCGTGATTCTTTCAAAGTTTTCTTGACTCTTCTTGTGCACGAAGTTACTCCTCGGTACAGTCCATCGTTCTGTTCTGCGAGGGAGATTATAGCTCGTGGCAGGGAGTTGGAGAAAGTATGCTGCACGTAAGGCGAAATCGGAGAAGACTTCCAAGTTGCGGACATTGTAGGATCGTAGTTGAAGTTGGCAGACGGTCTCGATGGGTTCGTTGGCTTTCCGTGGAGTCGTGGGTTGGCGTTTCAAAGGGGCGAGGTAAGTTGCCTGCACGGCTTTGGGCAGCCGGATCTCGGACAACTCGCGCTCCAGATTAGGTGAGATGGGTTGTGCAGCGAGTCTGGTGGAGTGTTGAAGCTGGCGAGATTGCTGAGATGTGAGGGTTGCTATCGAAGGGGAGAGCTGGGACACTGTGAGTGTGTTGGAGCAGATGAACATGGTCTAGGCGCTGACCTTGAGTCTCTTGACAGCGCTGGCGAGCGAGCGCGAATATGACGGTGTCGACATGATGTGTACTTGAGATGGATTGGAATGTTTCGCCGGTCGCACGCTCAATGGTAGTAGGAGCGACATGCGGAAACTCGGAGATGCCAAGACCTTTGGCAAAGTGCCAGATATCGTGGCGTGACTGTGGGAATGGAGCCAGGCGGATGCACAATCGATGGGTGAACACACGCCATTTGAAGGGCCACGTTACAGGCTTTACCAGCTTTACTCGCCCCGTCATTGTAGCAACATGAAAATGCGTTCTGTTCTCAGCTCGGCACAAATCAATGAATCTTCTCGATCTATGTATGTCTGAAGCAGGGCAACCTAGCTGTGGACAGCAAAATGGAAACTGATGCAAGACATCCACACATTGTTCTCTCTCGTCGCGACCTTGGCTCCGCGCCTACCTTGCTTTTCGAGACACAGTGCCTCAGCTACGTTGCGCAGGGCAGATTTTGGAGTCCAAAGAGCACTCAAACGCGCCGAGCAGAGTGCGCAGTATTGCCCTTGATTTCAGTTCTGCTTTCTGGTGAGAGGGCAACGTATCCGGAAGCCTCATCATACACATCCACTCAAGATGCGAGTATCAAGTGAGTCCGACTTGAGCTAGGATGCTGTGACGCCCTCCTCGCCTCATGCCCGGTGTCCTTCTCCTCTGTCGCTCGCAGACCCCGCAGACCAATTTGTGAGCACAGCCACAGGCTCCGGGAGCTGAGAACATCACACTGCTGTTGCTCCGTATGGCCATATCGTCCTCTGCTCTCAAAGCCATGGTTTGTGGCTCCAGAAGCTACTCGTGCATTCGATCAACCCTTCCCAGCACTGTCCGGCTCGCTCGACAGCACATTCTCATCGAATGGCTCTTTGCTCTCATCCAGACCTTCTGTTGCGATGGACAACTCGGCGAGCTCCCTAGAAGCATCTTCCATCTGGCCTGAAACCCGCGAGCCAGCGACGCAAGCGACCGCGAACAGGGTAAGAAGGGCGGTGGGTATCAAAATGGCCATCATGGTCTGAAAGTCTTTAGCCTCAACACTGTCGTCGGAAGTCGTTGAAGATGCACAGGAAGTGCCCTCGGGCTCCGATACTGCTCCATCGACTACTGTAATCGCGATGTGGTCTGCGTCGTCATTGTTCCCGGCCGTTGAGTGGCTCAGTGACTCTTCGCGCTCGCAGGTCGTGGTTGTAAACGTGACTGTTTCCGACATTTTCCTTGCCCGTCATGCTATCAATGCCCACCGACTTCCGCCAGGTCCCCGAAGGCGCTTTACGCAGCGGCTGTTTGCGATGAAGTCGGCAGTGCGCCGTCCGCGCTCTCTTTCGTGCAGACAATACGCGTTTCATTGCAACCGTTGCACGAGTTTGTCCCGCAGCAATATATCATTAGAGTCCCTCGGCCACACGACAGGGCAGCGGCTTGTCGTTCCATCTAGGGCGCCGAAGTTCCCTGCCGGGCCGAGGATTTCTGTTGTTGACCGTCGAGTGATCGGGCAGTGATGCTTACAGCGCCTCGCAGTCACCAGCTGGACGTCCAGATTGGGCCAACAGCCGAAAATGTGGAGCATTTGCCGCAGTATGCGCTACATAAGTGCATTTCCGTGTTCCAGAGCTAGCATGAACGGTGCAGATAATTAGCAGTGATTAGGGGAACCATTCGAGCTGAGTTCGGCGCCCGAATGGCAGTGTTCGACAAGTTTAGCAGAGGATGGTTTCGCAGTGGCACCTGATTGGTGGCGCTGCTTACATGTTAATAGAGCTGATGGACATAGTTAGTGAAACCTGTGCAGCAGTCCGTGCAGGTCATGGTCGAATATTTGATAGCTGAGTGCGGTTTTGCTAGAGTGGCGGTGGGACCTCCCACGTGCGTCCACTTTTGTTTTGAGGTACTGCAGCATAGCTCGCTCTGCGGCGTGCATGCGCAACATGCTCTTCCAGACAGTTAACGTGGAGCGCGTTCCAGTGACCACCCGACCGGGCGCGGTTTGATGAGCGGCGTGGTATTCGGGCAAGTACACAGAGTGATGAGGCGGTCCTTTCGTCGACGGCATGTGTTAACTAGCTCCAAGCAGCTATCATCGAAAGGTCGCGATCGCTAGATGATCATTTCATTCGACTCAGGAAAGGTGAACGGAGCATAGACCGGGGCATATCAACATTTGAAGCGGCGTGTTGAAGTGCCGTCGGGACCATCCACACGTCTGAGTATTCCGACGGAGGTAGCGACGGAGCATCGACAGTTTCCACATCCTTATGCGGGCTTGAGCGCCGTCAAAAATTGACGCGCGATTGGGCCCTACGCCATTGTGACGAAGGGTAAGATTGGTCACATCGACGCGCTGGGAACTTCCAGCGGCTTTACCATCCTGGTTGTTCTTGGCTGCTTATCGTCGCGTCTCTTTTCAATCTGGCATTTGATGATGGTGCTGGGATGGAAACTTCCATGACCGATCGAGCTGATGGCCTTTTCTACCTCCCGTCGGGCTCTGCCATCCTAGCTCTTCTTTTATCGCGGTGACAATGGCGTACTGTGGCAGGGAGCACCCAGGCCGTGGCCACCAATGCTCTGGGAAAGCCGGCTTCGATTTCTAGCTGCGAGTCGATCGTGGCCATCTTGCGGTCGTATACCTGACATCGAGAAGTTGTGGGTGAGTGAAGTCGTGCAGAAGCAGCAATGACGCTGCGGCCTGGGGCACCCTGGTCATGACGCTCGATTCTGGTGCGGGCAGAGGCAAGCGCGTCTCAAAGCTCTTCCTCTCTTTCTTCGCTGGACCATCTGAGTTAGATACTTTCTGTTCATGAACATCGCCGTCCCGCCCAGTCGCATCTGAAGTCCCTCACCACGCGTCGCGCGCATCAGCCATGCAGTCCTGCGCAACGAATGCCAAGGCAAACCTCAAGCGAAACCTTACTCGAGCCAGCATCTCGTCCCCGGTAGCAACGTGAACGGCGCGCAAGTGCTATGGAGAACAAGAGACACGGCTTCGGACGAGCCTGCTATCGGCATGCCGTGTCGACGGCATAGATGCGACATGCCATCCATCGGGCAGGTGGGCCGGACGGCGAGTACTGCGAATGGTTTCCTACTATGAGTGCCGGTGGCGCCCCGCGTGTCCGCTTTCAACCCAATGCGCCGACGCCTGCATCTCCTGCTTATCATCGTGTTCTCTTGATATTCCTACAACATCATCGTTCTGACGAAGCAAGGGCCTGAGAGTGGTACATTGCTATACGGAGCTGCTGACTGGTGAACGCCGGCTGCGAAGCTCTCTCGCCTGAGAGTTGGACTCCCAAACATGCCCGCAAGCACAGACGAAAGGACGCCTCTCCTCCAATTCCCAGGATTATTCGCAGTACAGCAACCCCCAAGTCAGCCGGAGGTAGACACCCTGCCGAATGCCTATAAACAATTCTGCTTTCTGGTCGGCAACCGACCATTGGAGCATCCACATACGAAGTCCTACACGCCTCCCAAAGATTCTCTATACCACCGTGCAATCGAACATCGAAAGGCGCAGAGTAGGATGTATGCCTTCACCTCTGCTCTGACGAATACGTTGTTACTCTCACAAATCGTGCTTGGAGCCTCCCTAACGGGCATGGGCGCGAGCGACTCACCTCGCTGGCTGATCACGGTATTTGGCGCGCTGAACACGATCATAGCTGGACTGGTAGCTTTCTTGAAATCACGCGGCCAACCCATGCGAGCAAGGATGTTTCGAGATGACCTAGATCGCGTCGTTGACGAGATTGAAAATTCTGCGACAATGTGGAGAGGTATCAGCCAGGGCATACATGGGTATGATGCGATCGATACGGACGAAGCCGTGACAGTCCGCAGCGAGGTCGCAAGGCTGACAAGATTATACGATCGCGCTGTCAAGACGAACACTATCAATGATCCGGACTATTACGGAAGCGCAGGGATCAGCAGCGACTCTGCAAACTCTGGTCTTCGCAGCACTCGCTCTGCGCAACCGCAACCTCAATTTCCTTCTGCACCGAATCCTCCAGCACCCGCGCCAGTTCCTGCTCCTATCTCAGCGCCAGCCGCGCCTGCAGCGGAGTCGCCACCCCTTCCTGATCCAGACGAGAGCCCTGCGACTAAAGCACCTGCTCCTACTACGCCTAAACCGGAAATTCCTCCAACGGTCAATCACCCTCTTGACGGCACAGCGGACGCAGACACAGATCATCAACAGTCTTCCAGCCCAGCACCACCCCCCAGTCAAGAGTCAAGTGTGGCTGCCGTGCAGAATGTTCCATCGGATGCTGGCCCTCAGGCAATCACTACAGCTCACGTCGTTGTCGTTGATCCCGATGCCAGCCCTGCCACTGCACATCGGCCACCAGGAGCAGAACGGACAAAGTCGAACAAAGCGGGTAACAAGGCCAATGGCGATATAGCAGAAGAAGATTCACCATTGAAGTGATATGATGCGAAGTCTGTTCGTTGGGTTAGCAAATGGCGAGCATTCAATATGCGGGCTGTGCCTGATCGTATTCTAGTATTTGTTCATCTTTCTGCAGCGCTTTGCGTGTTGAGCGACAAAGGCGATGTGGCAATCATAATACAAACTTCTGATCAATTCACCATTGCGAGAATCTGGCGCATGCTATTCGCATGCCATCACTCTGGCTTTGAGAGCGACGTGATTCACTACTGCATTGCCAACATGTACCCGCCAACGAGAAAAGAACTTGAGATTCCTCAGAGATACCTTTCGGGCAATCTTACCTACAAACCCACGACCATGACTGCACTACCCAGATGTTCCTACTTTATTACCAGCCCACAAGGCTCAGAAAACCAGTCTGAACCTCTACCTCCCTGTTGGAAATGCATCCCAGCAGAAGAAGAGGAACGATGCGAAGCATTGATCAGAAACGGACCTTTTACGTCTGTCGAACTCGAAGATCGGGCAACAAGCGTCTGGGTAGGAGGGAAATATGGATCAGGCGAGAATGCACGACCCGAGGAGATCGTGGGTATACCTTGGATGAGCGGTGGACTTGGTGATAGAGAGAACAATGATTTCGTGGCAAGTGGAGATGAGAAGAAAAGGAGCAAGAAGTCATGTCGGAGATGTAGGAGGAGTTGGGTGTATTGGTGGAGACGAGTTGTATCGAAGTGGTTGAGAATTCTGGCGAAGTGCTATGCTGTGCATGATTCTGTGTCTGAGTATTGGTCACGGTATTGAGCGATGTTTTGAAAGAGGTGCTGCGGCAGCTGAGCACAAGAAGTGGTGTAGTGTCTCGACTGCCTAATACATAGCAAAGGATGCCGAAAGATCAAGCAAACAGGATCATGTTGCCATTTTGTCGTTGATGATGGATTCGCGTGGAGTGAAGTCAAAGAATACGTTCCTGCATGTGAAGTGGGGAGCCAAAAGCGTGGACCCTTGAATTGACAGGGATCAGTTGAACAATATTTGGGGAGGAATGCTTTCCGCAATGGTTCGATTTCGCGATTCTTGGTTTTATGCAACTTCGTTTGCTACTCCCACCAACAACATCTGCCATTGGGTCTCGACAACTCTTATACACACTTCCTCGATCCAAGACGTGCTGCGTACAACGAATACAGGCGCCGAGAAGAGCGATTTCGAGAGGAAAGACAGACATCCCGAGATTCGTGTCGTTGCGGTCAACAAATATGCCTGCGACGTTGAAAGAGTTTGAGGGCGTGTTCCCGAAGCTGGTGGAGGATCTTAAGGCGGAATGCCAGAAATACAAGCTGCCTGAGCAGGCATTGACTTGGTTCGAAAAGGTAGGAGCTTTCGACTATGCAGGAGCTTGAGGAGGTGACATGCCGAAAGAGGTGCAATGCGGAGCGAGCTCCATGAATCGGAGGGCGAGACACAATGCAATGTTCGCAGAAGATACGTTGTCTTTACAAATGATCTCAAGATAGCTGACAGCCACGCAACAGTCACTCTACCACAACACGCTCGGTGGAAAATGCAATCGCGGCCTTTCAGTCATCGACACGACCCAGCTCCTCCTCGGCCGCAAACTCACCGACGAGGAGTTCTTCCACACCGCGCTGTTGGGCTGGTTCATCGAGCTCCTCCAAGCCTTCTTCCTCGTTTCCGACGATATCATGGACAGCTCGAAAACTCGACGAGGCAACCCATGCTGGTACCTCATGCCTAACGTTGGCATGATTGCGATCAACGACGCATTTATGCTCGAGAGCTCAATATACTTACTTCTGAAGAAGTACTTTAAGAAAGAGAAATACTACGTGGATGTCATCGAGCTCTTCCACGATGTGACATTCCAGACAGAGTTGGGACAGACGTGCGATCTCTTGACCGCACCGGAAGATCACGTCGATCTGGACAACTTCTCGCTGGAGAAGTACACATTCATTGTGATTTACAAGACCGCGTACTACAGCTTCTACCTGCCAGTGGCTTTGGCCCTGCACTTCTCAGGCTTTGCTACTGAGAAGAACTTGAAGACTGCGGAGGACATTCTGATCCCAATGGGCGAATACTTCCAGGTCCAGGACGACTACCTGGACAACTTTGCCGACCCAGCCACGCTCGGCAAGATCGGCACTGACATTCAGGACAACAAGTGCTCATGGCTCGTGAACCAGGCTTTGAAGATTGCCACGCCTGAGCAGAGGAAAGTGCTTGAGGAGAACTATGGACAAAAGGACAGCAAGAAGGAGGCAGCAGTGAAGCAGCTCTACAACGAGCTGGGCTTGGAGGGCATCTACCAGAAATACGAGGAGGAGCGTGTCGCAGATATCCGCCAGAAGATCCAGGCTATTGACGAGAGCGAAGGACTCAAGAAGGAGGTGTTCGACGAGTTCTTGAGGAAGATTTACAAGCGAAGCAAGTAGAGTTGTTTCAGCAATTCGGTGAATAATGCAGAAGCGAGTGGAGGCTTCAGATATCACGGGAGAACTTGCTAGAGTATATAGAAGTCATACCAGCGCAACAGAATATACAAGATTATATTGCCGTTCCGAGCGCGTTTCTCTCGCCGCTGCTGCCAAGACTTAGCTTCGCCCGGCACGCGCCTGCAACTTTGACTCGAGACGCGTTTGTTTGCATTTCATTACCAAGACCGAACTGATCAACCGCATCATGCGCCACACCGCACACCTGGTTCACAATCGGCGCCGATAATAACACGTACGGCGACATCAGCGTGAGAAGGCAGACCCTCAGTTCTGCTGCTGATCACACTGACTGAAATGCTTTCGAGCGAACAAGAAGCTGAGCTGGTGGCACAGCTGCAGCAAGCAATCGCCGCCTGCAACGAGCGATGCCTCTACTTCGCAGCGCAATGGTCTTCGGAGCTGTTGAACTCATTCGAGGATCCCGCAGAACTCGCAGAAGGCGATGGATCTGATACTGAGATCGATGATGACGAGGCACCTTTACCCACCATCCAGACCACCAATCGGGACCCAAAAGAAGTCCGACGGGAAGCCAAAGAGCTACCTCGCTATTTGATGGCAAAATCTTTCTTCGACTGTCGCGAGTTCGATCGCTGTGCTGCTGTATTCTTGCCGAGTCAGGTGCCACATGCTGCTCCGTCGTACGAGACGATTCATCCTTCTGATGTGAGATCGACGCCGAAGAAGGATAAGCGGACGCCGCTTGGTTCGACTGATGCTCGCGGGCAGAAACTCAGACGAGCACCGTTGCTGCAGACGGCGAAGAATTTGAGCCAGAAGTCTCTGTTTCTCGCGCTTTATGCGCGGTATCTTTCGGGCGAGAAGAGGAAGAACGAGGAGTCGGAGACGATTCTAGGACCTCATGATGGCCCTCTTACTGCTAACAAGGAAGTGCCAGGCGTTGCGATTGTGCTCGAGGAGTACTTCAACGCGCGAGGCGGACTGGAGGACTTGGGCAATTCCGACGGGTGGCTGGACTACCTCTATGGCATTATCCTGATCAAGTCCAAGTCAGAGAGACTGGCTATGCAGTGGCTGTTGAGGAGCGTGAACTTGAATCCGTGGAATTGGTCGGCCTGGCTCGAGCTCGCATCACTGATCGAGAATCCCGAGCAGCTTGACGACACTTTCAAGGCCAGTCTGCCAAAGAACATTATGACCTTTATCTTCATCATCTACTGCAGCCAGGAGCTCTTCCAACAGGACCCGCAAGTGTTTGACACCTTGACCCGGATGCTGGACATCTTTCCACGCTCGGCGTTTCTGTTACAGCAGAAAGCACTACTACTCTATCATATGAGAGACTACGACGCAGCGACCGCGCTCTTCGAAGAATTGCTTCGGCGCTTTCCTCATCGGCTGGACGCAATGGAGATCTACAGCAACCTCCTCTACGTACTACAGAACAGACCAAAGTTGGCGACCCTTGCGGCCATGGCAAGCGACACAGACAAGTTCAGGCCAGAGACGAATTGCATCCTGGGGAACTACTACAGTCTGATCGGCGAGCACGAAAAAGCTGTGCTGCATTTCCGCCGTGCTTTGGCGCTCGATCGCAACTGCCAAACTGCCTGGACGTTGATGGGACATGAGTATATCGAGCTGAAGAACAATCAGGCTGCGATCGAGTCGTACAGACGAGCTGTCGACACGAATCGCAAAGACTACCGCGCATGGTACGGCCTGGGCCAAGGCTACGAAATGCTTGAATGTCACAGCTACAGCTTGTTCTACTATCAACGAGCGGCTGCACTCTACCCTCTCGATCCGAAGATGTGGGCAGCTGTCGGGCACGCCTTCAATCGCTGTAACAAGACCACAAATGCGATACAGTCTTTCAAGCGAGCGCTCATCGCTGGTGCGCAAATGGACACGGGCGCAAGTTTCGGCAGCTCTAATACTGACCCACTTGCGCAAGCAGTGGGAGGCGCACTCGATCCACAAATCTTGTGGGAGATCGCGTGTCTGTACGAGCAGCAGAGCGATTGGGAGGAAGCTGCTGCATACATGGAGCTCACGCTTGCGCAAGAAGAGGGCGCGGAAGACGGCGAAGACGGCCTCGGTGTCACCCAGATCACAAGTCGTGCTCGGCTCTGGTTGGCAAGATGGAGTCACACTTGTGGCGACTGGCAGCGCACCATGGACCTTGCGAACGAGTTGTGTCAAGACGGAATTGAGGTTGAGGAAGCCAAGAGTTTGATCAAGGACGTCAGAGCACAGTTGCAAGAAATGGACGAGGAAGCAGGCACAAGGCGCACGCTTAATAGAGGCTCTGAGGAGCTATGATCAAGCGCACCGCCTCGCGCTGCTTGCCCTTTCTGGCCTTCCTGGTACTGACATTCGTAACTCGTATTGCAAGGAATAACAAGGAAGGATCTCAAACCTGTCTGACTAAGCATGCATGAAATCAAGCAACAACACACTTTCGACTTGCATCTGCAATTTAGACAACGTGGGGAAAAGGAAAAATGGCGCAACCTTTTGATCTTTCTTTAGTGCTGGAAGGAACGCATGTGTTGATCACTGGAGGCTGCGGCTTGATCGGACGTGTTGTTGTGGAGGCTTTCTTGACCGCCGGCGCCAACGTCTCCGTTCTGGACCTCCCGGAAGCTATCGCCCAACGACAATACTATGGTGCTCGCCATAACTCTATACTCTTTGTGCCCGTCGACATCACACAAGCAGAATCTGTCAATGCAGCTTTCTTAAAAGCGGAAGATGGTTTTGGTGCAGTGGAGTGTTGCGTCGCGCTCGCGAGCATGGATTTGAGCAGCTTGCAGCAAACAGAAAGTATCTGCGATATGGACCCAAAAGTGCGACCTCACTGCCTGTTCGAAAAGAAGATGTTTCTGACTGACGGAATCTGCGCAGGTCTGGCAAAATGTTTTCAACGTCAACATCAATGGCACTTTCCTAACAGCTCAACGTTGGCTCCGCGGCATCCGCTCCGCACTTGCAGATCCAATTGCAGCCTCCAATCTCCGGAACGTAAATCTCATCATTATGGGTTCTGAATCTGGCAAATTTGGAGTCCGAACCATGGCCGCCTACTCTGCTGGAAAAGCCGCTGTGCAATACGGGCTCTTGCAATCTCTCGCCAAAGATGCTCCAAGAATCTATCTCAAAGCTCGCGTGAATGGTGTCGCACCTGGTGCCGTCGACACGAGTCGTTTCAGAGACGAAATCGCTAAGTTTGGTCCTCAGTGGGAGTATGAGGAGAGCGAAGCTACTGTTCCCATGGCCAAACCGGTTCCTACTGAGGATGTGGCCAGGACTTTCCTATTTCTGGCGAGTGAGAAGTGGAGCGGGACTACGCATGGGCAGCTTTTGCATGTGGATGGAGGCAAATGTGGCAGCCTTGTCTGGCAGCCTGGCGAGGCTCCCACGAGGAGACGTTAGAGCTCAAAGGAAGATCGTTAGGGCTGAGCAGACTGGAATATAGATTGGACGGAAGCTCTTGGGCTCGCGCTCCCGGAACGCGCAGAATAGATCAGTGGTCATTCACATGAGCAAAGTCGTGTCGTTGTCAAATGCTCCTTGGATGCAGCATTTATACCGACTCCAATTCTCACATCTGGTGCCAAGGCACTCTTGCCATGCACAGAGGCAACTGTTGAGGCTGTACGCTGATCATCGACTGTTCAGATTTTCACACACTGACATCAACAGATGAGGTGATTCGAGAAGCAACGCCTAGACATAGAGACCCCAGGCTCAGAACTCATGTCATCAACAGCGAGCAGTTCAATTTGTAGGGCGAAACAAAAACGCCGAGAGCCAGTTACATCACAACAACTGATTGATACATACACAGCGACGTGAAACATCATGTTCCACCTGCACTGCCACGCCTGCCTCACGCTGACAATTCAAACTACAAAACACTGCCCCAATGCTTCCCTTAGCACACGTGCTATCACGCAAAGCGAACATCTCTTCGTTCTCTGGGCTGCCTCGGCAATTGCCTCTTCCGATCGGCCAAACACTTCTAGAACATGCACTCTATTCCCGCAAACCACAATTGCGATCGCACTTCAGCTCTCCGACAGCAGAAATCTCACCCCGCGGTTGTGTGTGCGTGTAACCCACCTGCTTAATGAAGCCAAGCGGCCAAGGCAAACATCCGAACGAACAAGCTTAAACATCTTAAGCTTGACATCCTACAGGTTCGCTGCAGGTGCTTCAAAATGTGCCATGTTGATAGCTTCGTGCAGGTGATGTAGAATGCAGTCGATCGGAGCACGCAATGTGAAGTGAATTGGCGTGCTAGAACAGGGTTTTCCGGAACAATTCGCGAAACTGTTGTGATGTTGGAAATCTAATCGCCAAGACCTTGAAAATAGAGGTGTAAGAAATTAGCATCGTTCGCAAAGCGAACGTCTCTCGGTAAGGCTGAAGTCTTCTTTGCCAACAATTGCCAATGCAGTATTCGATCAGCGATGCAATGCTTGTTGAGAAGCTGTTCAGCACGATTCTATGCTGACCTCTATCTTCGCGGAGAGCGGTCGAGCTTCCAAGCTGTCGGGATGCCTCGGTCTGGATCCGGTAGTTGTGGCAAAGCAGTTACTGCTATAGCAACTCAACAGCTTTTCAGGTTGAGCTACGCAAACAACTTCAACGGCGTTTTCCCGGAAGTGGACGCTACCGTCTTCGCGTGCTGCACTCGGCGATGATCCAAGATGCCTAATTGGTCCGAACTGGCCATCTCCGCTGCACAGTTGTGCGCTTTGCGATGCAGCGAGTCCAAGAGAGCGGAGCTGGGAAACGGTTCTTTGCCTAGGAAAACCAAGTCCTAGATCTCATGTATAGCAGTCTTAGCCCGGCCGAACGAGCAGGTCGTGGGTCCGTTGCTTGAGCACAATACTCCGAAAATTCCGCTATACTTATCCTACTTCCCAGTCCGGTTGCAAGAGTGCATATCAGAGCCTCTACTACTCTTGCCAACACTCTTACTCCTTCTTTGCTGACCAAAGGAAGATCACTCATTCGAGGACCAACAAGATGGCGGAGTACTATATGCCAGCCGATATGGCGCTGATCAAGCGTGTGATGACCGCCCATGGAGTTATGGCGTCTCTGTCTTGGGCTGTGGTCATGCCACTTGGCGCCATTGCCATGAGAAAGGTGCCTTCGAGTAAGGCATGGTTGATGCATGCCGCCATCATGACCCTTGGACTGTTGATGTGGACATCTGCATTCGCAATGGGTCTTTGGGATGTGGCACAATGGAAATCAGATGTCCGTGGCCCATTATGGCAAACTTAGTGAGGTCGAAATTGACAGTATTGCAGGTCAGCAAGTTCATGCACACCATCATTGGAACAGCCGTCTTCGCCTTCGCCTGGCTACAACCCATCCTCGGAGTCGCCCATCATTACATGTGGGCGAAGACACACAAGCGCACCTTGGTTTCCGCCCTCCATGTGTACTTCGGTCGCTTGCTCATCAGCGTCAGCATGGTCAATGGAGCTATCGGGCTGTCCATGGCGAATATCGAAGGACCGAAGAAGTGGACGTATGGTGTGCTGGTCGCCTTGATCTGGATCGCATACACAATGGTCAGCCTCGACTGGGGCGTCAAGCGAGACAACCAAGGTCAATGGGCTCTGAGGAGGCTTCAGGATCCAATCAGCTCGCGATCAAGTAAAGACCAAGTGTCGGTCATCAAGTCGGAATTATCGTAGTGGGGACGGAGGATAAGAAGAGTGTCTACAGATAGACCATAAGATACCAGGAATGGGAGTGGTTCTCGACGGATTTACATCGGCTCGGACTTTTTGGTGCGGTGATGGTGATGTTGTGTCAACACTCGGTATGCTGACGGATCTGAAGACCAGAAATCCCGTCTTCCAGTCTTAAACACTGCTGAATATACGAGTCAGTTCTTCGATCAATCGCGCGCATGTCCTGGCTTCTCGTCGTGGTTCGACGGCTACTGCCGCATGAAGACCATGAACGACACGACGTACCTCTCTCGTGAACTCGAGTACTTCTTCTCTGCTCGTATCTCTGTTTCCTGAAGCGTGCTCATGGCATTGTATCTCGTGATGCTGAGAGAGCAACAATCGTCGTTGTTTGCGAGGTGTCGGTTTGTCCACAGCCGGTGCAATGATATTGTGTGATGAGACATAGCAGAGCTCTTTCATGCCACACTTATCATATCAACAACCTCTCTCAA
The DNA here is from genome assembly GCF_019650295.1 of Cercospora kikuchii. Classification (NCBI taxonomy): domain Eukaryota; kingdom Fungi; phylum Ascomycota; class Dothideomycetes; order Mycosphaerellales; family Mycosphaerellaceae; genus Cercospora; species Cercospora kikuchii. The sequence continues at coordinate 450,740 of NW_025408588.1, forward strand.
CGCTGTGAATCTCGTACCCTGTACATGCTGATGCTTATGAGAACCCCGAGACGATGAGAGGATATCAAGGTAACGATCGAGATCGCTCTTGCCTATCATGAGTCGCGGATCGCGACTTGTCTGGCTAAGGTGCTGCGCGTCCGAGGCAAGTATCCTGGCAATCCTCATCTAAGAAGTGAAGTAAGTCCCAGCACGTAGATGAAGCTGCTTCTGATCCCAGAACTTACTGCTTGAGCGTACGCTCTGGTATGATAGCTGCCCCACATGTCCATTTGATCTGGAAACAATCGTAGAAGGGCGAAGAAGGAAGACATCGCTTCGTGCGTGGCATCGATAGCGCCATATATGTCCAGAAGAACTCCAGCTTCGAGATTTTGATCGAGATAGAGCACTGTCAACACGCCGAAAAAGCTGCTCGAGACTGTGATCAACTGTCGGGCCAGACGTAGATCGCCAAACTCGAAACGCTTGGGGCTCTGAGAGTTAAATGGCGGCCTCCAACTGTCGTACATTTCGCGATATTGGGATATTATGGTCTCTTTGTGGTAGGTACTGCTGGCGATGGGACTCTCCGTGGCCCGAGGATTGCAGATGTTCTCTTTGACGAATGTTGCCCACTGCCACATTGCAGACTCGTAATCCAAGTCGTGATCAGAACCTACAAAGTCAGTCGAAATAGCTTGAGCATCTCTGACCGTACTTACGATGACCAAGCTCGTCAATCTGGGTACGCATGTCGATGCAGTGTATCACTGATGGAGGTAAGGCAAGGTGGTACGCGATACTGACATCTTGCACAACCACAGCCTGCCAAAGTCTTCGTCGAAGAATGCTGTCCCGTTGTGAAGTGGAAGTACGATGGAGACGAAGAGCGTATGCCTGTCGTACCAGAATCCCGGAAAATGTCCAGGCCTCCGAGACACGATTTGTATTGATGAGTAAGTAGCCGATCAAGAGTATGACTTGTGCCGTTTCCAACGAGAACTGGCTCAGATACGAGCACAAGCACAGGCACTGATGGCTTGCTGACAGGTAAAGATCTGAGAGGCTGGCCCGCTCCTCCGGCTCAACCTCTGGAATGAAAAAAGCACCTGCGGCGTAAATAATGAAGTGTAGTGCCAGCTTGGCTGCGTTGTAGCCATGCTTTTCCTCAAACGACAAATGCTGGAAATGCTCCACTTCCGCGATGATGTGGCCTCGCGATAGCATTGGACAAAGGGGATCGACGGAGTCGAAGTAGCTAGCGACCAGTTGCAGGGCTCGCGGTCGATCTGGAAGTATTGAAACCACTTCAGCGAGGCCACCGTCTTTTGTCCAATAATTGTGGAAAGGATGCCCGAGCTCAACGCCGCTTTGGAGGCCACCTAAGCACGGGTTCTCTGCTGATTGTGGGGTGGCTACCGAGGAGATCTCGTCGAACACAGCAGCCTGATGAGACACGCGTGACGTAGAAATCTCGCCGAGGAAAGGTTCAGGTAGAGGCAGTAGGCCGACCATGTCATGAGAAGGAGATCTCGAGTACGAGACTGTAGAACGCCGATCTTTAGTCTGCTCAGGTTCCAGCGATCGAAGCATATTGGCGACGTCCGTGTAGCTGCATGAGGTCTGGCGTCGAATGCTGGGTGCATGATCAGCATTTCTCTCGATGAAGGGTGTATTTGATTAGGGGGCCAATACCATTGCCTGCATTTCGGTCGATCTCTGCTGCATCTGGTCTTTCGAGAGGTGCAAGCGCCGCAAGTCAATGTGGGCTTGTTCCGCGTCACCTTGGGTCGTGGCGTAGGGTTCGTTGGTAGGTCCATGTTGGCCCCGGATAGCCAAAAGGGATGAAGTATTTGGAGTTGCAAATGTGAGTAGCCCTTTGCAATGGTATCTCTGCCTCGCGCAGTGTATCTCAGGCCCTCTAATGAGAGACGCGACGCAGTCGCATGATCAAGTTCGTGGCGAAGCGTCCGGAAGGGTGTATGTCATCGAGTCTCCGTTCTGTTGGCCGGAGGTAGCCATACTCAGGACAATATGCAGGTGTCACACGTGTCACGACGTGGTACAGGAAGTGCAGGTGAGAAGTGCAACAGCCTACCTCGAATACCAGGGATGCGGGGAAAAGCGGGGAAAATCCGGGGTCGGGCAAGAACATCACCTCTTTCACAAACTCGCCAAATTCACTATTGGACGGATATAGGAGGTAACGTGTACATACATCAGATACAGACCATCGCCTCATTTCTGAGACTTTGCCGCCTCTTCGGTCATCAAAAGCCGGCGAATCGAGCAAGGGAACGAAATTACCTTTTCTTTCAACACTGCTCTCCAGAAATTCCATCTGAGAACGAGATAGCCGCTCATCTTCTCTCGATGGCTACTATCGGATGATATGAAGAGAGTCAGAGAATCAACGTGACTAGTCAATTCGACAAGCGCTTTTCATTCTGAAGCATACATAACTGTCGCCACCCTCGCATTCTGCTCTAGAATGGAAGCGTAATCGGAGGAATCGTGCCAATACCGAGATCAGGAAGAATCGGTGGCCTCACTGGCATGCCAAGCACCTCAGTCGGAACAGTCAGGTATGCAGGCAAGCCAATGATTTGGCAGTCTTGAGTGTCGATAAGTCCATCAACGTAGATGTCGGTCTTGATGGGCACGGGCACGCCGAGTGCTCCAACGCCAAATGTCTGTCGGAAGCCAGGTTACTAAATGGTGGTAGATAAGAGAGGGTTTGAGTACTTACTACCACTGCGTCCATGATCGTTGTTCCGTTGTCAAAGGCGGTGTATTTTGTCACCACGTTCGCAACGGCTTGTCGTGCTGCGTTGGCGATATTCTTGGATCCTTGGGCGCCGGGACCTAGTCGGAGGCACGGTGCTCCGTTGATGCAGCTGGTTTGGTCAGTTCGATGTCCGTCTGGAACGGCATTCCGCCGGGATGCTCACAAGTCAATGAATCCGTCGGGCTGATACTTGTTAGCATGGATATGGTGCAAATCAAATGGGATTTACGCGCCTTGAAGGGTGCATTTTGTATGGTAGCAAAAGACCTCGCTGGATCAGGGTCGTTGAATGCCTCAATGATATTCGTCGCAATCTGCAATCTTTTCTCCCTAGTGCATGGAATGGGATCTGGATATGGCGCGCCACCTGGGACAGTGACAGTGATGGGCGATGCTCCGACGAGCATGGAGCCAGCAAGGGCAACGCATGTAAGGGCGCGAAGCATTTTGATATCTGGAAGAAAGTTGGAAGGTGCGAACGTTAAGGGCCTGTGAAGTGAATGAGACGGGATTCCAAAAGCAAAGCTACACCTCGCACGGCGACTTGGCTCTTTAAGTAGTTCGTTGCAATACTTGTCTGTCTACAGACCTTCATTAGTCTTGCCCGCTCCTGCGTGTGATTCAGCCTACTACGTGCCCTGGCGCAGAGATGTGCACTCTGCCTTCCGTTTTGAGGCAGTGGCTTGAGCGGAAATGATACGGGCCAAGACATCAATGCAACAAACCAGAGCGTTGAAGCACGAAGCCCTTCTCTTGGAACGTCGGACTGCGGACTCTGCGTTCAAGAAGACTAGCTCCGCTTCTCTCATGAATTGTTCGTGGCTTCCCACTTCCTCTGTCTCTGAAACGGTCGACCGGGCACAATACTTCCTCAGAGTGGCTTGGTCAGGGCAGCGGAAATAGAGTGGGTGCCAGATGATCAACGTGTGGATCGCCGCAAATAGTAGATCTAGTATACCTAGCGTGTGGGGTATGGAATCAAGCTTTCTCAGGGAACAGGTCGGAGCTGTCTTTCTCTGTCGCGACTCGGTAGTCGAGACACGTCCGCTAACAACTTCGTCAAACACGAGAGCTAGGCCAACCTACCTATAACTGCAGTGTCTCTCCATTGTTTTTCAGAGCCCTGCCACGGCATTCCGCCCACCACAATGTCTTCGGCAAAGCGTCGAGTAGAACAAGTTTCCGGTCATGTCCAGAATCCGGATCGAACGCCTAAAATCATATGTTCAACGAGAGAGCATTCGAAGGGGAATACAGTGGCCACCATTACGTTTTCAAATCCAGCCAGGCTCAATACCGCAAGTAATCAGCTCCAGAATGAGTTGATAGAAGTGTGCGAAAGACTCAGCAAAGACGAGAGTCTCCGCGTGGTCGTCCTGACAGGTGCTCCACCTCTGGCAGCTGGCAAAGCCCCGGCTTTCATCGGAGGCGCCGACATCCAAGAATTGAGTCGCCTGAGTTCGTCTGACGATGCTCGGAAATACATCACTCAGATTCACAAGACATGTCTCGCAATTCAGAATATTCCAGTTCCGGTCATCGCTCGCGTTCACGGATATGCACTTGGCGCTGGTCTCGAAATTATGGCGGCTTGCGATCTGAGAGTGGCAACCAGAGCTAGCAAGTTTGGGATGCCCGAGCCTAAGATTGGCCTGCCTTCTGTGGCCGAAGCTGCACTTTTCCCTAGCATGATCGGCATCGGGCGAACGAAACGACTTGTCTATCTCGGCGAGGATATCCTTGCGGATGAGGCATTGTCGTGGGGTCTGATTGAGCGTGTCGTGGGTGACGAGGCGGAGCTGGATACGGCGGTCAAGGAGTGGGTTGACAGGCTGGTCACAATGGGCCCGCAAATTCTTCGTGTTCAGAAGCGGCTTGTGACGAAGTGGGAGAATAGTACGTTGGCTGAAGGGATTGAGGCTGGCGTGGAGACTTTGGCTGAGGTGTACGAGGACGGCGGCTTGATAGCAAAGAAGATGATGGCGCCTCTGCTGAAGAAGTGAGTGTGGTTGACGTATGCATCGAGGAGTCATCACGCCCACTTGAGGCTATCGAAGTCAAATTTCTGCGCACATCAGTCTTACGGAGCATCGTGTGTAGCGGCATGAGCTACAAGAACTTGTTGCCGTCATGTCTAGTCGCGGACAGCAATGATTGTAATTCCAGACATCTGAATTTCTTGCCTCTCGTCGTAAGCTTGAATTATGCTTGTGTCACTTCGGGAGACAGTGTGCCTTGGACAGGCAGAGGTGCGACGAGCGAAGAAGAAGTCGAGCTTCACTGGCAATATCCGCAGTGTGATCCGTCCGGTACCCGTTTTGCATTCTCCCAGTTGCGGCAGATGGCAGCTCTCGGGCAAATCGCAACTTTTCCTATAGGCGGCTCTTTCAGGTGCACCCGTCACCATGCCAGGTAGCATCAGGAGTGTCGACGTGCTCTGCGCCTGGATCACTGAGTCTATGTTGGGTGGAAAAGAATGCCGTGAAGTTCTGCCTGGCACTGCCACTCCACTTTCCCACGGATGAGGTCCTTAACGACATTTTCATGGGACGCAATGAATATTTGACTCTGCCCTTCCAGAACAACAGATGCCGCGACGCGTGCTGCGGATGACACGCTACACATACCGATCTCCGTTACATAACTCACAATGATACTTTATACAAGTCATCACCTTGCGCATGGGATCCGACTGCAGCTGGCCTGAGCAGCTGTTGACTGCTCGGAATTCGGTACAGGTAGTACAATGCAATGCTCCTACCATATATTGTGTGGCGCGAGCTACGGAAGAAAGGTGGAAATAAGGAAGCCTATCATGGTTCTGTGATCGACGACCACGACTGCCAGACGGGAGATGGACAACATTCCAGCGCGACGGAACGGTTAATGGACTCCGGGTACTGTGTCAACCTCAGGTGAAATTCTCATGCAAGCAGCCTAGAGTGCGCAGATTGTAGCGATTTTACAATGGAACAAACTATGAGAGCTGCGCAATACCACAAGGTACCTGGCCAAGAGCAAGGCTTCGAGTCCACCGCTGACATATCCACCAGGAAAGTGGGAAAGTGCTCGTTCGACGAATACGAATACCGGAGCCTGAAGATGGCCAATTCCAAGTCAAAATCGTGGCCGCATCGCTCTGCCACTCCGATCTCATGATGGATCAGCGACCTGACAGCTTGAAACACCAACCGCTTACAATAGGCCACGAGGGTGTCGGAATCGTCTCGAAGATCCATCCTTCTGCTGAAAATAAAGGCTTCAAGCTGGGAGACAAAGTCGGCATGCTCACCATCATAGACTCTTGCTTCGCTTGCGAAGGCTGCGTAGTGCACGCTACCTTTTGCACTGCAAGCAAAAATGGTGGACCCAAGATCCAAGGCCTTCAAGCCGATGGTGTGTTCGCGGATTATGCGGTGACTGATTGGCAGAATTGCATTCATCTGCCCGAGAATCTGCCAATCGAGAGAGCAAGCCCGCTGTTTTGTGCAGGTATTACAGGCAGGTCTCTCACTCAATTGCAATGCACTGTGTCGGCATGCGAAACATCATATTCCGCCAAGCTAACAGTATCTAGCTTTCCACGCCGTCAACAAATGTGAATTACAACCCGGCCAGTGGCTGGCAGTCGTAGGCTGTGGAGGCCTTGGACAGCTTGCCATACAATACGGAAAGGCAATGGGTCTGAAGGTGATTGGTCTGGACATCAACGACCATATGCTGGAGACAGCTATCAAGAATGGCGCAAATGCGACTTACAACCCGCGCAAAGATCCGAAGTTCTTCAAAGCCATAAGGAAGCTTACCGGTATTCGCGGCTGCCATGCGGCGGCTGTCTTCAGTGATTCAAATGCTGCATATGCTACAGGAATTAGGAGCTTGACCTTCAACGGGCTACTGATGGTGGTAGGCATGCCGGACAAGCCGCTTGAGCTTCCTGCATTTGCTGTCTCGACAAATCTGTATCGTGTCAAGGGCGCAAGCAATGGGACGGCGGCGGAGCTGAAGGTGGCTGTTGATTTTACTGCCCGGCATGGCATCATCCCGGATTGCGAATTTCGAGAATTGGATGAGATGCCTCAAATGTGGGAGGAGATGGCGCAGGGCAAAGCGAAGAGGAAGCTCGTAGTATTGTTTGGAAACGAGAAGTCCAAAATATGATTCAATCCGGTTGCTCAGCAAGTTTGGTCATGTGGCAAGGTGTTACCAGTAGCCGTCGCCATATTGGTTTCTCTCGAAGTCGTAGTGTACTTGTCGGCGGCTTGATTGAAGACATTGCCAGATAAATTCTTGATAATCACCAGAGAGTGGTCTGCTCTGAGGTAAAAACGAGAAGAGCTTGTGACATGCCTTACCAAACCGTCCCACACCTTCCCGTGACGACTCTTCCCACCTGCCACATTCACGTGCCAACCCTTCAGCACGGCGAACGGCGAGCTCCACCAGCTCACACAAACCAGATACCCACACTCATATCACATATCCCCTGTTTTCCACTTCCCCTTCTCCCTCCTTCTCAAATTCATGGAAATCCTCCACCACGTCGCCTCCCTCTACCACAGCGTCAGCCACATCAAACACACCCTCGGTACAGCCCACGACGAAATGTCCAGTTCCGCTTTCCACCGCGCCACAGAGACGGTCGAATTTCTACGCCTCAAATTGCCCGAGCAATTGGCACGGCCGCGCGTCGCGATTGTGTGTGGAAGTGGACTGGGCGGGCTGGCGAAGACGGTGAATCCTGGTTTGACCGAGGTGTGGGAATACAAGGATGTGCCGAATTTTCCGTTGAGTACAGGTGAGTCTTCGATTCATGGAGTGGATTTCTTACGGCCGCATTTTATGCTCTGAAGGAGAGACTGAACAGAGACAAAAATTTCTGTTGGTCGGAGACTGTGCACTGATTCGATTTGAAATGCAGTACCTGGCCATGAAGGCAAGCTAGTATTTGGAACTATGGGACCTCAGGGCAATGAGGTCCCAGTGGTACTACTCGTGGGAAGGGCACAGTCAGTAGCAACCCTATATAGCCCCTTTATCGATGCAACGCGCGCTCATTCCTTTCTTAGTTTCTACGAAGGCCATTCCATGGAAGATGCATCATTCGCGACTCGTGTCTGCAAAGTTCTTGGTGTTGAGACCATCATCTTGACGAACGCTGCCGGCGGGCTGAACCCCGAGTACAGTGTCGGCGATTTGGTGTTGCTGAACGACCACCTCAACCTTGCAGGTCTGGTGGGCTTCCACCCTCTGCGAGGAGCCAACGAGGAAGAGTTTGGAGTTCGCTTTCCGCCCCTGAGTGATGCATACGACATCCACCTACGACAGCTTGCCCATCGAAGCTGGAATGACTTGCGTCAAGAGACCCCAAGTCAACGCAGGATGCACGAGGGTGTGTATGCCTTTGTTGCCGGACCAACGTACGAGACGCGAGCAGAGTGCAGAATGTTGCGGAACTTGGGTGCAGATGTGGTCGGCATGAGCACTGTTCCAGAAATCGTCACTGCAAGACACTCGGGTCTGCGAGTGCTTGCTTTCAGTCTGGTGACGAACAAATCGGTGCTAGAGCCAACAGTACGAGCAGACCATCTGGAGCTGCAAGGGCTGAGCAGAGAAGAGCTCGATCGACACCTTGGTCAGGGTGCCGCCAACCACGAGGAGGTGCTCGAGGCTGGCCGAGAAGCGGCTTTGGACATGCAAAGCCTCGTGCTGCGCATTGTCACGCAGTTGTGAAGCTGCCATTGTGACATTGTAGATGAGCACAGCGCCAAGCTTTGTGCGGCATAGAGCGTGGATGCAAGGATAGACAACCCAGACTAGACATTGCTGTCTCATCCAGAGCCTTTCTTGACGCCAGCCTTGCGCTTCTCCTTGAGGGCCTTGTAGAATGCCTTCTTGCCATTCGTCTTCTTGTCTTGGATCTGGCCGTACTTGTTCTTGAAACGTCCAGTCTCGTGTTCGCCGGCGAGCACCTCTTCCGCGAAGGTCCTCTTGCGCTTCTTGTTCTCGATGCGACCGCTGAAGAACTCCGTAGCACCCTCTTTGATAGTTCCGACCTGGCTGTACTCCGGTGCCTTCATCTTGCCATTCTCTTTCTTGTAATGACGATGCGGATCAAGCACATTTCGCATTTTGATAAGCTGAAGGTCGCGTTTGAGTTCGGGCGTGAGCTCGGTCCTCGGCAGGTTGTACCAGTTGCTTCCAGCAGTGGCTCTCTTTTTCTGCATCCTGTCAGTAGCTGCGGTGCATGAAGGGGTATTGAACAGCGATGAACATGGATGCTGGCTCAGAGTAACTATGATTATAAAACTCTCAGTGGTGCAGAAAGGCAACCAAGACGGCGCCCGAACTCTGCTCAAGGAGAAAAGATTGGGAATATTTTCCTCATAGCCAAGGTAGTGTTTAGTGACTGTCTGAGAACGTACCTCTTCTGCAGTCTTCTTCGCGACGACTGGATCCTCGACTTTGCGAATCTGTTGGCTGCGATACTTCTCCTCCACAAGACGCGAAGAGTCGATGGTTGCAACATGGCCGTTCGTGGAGACGTAGGGCTTCGGGAGATCTCCAGCATCGAGCTTCGGAAAGGTGATGCCTTTGGACTCGTTCTGCTGAGTTAGCTGCATGTCTTTCGCTTGTGCTTGCAATCGGGCTGTGGCGGCTGCAAGCTCTTGCTCAATCTGCTCGTCTGTCAGGTCATCCTCTGGACCTGACGAGGACTGAGAAGGCTGTTGCAGCGCTGTTGCCATGATTGCGGTGGTGTGACAACACTACCCCCGGTTGTGCGTGAAGAAGAAAGTTGCGAGAGAAGTTGCCAAAGAAAATAGCTTGCCGCACTAGCGTCAACGCCAAGAGACCGAACTTCAGCCGAGACCTGCCATCGCGCTGAGGTCTGAACACATTGACATTTAGACTACACCTCTCGCACCGCCTGATCCGCAAATCTCATCATTGTCTCTTTGACGCATATCTGGATACATCGCAATCCTGGATAGCGATCTGGACTTCATCGCCTCGCCCAGCTATTAAAGGTGACACAGGCGAGAAATGATGGCCCTCCCGCGAGCCAGTCTATCGCACAACACTGAACGCCTTCCGGACATGTCTGAGTCCCTGTAACTTTCCCTTACTGCTTCGATGCGTAGCGTACCGGCAACCATGATATGCCCGAGACAAGAAGCTCGTCTCCATGCTCTGATATCAGCCCAAACTACCCGCAAGTACGAGAGCCCCCTGGAGCATCAAGTCTGGCGCTCTGCTTGTGAGAATGCTCCCCTGCTGTCTATATCTCCAATGCACTCGCTAGTATCCTCATGGATCGACTTGCTTTTACTCACTTGGACACCAGGTCCTGGTGTCTCCGCCTGCTCGGACTGTTCCCGGAGTCTGCGAGCATGTTGCAATCTCGAGCGGACGACCGGCCAGACATACCAGTACAGTGGGCTCAGAACCCAACGGGCGACGGTCAGGTCACTGGGAGCGGTTAGTGGGTAATTCTGTCTTCTCTTGCATCGCGTCGCTCACATCCACAATCCCAATGGCCATGCTAAGATCCTAGGCGTATACCCAGCTACCAATGTGACAATTGCTGTAGTTGCGAACAGCCAGAAAAAGGCGGCAATGCTTATGCGGCTCATTGTGTTCAGGTCCACAGCTTGGTTCCTTCTGACAACCGGCGGTGTGTGGCTTGCTCTGGATCGCGTGAGGACTGGAACCAAGACTGACAGTGTGCCTTGCGAGTGACTGATATCCATGGAAAACTGCTCCACCCTCATTCTTCAGCATTTCGTGCACAGATATCGAGTCCAGGGTGCACCCCTGCGGTCACGCAGCTTATTTTCCGTGAAGGCACAACTGCGCAAGCCAGAACATTCCAACGAACGACGAGTACCCAGTGCACTTTGGTAGAATGGCACGTTGTCATTCTGTGGTCGACTAATCCTCACGCTGAAGAAAGGAATATTCAAAATTTTTTGTGACAATCAGAATGCATGTCTTGCTATCGCCAAGACTTGTCGTTCTACGACTGATCTACCTATCACCGTCGAAAGGGTCACCAATACTTCGCACTCAGAGCTGAACAGTATTTGCTCAGCGGATTCTCCGTGTACAAGTGATCGTTTGCATTGCGGTCATTTCAGTATTGTCGAAAGTGCCTCCGCTTGCTGGCATTGAAGCGAAATTGAGCAACAGCTCGATTGGGCACAAGCTGACACAAACAGAGTTCGTCAACATCACCTGGTCCTTGACAAGCTTTGAACATTGGCAGGAACAGCTTCAGGAGCCGTGCAACCAACACTCAAAATCGACTATCTCATCTCCGACCTCGAACAGCATTCGCTGCGTCATTCCACCACGCAGGGTGCAAAGCATGAAAGCCATGCCAACGACCCATGGACGACCTGCAGCCAAGCATGGGACTTCGAAACGAATGCCAGTATATGCAGAGCCTCGAGAATCGATCACGGCCGCCTACCGGCAGCTGGAGCGATCCGTATCGCTTATTGCGTTTCTGTGGCTGCCGACAACCTCTACCTTTTTCTTCTATACCCTACTTGCAGTCCGGCTCTTAACTTTGCGCCTTTCCCTACATTGCACTCAATTGTCGCAATCATCTTGTACTTGTATTTCTGTCACTCGTTTACTCAACATCTGCATTGCGGATGTAACACTGTACCATAATGCGTTTTCACAGATTGCTCGACTTTGCGCTTCTAGTAACGACGTTGGCAGTTCCAGCGCAGCAACACAGGCATGACGATACCTACAAGGTCGAAGACCATCATCACAAGCATGAGGGCACGAAACGAAAGAGGCAGTGTTGCGACAACCTCAATCAGCCAGGCATCTTTGACTACATTGTCGTCGGAAGTGGTCCAGGAGGCGGACCAGTCGCCTCTCGACTCGCTCGCGCCGGTTTCAGCGTTCTGCTGATCGAAGCTGGCACCGATACAAGTGGTTACCAGGACGTTCAAGTACCATCTTTCCATCCCCGAGCCTCCGAATTGCCAAGGCAGCTTTGGGTGAGTGCCAGTAAGAACAAATGATTAACTCGAGACAAGATGCTTATGCGTCAACAACAGGCGTACTTCGTGGAACGTTACGAAGACCCAGTACAGCAGCTGCGCGACACCAAACAGGTGTACTTGGTTCCGGATGATCCTTCCTACTATGGAGCTCCGTTCACAGGCGCCGGACATTGCCCTCCTGATCCTTTTGGAATCACTTACGTGTTGCCAAACGGCCGCTACTACACGGGCCAGTTTCCTCCTCCCGGCGCGATACGTCTTGGTCTGCTCTATGCAAGAGGTTCTGCGCTGGGAGGCAGCACGCAAATGTCCGCAATGGCCATGGTCACACCTCACGAGGAAGACTGGGTGGGCCTTGGGGAGATCACAGGCAACTACTCCACATTCGATCCTCACATGATGCGTGAGTATTTTGTCAAATTGGAGAATTGCAAATACCTCATCAACAGCGTACTCGGACATGGTTTCACCGGATGGTTGGACATCTCACTGACGCGTAAGTCATTGTCTTCTGGATGTTGACGGTGCTCAAGATGTGCTGACTTGACGCGCAGCCCTCACACTCGTGCTTCAAGATTTCAAGCTCTTGTCTTTGGTGATCGCGACTGCGACAGCTATCGGAAAGGTGCGCAAGGCTGACTTCACTCTTTTTCTCGAACGCTAATCACCTTTCTAGGCGGGCGGCTTCCTAGGAGGACTGATCACGACCGTCACTGGGCTCACTCACATTTTCGCCTCCGATCTCAACGCCCCCGGCCAGGGGAGGGATTTTGACAGTGACATCTGGCAAGTGCCAAATGCTGTCAGCCCAGACAGGCACAGCATCAGAAGTGGTCAGTAGAATGTCCGACTCATGACGTTACCGACTTTACTGAACAACAGAGTAGGTGTCATTGACTTGATTCGCTCCACCGCACAGGAAGGATATCCTTTATACGTTCAGCTCGACACCATGGTCACGAAAGTTCTCATGGATACCAGCGGTCCCATTCCTCGGGCTTACGGTGTTCAGTATGAGTATGGCCCAAATCTAGCTTACATGTCGACGTTGTCGACAAAGCAACATGGCATTCCTGGCTATGCGTACGCAAGATATGACGTGATCCTCTCTGGAGGCGTGTTTGAAACACCAAGTAAGTCTTACTGTCTGAAGGCGTGGAATCAACTCACTTATTCCTCTTCAGAACTCCTCAAGCTTAGCGGGATTGGCCCAGCAGATGAATTGAGTTATTGGGGCATCCCAGTCATCGCAAATCTCCCAGGAGTCGGTGCCAACATGCAAGATCGTTACGAACTTGGCTCCGTCGGCCTCGCCACAACACCTTTCGCGGCTTTCAAGGATTGCAGGTACTCTGTTGAGCCAGACCCATGCTTAGACAAGTGGAGAGCCGGCAGCACTCCAGTGAGTATTGCCACATGATCCTTCAGATGGAGGAGACCGAGCTGACATATCTATAGATCGATCAAGGGCCTTATGTGAGCAATGGATTGGTAAGTTGCCTTTGCACGACAGTCTCAAGATGCACAAGATGCATGATCACTGACCACGTCAATAGGCCCTCGGCACAACACTGAGCACATCGGTAAACGATGGTCCAACACCAGACATCTTCATCGTCGCAGTACCGGCATATTTCGCAGGCTATTATCCAGGCTATGCCACCTGCGCAACACTGGACGCTCTTCACTGGACATTCGTGATACTAAAGATGAAGAGCCGCAACAATGCCGGCTACGTTCGTCTCCGCTCCTTGGATCCGCTCGATCAAGCTGAGATCCAATTTAACAATTTCGCCATTGGTGGCGACCTGGACGCACAGGCTGTTGCGGAGGGCATTCAGCGCGCTAGAGACATCTACGCAAGCGTGATCCCATTGGACGGATCCTTGACTGAAGTCATCCCCGGCCTCGAATACCAAGGGTAAGTATTCCACAAAATGAAGTGTGCAGCTTCTGCGCTGCAAACTGGGTCAAGTCTTGTGCACTTGTCGGCTAACACCAAAAACAGGCCATCTCTTATTCAATACATCCGCGACAACGCCTGGGGCCATCACGCTTGCTGCACGGCCAGGCTCGGTGCCTACGGTGATCCCTTCGCAGTCGTAGACGCGGATTTCCGCGTAATGGGTGTTGCAGGCCTCCGAATCGTGGACGGTTCTATCTGGGCCAAGGGCATAGGTTATTATCCTACTGTTCCATTGTACATGCTGAGCGAGAGAGCCGCGGACGTCATTATGGGACAACAATCCGTGCCTCTGGGATTGAACGACTTGAACAATTTCGACGCTACTGGTCCTGTTGGGACGTTGGCCGCCGCGCTTCTGGGTACCGCAGGATTTGGTGGGCCTCCTGAAGCTAACCAACCTGGTGGGCTGTTGAATGGGCTGAAGGGCATTCTAGGTGTAAGTGACCCTCCAATCTTCTGTTACAGCCGGCGAGATGATTCTGCGTTCTGTGGCTAACTTTGTGGCAGAAACGATGGAATGCTTTTGGTCCTGCTGTGTCGCAATAGAAATCTAACAATGGAAGCATATCGAACTGATCGATTGTGATATTCGCTTGCGACGGTGGAGAAAAGCTGCGGCACCATTCCTTCATGAAGTTACAGACGCCGTAAGGATTAAGCGGAGCGCCATATCTAGATCGCCGTCTTCCCATACTTAGTGTAATATCTCTATATGTAACAAATTACAAGATTGAAATCTCACAATGTCTCGATAAGTACTGACCCGAGAGATAGACGCAACGGAAAGTCTTGAGCACTGAAGATTGCGGTACCTTGAAATAGCAAAACTTGTTCTCGTGACGAAAAGTCTTTTGTCCGATAATGATTGTGCTATTGACTGTAACTATTGATGCATCTACGATGTCCACTTCTCGCTCGTGATACACCCGCTTACTGGAGATAAGGATTGTATGGTGTGCCATGCTGCAAAGCATACGCTAGCAGCCTCTTGTTCGTGCGCCACAGACACCATTTCAGAAGCATTGCGCCACAAACACAGAGTCCCGCCATGGTAAACATCAGGATGAAAGCCATGATGTAGCGAGGCTCATCGGATTGGATGAAGAAGTAGGGTGCCATGACCTGCAAGCAAGCGTTAGCGAGTACGACAAAGTAGTTGCAAAGCGGGAGAACATGCATTGCCTGCTTGACCAAGAATATTGTTGATGGCAATGGAAGTACTTTTCTGCTCTGGGCTCTTCGACAGAGTACCAGAAATCCAAGTCTGGATGAGAGGGTTCGCTCCGAAGAGGCCGACGACGTAGATGAATGACATGGCGTAGCGGGTGATGTTGTGCGTAGTAGCCATGCACACAATATAGCCGACCATTGCGCAAGCCACGGGTGTCGCGAAATGCCAGCCGCGGTCTTGCTTTTTATCCGAGTGCCATGAGATGCAGACAGCGGCGAAAGCTGCAAGGAAGTACGGCGGAAAGGTGATGACCAGAGTGACAACGCGCGAGTAACCGAACCCACGAACAATGGCTGGGTAGAAGTTGGAGAAGCCGTATGCAGCTGAAATCGTGATGTTGATGAAGATGATGATCCAGAGTTTGTAGTCCATGAGCGATAACTTAACGCCGCCCCAGATGCTGGTCTTGATCTCGACCGATGAAGCCAGTGTGACTCTGTCGGCGATGATACGGGTTTCTGCAATGCGTCGCATGTCCTCGGTCATGGTCCACATGGTGCTGCCCGTTCTTGAAGCTGGATAATCTGGCAGAACGAGGCAAGCTACGACGCCGAACACTCCGCCGCAGATGGCAAGGACGATGAACAGCCATTGCCAGCCTGCAACGCCATGTTTGCCTATTGAGTGGAATGTCAGCATTTAGTCCCATACCATCTTGCTCACACATACCTTCAAGAGAAGAGAAAACTGCTGCAGCAATCAGCCCAGATAAGCCATTGGCAATTGGCGTCCCGGTAGCCATAATTGCGATACGAACACCAAGTTCGCGGCGAGTGTACCAGCAAGACAACAAGTAAATGGCTCCTGGAAAGAGCGGAGCCTCAACCAATCCCAAACAGAAGCGTACCGCAAGAAGTCCCTCGTAGCTTTTGACTCCAGCAATAGCGGCCGCGACACCAGACCAGATGAAGGCACAACATCCAAGGTACAGACTTGGCCGAACATACGGAATGATCATGTTGGATGGAAGCTGACCGAGAACATATCCAGCGCTGAGAATTGAGACTGCGTTTCCGAATTGGTAGCCTGTGAGATTAAGATCCTGGTCCAGAGTGCTCAGTCGTGCTTGGCCGAGAGATGCTCGATCGAGATAGTTGGTGACATACAAGATCCAGAGGATAGGTACGAGGGTGCAGTCGAGCCGACGTACAAGCTTCTTCTCCAGAGTCCTCCAGTCTGCAATGCCCAGCCGATCAATGATCTCCTCTGGACTGGGAAGCTCATCGGCAGAGAGGTATTTCGGCACATTCTCAAGCTCAATCGTGACACCATTTTCTTTCTTATCCTTATTGATGATGGCATCAATGACCGAAGCACGTCGAGAAGGATTAGCTGATGAACGATTGACAGCTGGGCCTCTCCTGCTCTCCGGCGACTGAGCATCAGACTTCTCGTTATTTCCTCCGGACATCCTGAGTTCTTCGCAATTTTGCTGATGAAAAGAGGAAAAAAGAAGAGAACGACTGAGTGCTGAGGGGATTCAAACCCGCTCTGCTTGCAGCGGAGGCACTTATACTGTTCTCTCCAGACTCACTCACCCACTCAACTTGATACGCCTTTCCCCATTCCCCACGGAGACGATTTGCGGAGACGCGAGAGCAGAGACCCATTCTCAACGTGATCGTTACATTCTCACCTGGGGCATGTCCAAGAATTGCTCATATTGTCGTCTCCACCAGCAATGCTTCGCCAATAGGCCATTCATGAACACTCAGTGGCAAATGAGATCAGGAACCTTGGCCATCTCTTGACATTGCACTCTGAAAGGCTGGCAAGAGCGCGAAGTTGCAGAGAAATCGGATTCGCGGGCTGGGCGACGAGTCCTACATATGAAGTCCTAAGGCGCTAGACACGAGATATTGGACATGTCTATGGGGACAATGCGGAATGGAGGAGCCGTAGATTTCCGATGTTACAAATCCGCCTCCAGTGGAAGATGACCAGCCGCGGAATATTGTGGAGCCTGCATACCACTCAGGTGAGTTTTGCTTGGGAAGTAGGGCGTGCAGCGCGTCTTTAGCAGCTGCGTACCCGCAATGCCTCGTTTGGTCGTCTCCCAAGAGATGTGGAGACTGTCTTAGCGTGGCTGAGCCATCTAGGAACTTCATCTGAATGGTGAGAATGGTGACCATGGACATACTTGGCAGGCGGCGGACTTCCTCTCGCGCAGATGCCATGGCTTGGTCAGTTCCATTTTCTTATTGTAGAATCCACACCGCGGTGAGCACACCGGTGTCGACTCCCAGTTGCGCCATTCAGTGGTTTTGTAAGCTTGGAGAGCTTCGAATGTGTATTGTAGGCCAGCGGCCGCGCGTGAAGCTGTGAATATGTGCCGTCAATGGTCGTGTTTGAGTAGCACGTTATAGCTGATGTGTCGGGAAGTGAAGATCTTGAGGTTCGTGGACGGGACTGGGAGGGCATGACTTCTAAAAGCCATATCTTGACCTTGAGATGTAGCTCCGTAGTCGGAAGCGCAGCTGCGAAGGCAGCGACATCGCAACGGTTTGTGGCAGGTGGAATGGAGTTTCAAGCAAATTGGGGCAAGAAACATGGGAGAATCTCCTCGCTTCTAATTCGCGCGATAGCGCTACACGCTAGCCGATAGCCATGATTTTGAATTGAATTTCATAGTACTGAATTCGGAATATTCAAAATCAAGAAGTACACTTCCATCGCTGCGCCGGAACAATACAAACAAGCAGAGCGTTTTAAAGCAGCAACGAGATCTACAGCAACAGCTAGAACTACGCCTTGCGCTGCTACCTTCGATGGTACCGCAGGACCTCCAAAGCCTCTACACTATAGACATATGTTGATTATTCAAATTGAATCTGATTATTCAAAGCCCATGCGACGCTTTGACGCTTTCTTGGGCGTACGCTCAGGCTCGCTCCAATTGCATTGCGACAAGACTACCACTACCACAATCTGGAGCAAGCGGCTGAGTCTGAGAACGGCGGCTGGGCTGTTAGTAGATGATCACTTGGTAGGTAGAAGAAGACGCTTCAGGACTCTTCAGAGATAGTACGGATCCTGATTCTGATTGGCTAGATAAGGAGATACGCTAGCCGATGACCAAAAATCCAAATTGTGAGCGAGCCGGGTCGAAACCGACTCGAGCTTCGTTCGTTTCTACAGTATCGTCAAATTTCAGCACACCTCATCTACCATACCAGAAATCACGGCAAGATATCTATGTAGCAGAAACACATAAGCATGGATGTATCTCCGTTTGCATAAAATTTACAGTTGTGTCATACAAAACTCTTCCATCGAGGACAGGCCCGGGCAGACTTTTCAAAATAATTCATGATGCATTTGGATCGTTCAGATTACACGTACCGAAGGAAGAACAGCAGACTGCGAGGCAGGTAGGGTCTTGCGCTTGTCACGACTTCGTCTCCTTCTTCTTCGCTCGTGGGCGACTGCTGACTGGCATCGCTGCCGCATCTGGATCGAGATGGCTCTTCCTATCTCCTGATGGACGCATACGTCCAGACTACAACCTCCATGCCCTCGTGTCTCGCTCTGCAAGTGATAATTTTGATCGCCGTGTTACAGAGCCCATCATCCATGCATCGCACCTCCAAAATCCAATTCTCCAGTGCATGCCTGCCGCTCTAATCTTGTATGTTGCTTAGAGGTGTTCGTGCAGGCAATCGTGCTGAGATAGAGCATGGCAATCGTGCAGAGAGCGGTGAGAAGGATCTAACCCACCCGCTTGGGATTTCTCGGTTCTTGTTGAGGTCGTTGAGTTCTTGTCTTCCTTCCCGTGGAATATAGTAAAATGCATGAAGTGCAATGCACGAAACAGGAAAGAGAAGAAGATGTGCAACAGTCTAGACGGCGGAGCGGTGTGCGGTGTGCGTTCACTTACATTGCCGGCGTATGAACTAAGATTGGTAAGTTTTGCATGTGCGTGAAGCATGGCGTGGCGCGCTCTTCAACCAAACATGTGGTGATTGGCGCGATGCATCTTCGTCGGTGCTGCTTCCGTTTACCATTGCTATCCAGGTCGCTGGGTTTTGCCTGTCTATGGACTTTCTCTGCTGGAGATGTGCGATGAGCGGTGACTGCAGGAGAGAAAATGTGCGATGGAAGTCAAGTGTATTTACGGCAGCGAACCGAAACCGACCGCCTCACAGGATGTGCACTTGTGGCGTACGCCGCTGGGCCCTGCAGATCTGTCGCGCTTTCGCAGCGCACACTGTGCACAAAGCAGAGATCTCCAGAGCATGGACGTCACTCATCATGTGTAGAGAAGCGTATGGCGTTGGCGACAAGTGACCTCACCTTTACCATCGTAGCGGTAAGCAGAATAGAACATGACTTGCCTCATCAGATAAACCAGAAAAGGCCGTCTTCAGTACCTGTGTTAATCCCGATCGATGTCCGCGCCTACCACACCTTCCCAGCGGTGTCGCAACGGGCGGACAAGCGGCACGCGTCAGTGTCGTGCAGCGAAGAGAATGGAGCCTTATCATCATACCACGACGCGCCTCGCGTCACAATGGAAAAGCGAATGATGTCCACGACAGATAATCCGGTATATATCAGAGCCTTGATGTCTTTCCCGCAGAGCGACGCGATACAATCTTCCCAGGCCCCCCGAGCGGCCGCATATGCAGAAGAAAGCAGTCGGCAGAGAGCAGCTTGGCGAAGACTTCCAGCGGTAGAAGTGATGTCGATGATGTATGTGCAACCCACGGGATCAGCGGGTGGCTGTCGGCACTGAATCGCGAAAGTTCAACAAGCACCCGCAGAAGGAAGTCTTCCGGCAACGGGTACGGCAAGCTGCAAATATGCAAGTTGCCGAAAACCTAGTTTAGGACTTTTGCTCTGGAGGCTGCTGTTGTAACCAGGTTGGTCGGGTATGTACGGTGAGAAGTAAAAAGTGAATTGCATGTGGGTGAAGTTGAGCGGTCGGCTTGTGGGCCGAAGGTACTGTGCTCGGCTTTCGGTCGCTCGATGAGGCCGGTTTGCTGGTAGTGAGATGAGATAGGATTGAGTGTATCGAAAGAGATGACACTCGGTCGTTCAGAGTACAATCGATTCGTATCCATGGGTAGCTGAGAAAATCCCTCTGTGCATATGAATGCAAGCTGTCAGAAGGGAGAATTGCAGGGAAAACTTTCACAAAGTCGACTTTCGATTGGCTTCTCAATGCCAAAGTACTGTCCAAAAGCTGATGCATGAAGTATTGTTTCACCCTATAGGTACATCGCATGCGCTTGCCTGTAAGGAGTCGATCAGTTCTAGAGCCGCATGGTTGTAGCAAACGCATCTTTACGATTGGTCGCTCGTTTTCTGCTTGGTTGCTGGTTGTTTCCCAGCCTTGGATAATCTTGTAAACTTTGACATGCACATCGGGAGCCTGGCTCTTGACCGCTTGTGCGGTTGCTATATACAGTTCTTGCTTGCGTCTTCTCGGTTGCTGGCATCGGACAGCAGATGTCGGGCTTGTATCCGACTCGGTGGGAGGTGTAGACGTGCTACTCATTCAAGGTGCCTTCTGGTCAGATCGACTGTGTGCTGCCCTTTCTACGCATCAGTGTTTCGAACCCCACAGCGTTGCTGCTGTCGAGCCGAGCTTATACTGATTGAAGGGTCCGAATTATGGCTATCGGGATTTTTCTTGAAGCTGATCCGCAACCGGAGGAATCCGAGAGACCAGGATATGTGGCTCTGTCATCGACAATGTGAGGTTCATGCCTGCTGGTTGTTACTTTGCACAGCCCACTCGCGTTCGCGGGTCCTCAAGCGGCTTCCATGTAAAACAGGGCAGCTATAGGGCAACGAACAAGCAATTTCGCTGTCCGTTGCTATTGTTGTTAGTTCCAAAACAGGCAAGTTTGAACGTGTTGTCAGATTCGTACGTTCTAGACATGAGCTTGGACTACAACAAGCTCCACTGAGGGGCCAAGTTGAGCAATGCTGCTCCACCCTAGGCGATCAGTAGGCGATGGCTCCCATATTATCGTGGAGAGCCAAATGGAGGGTCCAACGATCATAGCGCTTCTGTAGCGCCCGGAAATGCTGGCAGCGAACAAGTTCACATCGGAGCGGCATCCGGCGAGTGGTGCAGACCAAGCGATGCAATGCCGGATGTGATTGATGTTCGATGATGGGCGAGCTGCAGCTTCCGTGCAAGGAACAAAGTCGGGCGGCTCCACAAGAGCATGGTTCAAATACACGTTGAGGCGCACAAGAAGGATCGCGCGCGGTGGAGTACGAGCGTGGAGGGTCGCACACCATAGTGCTGTGCGGTGCGACGCTGAAAATGCCTCTCGTAAGGATGAATGTGCCCTTCAGCGCCCATTCACGGAGAAATGCTGGCACAGCATTTTGAGCGTGTAGTCAGTGGAAGAAGGTGGAAGGTACGCAAAGTGACAATAGACATGCATGCGATACATCACAGTGCCCTGGTCGTGAACCCACCTAGACCTGGCGATTGAACTGGTTGCTGGGAGCTGCTGTGGACGTGAAGTCAAGAAAAGCTCAACGCCTCAACCGCATGTAGGTCCGAACAATTGGTGGTGAGACGTCGAACAAGTGCTGACGCATTGGGGTTGACGATCAAACCGGAAAGATGATGCGTCGCGCCAATATGAGGTGCATGCAGGCCCTGCGGTCAGCGCTGCAACTCCGGTCTCGTGGGCAGCACATATGCAATGCTGTGCCTGGGCTGTACAGAATATAGGTCACATGTATGGTCATGAGATCGAGTACTGCTGTCAGCGGTGGTCGCACTGCCCGTCAGCGCATGTCAGAGGTGTCGCCGAGTGCGCTGCGGCGACTGGGCATGGCATGAGGCTGAGGAGGAAGCGTGAAGATAGCCGCGGCTGATGTCGGTTCCCAGTTCGGGGGCATTGTGATACTTGGTGCTCCGGCGTCGAAAAGCAGGCGGCCCAAAAGGGAGGGGAGTTGGGTGTGGGCGATGCTTCTAGGCTGGTGGTTGGTGCTCCCACCAGTGTCTCGGATCTCGCAGTCAGCAGGCAGCGTGGTGCGACGAGTGTGCTCGATGCTCGATGTGCTCGACGTGTAGCGGCGGGTGGAAGCGGCGGGCAGCGCGGAGACATCGGCGCTTCTCGCAACGCGTCGTCGTCGCTGACCTCCACCACAGCACTCCGCCGCCGACTCCCAGCAGTGGAGATGAGGACCCGTTCTTGTGGGTGGTTGTGTTGGGCGGGCGCGTTGGTGACGGGATTCCTGGTGTCAAAAGATTCAGGAGGCCGCCGTCCGGTCGACTTGGCCGCGCTTCGGCAGGGAGGGCAGGCCGGTCGTGTCGACCTCATCGCACCCCGGCCCTCGTCGTCTTTCCAGCTGCCGCGTAAGACTAGCTCGCGAGCACGATCGGCGCCGTGTGCACGGTGGTGCGGTGCTGTGCCGCGACGGCAACGAGCCATTGTCGTCGCCGTCCGCCCGGGCTCGGGGCGGCGGCTGACAACCTGCTGTCCACGGCGGCGGTGGTGGTGAAGCACGCGGCGGCTGCTGTCGTCGCCGCTTTGGGAGACGGCATGTCGCGTGCGATGGATCGGGCAATGGCAAGAGGATCTCGACCCGCTGCCCAAGTTCGATGGGTGCTAGCACGCTCGCTTGCGCTGAGGCAGCGCGTGTGGATGGAGGATGTTCCAGCGCGCACTGTGCCCGCGCCCCCAGGACCAGGGGCGTACCCATGCCGGCCACGCTGCCTGTCCTGCGAGTTTCCGCTGCGCAGGGCCCCTCCGGATGCACACGCCGCTACGAGCACACGGCACACCCCTCCTGAGCGCGACCCTGTTTTGGTGACGAGGCCGGGAGGCGAGGCTCTTGCGACGCCTATGTATGCCGTAGGTGTCAAGCCGCACGAGAATGGCACACCCTATCCGCAAATAGACGGCGCTGGAGAGATGAAGACGACCGCGCTCGCACGGGTGGCGGGCCGGCGGTGGAAGTGGGTGGAAGCCACTGACGGAGGGCCAAATCTCGTGGGAGCTGCGCAGACTGGCAAGAGACGGCCAAGTGCAAGTGTTCCTGCGCCTGCGACAGGGTTGACCGATGCTGGGAAGCCGAGTAGCGTCGTCGACCCATGATCCTGGGCGCACGCCAGATTGGCCTGTGCGAGCAGCTGCGTCGTACAGTTTTATCGCCGCGACTCGCAGGTGCTATCGCTCGCGGGCAATCCCAAACACACCACACCCACCTCATCATCATCCATCCCGACGCCCTCACGCTCCCTAAACACAACCACCACTCCCCGTCCCGCCTGCTGTGCTTCTGCCTTTCTTTTTGTCGTCTCCCCACACTCATTGCGAAACCGCCGTCGACATTGTGATACCGCCCGAGGATCAGCTGGCACTTAAGCATCCTGCACAGCCAAACCTTCTTTGCCCACCCTCTCGTCTAGTGCCCGCAACTCGCGACGCCCAAGGGATGCGCATTGAGCGGTGACGATGACATCAATGTCTTCTTCTGACCCGACTTCTTCAAGTCTGACGGACCCAAACAATTACCGTCTGTCTGACACCCACCAAATGGCTGCCGCAGAGGTTCCAGCAGCAATACCCGCGCGGGCACTGCCCGACCACGAGGCCGACTCTGCGTCTCCCACCGAGACCACGCGACGGAAACGATTGTCCTTTTTTGGCCGACACAGCTCCGACGCGAACACGCGCAAGCAGCAGTCCATGCAGCCTCTCCAAGCGTCAATCTCTACAGCCCAAGGCGAAGTCCCGCGATCGCAGAGCAGACAAGACACGCCGAGCTCACGACCGATGACCGCTGGCAGCGAACACGCGCGAAGGAAAACTTCCGATCAGATCGAGAGCATTCGAAATTCCATATTCGGAGGGAGAAAGGGCTCCATCTCGTCCCGACCGAATGTGAAACGTTCGCGACATAGCCACCAAATCGAATCGAAGAAGCCCAATGTCGCACTAATCCCATTCGCGTCGCCTCTCCAGGAAGAGTCGACTAAAGCTGAAGTGAAGGGCAACGCAGGCGCGCAGGACTTTAGAGACGAGAACGACTGTAAGTGACGTATGGAAAGGATTCGCATGCACGAGCTGACCAAGTGCAGTCTACCATCACCGCAAGAAGACCTCAATCTCATCGCCATTCAACTTCCATCATGTCGGCCACACGGATCGCAAAAACCTCCCAATGCGCCTCGAGACTGTCGATGAGACGGCTTTCCAAAACAAGTTGCTCGATTTCGACGCGCAAGGTCGCGCATTGCAGCAAAATCCAGGACGACGTTCAATGGGTCTTGCAAAGGCTCTTCCTGCACTTCCCCAAGCTCAGGCCATTCCTTCTCGACACCGATCTAGCCCCAGCGTGGATGAAACGACTTTCGACGAAACTGCCGACACCAAATTCAACAATCTCGATGAACACTTCAATGCTCGACCCGCACTCAAATCGCCTCCACGACGATCACCGCGCCATTCGGCCTCCTCGCCAAATCTCCTTTCTCCAACTGCAAGTAGCGCTGCACACACAACACCGCACTTGCACTCGGACGCATTCGACGAAGACACTCGGCAAAGTCCGCCGAGCAAAGAGTCACCGCCATCCGGTCAGCTTGCGCAGATTCCGACACGCGGCAGACCCTTGGGTCAAAGTTTCCGTGAAAAGCAACCCCTACCGCCCGTGCCAGGTCAAGCTGCCGCGACAGCCATCGGCCAGAAACCTTCGAAGACATCACTCGCTTCCGACCGGCACATCATCGGACTGCAGTTCCCTGCACCACCTGGGGCAAAAATCGAGTATCCCGCAAGTATTGCTTCTCACAAGAGCAAACGATCGAGCAAATCTGCAGCTCCCACAGTACAAAGCGCGTCTACGAGAGCATTCTCCGATATACCCGTCGGCCTAGACTGGGAAGATGACATTGATTGGGCCTTTGAGCAGGAAGCGGAAGCAACGTGCGACTTTGACTGGGAGAAACATGCCGCCAGCGAGTCAGATGCGAAGGAGCATTTGCCTGTACCCAGTCCAGATGACGAGTCACCAGAGACGGGTGGCAGCGGTGGCGTGCGACTCTCTGGGTGGATGAATGATCCATCTGCGCTCGAGAGTGACGCCAAGCATATCTCAACATCATCTACCCCAGGCACATCGCCATACATGGAGGATGGTCTTCCACAGAATCACAAGCGTGGTTCGTCTGTCGGGCATCGCGGCTTCTTGGCTGCCAGGAATGCTTCCTCCGACAAGCTGACCAAAACTCCACCAATGTCGGTGGAGATCAAGACTTCTGAGGTAGGCACCCCTCCCACATTCAGCTTGACTATGGAAGGTGCTGACCAGGAAACAAAGTCACCATACGCATCGCAGACCTACTTCCCGGCATTCGACAGCAGTATTCCCGAGTATCTCAGCGATCCGGAATCGACCCGTGTGGGAGGCAGCAAACATCGCAAGAGCTCCTCATACGGCTCCTTCGAGTCGTCTGGTCGCTCCCTCCAGACAAATTCTGCATCGGACTCGACAAGGTGGTCTTCCGCTAGCACATCCTCGATCCCCGATCTCCTGCACAGCTACAACATCAACCGCAAAAGCGTGAGGAAGAGTGCGGCCTCGGGAACCTTCCGCACTCTGGAAAGCGTGCCACATAGCCCTGATGGGAAAGATGAGAGCAAGTCGTTCCCTGATTTCGAGGAACGACCGACTGTTACTGATCGCGCAATCAGTGACGGAATCTTGATGAGAAGACCCGCGACGCCTGGTGATCGAGCTTTACTGTTCCAGAGTGGACGTGTTGTGCAGAGAGGACGTGCGATCAACCCCAGTCGGATGCAAATCCAGAGTTTGCCTGGTGACGGGCAAGAAGGTGGATGGATTTGAAAGCATGCCAGCCTGGACTTTACTGTCAGATACCCTTTTTCTTTTGTATTTGGGAATGATGAAACTCATGATGAGGGGCAGGGTTGGGAAGGGAAGGAAAGGGAAAGAAAAGAGGAAAAAGGAAAAACTTTTGGAAAAGAAAAGAACTGGACAGGACATGTGTTATGATGTTATGTGGCGATATCTGAGTGAGGAAAGGGAATTTATGCTCATATGTTGACTGTGCAGGCGAGGAGTATAGGAGGAGGAATTTGTGTCGATTGCAGTGTCGGAAAGAAAGAGATGAGAGAACAGAGAGGCAGATGTGTTTGTACTATTTGTACTGTTACTCTGTACGAGCTGTAAAAGGAGTAAAGAAATTCAACCCAATGTCGTTGAGAGTCCCATGAGCGTCTGTTGCATCTCAGAATTTATGTCAATTGGTTGATGTGAGAGGTAAACTGTTCTGGTGATCTGCATCTTGTTAAACGGCACGGTCTTGTTGGACCCTGAGGGGTTGCGAAGAGGTTCTGCTGTGCGTAGACATGCCACGATTGCGCATTGTCTACCATGAACTGCCGAATGACCAAGTATTCTTGCAGTATCTCACAGTGTTCAGGATATCGCTTGTAGAATGGTTGCCACAGTAGTGCACTGTTGAAGAAAGCAGAGGAGACACTTCGAAATCTAGACTGAGGAGGTAAGACGCGTGTGGTCAGGGATCAAGCTCCGCCATCCCTCAGCCGACTGACTGGCGCCTTTGTTTTGGGCGGGTCTGCGCACTGCAACTCCGACCGGCGCCAATCAACCAACAGCACCTTCTCGAACTGCACGCACGTCGTCTGTACCTGACTCTCCTGACCCGCTGCCCGCATTGTCAATCAACACACGTCAAAACATACATACAACACTCCGCCACGACCGCACGTCGACACTGCACGCGGATTGCACCGCCTGTTTGTGCAGCCCGAGCAGCGAAGACGAAAGAGTGACCCGAACACGGACCGAGACGATCATCAATTTATCGTGCAGGCAGCTTTGGGCAGCAGCGGCAACAGCCAATATCTCGCGACTTGCACTGCTGCACTGCTGGTTGGAGGGGCCGGTCAGCTTGTGTGATATGCGCAGTATGCTCATCTAGAGTCACTGGTTTCCCGCACTTTTTTGGCTGTTGCATGGTTGCCGATTGAGATATGGCGGTGTTGGAACAATCTTGGTAAGAAAGAGCATCACATGGAGGGGAAGAGAGGGGAGAAGGAGGGGAGGGAAGAGTAAGTGCTGACGACATGTTGCAATAGGGTCAAGGTCCAGGAGAAGACGTTTGGAAAATGGTGAGTTTGATTCGAGTTCTTCTGTCACGTTGTGTTACAATGGAGGGGTTGGAGACGATGTGAGGGGAACATGATGAAACATATACGCATGGATATGGCAATACGATGCTTGCCTACATGTCGAAGAGATGTCATTTGAAACGAGTCACTAATCTCCCTCAATAGGCTCAACAATAAACTCCAAGTCCGTAACCTCCACCTCGATAACCTCGTCAGCGACCTCAGCGACGGCGTCATCCTCATCCACCTCCTCGAAATCCTCTCCGCCGAAAGCCTCGGCCGCTACGCCGCTCGTCCTAAACTCCGTGTACAACGCTTTGAGAATGTCAATATCGCGCTCGATTTCATCAAGAGTCGGAAGATTCAATTAACGAATATTGGAGCTGAAGATGTCGTGGATGGGAACCGGAAGATCATTCTCGGGTTGATTTGGACACTGATTTTGCGATTCACGATTAGTGATATCAATGATCAGGGTCTGTCTGCGAGGGAAGGTTTGTTGCTGTGGTGTCAGAGAAAGACGGCGTGCTATGACGAAGTCGAAGTGAGGGACTTCTCGAGCAGTTGGAATGATGGGTTGGCGTTTTGCGCTCTTTTGGATATCCACCGACCGGATCTGATTGATTACGACCAATTGGATAAGAGTGATCACAAGGGAAATATGAAGCTTGCATTCGATATCGCGAGCAAAGAGATTGGAATTCCGGACCTCTTGGATGTGGAGGATGTGGCAGATGTGGCTAAGCCGGATGAGAGGTCTTTGATGACTTATATTGCATACTGGTTCCATGCTTTCTCGCAGATGGAGAAGGTCGAGAATGCGGGGAGACGAGTGGAGAAGTTTGTGAACAACATGCAAGGAGCGTGGGAGATGCAGAACAACTACGAGAGGAGAATGAAGGCGCTTTTGGCGGCGATTGCGAAGCAAAAGGAGGACTGGGAGGTTGCGACGTTCGATGGGACGTATGTCGATGCGAAAGAGCAGAGTCGAGAGTTTACCAAGTATAAGCAAAAGGCCAAGAGAGAATGGGTTGCTGAGAAGAGTGAATTGGCTGGCATGTTGGGAAACATCAAGACCAAGCTGAATACATACCGGTTAAGGCCGTATCAGCCTCCGAAGGAGCTGAGCCTGGAAGCACTCGATTCTGCCTGGGGTGACCTGATGGAAGCCGAGAGAACAAGATCACAAGTCATCAACAATACAATCCGCGACATCAAGAACAACTTACGGAAATCCTTCGCGGACAAGGCTAATGACTTTGCTCTCGCGCTCAAGACCATCAGCGTCAGCATTTCCGGCCTCGAAGGCGACGTCGAAGATCAATTGGAGCATACTTCGCAGATCTCACGAAATCTGCCACCTCTGGATCAGTACTTGGATATCATCGCGAGTCTGGATTCACAATGTCAAGAAGCCAATATTGAAGAGAACGATTACACAACATACACTTACGATGAATTGGCATACGAATTGAGTCTTGTGCGGAGCTCTGTGCAGAAGAAATTGGCCTTCTTGGATAATCAAATCGTGGCGAGGAATATGACGAATTTGACTCCGATTCAATTGGAGGAATTCGAGTCAGTTTTTCGACATTTCGATCGAGATCTATCGAATTCGTTGCAAGAATTGGAATTCTCGGCTGCGTTGGCTTCATTGGGACTTGTGTATGATGAAGAAGAAATGCACGAGCGCTTTCTTGAAGTGGCGGGACGAGGAGGATCTGTCTCATTCGAGCAATTTATCCGATTCATGGTCGATGTTACCGAGGATCAGAACACGGCGGAGCAAGTCTTTGAGAGTTTCCGAGAGGTGGCGGATGGGAAACCTTATGTGACGGAATTGGATTTGACGCATAGCCTGATTCCAGAAGAGGTGGTGAAGGAGTTGATGGACAGCATGCCATTGCATTCGGGCCCGGATTTGAAGGAGGACCGGGATTTGCCGAAGTATGATTATGTGAGCTTTATGGAGAGGTTTCTTGGAGGAGATGAGGGGAAGAGTAAGAATGGTGGTGGGGCGGTGAATGGACATCATCGGAATCAGTCCTCTTCGAGGGGTTAGGAAGCTGAGAGGAGGAGGATGATGATGGCTTTGATGGCGAGGCGGGAAGTTGATGGGACTGGTGAGGAGGATGAGAGTAGGGCGATGGGCGGGAGATTTCGTGCTACTCCTTCGCCTCCTTGGGGCTTGAGCTCGGCGAGGAGCAGTCCCATTCGTCGTCCTCCATCCCGTGTCTTGCACACTCCAGAGACGGACGCTCGCAAGCACGATGACACTACGAGGAGGCACAGCGATTCCGTAGTGGAGCAGCAGCTGTCCGTTGCTGACGACGATGTCGACACTAACTTGGAAAACGGTAGAGAGAGCGCAAGACTGCTGTGAAGTAGGTAGCAATGCGGCATGGGAAGGCGAGCGTGGTGAGGCGAAGTTGATTGGGTTTATTTGCACACACTACTACTACTATTGCTGTAGGTCTCATTGCCTATTCCACGCAAGGCTGATAACATCGAAATGAGCACGAATTACATGATTCCATCTGCATCGTTGGCGTTCTGAGCGATTGGATTAGTTTTAATGGTATACTTGGCACAAACGGAGATATGTTCAAGCTTGTACGTCGTTTCTGCTTCGTGGTTTGAGTGCAGGGTCGGGTCTCGTGGACGCGATTTGGCGTGGTTCCGTCGGAAAACTACTGACGGTGATGGAACGAACTGCTCGCTCACGTGTGCCTTCTACATCGCTAACTGAAAACAAGAATACATCCTGCCTTTTATGTGATATCAAATGATCATATTTCCTTGAACATTTTTAGACTACGTCAAATATCAAAGTCGTGTAGGTTCGTTCTATGGAGAGGTAGCTTTGGCATCCTTATCGATATACTAGACCTCTTTGCCGCGATATTTCTCTTCCACTTCTCGTGGCTTTCTTGTCGTCGCGACTGCGCTAAATTATTAATCAGGATCGACTGTTCCAGAATGTAACATTCACAGAATATGGCCATTGCCTAGCGTAGGTGCTATTACACGAATTTTGAAAGCAAAAAGGGTCAATTCCCGATTCTTGTTTCATCCACTTCGGAAGACTTCATTGCCGGTGTTGAAATTTCTGCATTCTTCTGACGAAACGAGAAGGAAGAATGGCTACACTGTCCACAGTGCGTCCACAGCATGTCTCACACAGCATCTGATAGGCTCTAGCTTAGAAGAACGACTACAATGCAACACGCAACACTCCATCATCTCACCAGTCAAACTCCCAACCATGTGCTATCTGTCTCTGCTGAATATGGCCCATCCCCAACGGCCTCGCAATAGCGTCCCGATCATCCACCATCCTCCAAATCGTATCACTCGCTTGAATCACTGCTTCCAGAGCCTCAAACCCATCCTCATGCTCTCTATCCTCTAACGCTTCCCTCGACTTCTCAATATTGAAATGTGCCCAACTCGGTGGATCTACGATATCGTCTCCGTAGGTGGTATAATGTCTTGAACCTGTAATTTTACGAGCTTTGAGATCGATGTGTATCATTATCCGATCTGGCCAGCAGACATAGCCGCATAAGGTGATGCGCTGTATTACGTTGAACATTGAGCGGGGCGTTTGTTGGAGCCAGGGGTGGAACCCGCGTCTCGCATCGCAATAGTATAGTTCGGAATATCTTCCTGGGCCGGGAAGTCGGTATGTTGGGAGGTCTTTTGGCCAAGGTTGAAATTCATTATGGATGAGCCAGAAATGATTTATGGCGTAGAACACTGGTAATGCTTCATCTCGAATCAGTCGTGAGACACGAGTCATAGGAGGCTGGATCGGTCGGTGTCTTTCATTATGGCGTTGGAGCACCGGGCGGTGGCGTTGATTCACGTCTCGAGGGCTCCTCCGAGACGACCGACTTGTGCCGTGATCCTGCATTCTACCAATCATGAAGGGACGGTCTGACAGGAGCAGGAACTCATAGATGGTGAGTCGTAGTTCTTTGCTGAGGGCCAGAAATGGCGAAGTTTCGATGGAGGGTACGACTGCTCGCCCGGTCATGTTGATGCCAATGTTGAGAAGAGAAACAGAGTGGCAGCGGCACAAGACAAAACATTGACGAGAGTACTTCATGAAGCAGCGAACTTTAAACATCATAGCTTGGAAGCTCCCACCTTCACCCCTCCCGCGTCAGCCAAGGGCGCCTACGAAGTTGCACTAGTGATCATCATACCCCAATCATGCGCTGGCAACTGGCCACATCAACGCCCCTCATTGCAGCCAGCCTTTCACTGCCATAAAAACCGCGCGACTACACAACGTTCATGCCTATGCCCCTTCCAGTCTGATAAGCATCCTCGTGCCACAACCTCCAATCGGCCACATTTTGTCCTCCGCCTGTGGAGTCAGTATCGTATTCGAAAAGAACTACACCCTGCAGACAGGTCAGCACCTGTGATCACATCGTTCGGTAATTTGTCATGCGTCACTAACAAGAGCAGGATCCCCGTAACTTGGTCTCGAAGCATAGTTGATATGCGTTATGGTGGCTTGTGGCAAGAGCTCACGAATGAGGTTGGTTCTTGTTTTCAATCAGCTTGTGACGGCATCTCGAGTGGGAAAACACGGTATTTCGATACTCACAGTCTACCAATCTTTGCCGGATACACTTGAGAATTGGGATCTCGGGGGGTGTCGCGGTTTCTTGGCGTAAATATGTAGGCTTGTGTGCCGTCGCCAGCTTGATTGAACAACGCGGTATTTAGTCTCACGCCCGTAGCACTTCCAGACGCAGCGCCTTGGCCATTGCGGATGAGGGTCAAAACTTGATCGAATGGTTGAATCTGCCGCACCAATGGTTCTTCCGTCATGTGCAAGTCTTCCCAGATATGGCACTACACGAACGCGTATCAGCTTAGAAGTACGTTTGAGCAAGTAAGGAAGCCCTGACCTTGTATACCGCACGTGGCGAGACGATCGTTAGGGTCGTACAGCCCGTCAAGAAGCCGGGTCCAACGCCAATAGGCGTGTTTCCTGCTGGCAAATTCGCGAACGAAACTTGCACGCAGTGGGTGGGGTACGCAATGCCGTTGCTTTGTACAGGTACAGTAGTACGTTGCGCCTGAAAGGGTTAGTCCTGTCTCGATTGCTGCTTCGCTGCGACTGACCGTCACTCTTCTCCCCTGCGCGGTGAAATAATCTCCTATTGCATTGCCCAACTCATCTTCGTCTTCAAAAAAGTCCCACTCTCGTCGCACAAGACCGGCGTTGTGGGTGGTGTTTGTAATTACCGACAAGGTGCGCTTACTGGCGGAGGAGGAGCAGGATCCACTGCCGCAATTGTTGGGACTGCAAATAGCGTCGCAGACAGGGCCATTCGGATCTGAGACTTGTCTTGCGGAGAGCAGGTATCTGGTGAAGAGGTAAGCGAATGCTGGCCTGGATCAGATCAGCTTACTCGAGGCCCGAGGAGGTGCCGTAGGATACTGCTCGTGCTGAGCAGTAGACCCAATTCCACGAGCAAAGCAATGAGAGAAGCAGTAGAGACCACATTATTTCTGGGAAGAACGAGCTGATCGATCACAATACCCACGCTGTCTCTCACCAGCTTTATACGGTTTCCTATCCTTCGAGCGCCAGTCAAAGCTCGCGAAGGCTTCGTGACAAGTGTCGCTAGGCGTCGTGCACGATCACAGAGCCAGGCCGCGTCAATGGCGTCTCGAAGTGCGAAGCCTATGGCTCAATGCTGCACTCTGCATGGGCTACACACACGACTGAATAGCGGAGTGCGCTTGGCGGGTGTTGGTTTTGCTTGAGATCTCCTGCAACAAACACCGGGACTGCTTGACAAGAAGCACTATTGCCGCGAAGAGACTCAAGCGGAATTGCAAATGGCAGAGCATCGTGATCTTCCAAGTCTGCCAATTGACCCCGGCGTCTTGGAAAGGCCGAAGGAGGACATCTGAGGGATCATATGTTGCAGCTACCTTCAAGAGAGTGTCACATGCACGTGGAAGGCCTTCCTCTCATGCATGTCTTTTTCCCGCTGGAGTCATGGGGCCGCGACCACGAGGAGCGTAACGCACACCCGAGACACTGATTGAGAATGCACATCACGATGAGGCGCATATCTCCCTGCGGAAACGGGCGCATGCGACTACAACCGCAGCTTTGTGGATGAATCGTTCTTCATTGAGTTCGATCTTGCAATCGCACGCGGCGCGTGGTCTCAGGTCGAGGGAATGAGAACTGTCAGCGCCCGTGCCTTGTGCTTTGGCATTTCCAACTCGTTCAGTGGAGCGTATCGTCCCGGCCGATCCTGCCACGATCGTTAGCAGGCGGCATGAGGCTTCCCGCGTCGAGCAATTAGAAGATAGATGTACTCTCGAGGCACAGCAGCTTCAGCAACGCAAAATCCTGGGGTGGAGACAGGCGAGGTCTCCGCGGCTGGTCCCGTTCCCGTCCGGGCAGGACGACTTCAGGCAGTTCTCCACGTCTCCTCCTCCAACCCGGCAAGTCTCCATGTTCTTTATACCAATGGCTTCAAGAACCACGAATACAGCAATACATGACCATAATCCTTGAAGATGAGTTGGAGCATACCATTGCAAGTTAAAAATGGACTGCTTTTGATGCCTCTCTGAAGCCACAGATTCCCCACGCTGCCCCATCATTGCGGCACAGCAGTAGCTTCGAGGCTTGCATCGCCGACTGTCACTACTCTACAAGTGCTTCAATGTCGCCGAGACCCGAGGCTCTATGAACCGCGCCTCATGCTACAAGCGTTCAATACGGACGGCGTCCTGGGGCGAAGGAGTCGTAGCGGCGCAAACCAGACTCTGCAGTTGCTCGTTCCGAGCTATTCGTCTAGCGTTGTAAAGCGCTACGTGGGCCTGTGCACTGGAGCAACAGCTCTGTAAGAGGCAAGATGGAGGCCCACGAATCGTATAGCCCACTCATGGAGAACGAACAGCGCGTGTATTGGCTGATGCGTTGCCGCTTTGCCACTCCCAGAAGCAAAACTTGATCCGTCACTGGACGATGCCAGGTTTCGAAGGAAGATACGAACGTGGCACAGAGGCACTATCGAAAGACTGTCGAGAGGCAGCGCGCCAATTGCGTTGGTGGAGTCGGTAAGCTTCCTGTCAGGCAGTGAAACTCGACCCGTGATTGCATGACCAGAGCTTAGGTGCAGTTACATCCTCCGTCTGCAGACACTATCGAAAGACTGTTGAGTAGCAGTATGCCAAGTATGTTGGTATATGCCAAATGATCGTGGGTGCTGCATATACTTGCAGCAGAATCTTGTGGTACAGAAACGCAGGACGATGTGTTCGTGTCTTGAAATAGGCCGATTCGCGCAACATTGATGCTCATCATCGGCCTCGTTTTATACTGTCAACGACATGATCCGTCCAATCCGCGGTCCGAGAATCGCCTGCCTGCTTTTCATTGCTCTCATTACAGCAAGCTTGCCCCATGTCAACGCACAAGTTGACCAAGACACCGCAGCCTCGTCGGCCTCTCCTACGGCTGACGCCTCTGCTACAGTCGCCCCTGTAGATTTTCCATCTGCAGTTGCTCAAGAGGTTGCGGTAGCACAAGAGCTTGCCCTTAGCAACCTTACGGACCCCATACCTCTCCCGACCGATGCACCGAATTACGCTCAGCTCAGCAAGATCGCAGCACTTTGGCCGCCACTTCAAGAGACCACTGGTCAAGTCCTATCGAACGCCTCGAATGCCGCAACAGATCCAACAGAAGACCGCCCAGCCAGGCTTCGCAAACGTCAAGGCGGCACGAGGGTCATGATCGTTGGCGATTCCATGACCCACTGTAACGAGGGCGACTTCACATGGCGATATCGTATTGCGCAATGGTTCCAAAGTCAAGGTGTCGCCGTCGATTTTGTTGGTCCTTATCAAGGCACAATCGAGCCCGAACTCCCTGGTCCGCCGGCGCCGCCACCATTGTATGGGTCCGCTCCTATCGTTGGACCCCCAAAGACCAGTGGGGGCTATGCAACGGCGTTTGACAGGTGCGTCAATGTCCATGATCATGTGGTCATGTGGTCATCCAGACACACGTAGACTAACGATCACCACAGTTCACACTTCGCTATCTCCGGCCGTGCGGCCGCTGTTGTTCAGTAAGCTGCACCACCTCAATGCTAAGTATTGGCTACTGACTTGCCCTACTATAGGGGTCTTATACAAGAACAGACTGCAGCAAATCCCACTGATTTAATGCTCGTAATGCTAGGCTTCAACGATCTTGGCTGGTTCTACAGCGATGACGATGGTCTTATCACCAGCATGTCCAATCTCATCAACAATGCCCGCCGTTCGAACCCGAACATGAAATTTGTTGTTAGCACGGTGATACACCGCACCTTTATTGGGGGAAGGGAGGATCTTGTGCGAAACACCGATTCATATAACAGAAAATTGCGCGAGCAAGTGCCACGCTGGAGCACCGCATCATCCCCAGTGAGTGATAACCCACAACGCGTATCGGCGTTCACATTCGGCTTTCCCTCTACTTGCTAATGATATTATAGGTCGTGATCGCCCCTGTTCGAGAAGAATTTGATTGTGGACCACAGTACAACCAAGACTGTCCAGCTGCATATGATGGGTTGCATCCAAATGAACTTGGAGAATATCAGGTATCGTCGACAGCCACTATACCACTTCACCAACCCACCTCAGGGCAACGCTGACGTGAC
Organism: Cercospora kikuchii; assembly: GCF_019650295.1. Classification (NCBI taxonomy): domain Eukaryota; kingdom Fungi; phylum Ascomycota; class Dothideomycetes; order Mycosphaerellales; family Mycosphaerellaceae; genus Cercospora; species Cercospora kikuchii. Next base: position 486,575 of record NW_025408588.1, read on the forward strand.
ACTAGATTGCAAGAGCATTCTCCAGAGCTCTTGTATCTGGTTTGGGTATCGGTTCCACTCCTATTCAGATCCCGGGATCAATCCCAAGTCGTCCACTGCCGGTGCCACAAAATTTCCAGATGTCGGCCTCGCCTTTGGGACTGACAGCTACGTGGGATAAAGGTGAGTTCAATTGTCACCAGCCTTTGTACTTACTAATGTAAAGGCAGTGTATGGAGCGTACGAGTATGACGTGGAATATCGCATCAACGGCGGCGCACCATTCAACTTTTCCCCGGGCCAGGTCCGAACGAACAGATGGGACACTCGCTGGGCAATCGATGGCTGGACGTAAGTGAAGCAGCTGTGGTCGTTACGATGCCTGCTAAGCTATTATAGGTACGATATCAGAATTCGCTCCAGCGCTGGCAACAGAAAGGGCGGCTGGTCGGGAGTATGTCTCGTTAACAGAATGCTGATCAGGAAAGCAAGCTGACAAGTTCCCAGTGGCTCAGTGGTACTGCCAGGCCTCAGACTGCTGCCGCGCCCGGCAATGTTGCAGTACGAGCGCAGGACAGTGGCATAAGCGTGAGGTGGACTCCACCAGCTGGACCTTATAGTGACAGTGTATTTCGCTACAACGTCTACTACTGGGATTTAGACACGCCATGTGCATTCCTTCTGGGAGCCGCATTTGAGGGCACTTCTGCTCTGATCACTGGCCTTATCCCGGGTCATCGTCATCTTGTGGCTATCGAAACCTGGAACGCGGCTGGCGCTGGATTTCCTGTGATCGCTAGGAGCGTTGTTCCCGGCCGAGGTACGCCGGGAACTCCGCAAAACTTGCAGGTGAATTCGAATGACCCTGCAACTGTGCACTTGACATGGAATGCTGTTGCGGGTGCTGCTGGCTACATTCTCGCAAGACGAAACGTGAATCAACAAGGTAGTCAGCTCGAGAGATTTACCACAACGGAAGAGGGTACCTGCTCCATGCATGGGTTTCAATTCCCAGGAGCATGGAACTATGAGTGAGTAATATGCAGATGTCGCAGTCGAATCTTTGCTAAATCTTGCCAGGTGGGCTGTACTTGCCTTCAACGGTGAAGCTGAAAGTTCACTCAGCGCTCCTCGGACCGCGCCAGTTCCGCAAGAGGGTGGGCCTGTATTGCAGTGTCCCGGGCCTCCTCTTCGCTGCCCTCTTGGGGGTTCAAGTCCACCTGGAACTGATCCAATCGACTCTAGCGATCCTCGGCCTCCGGGAGGTGGATCACCCAATACAACTCCTCAACCTGGTTGCACTGGGTCAAACTGTCAGACGTGCGCAGGAGGCTCTTGCCAAGGCTGTGATGGCAACTGTCAAGGCTGTGTGGGGCCGGGATGCAATGGTTGCAACGGTGGGTCATGATTCGAGTTTGTTTGTCCAAAAACGCTAACGAGCCTTTCACAGGCCCGGAATGCTCTTTCTGTCGTGGCTCTGGCTGCCCGGGATGCCTGAGCGATGAGTGTACATCATGCACCGGTCGCGACTGTGCCAGCTCCGATGATTCAATCGAATGCTCATCCGAAGAGTGCACTGTATGTTTTGGACCTGGTTGTGACTCGTGCGACGGCACGGATTGCTCTGCTTGCTCTGGTTCTGGTTGTCCTGATTGCAGCTCTGAATTCTGCGGAAGATGTTTTGGCGCGGACTGCTTTGGCTGCAATGCACCTGGCTGCTCTACATGCACAGGGCTTAGTTGTCTTGGCTGCCGAGGCCCTCGTTGCACTATATGTCGTGGACCATTGTGCGATGGGGGTGATGATAACTGCTTCGGTGTGGATTGTCCTTCCGGAGTTCCTCCGCCTCCAGGCCCTGCTCCACCACCACCAGGCCCCGGCCCCTCTCCTTCGCCCACTCAGTCTCAGCCTTCCTCATGCACGTCGCAGACTACAGGAACCAATTGCGACGTTGTCTGTACGGTATCTCCGACCTCGAACAGCTTGAGCACAACCTGCAGAACTGCGTCGTGCGTTCCAACAGTCGGCTGCTCTATTACTGAAAGCACCGAGACAAGTACCACCACTACAGGATGTCCAAGCCGCCCACCGGATCCACCTTACACAGTGACACGCCCTCTTCCAACTCTGGGTGATGGTGGAAGAGGAGGTCAGGTCGTCTTCCGAGGAGAGTCGCCGCAGCCTCCCACAGAGACCAATCCGCCAAACCCACCAAGCCCACCTCCGAGTGATGGCATGTTGTGCCTGGGTCAATTCTTTCCAAACGGGAGAGGGTCCGGCGTTGATGGTGCTGACTGGGTGTCCTATGACCCAGGTAAGTCTGCTCAGTGATATGATTGAAAACACATACTAACCTCAACGGGTAGATGACGTTTGCCGGAGAATTAATCTACACACTCGTCCAGATAGCTTCGATCGGAACCCACCCATCTGTGCTGTGCCCAGAGACATTGGCACCAATGGCATCGAGTTCTGCGGTGGTGACGCACGTTTTGTGGATGAAGGCAACCAGTATCCTGGAGAAGACTGTGCTCTGGCAATTCGTAGTGGCGATACCCTCTACACGGACTACCAAGCCCTCGAACCTGAATTGGATGGTAATCCATGCAGTGCAACCGGTTGCGGCGCGGGTGATGGTGAGGTCATTGGACATGCTTTGTTCAGAGGCTTGCCACAGTGCTGAGCAGCTAAAGACCACTTCGAATGGTCGACATCTAATTGTCTCCTGGGGTCTGATTGATACATAGTCTGTGCTTTCGTGTTCGGCGTCGTTTTTCTTATTCAAGAGCAAACGTTCTGTTCGCCCGAGATCTTCTAGGAGCCATGAGAGCAGAGTGGGGCGATGAAGAATGGCATAGCAGGACGATATCGACTGGCACTGATAACACAATGAACTTTAAACCTCATAGCTCGGAAGCTGCCGTCTGTGCCCCTCTCGTACATGAAGCGTTAGCCAAGGGCGCCTAGAAAGCTGCGCTAGTGGATCTAATAGTCGGAAACTGGGAATAGAGGGTTGATCTCGGTGAAGCTCAGCGGAAGAAGATAGAGAGAACCCGTGCTCAGAGCTCCCTCAACAACTCTCCCGCCTGTCCCACCAAAAAGCCGGGTATGGTGCTCCACAGAACACCCTTCAATACTGCTTCTCCTTCGCCTTCAGCCCACTGTCCGGCCTTCTTAAGTTTCTCTTTCCAGTAGTGCTTCTCTTTGTCTGCCAACTCGTCCCAATGCTTTGCATCAGTGTCATCTTGTGCAAGATAGGCGTCCTTGTCGGGATGAACAGCAACATGAACGCCTTCGCCATCTTCAACATGATGGACAACAACAGCAGTGGCCGCCGCGTCGTCAGGTGAAGCGTGATGTTCTGCGAGCGCGTCCTTGAGATTTACCGCTGCGGTCGGGACGACAATTTCGTCGACTTTGGCTCGTGAGAGAATATCGCGATGATGAGCTGCCGAGGCCGGTTGGTCGAGGAACTCGCGGACCTTGGGCGGGACAATCGAAAATGGCGAGTCAGTGGATACGAAAGATTGGAAAAGAATAGCAGTGACCAGGCCAATGATAAGGACGAGGCTCCATTTCGCGATCGTCCAGAGTTTTTCATCAGAAGGATGGCTGAGAACGTATCGAGAATCTTTGTCCTTCGGCTCAAGAGGAGTCAGAGGGAAGGTGTCGATGACTAGAGTATTGCCGAAGCTGACTGATGCAAGTCGAGCGTATTGTGGACCAGGATGTTGAGGTTTCTGAGGTGCCACGGGCTCACCATTCTTGCCAGTGGTAGGTGCCGGAGTTGATGCACGGACAGGCGAGTGGAAAGGCTGCCAGCAGATCTTTGTGATGCCTTGCTGATGTACATCTCGAAGTGTCATGTAGCCACGTATCGACGAAAAGGTATCTGTGGCCGCTTGATAGTTGACTGTCAGGACTTCTATGCTGCTATCTTGGCCGGAAACAGCAAGTGTGAATTGTTGGTTGCCGTTCTTATCAGCGTCCAATGCACTGACGTCCAAGCTCGTTGCTTGCTTGATGCGGCTGGCCAGCTTCTCAGTCTGCATTACCATGGCAGGACCAGTGGGATAGAGGTGGTACAGTCTCAACTCGGCGCCAGACTTATTGGGCAGATTCACAAGCGCGACAAGATTCTCGGAGTTAAGGAAACGCAGGGCCTTGAACTTGGGCCGGCCACCTTTCGCCTGATACTGGTCGCTGGCTGCCATTTGGAAGACCCGCCTCGGTCCATTGGGCCGCTTGTCGACCTTCTTCTTAGCAAAGTCATATTTGTAGGTCTGCTCGTAGATGTTATGCTCATCGCAGTATGCCAGGCTCAACAGGTCGTCATCATCGCCAATGCAAGCAATGTCGAGATCGGCGGCTTCCTGCTTCTCAGGCAGATCGATTCTCGTGATGATATCCTTATCCGTAGGGACCGCAGCTGTCGCATCGAACACAATGATCTCGGACTCCTTCGCGAAGCCTGATGCCACAGCACCTATCCGTTTGCTGGGCACATCTCGCTTGCCCACAGGCGACAGTCGCAGTAGACGCTGGTATGTCTCTTTCTTGGGCGCTGATGATGGCTTGAACAGCGATCGCTTGCCCAGTATTTTGATCTGCCCTTGTTCGCTACTTGCCTTCTCTTCTGTCTTCTGCTTCTTACGCGGAGGATACCGAATGTCGAAAGCGCGAAAGTGCTCGTTCTTGTTCTCGTTTTGCGCAGCTTGGGACGAGTTGATACCAGTCAAGGTGACGAGGCCATCCTTAGTGGCCAAATTCGCAAGGGACTGGATCGAGTCTTCATCGCGGGACAGGTCGATCTCGGCAACGGGTTCGATGGTGGCACGGTTGTTCACATCAAGGACAGACTATTTCAACATCAGGTTGTGACATTCCGAAATCGTCCAGACATTCCACATACGATCTTGTTGGGCACGCCGCTGCGTCCCTCGCCGCCGCCGCCAGCGACTACGAGATAGCCGCGACTGTAGGGATCCCAGTCGGCTGCATAGACGGGATAATCGAGGGTGTGTTTCGCGTAGGACACGTCGGAGTTGGCGAATGGCGGCATGGCGGTGGACCGGAGGATGTACCTTAGCGATGTTTGTGCTGCATTGGCAAAGGAGAGGAGATAGTGGTGCTGTCGTGGAAAGTTGGTCGCCAGAGCTGCCGACGGAAGTGACGACAGATGTTGCGCAGCAGCTTCGCGCTAGCGGCAGCGTCTAGACTTGACCTCTCCTTATCCACCACCACCTCCTCCAAACTGTCAACTTCCACCTCCGACATTCAAATGCATTCTGCGTAATGGCGATCAATATTCTTGGAGTTACGTTGAGATACAACCATCATACTGCCGCCACCAAAAATGACTACCACTTGGGCTCTCCAAAGTTTTGTACACTCGGCCCTGAAATTGTGTATGTATGTAGTAGTAGTAGTAGTGCTCAAATGAACACAACAGTTGCAGAAGCGAAGTAATAGCACCCCACATCCGGCCGCAGATTGCACGGCGTGGAGTAGCAACGCCGTGCAGCATTCCAAGAATGTAAATTGCCCAGGCAATCACATCGGCCATCGTGTCTAGATTCCCTACTCACCGCAGTGCACGTTGCTGTTATCGACACTTGCAGTCCCCCATGACGAAAAGTCCTGCTTCACAACACCACAAATCTCTGTCAACGTCTTTGTCAGTCTCCCAGCTCCAGTAGGCGGATCATTACACGTCTTTCTGAAGCGTCGAATGACGAATTCTGCCTCATAGCGCAGTCCCCAGCCGTAATTAGCAGCGACCGTACACGTTGGCTGGCCTGGATCCACGTATGGCTCGCCGTTGAGGCAGTTGGAGCCATCGTTGTGGCTTTCTTCAGCATCATCTTCAATCCGTTCTCTGACGTCGCCGCAATACGCGGCCAGATCGTTTTCGCCGTTCTCCATTTCTTTGTTCATGTAGATCTTATGGCAGATGATCCTGACGCGAGCGCAGTCGAGTTCGGCGTCGGCTTGAAGGGGAAGGTTAGTGCGAAGCATATTTGACAGCAGCGCGTGAAGGGTAGGGCACTCACGCTGTGCTTTGCCACCTGCTTTGCTTCCTGTTGGTGTAAAGACTAGTGGCTTGATGGGCACCGGTTTCAAGAAGCCTGGTGGTATGCCGTTCGCTGATTTGCCTCCTTGGTTGGCCACTGGTTTGGCCACTTGCTTCGCCAGTGGTTGGCTTCCTACTGGATTTGCCACTGGTTTACCCGCTGCTTTGCCCGCTGGGTTTCCCACTGGTTTATCTAGGCTATTATCTTCCAACGCAGAGCCGCCTGGCGCAGCCAAAGCCAGCGCTGCGGTGAGGAGTTGGGCAAGGATGGCAAGATGCATCGTGTAAGCGGAATTGATTCGAGTTAGGGCGAGGAGGTTTCTGTAGCTGGAAGGTAGTGTGTTGTATCAGTCGAAGTGCTTGGAAATCTTCAGGCCCTTTATACTACTATACGCACACCTGCTCTCAATCCGCATCATTCGGCGTCCATGGTGCCCAAGTTTGGGATCTTCGGCGAAGTTGGCATACGTCGTCAAGGATAGCCAAACTTGTTCGACGAGCACTTCAGTAGCAATACGAAGGAGTCGGAAGGACAGTCGACGTTCTTGACTGATACGAAGGAGTCGCAAGGACAGTCGATGTTCTTGGCTTGACATTTCTGTTCCGAATCTAGCAGTACGCCACTCCGTCGGCTCGCTCGGAGGTTAGCCTGACATCGTAGAGCTGGTATTGATCTCATTTCCAGCATTGCTCGTTTCGGTCCAGCCTCTTGGATGGAGTCCGCAGAGCGAGCGCAAGTAGCAGCATTCTGTGGCCCATGAGGACCAGGTGCTACTATCACTCACGGCATCCTCGAATATGCGTACTGCGACGCTGCCTGGCGTGGTAGCGAGCAGTCTCCATGCTCGAATATGGCCTATGTTGGCCGGTGGATTCACCCGTATAACTCAGAGTCGTCCAGGCATTGCTCGTTGCTGCGTCCTTTGTTTTCACATCAGATACGATCTGTCTCGACTCGCGTGTTCGAGGAAATCAGGAAATCCTCGCTCGTCGGCGGTAGAAATGTCGCATGCGGTACTACATGAGGTCGGAACATGTGTAGTTGCTCGCTCGTCAGAACCTCGCTGTATGAATAGAGTTGTAAGCGTGACTGTCAGCAGTGATTATACCAATCAGCAAAGCGGCTGGGCCGAAAACAGCCAAGTCGAAGCTGTGCCAAGGATTTCGACTTAGGGCAGGCAGGCGGCTGCTCACTCCTGCGTTCGAACAAATTTCCTTTCTAGCGATCTTCCTCCTCGAGGAGAAGAATCCTACGAGGGCATATAACAGCAAAAGTCAGTGCTCATGATCGGTCGTGGAAAGTTGATTGTTGCCAAAGTGCCGTCGGAAGCAGTGACGACAAATGTTCCGCAGCTGGCGCTAGACCTAAATATTAGCGGGCCCCATCCAGACTTCCACGTCGACGTCTCTCCTTACCTCCTATCGCTGCCATCGTCTCCGTCTTCAGAATACGTCTGCTGGATTTCAATCTCCCATATGACTGCTTATCTCGCCGATTGAGGTGAGCCCGCTTCACACCAGAAGGGTCGGACCACGGAGGCCGACAACGAACGGCCACTGCCTGAGGCACCCCGCACCATGCCTCGAGTAGTGTTGGTTGGTGTTGGAAGCTCTCTATCACAACCTCCACGGGGCGCTGGCGATAGACAATGTGCCAAGATCGGATCGCCGGTGATGTATCCTACCTGTCGGATGCATATAGAGCCGACCTCAATACACTTAAGATGCCCGGCACATAGGCTACCCGATAGTGAAAGTTCTCGACCTGCCTCCACGATTCGCCAGAGCTTCTACCAACATGGGCAGCGATGGTGGAAGTAAGCGGGATAGCAATGCAGAGCTCTCTATGGAACACAACATATATGAAGACGCTGCGACCGACTTGATAAAGAGGCGACATTGGTTCTACAAAATTTGAAGGTTGTACGACCACACTGACAAGTTCTCGAGGTTGCGCTTTTGAATTGATTCGAATGTAGGCTATAAAGGTACTGACATGCAGGTTCAGTCTACAAATGTGAGCTCTTGGACCTTCACGATTGGTGTTGCCGGTTCTCTCGCTGTTTGGATTCTACTCCAGACCATATATCGCCTGTTCCTGAGCCCCATCGCACAGGTCCCTGGTCCCACATTTGCAGCTATTTCCGGACTCTATGAGCTGTACTTTGACTTGGCAAAAGGAGGTCGTCTGCCATGGAAGATACAGGAACTGCATGATCAATACGGTAAGATCGCAAAAGGAGTCTTTGATAAAGGCTGACGCATGCCAGGGCCCATTGTGCAGATTGGACCCAATGAGGTACATGTCGCCGATCCACAATATGCATCGCGCCACTTCAACAAACGAGCAGACAAATACGCCCTTCACAGACATCGCTTCGGCTTTCCTGAAGCAGCATCGGAAACACCAGAGTCAGATCTGCACAAGCACAGAGCCAATGCACTTGCACCGGTCTTCAGCCGCAAAGCTGTCGTAGACATGGAGCGGCTGGTCCAAGCACAAGTGTCGAAGGTCTGCCAACGCCTGTGGGAGCTGCAGCATGCACGCAAGCAAAATGGTGAAAGCTCATTCATCGATCTGAGACGGCTCTTCCTATGCATGACCACCGACAGTCTCACGACATTCGCTTTCGGTTTCAGCTTCCATTTGCTCGACGATCGTGAATTGGCTGCACCATGGCGAGAGGCTCTGGATGCTGCTTTGCGCAATGTCCAAATGCTCAAGCATTTCCCCATACTACGAATACTAATTCACCAACCGGTCGTGAGCAAATATCTCATCCGCGCAAAGCCTGGTCTTGCCGTGACGAGAGACATTCACAGCCGGAACAAACAGATCGCCAGGGAAACAATAGCTCGGTATTCTGCCAGTCAAGCAAGCGACGAGAAGATCACCCTAGCCGGCCAAGAGTCTAAAGATGCATTGAGCTCTGACAGCGAGGTGCCCAGAACTGTCTTCGAACAACTGCTTTCCAGCGATCTCCCAGAAACGGAGAAATCTTACGAGCGCCTGTGGCATGAAGCCGCATCCCTCATGGGCGCCGGAACCGAGACGGTAGCAAATATGCTGAGCTACACCATCATCCAACTTCTCTCCAATCCAGATTCCCTCTCGAAACTCCGCCAGGAACTGGAAGCTCGCATTCCAGACCCTTCGTTGGCCACGTTCCCTACTTGGACCGAGCTCGAACAGTTCCCATATCTATCTGCTGTCATCTGCGAAGGCCTCAGAATGAGTACCGCTGTGGTGCATAGACTGCTCCGTGTCTTGCCCGCAGAGACCGAGGTTTGCGGGTATGTGCTACCGAAGGGCACGCTCGTGGGTATGAGTATGCCGATCTTACATTACGACGAAACGGTTTGGCCGGAACCGTATAAATGGATGCTCGAGAGGTTTCTGGGGCCTGAGGGAAAGACCAAGAAGGATCTTTATTCGTTTTCGAAGGGGCCGAGGGCATGTATTGGGATTCAGTAAGTGCATTCAGTTGTTTTTATCTTTGAGTGATTCGGCTGTTGCGGTGAATAGGACATTCAATGCTGATGCGATGCTTCTAGCTTCGCCTATGCGCAATTGTACTTGGCGCTCGCGGCTGTCGTACGTCAGTTTCGGCTTGAGCTGTATGAGACTACGGTTCGCGATGTGGAACCATATTACGATGGAGTTGTTGCTCTGACGGGACGTGATTCTAAAGGCGCAAGAGTTGTGGTCCTCTGAAGACAGTCTGCGAAATGTATTCAAAGAGATACATGGTGATGCACTGCCATGCATGTCAGCATTGTGGCTGCCAACACTCTTCTTAAACCGCCACCCTGGTATGCCAACGCCTTTTGCTGAACGCTACTTCTGCAACTTCTATTGAAATTTTCGACTTGCTGATACTGTCCGATGTGAAACGCACGAAACCTCTCGCCCTCGACCGAATAGCCACTCAAACCGCGGAAACCCGAACGGCTGTGCAGCCACTCATGTGATATGAGTACAACAGTGATAAATCTTTGCTCTTCAAAACGATGGTGCCAACGCTGACGAGCTTTGCACAGCCTCACAAATCTTGGAGCTCAACCGAAGCAGATATGGCAGTCTGGTGGCTGCAATCGTCAGGTGGCCTCCAAATGCTGTTACGTCGATCAACATTGCGCCCTCTCCACCACGGGGCGAGGTGAGCATCTGCAAGTTGGCTTCTGGCCGCAGCTGACATGCATGCGCATGCGCATGCGTGCTCTCGGCTCCGCCTCCCTGAGACAAATCCACGTACATTAAAGGACACTAGGCTGGCCCAGGTTTACTCGAAAAAGTGCAACACACGACCCATACGTTTGGCACACAGCACGATGGCTGATAACGCAGCCAAGAAGACAGCTAACTCTTCCAATATCTATGCACAGCTGGACACCTCCAGGAAGGAGATCAGAGTCTGTCACGTTGAAGACGCGCTGGACCAAGAAGGACGAGTGCGGTGTCGACTCGAAATCGTGTCTTTAGAACCAGCCAGGTCTTTTGAGGGTCTGGAAAATGGAGATTTACAGCTTCCGGCGGCGATGCAGAGGCCGGATGTCCGAGACGATGACAAAGAAACCAGTGCGTCAGGCACTGCAGACACTGCCACAAGCAAATATGCTAGGGAAGTCGAAGAAAGTTCTCAAGGGGAAAGCGACCCAGCACATTCGAATAAGCCAGTATACGAAGCGATCTCCTGGACCTGGGGAAACTTACAACAGCACGCTCAGATTGTGCTCGATGGCTATGTGACCAACGTTCCCGAAAATGCAGAAATACTGCTGAGACGGCTATGCTTCGAACAGCAGCATTGGACAATTTGGCTTGACGCTATCTGCATTAACCAGGCAGATCTTGCTGAGCGAGGTCAGCAAGTGGCTATCATGCGACAGATCTACGTACATGCTACTAAAGTCCTTGTCTGGCTAGGTGAAGACAACCACGGAATTGCCGAGGCAGCCTTCAATTCCATCGATATACTGGTTGCGCACTGTACGGGATTCGCTGAGAGTCGTGAGGCTTCGCTGCTTAGCATCTTTCGCGGTGGATACTCATTCGAGCAGCTGCCCGATTGCGATTGGAAGGCTCTGGAATCGCTGTTTTCCTACTCATGGTTCACGCGTCTATGGGTTGTACAGGAGGTTCTGTTGGCAGCATCATCGTGCTGCCATTGTGGCTCGCATTCCCGGAGATGGTATGAGATCAGTTTGGCAGCACAGTGGCTGAGGACTCGATCTCGTGCACGTGATTGTTATCTTGCAAGTAACAATACAGGTGTATTCGTTGCGGCCGACATGTTCTACCTTTCCCAAAACAAATACAGCATCACTACACTTTTGAAACTGAGCGTCCATCTTGATTGCACAGAGCCACTCGATAAGGTGTACGGTGTCTTGGGAATGATACAGGCGGATGCGTATCCGAAAGAGTCGCAGTTCGAACTGGTGCCAGACTACAGATCAGATCTGGCGGAGGTATTTGCCAGAATAACCAAAGCCGCCATCGCTGCCAGTCCTTCCAGTATCGCCATTCTTTATCTTACACAGAACTTATTCAGCGAAAAGGAAGATCGATGCGACGAAAATGCAAAATGGCCTTCTTGGGTACCGAGATATCATGGGAAATACTCCTGTCACAAGGGATCGATGCTCTATCTCAGCAACCTGAGCTATCATAAATATGCTAGGGACGATGTTTCCTGGTCTGTGAGAACAAGGAACCACCAGGAGACGCTGATCTTAACTCTGCAAGGCATCCTCATCGACCGCGTCAAACTCTGCACTGAGCCTCTGGCAGTCACAACACACGATGATGATTCTCCTCGCTACCAATGGATCTCTCGTTGCGGCCGAATCGCCTCGGATCTAGGATTCGATTCCTGCGTCATCGCGCTGACCTTGATGAGTGGAATGACAACCGACAGAATCGACCCAAGCTGGAGTCAAGACCATATCGCGAATTACGAAGAGTATGTGACCTCTTGCAAGGGTATTTCTGTCGCAGATCTCACTCCGGGACCTCAAAGTTTTGTCCAGGCTATGAGCGATGCCATCATGAGCCGAACGTTCTTCACCACGGAGGATGGTAGGATTGGAACGGGACCATTTCGACTACAGAAAGGTGATCTGATCTGTATGTTCTACGGCGGCAACAGGATTTACGTGTTGAGGCAGCAAGGGGAGCATTATGTGTTTGTGGGCACAGCGTTTGTGCACGGGCTCATGCAGGTAAGTGGACTCGTGAGCGTCGCTGTACGCTATGCTCGCGGTTTTCTGAGGCTTGTCCTCAAGCATTTCTTGCGGCGATTGTTGTTGTGCGAATGAACCGGCCGGTAACGAATCCTCCAGGGCCAGTACATCCACTACCTAAGATATCGAGGTCTGCTTAGAGAGAAGACCAAGTGGTTCGAGATCCATTGATTACTCGCGAGACCTTTGCCAGAAGAGAAACGAGCGCCAGAGATCTAGCAACCCCGACGTTGAGAAAGTTCTGCTGTAGATCACGCCTCTTCTCACGATCGGACTCTCTCGAGATACTCTTCATCCATGTTCACCAACTACATTATGAGCATCTGTGAGTCCAGTGCAACCAGTGCAATTATGACATCGGACACCTGGATACTCTTATTAGCAGATGACTTCTTCGCACCTATTTCATGCTCGACTGTCACTTTGCAGCATGTCCCTGGCTGCATGGAGAGCACAGAAATGGGGTCCATGGGTAGAAGTGCAGGAATTTGCGACCAACGCTCAAGCGTCTTGTCCGCAACAGGAAAGCATCGTCATCTCGGGATGGGAGTGGCACGGGAAGACTCACAATCAGTGCAATCCGTGCAGTTGTGACAGTCAATACCTGTACGAAAAGTATTAGCCTATGTGCGAGCTTCCGCAACAAGAAAGCTCGTGGGAGAGACGTATACTCACAATCTCGACACAGAACGCAATTCTTGCACCCTTCACAGCCGACACATCTGAAGTTTCGAACCAATCGTCAGCTCTATTCAAGCTCTCCTGAGGTTGTTGCAAAGAAATCAAGGAGCCATATATGAGAAACGCACCCGACACAATTCTTATTTGGTCGTTTGTCTTTGCCCCCGGTACCTTCCAATGTCTTGGTGTCGCCGATCGGCTTTTCGTCTGATGAAGTACGGGCTACTGATCCAGTGCCACAAAAGGTCTTGCTGATGGCATTGGTCAAGGCGTTGAAACCTGCTCGGAAGCCGGAGACGGTGCCGGTGTTGTCGGTGGGCGTTGTTTCGTCGTGCGATGAATACGCTGGTGGTGGATCAGTGGAACCATAAGAAGAAAGCTGCTGTTGGCGCGCGTCTAGACGGGCTTCTTCGTCGTTTTGGGAGAGTTTGTTGTTCTTTGCCTCGGACATAATTTTGAGGATGCAGGAGATCGGGTTGTAGCTTGTGAGCTCGATTAAGTGGAAGAACAATCCAAGAGGTAGGTGTAGACTCGCAGACTTGTGAGATACGGATGACCTTCTGGATATCAACGTGTTGTGTTATCAATACCTCAATACTTATGGACGAGACCTGATGTCATGATAGCTCATCGCAAGAGATCACACAAGCTGTTTGCGGCTGAAGCTCAGCTCCTTCCTGCTTGCAAGCGAGGACTGAAGGTGCAGCCAATACCTGCATCGCTTGCACTAGTTACACAACATGACTGCTTCGGAGGTAGCCCGAATGTCAGTTTCGACTTCACCAGGGCGCTCCTTCGATTCAGGTCTTCGTTTCTCTTGACCTTTCTGTAACTCTGCCAGGGTCAGAGGCGAAGCGAGACGCTGTTTTTCATCGCGGCTTCCGCTGAAGCATGATCTGCGCCCATGGCACTTGGCGACCTTTCAGCCCGCGGCGTTGCATTCTATACCCAGTGGCCCAGCCAACACACTGGTAGGCTGACGTGACAGAGAAAGGACTTGATCGTCTCGATGGATGCAGAGGTCCAACGATGCTCCAAATAATGTTACAATTCCACAAGTAGCTCCTGCTCAGCTACATAAAAGGAAGTGCCGTCCTTATGGGTATCTCTCCTGCCATTTACCGTAGTGACTCTCTTACGCAAGACGCAACGTAACCAAGAAATGATAGTACGCTCTGACAATCAAGGCAAGAGTCGTCGAAAAGAACTTTCTTCAAGCCCTCTTCGCATTCTTGAAAAGATCCAACAAAGTATTTTGTTGTGCTGTTGCCTGAGGCTGCTGCTGATTTTGATATTGTGGTTGTATTTGTGCTGATGATCCCGCGTCTCGGAAGAAATTCGTATCTGCGCTTGACGAGAAGCGGGAGGCAGCATTGTTATGGCTAGCTGTTGAAGTTGCAGCTGCGAATCTTTCTTCCGCAAAGGGGTTGCTTGTGAAGACCGTGCCGCCGATATCAACTTCAGTCTGTGGAGGCTGAAGAAATGGTGCGGGAGCTGGCGATACTGCGGGCTTACCGAAGAGCGTTGCAAGGTCGATTGACTGTCCTTGTGGTTGCTGTGCTTGTTGTTGTACGTGCTGCTGCGCCTTATGTGTCTCGTATGTCTGCTGGTGCTGATGCTGAGGCTGCTGGTGTTGTTGTTGCGGGAATCTAGGCGTGTCCTCCCTCTGCCATTGTTGTGGTACGGCATGCAGTCCATTCCCTTGCTGATCCAAATACTGTTGCTCCTCGTACGTCACCTGGTCTTCATATGCTTCCTCTACGTCCTCTTGCTCGGCCATGGCTTCCACCTCTCTTGCGCAACTCAAAATTGCATTTCCCACCACATCTCGCGTACTCCCGCCCTTCTCCTCGAAAATCCATATTCCATAAATTTGCTCTTCCCCAGTGCTCTCGTCCTCCTTCTGCACAATCACGTACTCTTCCGATAGCTGGATGGCCTCTTCTGTCTTGACCTCGTATTCCCAATTCTCCAAGCCCTTCCGGTTCAAGATGATGACTTTATACCTGCTGTGCCCGGTTGGTGATTTCGTGAGGGAGCAGAGGAATAATGAGCCTTGCACTTCGCATTTCTCCCAGGTTGGAGTTTCGAGGTTTGGGTTGAAGATGTAGAGGACTGCGAATGGAGCGATGGTGAGGATACTGGTGATTTCCGGCTGCCATCGCCGGAGCACGAGGAGGTTCAGTTCGTCATTTGTTCGAAGTGGTGGAGGGGGAATGAAGGGCTGGGTGTCGGTGAAGGCGGCCGTGTCGGATTCGTAGTCGCTTGCTATGGCGGGTGGCTGTTGTTGGCGCGATTTCTTCCTGTTGGGCGCCATGATTGTGGTCGTGGTACTGCTAGCGATGGTGGATGTTGTTGTTGTGATAGCAAAGAAAGTGGCTTGCATGTGAAGATCGGGTCGCGTGGTTAATTTGATGAAAATTGTTGTGGCTCCGAATCAATATTGATGAGCCACCAGCTCACTTGCTTGGCGCTAGTGAAGCTTTCCAAGCGATGACATCAAGTGATAGGCCAGGAAAGCGGCGCCTTAGCTCGCACTGCACTGCCTCGAACCTGGAAGAGGAACACATTTGCATTTGCGGTGACGGTGGTGGAATGCACATGACAAGTCCACTCTCTTGTTCCCCTACGCCTGAGTCGAGCAGCATGACGCGAGATTGCTGCTGTCACGCCTGCGAGAGGTGCTTTGCCAGTAGGCCAAACTGCTGAGACACGGCAGTCATTTATCCTACACTATGTCTGCCTCGAAATCGCACTCCCGCGGTGGCTCAACTGCGAGTTCTTCCAGTCTGATGCAAGAAGTACCTGGAGCATTTCCAACGACTCCCCTCCCACGCGATAAGAACGATGAGGGTCTAGAGGAGGACGAGAACGAAGTGACGTTCAAGAGTCTGTCCCAGGCTGTGTATGCTCGGAGAAGCGAATATGTCAAGCCCAAATATGTCCGGATCAAGGTCGGCACGTGGAACGTTGCTGCTTTCAAGGGAACTGAGAAAGATCTGGGAGGGTGGTTTGTTGGAGGCAAAGGTGTGGCAGACGACCTCACGGGAGCCGTGAACGCCGAAGACAGGAAGACTGTGCAAGAGGATGCAACAGAACAGGAGAGCAGATACGAGCGGAAAAAGAAAACTCTACCATCTGGAGACGAGAGTGTCCTGCCGCATGACAAGGATGTTGGACTATATGTTTTGGGGCTGCAAGAGGTTGTCGATGTCACTGCTGTGGGCGAGGCGTTGAAGCCATACACCGATCCTGCTGTGGCGAATAAGTGGAAGGATGCCATGCAAGAGGCAGTACCAAACGGATACCAGTTGATCGCGGAACAACAGCTGATTGGACTACTGCTCCTCATATACGCGGCTCCAGAAGTAGCATCGGATGTCAAGGCTGTCAGCACCACGAGCGTCGGTACAGGCGTCTTTGGTTACATGGGCAATAAAGGCGCTGTCACTGCTCGCATCGTGCTGGGAGGGACAACACGACTTGTCTTCGTGAACTGTCATCTGGCAGCTGGTGCGGATAAGACTGCATTGGAGAGGAGACTATGGGATGCCCAACAGATCGTGCAGCGGACCAAATTCGAGCCAATCCAGGACGCATTGGATCTGAACCAACAGTCTGGAGAGACCATTGGCGATGAAGACTTCGCCTTTTGGTGCGGGGATCTCAACTTCCGAATGGAAGGTATTCCAGGTGATGACGTGAGGAGATTGCTAATGTTGCACACGCGGAATCAGTACGATCTGAGCCAGCCAGCGTCAAGAAAGATCGAGAAAGAAATCCAGGAGACGACAGAACAAGTCAAGAACAGACTATCAGTGGACACAGGCAACAATTCTCGGCCGAGCAGCGACAGCTCGCGACATGATACTCTGGTGGACGAAGTTCAGGCCAAGGAGGATCCTACATCACTTCAAACGACTCTTGACTCTCTTCTTCCTCACGATGAGTTACGGCAGCAGATGAGGAAACGCAAAGCATTCCATGATGGCTGGCGGGAAGGACCAATTACCTTCCTGCCAACTTACAAATACGACCCTGGGAGTGTTGGCGTCTTTGACAGCTCAGAAAAGAAGCGTGCTCCTTCGTGGTGTGACCGCATTCTGTACCGGACGCGCAAAGACAAGCTGGCTTACGAGGCGAAGGTCCGTGAAGAGGAGAGTGCTCGCAAGAAAGATGAAGAAATGAGAGCTAGCGGGATCGATCAAGCCGCTTCGGAAGAGGATGTGCTGTACGACTACGATCCTGATACCGATGGCGCCACCATCGGAGACTACGACGAATATGACGAATATGACGACGCGGCAGACGAAAATAACAGTGCAATTGTAGTGACACGAGAAGGGTTCGAAGACGAGATCACGCTGGAGTACTATACCGCGCATCAACGAGTGCTTTCCTCAGACCATAAACCGCTTGATGCGTGCTTTATGCTCAAGTATGACGCGGTCGTGCCAGAGCTGAAAGCGCAGGTTCATGCAGAATGCGCCAAGGAGCTGGACAAGGCTGAGAACGAGGGCCGCCCAAATGTCACAGTTGTTGTCGACAAGCAGACTCATACCTCTGCCGCTGTTTCCAGTGAGGACCTGCCGGGAGGTGTTTCGGACGAAGGTGTCTGGTTTGGTGACGTGCGATGGATGCAAACGAAACAGCGCTCGCTGACAATTGCGAACACCAGTCGCGTGCCAGCCAACTTCAGTTTTATCGAGCGGCCGGTGCAGTCAGGAGAGCCTGCAGGCATCGCGCCACTGTGGCTCACGATCAAAATTGAAGGCATTGCAATATCGAATACCGCAGGAGCTTCGCCAAACATCACGCTCCAACCGGGAGAGACAGCCAATATCGAGCTTGAGCTCAAGATCTCCGACATGATAGATGTGAAGAACTTCAATGATAAGGAAAAGCCAGATATCGATGAAATATTGGTTCTTCGAATCGAAAACGGCCGCGACCATTTCATTCCTCTACGTGGACACTGGCTAGCAAGCAGTCTGGCGCGCACGATCGACACTCTCGTGCGGATACCCGAAGGCGGCATACGCAAACTACAAGGCCAGAAACCCAGCGACAAATCAAGCAAAGAGTCTACCTCGCCCAACTCACCCATCAGGAATGCTTTCAACGCCATTACCGCATCTGATGCCTTCTCAGATGGTGCAAGCATCGGTTCCTCTCGTCCAGCAGACCACAATCGTAATATCTCTGCAGTCAGCACGAAAAGTATCGATTCCTCCGGACAACCTCCTGTATGTTTCTCCGCTCCGCGCGAGCTGTTCAAGCTGACGGAGGCGATAGAAGAGCTGAATACTCGTGTTGTTGCCGAATGGGAAATGATGAATGAATTACCTCCCGCCACGCCGACTTCTTCTGCTCCTACGACTCCGAGGACGAGCACTTCTTCTTCGCTTTCTGCACGATTGGGGGCAGAGGACGAGAGCTTGGGTGTTGTGGCTTTGCCTACTGCCCCTTGGGACATTTATCCTGCGTGGCCTTTTGAGAGAGAATGCTGGACGCTGCGGGATACGAGTGATTGGGAGGAGGCGTTGAGTTCGGTCTGTGATGCTTTGGATCGAGATATGGGAATTGAGAGTGCGTTGCCGGGTACACTGCCGAGCATTGAGAGACTTTATGTTTTGTGCTCGTTTCTGTTGACTTTTTTGGAGAGTTTGGAAGGTGGAATTGTTACGGCGGAGACGTGGATTGAAATTGAAGCATTTTCGAATGGATTGGAGAAGGGAAAGCAGGCACAAAAGAGGACGAATGATGAATTGAGGACTGCTGTGCAGGAGATCTTGGCGATGAGGAGCTCAAGTCATAGCATCAGTTTTGTTTTGATCACGGGCATGTTGGAACGCATGGTTTGGGAGGTTTCGGGTGGGAAGGGCCTGGCTGGGTTTGGGGCGGGTCCTGACGATGGTATGAGTGCAAATGTACCAATGAGTCCGACGAAGAAGGCATTGGGGGGATTGAAGCGGATGACGACTTGGAAGGGCAAGATCCCACTGGCGCAGCAAGGAGTTGGTAAACGTGGGAATTCGAGTGGGAGTTTGGGAAAGAAGGGAAGGGCTTTGGCGGAACTGTATGCGAAGGTTATGTTCCGATTGCGCGGTGGCGAGGGAGAGAAGGCGAGGGCTGCAAGGGAGAAGAGGGTGGTGGATGTTATAGAGTGGTTTATTGTGAAGACCGATGATGCGGTGTAGTGGCCGTTGCTTGATGACTCTCATGTTGGTCGTCGATCAGTTCCTCTTGAGCCACAGGAACCAATGCGACGAATGAGCTTTTGACGAACAACGATGCTACGCGAATAGGTAACTTTGTTAGGACTTCAAGTGCGAGAGCTCCGTTACACCACAACGATCTGCAATATATCAAGTGTCCGGTCCTTCCGATCAAGCCAAACTTCCAGTACTGCAGTGAAAACTTACATTATCGAGTGCTTGACTCGCACTAGACCGATTCACGGTCTACCAAAGACACCACTCAGGCCGATCATTGGGATCCATTCCATCACGCAACCTCCTTGAAAAGTCTTGTTTGTTGATTCCCCAGCTACCATCCCACGTATTTCCTTTCTCCGCAATATTCGACCCATTATTCGCCACGGTGAAGTACGCTTCGTCTAGCCACGGCTCCGTCTGACCCCATGGCATAATTCCACAGCCCCATTGTCCATAGTTTCCCAACCCGGGGACCTGACTCGGCTGGCCCATGTAGGAGACTTGGCCGCCGAGCTTATAAACCCCCGTCACATCGTCGCGGTTGAAGACGCGATAGCCGAGTACTCCGTAGTACGAGTAGACCTGTATGAAGGAGCCGTAGGATTTCTCGAATACGCAGCGGATGAAACGCAGTGAGTAGAAATTTGGGTCGTCTTGGAGAGGGTCTTCGATGAGTGATTCCACGTACGACTGAGCCCAGGATGGGGTTTGTCCGTCTTGCTTGCGGAGAAGCTGGATCATTAGATAGCTTTTCTTGGTACCTGGGTCCTTGCGACCGCTGATCTTCAGTAGGTCGAAGTGATCCTCCCCGTCGCCCGTTTTGTGCGGCAAGGCTCCTACAAAGTAGTTTTTGTAAATGGGTTTGGAGTCCTGAGAGATTACCGTGTAGGTGTCCACCTGGTTCCACGTGGAGTTACCGTATAGTAGATAAGTGTCGACGTTGACATTCTGGTAGCCTTGAATGGTTTTTTCTGATAAAATGATTGTGATTGGGTCGTTGTTGTGGAAAAAGGCAAGCAGGCACGGTTTGGCTCCAGCAATAGTAGTCGCTGCCGAAGAACAATACGCGACATCGGATTGAGCTTGATAGTTCTGTAGCCAGTCGTCTCGCTCGGGAAGGATGTAGCTTGAGATTTGTCTACTGGCTTCGTCCAGCTTAGCTATGAGCCACAGGTTGTTGCCCCAGCATTTCATGAACAGGTGCTGACCGCTGTTGTCGAGGCTGACATATGGTCCTGCGACAAGGTGATACTGCTTGGTCCGCTCCACAGCATAGCTATATGCTTTGGTAAGGGTGGCACCAGCAGGATCAATATCGAGGATGCCAACTTTTACATTGTTGCGGTATGGGCCATCCAAGTTCAGGGATAGAGCCACAGCTCGAGGCGGATGAGTCTGAGTTCGCGGCTGGATAAAAAATCTAGTCACCGCCATGTGAGCCAGGTCCAGTGCACCGCCAACTTCCAATGTTGCGACATCAGCTTGGGAGTCTGGTCCAAGCTCTTCGAATTGCGGTGGGGAGTCGTCATTGATGCGGCTATTCTGGTCGGTCTTATTACCCGACCACGCTTTATTCCGGAAGAACTGGGCGCGAGCGAAGACTGTCTTGGTCCATCCGGCAGCTTCTTGGTAGTAAAACCTTATGACAACGGTGACCGCATCCTCGGCGAATGTTAGGCAGTGCAGAAATCGCAAACTCGCGTCTACTGGCCGCATGTTAATACAACGAAGAGTAATCAGTTGTTGTTCTTTAGGCATCAGGCCTTTATCCCCTTTGCCAAGAGCCGGTTCGATGATTGGGCACCAGAAACGAATGTTGCTCCTAGCATTAGATCGATCTGACGCCACTGGCTGAGTGCTGACTTGTACGAAGCCTCCGGACATGAGTCGGCCACAGTCACCAACTTCGAGTGGTCGTGCTCCAGGATATTGTTTGTGGTCCTGACGAAACGTCGCCGTCTGCACATTCTTGGCGGCATCGCTGACGAAAGGATACACAACGTATCCAGGCTTGCCTGGGCTGGCGGCGAAGTTGGCGTGGTCATCCAAATTGGAACGAAAGCCAAAGCCTTCGGAGAAAGAATGCTCGACACGCCACAAAGGAGCAGGATTGTTGTAATCAATTCCGTGTTGGTTATCTGGGAACTGTGTCTCAGGCGCCCATCGCAGAGCATTGTATTTGCGATCCGTGCTCGTGTTCCGTTCCGGCGCTGCACCGTGTTTGAACCATTCGAGCACCTCGTTCACAGAGGCCTGCACAGCAGAGACACTATCCGGCAATCAGTACGAATGAAATTGACGAATGGTGTTTTCGCATTGATACTGACCAGTGACGAGCATTGACTCGACATTGCGGCGAGAAGAGTTGTTTGTCGCCATAGGCGATCCACTCATCACGGAAGCCATTCCAGACCATCAGTCCCGTGGCGCTATCGTCGTCATGCATGTACCTTGCCTGCACGTCCCAAACAGGTCGCTCCGCAGCGCCACCGGTGTATGCGGTGAACAGCGAATCGTCGTGGAGATTTCGTCTTGGTACACGCACATGACCGGAAGAGAACAAGTCTGTCAGATAATGGCACGCGAAGGCATCGTACATGTAGGCTTTCTTTAGACGCTCTATCTGCTCGTCGCCAGTGAGGCTGCGAGCCTCGTTCGCGGTCTGACACGCAAGATCGTGTCCGATCTGATAACACTTCCGAGCGTCATTTCCCTGGTCAAAATGATTAGTCTAAGGCTGACCGTCATAGAATGATGCTCCAGTGTCTAGGATAGACTCACAAAATGATCGAGATTTCTGTAAGCGATCTTCGGATACTTGAAACTGGTTACCTTTGAGAAATCAAAATCGGTTGGCTGATTGAACGGGGCGCCAGTGTTGTGGTATATGGTGGCGGGGTCAACATTGAGGTTCTGTGCTTTTCGAATGGCTTCGTCTTGAATGGCGAGCTTGGCCATGACATCTCGCAAGTAGTCATCTTTATCCTCAATCAGACTGTCGAAGGCAGATTTGAACCTTGAAAAGCGATCTGAATCTGGACTGTCTGAGATCGGCTCCATTCCGCTCCACGTGGTGTAGAAGTCACCAGCTAGCTGGACTATCATGCCGAACTTAAGTGACGTATATCGTTGATGCTTCTGATTGAATGATGATCCCAGGGGAGTTATGTCAGCTCGCTTCGCCTCGAAGCCTCCAGATGCCGATGGGAACCATAAATCTATGCAATTGCCCAGGAACTTGTGTTCAGGACCTGCAATCATCATCAGTTGACGAAGCATTTTCTCTGCATCTTCGGACGATACCTTCTCCGAATAGCATACTCTCGAATACAGGACCAGTGATTGGGGCATCAGTCGAGAGCTCTGCACCCATTGGTGGGCCAGATGGTGGTTCGGGAGCCAGAGTCGCTTCATCGGGCTGCGATGGCACGATGGCGCCAGTCGTTGCTTTTGCATCGGTTCCAGACATGGTAACTGGGAGACAAGTGACAGCATGGACGTATGCAGATTCAGCCAGCAGAATGCGTCAACTCCGGAGACTTTATATGCTATGGCATCATAAGGCGGTCTGCGCGAGATTCTGGTAGCTCTCAGCACTCATACGGGCCTCGAGCGTGTCCAGCCCAAGCGTGGCAAGCTTGGGGCATCGCTCAGCCAGCCTCAAGCATGCCAGGCTAGATATGGCAAGCCGCGCAGTGTTCAGCCCGCCTCGAGGGGAGCTCAAGGACCAATAAAGTGGCAAATCGACAATAAGCCCGCACCAGATCAATTCAAGGTAGCTGTCAGCGCTTGCTGATGGAGCGTTTGACAGAAGCTGCAAGAGCCTTTGGTCAATCCAGATTCAAGCACATCCACCTGTGCCGTGTGGCGCTAGTCTAGTGCTAAGTGCTTTCAGCTGTATGCAAGCACGCCACAAGTTGTACAGGCCCGGTCTGGCACCTGCACTGAGTTTCACTTTCTCGGACAGTTAGGGAGTCTGCCATCGACCCCATGACTAGCGACCTCGAAGCATTTTTTTTTTTTGGCGCAGCTGTCCAGATCAGCCTCTATGAGTGACGAGTCAGCATGAACAGGAGTATAACGAGATGCTAGCAGTAGCTAACTAGAGCTATGTAGCTGTTGCCCACGACGACGTAGCGCACAGCTTGATCCCGTGCGAGCTGTCATCGCAGATAGATGATCGGTGGCTGTGCGCAATGCTCAACGCTGGGCGAGACTAGACGATTTTCTTGTTGGGCGACAGCAAGCCACAAGGCCGTGAGATTCCCACCTCTGCTTTTCAGACCGCACTTGCGAAGGCGCCTCGGGATGACATAAGCGCTCGGAGCGGAAGAATGTAGAACGCTAGCAAAAATAGTTGGGCCACTTGGCGCGGGGCAGTCGCGACAAACTGCAGTGTAATTAGCATAGAAACGCGTCTTTCTCGTCCTATAGCTACCTCTGTCGCGTTTATATCGTAGGTCTTCCGATTCTAAAGTATTATTATCCGAGGTTCGTAATTCTATATTATTTATAATAGTATTTGTTAGGAACTGACACTCCACTGGGCCCTGCTATGAGTCATGTGTGTTGGTTCCTATATACCCGGGACCCCAGACCCTATATACTAGCCCCTATATAGTACCATTCGATAGTATAGATAGTTCTGTATCCTCTTTTGCCCGACAATACGAGAGAGGGTCCCTTAGTGCCCCCCGATAACATGCGACGATACGCGACTTCGTAACAGTATTTAACTATCTATAGATACCTCGAGGTACGCGTACGGACGTAGTAACTGTTAGGTTTATCTGCGGGAGGCTGACGACCTAAGATCTCACTAAGCAGAAGCTTAAGCTCGATCGGGGTTTGAGCTTGTCGGATGAAGTTGAAGTGTAACGAAGTTGGGATCTCAATATTCCAATCAGTGAGATAGAACAGTGAGTTGTACGCGATGGCTATCTAGAGAGGCGATACTCATCGCTCGATATATACAAAAGGATTCTGCTCATGCTTCTGAGCATACTGATCGCGCTGATCAAGGTCCTGATCATTCTGCTCAGTGTGATCAGTGTGATCAGGATGGTGTTGGTCTGAGCGCCTCTGATCATTGGATCCTTGGCGTAAGCCTCAGGCCCCAGCGCCTGCTCGGGCTGAGCCTCTTGTCACATGAACCGTAACACCATCCCCCTTTTAGCCTAGCTTCGTCCCGAAGCTTACTCATAAGCTCGTCACGTTCCCGTTTTCTGGATTTATGGCCTTCTTCCGCGATGCCTCGTGTCCCCTCTGAATCCTCCACCTCGCGTCGTCACCGTCTTGCGGATTTTCTGGATCTTCAGGGTACCATCATGGTTCGTGCTTGTTCGACTTGCGCAAAACACAAGCGCGTGTGCAAGGTCCATACTCGCTCGGGAAAGTGTAATGAATGTGTGCGTCGTGGTCAGCGATGTGACATCAAGGTCACCAAGTCGGAGTTTGACCGTCTTCGTACTGAGAAAGAGAAGCTCCTGAAAGGGATAGAGGATGCGAGGCGTGCCCAGGAGGACGCCCGCCGTGCTCTTGAAGCCGCCCACGAGGCTTCCCGGGTTGCTTTTGCTCGGGAAATGAGGCTTCGGCAACAGATGGACTTGATAGATCGTCGCGCGGACGATGCTATCGCGGTGGAGATTGCAAACATCGAGGAGTTGGAGGCTGAGGAGCGGGCGGAGGCCGAGACTCTGACCTTTCCCGAGTCGGCCTCTGGTTTCTCGTTGCATTTGTCTCCGGGTACCTGGGGTGCTATCGAGGGTCTCTCGAGCGAATACTGGGATCTTGGTTCCCTTGCCGACCCCGGTGGGACCGTACTGGAGGCTGGCGGCAGTTCGTAAGGTTGGTTCGTCTTACGCCTTCCAGAGAAAGTCGCTGATGAGCTTTTGGCAGTTCGTGAGGTTCCTTCGAGGTTCCCAGGTGCTTTCGGACTCGTCGTATCCTTTCCACTTGACTAGGAACTTCTGGCCCCTTTGGTCTAGGATTTTTTCGACTTCGAATTCGTCTTCCTCTTCTGGCTGGAAGTGGAATGTTTCTTGGCATGGAGTTTCGGCGTCAGCGGGTTCCAATAACGATACGTGGAACACCGGGTGGATCTTTGCATCCTTTGGTAGCTTGAGTCGGTAGTTGACTGGTCCTCTGACTTCGTCAATTAAAAATGGTCCGACCTTGACGTGATCCAATTTCTTGGTCTTCTTTCTTGTCTTCAGATTTTTGGTAAGAAGGTAGACCTTATCCCCCTTTTTAAGCTGAGGTGCCATTTTTCTCTTGTCTTTTCTGGATTTGGCGATTGCTTCTTGTGAGTCTTGGATGCGATTTTCTAATTTTTTGTGAATGGTTTTCATATCTTGTGCCGCAACCATCGCTCTTTCAGCTTGGGGATGACTATGCGGGTTTCCGAAAAGATTCGGATTTCGTCCATAATTCGCAAAGAATGGCGTAGCCTGCGTAGTCTCTGACTTGTGGTTGTTGAGTGCTATTTGTGCCATGGGGAGCAGTGTAACCCAGTTGTCTTGTGCGTGATTGATGTAGTGTCGTAAGTATTGTTCCAGGGTTTGGTTTGTTCTTTCCGTTTGTCCATCTGTCTCTGGATGGTAGGCTGTAGACAGTTTGTGTTTGATTCCGATCGTCCCGACTAGTGTTTTCCAGTAGTTTGACGTGAATAGTTTGTCTCTGTCGGTAATAAAGACTTGCGGGAATCCGTGGTATCGTACCAGTCTGTCCATCACGAGGTATCCGAGTTGTTCTGCTGTGTATTTCTCGCTTGCAGGTATGAAGTGTGCATATTTGGTGAGCCTGTCGACCATGACCATGATCATGTCGAATGTGTTTTCAGTGACCTTGTCTTTCGAGGGCGGGAGTTTGGTAATGAAGTCCATTGTAACTTCGTCCCAAGGTTGTTGTGGCGGAGTCCTGAACTGTATATGTCCGTATTTCGCGTGTCGTTCGGCCTTGTTTCTTTGGCAATGCTCGCAGCGCTTGATATACTTAAGCACCTTTTGCCGCATTTGTGGAAAGCTGAAGCTTCTCTGGATAAGTTCTACGGTCTTGGTTGCTCCCGGGTGTCCTCTCGAGGGATCGTCGTGATGTTGTCGTATGCATTCTTCTTCTCGGTCCTTCGGTACCTGGTATTTTCCCTGTAGTATTGGAAACTGTTCCTCGGTGTCGTTGAGGATTCGCACTATGTTGTTGAATTCTTGTGTGTTGGCACTAAGGCTTCCGTCCGGGTTGGCCTTGAGAACTCGTTGTTGTACGGGTTCTTTTCCTTCCATGTAGTCGACTCTTCGACTCAAGGCATCTGCTCTACCATTCTCTTTTCCTGGAGTATAGCGGATTTCGAACTTGTACTGTCCGAGCAGTTCCGACCAGCGGGCCTGTCTTCGGGTCAGTACTTTAGTCGTAGTGAAGTAGGTCAGATTCTTGTGATCAGAAAGAATCGTCAGTCCTGGTGCTCCTTCCGCGTAGTAGTTCCAGTGTTGCAGTGCCGCAACGATGGCTAGCAGTTCCTTGTCATGGACATCGTAGTTTTGTTCCGCGGGTGACATTTTCCTTGAATAGTAAGCCACTGGGTGTCGTTTCCCATCATGCATCTGTGTGAGGCATGCTCCTATGGCTAGATCCGATGCGTCAGTCTCGATGAAGACTGGCTTCTTGGTGTCGAACATCATCAGTACTGGTGCTTCGCAGCACATCTGCACTAGCCTGTCGAATGCTTTCTGATGTTGTTGCTCCCATTTCCATTTGAGGTCCTTTTTTGTAAGGTCTGACAGCGGTGTGGCGATCTTAGAATAGTCTCTGATGAACTTCCGATTGTAGTTGGCTAGTCCAAGGAATGACTGTACATCCTTGACTGTCTTCGGAATCGGCCATGTTTTGATAGATCCGATCTTTTCCGGGTCGATTGCGATTCCTCTTGTATTGATGATGAAGCCAAGGAATTTGACTTCCTTCTTGTGGAATTCGCATTTCTCGGGTGCTGTCCGGAATCCTACTCGTGAGAGTCTTTCGAATACGCCTTGTACTTGTCGTTTGTGTTTCTCGAGAGATCCTTTAGTATAGACGAGGATGTCGTCCATGTATGCGATGACGCATATATCGAGCAGGTCTCTGAGAATATCATTCACCATCTCCTGACAGGAGGCTGGCGCGTTGGTCAATCCCATTGGCATAACCGTGAATTCGTACAATCCGTAGCGCGTTCGAAACGCCGTCTTCCATTCTTCGCCTTCCGCCATGCGGATAGCATAGAATGCGTCTCGTAGATCGATCTTCGTATACCAGTCTGATCCGGTAAGTCTGTCCTGTGATTCTTCGATGTTGGGTAATGGATATCGGTTCTTGATCGTGATGTCGTTGAGTTTCCTGTAGTCAACGACGATTCGTGTCTTCCCGTTGGGCTTTGGAACGCCGAAGATAGGTGCGCCTGCACTGGACCTGGATTTTCGTATCCAGCCCTTGGCTAGCATCTTGCGTAGCCATTTATCTTCTTCTTGGAGCGCATGTTCGGATTTCTTGAATAGTGGCACGAATGGGGGCTCCGTTCCGGGTTTCAGGTTGATCCGGTGATCCCATGTCTGGTGTTTAGGTAAAGCAGTGATGTCTTCTACCTCTTCAAAGAGTTTCGCCCATTTTTGATACTCCTTGGGGATATCGGGTTCCGAGGCCGTATCCTTCGATGGTGCGTTACTTCCATCTGTTCTCGTGACTTGATTGTTCTCCTTGCCATCGTGAGTAACTGTCCGAGTTGGGCTCGATCGTTTCGTAGCTCCGGGCGACTGGAGTGTCATTTCGTTGATCTGTCTCCTAGCCTCATCTATCAGTGAACTCTGTCGCTGCATAGGGTCAATGCCGATAACGCAATCGCATTGTTCAAACCTGAGTACTCCTCGTCTCCAATCGATGATTGGATTGTGCTTTCTCAACCAAGGTATGCCTAGTACGACGTCATGACTGGCCATGTCTGTGATGTCTAAGACAATTTCCTCGTGGTGCTGTTGGATAGCAAGTGGTAACGGAATGGTTTCTCGTTCCACGCTTGGTAACGATGATCCGTCGACTGCGATCAATTCGTACCCTTCGTCCTTCGATTGGGTAGCTATCCCATATCGCTTCACAAATGATTTGGAGGCAAAGTTCCCGCTCGCTCCAGAATCAATCATGGCTTGGACCTTGTGTCCGTTGACGGTAATGTTGGTGCGAAAGACTGATGTTGATGCCTGAGCGCTTTCCGTGTTGCAGAACTCTCTTTGGACGCTCATTCCTTGAGAGTCGATCCTTTTCCCGACTGGGTCTCGATGGTAGGTGTTCTATACCATTCTCGGATCTGATGTGACGTGTATCTGATTGTTTCGTGTATTGTCTTCTCCTCTGGTGTTTCGATGCAAGCGTACATCGATTGACATTGTTGTATCTTGGCATATTGTTCGGAGATTCGGCGTATGTTTTCTCGTGCTGAGTTCGGCACGATTTCTTCGCTCGGTGTGACATATCCGAATGGTGTGATCGTGCTTCCGATAGGAACGAGTTCCTGTACCAGTGATCTGAAGTCGTACTGTACAGAGATTCTCGGCTGGTTCCAGAGTTTGATACGAAGTTCCTTGAGTGCGCGATCGAACTTGGTGGGGTGTAGGTATCGTTTCCCACCAATTCTCGGGAATATGTCTTCTTGTCGCATAGCCAGGAATAGCATAACCTTGCGCATTATTCCTGCCTGGGTACACGTGAATGTCGTGATTTCGTCATCCGGGTCTGGTTCTTCATCGGATGATTCCTCCGACACGTCTTCTTCGTCTGCGGACGAGTCTTGCCCTTCCTCCTCGGAGTCAATTTCAGGAGGGATATTCTCTTGGTTTTCATGGCAAGATTCGTCGTTATTTTCTTCCTCGGCGAGTCTGAGGTGTGGTGCTAACTCTTGCAGCTCCTCTGGAATAGGCAAGGGCCTACTTCCGTCATCATATCGCCGGATTGGAGGATCTTCTTCTCGGATTGGTTCGATCGGGAAGAAGTTGTTCTCCCTCTTGGAAGAGATGTGGGTTTGGCATGCGTCATCGTAACAGAATCGCCAGTGAAGGCTTCCGTGTCCGTGACGTTTTTCCCAGCGGATCTGTGTTGGGATGCTTCGTCGTTGCATCATTCCAAGCGTCCGTTTTGTCGTAGGTTCTTCGACCATTGCGTCCCTTAGAACTTCGAGTTCGTTGGTTATCCTGCTATACTGTCGAATCAGTTCCCTGAATCGCTTGTATTCCTGGTCCGTCCACAGCCCGGTCTTCGAGGTGAGGGGATGCATTTCGTTCTCGATTTCGCTTATTTGTCGGTCGAGCCGATCGAGTAGTATGAGTTGGTCGTCTTCTTCGGTAGTCGCCTTGTTCTCTCTCTTCCGAGATATCATACCGAAGGTCCTTACGTCTCTCTGGGTGTTATCGGAAAATTGACTTGCTCGGATCTGTTGATTTATCTCTTGGACAACCTTGTTCCTTTCTCCCACGATTCGATTGTGGAAGTCGCGAAGCTTGTGGGTTGACTCGGTGCGTTCTTGTCCCCGTGCTCTGAGCGAGTCTTCTTCTTCGCGAACCAGGTTGATTAGTCGATCCCATTCTTCAAGTCGTTCATCGAGGTTTATGTAGTCTTGCTCGATGTTCTTTTCTCGCGCAATCCATTCTGGCGGGATTGGCGTTCCTTCCGATTTTCGTTGTATCATGCCTAGAAGTCGGACCTCCTGAGGGGAGTTATTGTCGTTATAACCACCTCGTCCTTCTTCTCTTCTTTGCATCGTGTTGATGGATTGTCGCTGCACCATGTTCTTAGAACGACAATCCCTCGCAAAGTGGCCTGGTTTGCCACAATTGTAACAAGTCTTATCGCTACCTTGTTTCTTCTTGGGCTTGCCCTTTGGCTTGCCTCTTCCTTTGATCTTCCGACCTTTCTGGGTAACGTCGAGTTCCATTGGTTGGGGTCCGTAGTATGGTTTGTTGGACTGATTATTTGGCTTGGAATGGTATCCGCGGTTCCTTCCATAGTCTGGGGTGAACCCGGCGGTTCCTCCAACCTTGGAGTCGTACTTGCGTTCCAGCGCTCTCTCGTAGAGCCGGTCGTCGATTTCAATAGCCGCTTCGGTCAAATCCTTCAGGGTGTCAAGTGTTCCTCCGTGGTTCATTAACTGGTCCTTGACCGAGTCTTTGAGTCCACGTCTGAACATCGTCATTAACGCCTGTTGGTCCCATCCAGTCACCTGAGAGTGTTCCTCGAACTT
Organism: Cercospora kikuchii; assembly: GCF_019650295.1. Lineage (NCBI taxonomy): Eukaryota > Fungi > Ascomycota > Dothideomycetes > Mycosphaerellales > Mycosphaerellaceae > Cercospora > Cercospora kikuchii. The sequence goes on from NW_025408588.1 coordinate 517,026, forward strand.
GGCTGCATATTCGGATGCTGAGGTACGTTGCTTGAGGTGCTGGATAACCCTGATCGCTTGGGTTACCTCATTGGAAGATCCGAAGATCTCCTTGAGTTTGATCTTGAAAGTCGTGTAGTCTCTGAACATGCCGGTAGGGTCCTGTCGTCCCTCGCTGTCCAGATAGACCTTGAGGTGGGGTTTGATCCAGTTCTGTGCACTACCTCTGAGGTACGTGCTGGCAAAGACAGTCTTGAGATTTCCTTCGACGGGGTTGAACATGAGGAACATGTCCATCTGGTTGACCCAATCGTCGAACTTGTTCCGATCTCCATAGAAGTGGTCAGGCTTCGCTGGTTTGAAGCTTCTCGGTCTTGGGCCACTATCTTCGTCGTCGGAGTCATCTGGTGGAGTCGGTCTTGGAGGTTGGACTGGCTTGCTGCGGCTGGATCCTGCTTCGCTGGGGGCGGGATTCCCCCTGGAGCTTCCTGTGGTAGACATCCTTAAGGGCGTACAAAGCTGTTAGGTTATGAGCGGGATGCTGATGACCTAAGATCTCACTAAGCAGAAGCTTGAGCTCGATCGGGATTTGAGCTTGTCGGGTAGTCTAGAGGAAGGTAACGAAGTAGGAAGATTCACTTGATTCCAATCAGTGAGATAGAACAGTGAGTTGTACGCGATCACTATCTAGAGAGGCGATATTCATCGCTCGCTATATACAAAGGAGAATCCCATATGTTCCTCCGGGTCTGTTGTGTACGTGAGAGACCCGGTCCGCTGCTCTGTCGAGAGAGCGAGAGATCCGTTCCTTCATATGCAGGAGGATCTCTCAGGGTATGAGAGATCCTTCCTTGTCCCGTGACCGGGCGCAGCCGTGTGTCCACGAAAGATGACTGGGCAGGGGGAGTCGTGACGGTCAGAACCGTAACACCTAGCCTATAATATCGACTATCTTATATATTCGATTATCGTTTAAGTTATTCGGAACGCCGTTCGTTCCTTAGAGTATAAAGATAGGCCGGAAGTATCTTTTAAACGCCGACTACGAATAGCTATTATTTAAGTAAGAAAGTAGTAGTACTAGTATATTAGTAATAATACCTTAGAATTAGAAGATACGCGACGTAAAGATAATAATAGTTGGAACGGGACGAGAAAGATACGTTTCTATGCTAATTACTATACAGCGCATCGCGACTGCCCCACGCCAAGTGGCCCAACTATTTTTGCTAGCGTTCTACTTGCGTGTTACGGTCTGGCCCTCGCGGCCACCCGCTGGCCAGTAAGGAGAGAAACGAACACGGGAGGAGCCGTGCTCACTCGCCAAGGAGTGAGCAGAACGAGCAGAGTGAACGGAGTGATCACTCGGGTCACTGCGGTCGCAGTGATCAGGATGATCACATAGGTAACAAGGAACTATATAGACGACGCTCCCTACCGTAGGATAGGAGCCTCGTGCTCAACTCAATACAACTCTCTTGGGGTTATGTTACAAACCTTTCAGGACCTTCTCTGATATACCACGAGGACATTGCGAGGATCGACACTTCCTAGGCCACCCCCATATTAGATTAGGGTTAGGCTGCCAACGGACCGGCAGGACGTAACATTGCGACACTTCGCAAAGCGTCGCGGCGCATCAAAGATAATCCGCTTCCGGCATTGCATGTCATCGCATGAGCGTCTTAAAGACCACCGCAATAGCACATCATATTACAACAATCTCTGAACTTTCGCGCTCATGTCTATCTGCGAATGGGCGGTAGTGTCGTTGTTACTGTCTGCGAAGCATGCTGCTGGAAGCATGTTGTTCGCTGGGAGAGGCTGAAGGAGCTCACGATTCAACTCTTACCTTGCGCCACACCCGTGCTCTTGCGTGGTATGGAGTTCGCCTCGTCAGGATTCGAGGAGTGGATGCATCTCGCTAAAAGCCACCCTTGTTGGCCAAGAGTAAGCCGCAATGCTGTTCACGCGATCACAAAGGCTGAGAATGCTTCATCATCACGTTGTTTTACTTCTCGCCGACCTAGCATTCCTGTACGCTAAGGCGTCTAGTCTTGTTGCTGCTCAACGCTATCTCGGACCAGATTTTCCTGAAACTCATGATGGCCGATGATATTCCCGTGGTGATGGCTGGGATGATCGCTATACAGATGGCTGCACTGGACCTTGAACGTCAGGCTTTACGGCACGGAATGGGCCATGAGCAGCATCCTGCAAGCAATTCGGAAGACCGTCCAGGGTCTATGCAAAGTCCCGCTCTCCAAGAGGTAGGCCTCTACTCTATGGCGCCTGACTATAGTCTAGGAGACGACTATAACATGCAGCGAATAAAAGTTCTATCGTGGCAAGACTCCAAGCGAAGGTAAAGTGCACGATGTCGTCCAACTCTTCCATAAGATGGCCAATTAACGAACAGCGGGAGCAGCGCAAGAATTGTCTTGATACAATGTCCTAAATCGATGACTGCAAGAACTTTCGTGCACAAGCTGGGCGTGCATGAAGCTTTCTTCCGCGAACATTCTCCACCGTATCCAATGAGTGGTAGACCTCGTGATTCACCTGCGCATACTGCGTCCTGGTGGCATATTGCAGGCTCAATGCACCCCGGCCCACTTCTCAGACTCGCGCCCGACGAGGAGCCCGGTGTAACACATTGGATGCGTAAAGGAGACGCAGCAACCACATTCTCATTTATGCCTATTGCGTCAAATTCCGAACAGGTGACGCTGGACGATCAGCCGCCACCACAACTGCCCGGTACCGAATCGAGTACCTCTGACTTCTCTCGACAAGCCTTTCAAATGAAACGCTGTCGTCTACTCATACTCTCCGATGGTCTATTTATACCTGCTAAGGAACGACGGCCACGATTCTCGGCTATCATGCAGGCTCTTAGGGACTTTCTCATCGCCGTTCTTGAGTGTATCAAGGTCATCATTATGATCGTTTGCTTCATCCCCTTGTTCTCCTTCGGTTACATCGCCGGGAAGATCGACGAACGTAGACCAAGTCTCAAAAGATTCACCAAATATCGTCAGCAGCGGCAACTGCAGCCTGGAGAGACCTCATTCGACAATGTCACAAGCGCGAACCCAATGCTCAAAAACGCGCTAGGTACCAGGCAACTGAGTGCTTTTGCCTTCCTTTGGAACTGGCTGTCGATAGAAAAGCACCTGGAAGTGTTGGAAGTGATTCGAAACATCCATTGTCAACCTGAACTTGGTGAGCAGAGCAAGATCTCGTCGCAATGGGCTCTTTGTGCCCACCTGAACTATTTCGCGTGGGGTGAAGTAATCAAGGGACTTCGAGAAGAGTCGATCTGGCTCAGAGAAAACGCCATCGACCGACCCGATCAAGAGACCCTGGCTCGTTTGAACACCTGTCGCTCACTTCTGGCCAGGCTGAAGACGCAATTGAGCTTTGGCCGTGACGAGAATGAGGTAATGGGTCTGTTGTGGCTGGAAGCTCAAGTGAGCAGGTTGGAGGACTCGAAAGATGCGCAGCTCAGCGAGAATACTGTGCCTCGATCTAATGCGGCGGATTCAGGCCCTGCAGAGAGCACTACAGCGGCTTCCGTGAAGATCAACAGAAGAAACGAGGACCGTGTTGAGGCTCAAGACCCGGACGATGCACAAATGGATGGAGAACTCCCATCTCTCAGCAGACCGCACGACAATGACATCCTCACGACTTCTAATATCGATCAAAAGTATGAGGAACTTGCAAGAGAGATAGAAAGACTCGAGGGCGAAGTGCAAGAGACCTTTCAGCTCTTGGCAGTCAGCATTCAGATCAAGGATACTGGAGTGGCAAAAACACAAGCCAGAAGAGCGACAGCGTTGACTGTCGTGGCGACAATATACCTTCCCGCAACACTGGCAGTTGGTTCTTTCGGCATGAATGTGCAATATCTGGGCGGAGATCTGAGCATCAAGTGGCCAATCATTTTGTTTGCCGCGCTATTTGCTCCTTCCGCTATCATTTTGCTGATTTTGTTTTTGCGGGAGTAGACAACGGGAAAGGAAAAAATCGCGCGCGCCAGAGTGTAGGGCGTGTCGCGCGTTGTTCTCATGCACGAGCGTCGTGCCAGTGCTGTGATAGAGGAGTATCTTCCGACACATCAAGAACCTCAGGGCTGATCAGCTCGTCACAAGTGACGACCTCTACCAGCCCTGAAAATCGCGGCTCCGATGCCTCTGACTTTTCGCTCCTCCCGCCCTCCCGATTCTGCTTCTGCTCGGGTCTGCTTGTCAGGCTGTCTTCTGCAGGTGTATACCGTAAACCAGACCCGAGTGCAATGGCAATCTGACGCTTGGGTTTCGCGCCTTGTGACTGGATAGATCGATGCATATCTGGATCGTAGAGCTCCCCATGTGCCGGCCAGAAAAATTGGTATTGGCCATGACGAGATGACAACGCATTCAACCTCAGCTCGATAGCTTTTGTGACGACCTTTTGAATGTCACTCGTGAACTTCTCCTGCCAAGAACCGACATCGAAAGTCTTTCGGTTGGGGTCGAGGGCTCTGGACAGAACAACGAGCACATCAACACAAGGCGTTAAAGTCCCGACGATCCTAGAAGTGGTATGAGTAGTCATCTGCCCCAGTTGCTGCGTATATCGCATACTCCCGTTGGCATTGCGGAGCGTGCGTGCTAAGATAGCCATTGCAAGCTGTTTGCCTTCCAATTCATGTGCTGGGTCATTGGCCAGCCGGAACGCGTCCAGATGGTCTGGATGTGGAACGTCCGATGTTAGTCACATGTGCAATATATCAGAGTTGACAGAGACTGAATCGCATGCTTGCTCACCTTCTAATGGCTCCAGACCAGACTCACAGAACAGCGTCACAATCCATGCCTGTTGGCTCAGAACCTCGCGAAATATTGCGGCCGATACCAGCGCTGTCAAGATGTCGGCTACGCTGGGATATCGGCGTTGTCTGAATGTCTCGATGGTATGACCCCAGTTTGGCCACAGCACAAGTGATAAAGACTTTTGAGATCATCGTTGCAGTCGGAATCGTAGGTGAAGCGCTCCCTTGGACTTAGTCTGACTTGTTCCAGAAGCCTAGCAACTGACTCCCGAATCGCGGAGGCAAGCTCGGTCTGGTGGCGATCCAGACTCTCCACCGTAAGATAATGGCAGTTGGCGTCGGGCAGATTGGTAGCGGCCGTCGGTGAGGGGGTTTTTGAAACGACGTGCTTGTCTGGCCCTTTGGCTTCTGCCGGCATTGGTTGTGCATCTGGCAGCTCAGATGATAATTTGGGAACTCTTGTTCGTAGACCTATGCGTCCATTGCGTCCGACAGTCGATGTTGTCTCAGCGCCATCTCTGACGGAGGGCTCGGCCGCAGGACTTGGATGATCTGCTTGTCGCTTACGTTTGTACGGAACCATGAAAACACCTGGGCCTATCTGCCTCTGCGCGCGGATCACTTCTTCGCCCGCACCACTTTTGACATGAGCCTGTGAGTCGGGCTCGCTGCCGGACGCCTCATCATCCGTACAAGTTTCTAACAGAAGTTCTTCGACGTCATGGCTTCGCGATACACACTTCTTGTTCCCGTACAGCTCAAGTTCTTCATCATGTACATATCCCTCCCCCGATTGGATTATACGGGCCCAGTAAGCAGGGTGGAAGTGAGCACTGCCTGTGCTGAAAAGTAAGTCTGCTCGAGCATCACGAGAATACCCAGCAGTGTCGGAATGCGCTGCGAAATTGGCCAAGAGACGTTTGAGCAGGACTTTCGGATCAATGTCCAGTAAGCCTCCGTTCAGTGGCCGTGTCATTAGTCCATATTGCCGAATCAGCAGGGCAAATGCGCGTTGTCGGTTGTTGGAGTCGCGGTACTTGTAGTCGTCATGGAATTTGTCGTGCTTAGAAGCATCGATGTCGCGCACAGCATACAGCAGGCAGTGATGGCTGGGACCGTGAGATGTTTGAGATCCGGCTGTTGGCATTCTTGATCGAGCTCTCAGCGCTCCAGCGATGATACTGGTAACGAGGATGGTTCGTTGATTGACTGATTGCTTCGAGGACACAGACGAGTCCAATTCATGTGGTGCTGTTGATCAATAATGCATGGCATCGGAGGTGCTTTGAGTTGAGCTGCATATGCGGATTGTTGAAACATCGACCCTTGCCCTGTGCCTTTGAAAGCAGGGGTGGATTTTCGATGTATGCCAGCGATGCAGGTGGGTGGCACAAATTGCTAGACAATGGAGACGTGGAGTCGGCATCTTTCCTCTGATCTAATATAGGCAGTGGGCCGACGTGGGGCTGTGACAGGCTAGGAAGGTAGTCTCGGTTGTGAACGAGATGCAATCGCACGGCAGAAGCGCGGGAGTCTGTGCGGAGGAGAATGCAGGTACTTCCTTTTGGGGCAAGCAAGCAATTCGATGAGTCTCGCTTTGCTTAGAGTCTTGGAATGGGACACGAGATGCAGCATCCCACAAAGCAACGGGCCTTCCATGGACGAACATGAGATCCCCTCTAGTTAACTCGATAGCTATAAACTCCAGTCTTGTATACAATCTCACTACCCTCGTTGCCGTGTGAGCTGGCTATGCTTAGACCAGGGAAGTTCGTCGTAGCGACCAAGTAATTCTTCCTAGGCTCTGGATCGTATCGCGAATGCATGGAGGATATGTCCACGGCACAGCCATGATCAGCCCAGTGGAATGTGTGACTTATCCCTGGTTGTGTTATCAAGCTCACTTTGAGCTTCAAGGCGTCAACAAGAAAGCCCTCCAGCGAGCTGCTCAAAGACGATGACCACTTTCGGTCAGCAGACAAATCTCTTGTGTAGCCATTGATAGGTTCCGCAATCATGACCAGTCGGTGCAAAAATGGCTCAAGTGTGGACATCAGCTCCTGCCGTAAGACGGTCGCACGCTTCTTGACGGCAGTCCAGGTCACGTCCATCTTCAAAGCAGCCAAAACAAGCGTTCGAGAGTTTTCGCGAACGGCGTCATCTCCCAGTACCGACGACGAGATCAGTTTGCACAACAAAGCAGACAGGGTATCTGTGGAACGCCAGATTCATGTCGTCAATGCGTGTGTACATAGTAGTCTTGCTCAGGCTACACTCACCCAGTCGCTTCGGGAAGTCTAGGTGCCGCGTGAATTGGTATTCCGTGAGTAAATCCGCCTCAAAGATCGACCGCAGTGTGAAGGCTGAAACCAAGGCGCGAAGTTGATAGAAAGCCGTGAGCACATCAGCGCCTATCATCTTGTTGTTCGCTTCGTTGTAATCGTTGCCGAGGCAAAACCGCATCAAATCCTCCGTTGCTTCATGCAGGACACCGCAGCGAACGCCGTAAAGGCTGATCTTCAGATCGAGATTGTCGAAGAGCTCTACCAGTGTTCTCATCTGTTGACTCGCAAGACTTCCCATTTCCGTTTGAAAGTACTTGAGGTCGGCAAATTGCTGTGATGCGGCCATTTTGTGTCCAGTGCCTGAGTCGGCAGCACACGACATTGCAGAGCGAGCCGGCACGCTGTGCAGTTGTTGAGTCATTGATCGACCGTGTCCAGTCGTCAAGGCACAAACGTCATGTGAGCAAGTGTTGTCGAGCGCTTTGAACAAAAATGTGGAGGCCGGCACCTCAGGATCAGATTGCAGCCTGCGGTGGACTAGCTGGAAGTCGATGCCCGGGCAGATGTGGCCGTAGATTACCAACGTGGGTCAGCACCCGGCCTTCAAGCCGCCACGACATCGCATCCACCACAGCGAGTGGCCAAATGCGAGTCCGGGTCGCTGCCGGCGTGATAGCCACACCCATTGCAATCAGGACGTCCGCAGGAAGACGAGCATTGATCAGGGATCACATCAATCTGATGCTAGCGCAGGCAATGAAGACTCCTTGCAGCGGCAATTGCGGGGAGCACCTGTCGTTCCACGGCATCGTCGTATCGAGTGGCGACTCCCGCAGAGACGGAGCGGCGTGGGGCGATGGTGGAGGAGGGCGGAGGTGGTGCAAGCAAGAGTCCCCTGTGCCGTCCATGCAACGACGTCGTCTCGCTTCGGCTGCTGAACCGCCATCGCAGCTTATTGGGCCGAGCAGCCGCCGGGGTGGACCGTGCACTGGCACTGGGCACAGTCGATGCCTTGGCGCCGGCTGCTGAAAGCGATCCATCAACATTCTCATGTACCGTACATTACACGACCCACGAAGCGCTCGGAGAGGGCACCGTCGATCGGCGCAGACTTGCATGTGTTTCACTTGCGCCCGTCGTGACCAAGTCAACGAGCGCGGTCTGGCGCGTGGGTCCCTCCAGCCTGCCAAGATGGGCACTGTGTTGCTTTCGACGGTGTCGAGATCTCGGATAAGAACTGAAGACTGGGTACTGCAATCCCCCTCTCTGCCAATAGAAATACTCTTTGTTGAGGCGCCTTATCCTCCGCCGACTCTACATGTCAGCGATGCCACCAGTCAGCCAGAGCGGCGTGGTGCTCTTCTCCATCGACCTTGGCAGCTGCGACTTGAAATGCTGGGTGAAGTACGTTCCACCTGGCCACAAAGCTGAAAACACACCTGCATGCTGTGTGGAGTTGTTGCCGTACAGGAGAGAAATTCGACTGAGCCTCCTGCTCGTGGATGATGAGGATGGGAATAGGAAACTCCTTTGGGACGATGAGGTGACGATGCATTTGAGCAAACACCCAGAAGACCGTCATAGAGTGTTTGCAAATCTCAAACTTACACTCTCCCCGGAGCACCGGAGCCATCCTGCGGTCAAGCATATCCGGAAAGTCTTGGGGATTCCAGCAGGAGAAAGCGGGCTCGGCGAGATCGAGTACCTGCACGTGCTCATATTCGAAAAAGTGCGAGAATCATGGTATGAGTGGTGCTCCAATACCAGCAGAAACGGGATGGGTGAGTCGCCTGAATATTGGCGCACGGTCATGAAGGAAGCGAAGGTGACCATTCCTGCCATGTGGGATACAGAGGCACAAAGCGTGATGAGGAATGCAGCCGTTCGCGCCGGATTCGAGAACGTGCGACTCTATCTAGAGCCTCTTTGTGCAGCTGGAGGTGAGGTGTTCAGGCTTTTCCTGGATGGCAAGGTGAAGGTTAGTGCCCTCGAACACTGGCAATGCGGCGCGTCGCTGACACATCTCATAGGATGGGGAGCACGTGGTGATGATGGACATCGGGAACCTTACTGATGTAAGACTTGATCGGACTTCATGTTACACCGCTAATTGCTGAGCAGGACATGGCGATAACACGAGTGGACGCTCCGTCCGAGCCCGGAGGTCGTCCCCATGTCGTGCAAGTTGGAGAGGCTGCTGGTATGTGCCACCTACCATAACTCTATATTCACTAACCATCGTAGGTGCGTCTACTGGCTGCTTTTTGATTTACGAGTTCGCTTGGGAGTGGTTCGTCAATTCTGATCAGGTTCGCGAGCAGGGTGGTATCGAAGAGATTCTCCGCCGCTTGAACAAGCTTCCTGAAGCTGAGATGCGACGGCAATTCTCCGAGTGTGTTGAGGCACAGATCAGACGTCGCACACGACATTGTTCATTCTTGATCGCGGCCTTGAGCAAACCACGACCAGGCGATGGAACCGTTGCAGAAAAGACTTTCATATTTCCGGAGTAAGTCTTGCTTTCCAACTTATATGTGGCAGTACAACTAAGAATATACAGCAATATACTAGAACGGTGTATCAGAGAATGGGCTGCCCGAATTGTAACAAGACTGGACGAATTTCTCGACACAGAGCAATGTCGACACATTGGTGTAAGCTCTCCCTGCTACTGACGTGCGAATTTCGAACTCACTCCCGGGCATAGATCACTTGCGTTTACCTGACAGGCGGCGGGTCATTGAACAGTGTTCTACTTGAGACTCTCAAACAACATCTTCAATCCAGAGACATGGAAGTTCGTCGACCCGATTCGCAAGATGCAGCCCACGCGGTGGCAAGAGGTGGATCCGAGCAGTATCCCACCAACGAAGCTGACCAGATTCGAGAAGGATATTATTACATAATTCGAGACGAGCCCTTTGTTGCGACGCGACACAGCGACGTGAAAGTGAAATGGAAGTTTGATCCCGTGGCCAAGGTGCGAAAGGTGGACTCAACAACGACGCCCGACCTCATATACAAGTCAGCAGAGGATGGATGGTTTGTGCGCGACCGCTTGCAGCTAGCGTACCATCATTCGTCGCAGCCCACAGAGTACCCTCGCGTCCTGACGGTTTTCCCCGTCGATAAGAACTCCAAGGCTCAACTGAGATTCACAGTCTACTTCAGCGAGAGACCCCATCAAACTGGAAATGCCCTACGGATGAAGGACGGCAGGCTCAAGAAGGGATTCGAAAAGTTCCTCGTCCAGCGCGTGGATGTCGACGTGGACTGGGCGCAATATCGCTTCAACGGGTACTCAGACGCTGGGACTAAATGGGACCTTCTGGACTGCTTCGTGTCAATGTCTGGCTCGGCACAGAACCTTCGTCTGTGTGTCCAAGTCCTTGAACCTCAGCAGGCGTTCGAGTTCGATTGGAAAAGCAAGTACTGGGTGCCTGATCCTGACATCAACTATAAAGTGATTACAACTATTCGCCCTGAGATCTGGGCACCGTATCGTAGCCATGTGATATCGCCTGAATCCCGGGCGCCAGCATTGTCCGCGAAGAGAACCTCGGAAACCAGCAAGACGATCGATGGCTCTGGTACCAAACGTAAACGCCGGAAGAGCCCCAAAATCGGTCCAGGCTCGATTGTCACGCGAAGTCGCAGTGGTCGCAACAGCTCCGATGTGGCTCGAGGCTCTCTTGACATACTGCCTCAGGACAAGGGCAAGCAAAGAGCGCAACACGAGTCGGCAATGCCTCGAGCAATAGACGAGTCGGAAGCTGGAGCCTCTGATAGCATTCTTATTCTGCCTTGTCCCGACGACTATGACGGAGAGCCCAGCGTTGGCAATCGCAGCTCGTTTGTAGACCTTCCGAGTGTCGGTCAAGCACAGGACGAGTCGGACGATGAATATGTCCCCGAAGATATCCCTCCCATCATTGAAGATGGAGCGACGTTCATTGACGGCAAACGCAACAGTCTTTGGCCCCTACCCGTTTCGAGCTCCACGCCGACCACGAGCACGTCTTTGCACAACAACGGTCTGCTTGATGGGGCCAGGTGTCGTTACTCGATGCCTTCGTCATTTTCAGCCATTACCTCTGAGCACGCATCTTCAGCCCTCCAGCCTGCCAAAAAATTCAACCTCCGATCCACACCGAAGAGTGCTCTTGTCTCCGAGGAAGACAGGCTTTGCACACGTAATCTTGTAACAACTTTGTGGAAGACTGTCTGCGAATGATGAATGAGCATGTTTTCAGGTTCTCGAGGCACGAGGATGTACCATGAGCCGTCAGCGTCAATATCAACATGTAGTGATATCTATTCGACACGGCCGGAGCGGGGCTAGTTTTCACTGGCAGACTCAGCCTTCGACCATACTCGTGACGATGTTCACCATGAGCGGGAGCAGATTCTAACGCTCTCCGTTACTTCGCGCTTTGCAGAGGACGATCGTGCACGGCCGAACGCGGGTCCTTGGATCGAGATTTCGATAGAGCCCTATCAATGATCATAATACATATTGTGTGTTACTCGGAGGTGCGTATGGAGAAGCTCGTTTGGACAAGGAGTGGTCTGAAGCTGATTCGGGGCACATCGCTCAAAGCTCGATGAATTGTCGCACGAATGTGGGCACAGGTATGCCTCGGAAGTCATTTGTCCATGCATGCGATATACAGATCACAAGATCAATGGCATCATTGCGCGACCGTTGACTCTGCGTCGAGAGTTGTTGATGTGATAAGTCACATCTAGGCAGTCCCAGCCTTCCCAGCATAGCCGAGTGGACTATAGTAGTCTTGGCGTGCATTAGCGTCAGACCGACCCATAGAACAGCAGGCCCATCCATAGTTACACAAATGCTCAGTCGCAAAATCATCACTAGTCTGCGCTTCCTCGCAGCCATTGGCTCCTCATCAGTAGTGTACGTTACAGTGTACGACAGTCTAGATGCAAAGCATTGACCGCTCTGAAAACGGGGTGGCGCACGCGATAAGTGGGTGGACGTAATCGTGACAGTACCTATCTCACTCAGTGCCCAGTCATTAGCAAAGAGATCCTTGTTAGTCTTATAGCAAGTGGATCGCCCTTTCACGACGTGCATAATTCAGACCCCCATGCTAGTTACCAAAATCCTTCATCACCGCGTGGGCAAAGCTGTGAACCTTGGGGTACACTTGCAACACCCGAGAGCTTATTTGTTAGCCGCTCAGCAAGTATGGAGTGTCTCGAAGCAGAGTCAAATGCATTGGTCGGTGCGTTTCTGGAGGACAGAAAACCCGAGTGAGAATTTGGAAGCACTGCAAAACTTCATGATGGCCACGACTTCTTTCGATCCAAACCGTGTACGACTTGAAGGTATGAGCTTTGCCAGACAACTCAGTGGATCACGAAACATTGCCGAATGTCTAGCAGATCCTCCAATCTCTCGTCGAGACGTGCGCGAAGAGCCAAAGTCACAAGACAGAGGATGCCACAAGCGAGATGCCTGCTGCGTGTGCGTCGTCGAGCGCCTGTACAATACCAGCCGTTCGAGATGGTTTGAATGACATGTTGATGATTGAGCCTTTAAAGCCTGTTTGCGTCTTTCTAACGTTGTGCAAGTTTATGACTTTCGTCATTGCCTGGGCGAAGCGTACTGAATTGGGCTTGCCATTTCTCTGAATTTCACGGAGTACAGGTTCGCAGATTTAGCTATCTGTTATGTGGTCAGTGACTGCTAGCCTAGACCATGAAATTCAGCGTCTTACCCCATAGTCTTTGCTGGCTATCAGGCTTGCCACTTTGGTGCCGTGCCCAGCTAGATCCTTGAAGTGCTCGTCGGACTCATTGACCTCGTCTACTACGCGAGTGCCGAACTGGGTCTGGTCGTGTTCGATACCGGTATCGAAGACGTATATGTCGACTTCCGCGCCGGCGCTATCGTCGTACTCATATGCTGCAGGTTGGAATGGAATATGTTTCGACGTAGAGCATAAGTTGGTGAGAGCCCATTCTGGTGGATTTGCTTGCAGGCCACGGGAAGCTACAGATCGGAGGCTCCCGGGTGAAGGACATTCGTACGTGTCATTGTCATCGGTGTCTGTGTCCTCATCCAGGGTTGAGAGAGCGTTCGGTAAAGATAGTCCAACGGAGAGGCCGATGAAGAGCAAGCAATTGACCAGAAGGAGAGGTCGTACCATGTTGCTCGAGTGTGGCAATGTCTGACAACGTAAAGGATGAGAGTACGTGAGACGGTTATGGTGGTAGGAAGAGTGTGCTTCTATAGTTGCAAGATGCAGGCCGATACGAAAGTATGTGTGTATGGAGGTTGTGATGTGATGCTAGATGTTCACCTCTTTTATATGTCTGAGAATAGCATGACCTTGAAGCATATGAACTCTCTCTAGACTGTTGTTGGTGGCTTGTGGTTTCAAAATAGGTACTTTGCAGATCTGTGTGCGCTAGTCATTTTGCAGTAGTGTTGCATAAACGCTCAAAACACCTGTGCGGCACAAGCTGGCAATGCGTCTATGAGAATAGAAATTTTCAAATCAATAGGCTCTCGATAGTCTGACTAGATGCTCGATGTGCGGCAAGGAGCGTCAATTAGTTCCTCACTGTTGCTATTGACTGGCCACGAACAACGCCGATAGAAGCATTTTATCGACTGATCTCTGTTTCATGATATCGGCGTTCGTATACGAATGACTTTGAGCTCTACACGGAGGTCAATCTGCATGAGTAGTTGCAGGAGAAGGCAGACGCGCGATACATGCATCTCCAAACAGTCCTTCGTGCCAACAATCTTGGTTTGGCTAAAAGCGTTTCGCTTTTCGATCGAATGTGAGACTCGAAAGCGAAATTGAAAGGTCCGGCATTGCATAGTGCCTTTTTCTCTGACTCTGCCGCGTGCATGTGACCACCCTGTACGTCTCATATTGACATCACTGCATGCAAAAAAACTTTCAAACATCGTCGTTACGATGCTAAGACCTAGCCACAGTTCGGCCAAATGTATAGAGTGTTGAAACTGATATATAGCAATCTAACTCAGATCATTCGTCCCAGTGCATTACCATGTGATGAATTGAAGTACAATCGACAGGATGACTTTGATGCTGTCATTTCCGTGCCCATGTAGCGACGTCTACCGAGGGTCTATCGTGGGAAAGGTATATCTGAGACTCACAGATCAATCTTGTATGTCGGAGCCACGTCTGACATCGATTGTTCCCACTTCCAGAAAGGTTGTCTTTTCGCGAACACCGCAGCTCCCATGGCGCCCGCAAACACGGGATCTATGTTGTCACTGACCCATTGTGGCTGCTCATCTTCCCCCAAAAAAGCTCGAAGTACCTCCGCAATTACCTGGCGCAAATGCGTGTCGTTGCTGCGATCGCCGTAGACAATGACTTTGGTAGGCTTCCAGATGTTCTTGAGCAAAGGCATACTCAGGATTCTGCGAACTTGCTCCCAATAAAAAGCCTCATCAGGATTGCGGTCCCGCATACTCTCTCCAAGTTGATGATCCGTGTATGGGTAGGGTGTAATTTCATATGCAAGGGCCGTTGGCGAAGTCTCGATGACCTCAAGAGCATCAGAATAATAGCCAACCAAGTAGTATGTCTCCTTAGATCGCTCAGCTCGTCCTGGTGGCCCGAGGCAATGATTTTTCGAAACATTGTATGGGTGGCACAATCCTAGGTCGTGTGCGGCCATGATGGAGTTCTCAGGATACAACAGAGGCTCGCCGAAGAACGAAGAGAAGACACTCGGGAGGTATTCCAGTCCTACGACAGAGAAGGATTCTCGGACGAGATCTGATATTGGCCTGCCACCACGAGAGCCATCCTCTCGACTCGGCATGCTGACAGTGGCTGCGAGGATACGATGTCCAAGACGATCCTCGCTGGCTTTTACAAGAGCGCGTATCATGTCGACCATCGTTGTGCTAGCCGACGTTGCAGTGCTCCCAGGTTTGCCGAGGTGCGAATTGGGGTCGAAACAGATCCTGGTCATGAGTGCTCTCCAAGCATCATCTCCATTAACTCGCGCGAGTGCTATGTTTGAGCCATTCGGATGGGATATGGCAGAAGTCCTCAAGCGTGTAAGCTGTTTGGCTATGTGAGAGTGACTTGTACTCACGCGTATGCTGGTGCGAAATCGAATCCTATGCCGAGCTGCTGCGACTGGTGCTGATGACTGAGCGTAAATAAGCTGAGCAAGCTCAACAGTAGATGCATTGTGTGGGTGGTCTTGATAAATGTGTTCAAATGGCGTCGAACGGTTCGATGTCAAGTTGCAAGTCGTTTGAGAGTTGTCAACGACAAATACGTTCATCGAGAAATATCTCTCGAGACTTGCTGTAGCCGCTGCACCCATCCAAGTTAGAGTTGTCGTCCTCGCCACGAAGCTTTGTTGTAAGGATCAAGGCGGCCCCAAAGCCAATAGTTGAGCGCTCACGGTGTGCTGTTGATCCGAAACCGAGAACCTTATTCTGAGTGAAAGCAGTAGCTAACCAGGACCAGGATGCTTCATCTGCACCGTGCCTCATCCTCCATAAAGCCTGAGAACGACACAAGATTCTTCCCAATCTGTGTTTTTGTCATGTCCACCACCTATGAATTGCATAGCACTTGGTTCTAATACCGGATTCCCTGTACGCTTGACCCCTTTTGCCGGAACCATGTTGCTTCCACGCCCAGCCATTAGCCTCATATGCGTTCTGGCGGCGTAGAACTGCTATAATGGTACCAACAGTGCCGCAGAGCTCGCAATGCAGGGCGACTGTCTCAAAGGTATTCGAGAGGCACGGCTGGCGGCTACTATTTTCAGTGCTGCCGGAGGAAGATGAGCTGCCGCCAAGCGTGTCCTCTCACTGTTCAGTATATCATGATATAAATCCGACAGGGTGCACCATTGCTGCTCAGAAGCACCGACATATCCTTTAAACATATTCGACGCGAGCAACATGTACCGAAAATCTTGGTTCCTACCACCCCTTGCCCAAAAAACCTGGCTTCTGGCATTTTTGTCGATCAGATGTGCTACCAGCCTGCCAACGAAGTATCTCGCCGATTATTTGGAGAGACGATCAGATTTGGAACGATTGGGGACTCTTGGGCAGTATGTACTGTCCACATAGCTGCTTAGGAACATCTTTGTGCTGACTTCGATGCAGAGTGGGGTGTCTTATGGTGTTCTAGGATCCACCAACTAGGATGACAACAAGTCTGGGTGTATGAGAGTGAATCATGCATACGGACTCCAGCTGAGAGACGACTTGCCATTTGTAAAGAAACCAGACTTGACGTTCGCGGCATGTTCAGGAGCAAAATTGTTTGACATGGCCAAAGGCCAGCAGCAGTTCGATCAGCTCCCGGAAGACGTCCATTTCGTCACCATGCAAGCCGGCGGTAACGATGCTCTGTTCTACGGCATGGCTCGAGATTGCATCTTTCACAACGAGCATGGCAGAGCATATGGCGGCTACTATCTTGATCCGACAGGAGAATGCGCCAAGTCTATCGGAAACGTCCGTCAACTTCTGGACGCGGCTCCCGAGGAACAGGGCATTTGGAAGTACATGGATGACACTATCAAGGACATCTTCAGAGATCCGCGGACGTCCAAGAATGATTTCAAGCTGTATGTGCTTGGGTACGCGCATTTGTTCAACATAGATGCACCTGACTCAGACTGGTGTAACGATAAAACATTCAGTGTCTCTGCTTCCGACTTTGCAAACGGGCGACGTCCACCGCTCAGCAGTGGATTGCGGACCGCCATCAACGACCTGACAACGAGGTTCAATGACCGGACGCCGGATGTTATCAAAAATATGAGAAGCAACAAGGTCCAGTATGTTTCGACAACCGAGCGCTTCAACGGCCACCGCTTCTGTGAGAAAGATCACAACATGTATGACCAATACTTTGGCTCCAATGTTTGGTTGTGGAATGTAAGTCCGGATGGCCTGTTCCCGTCGAGTGTCAAAGATCAAGCCGAAGCCAACAAGGATTGGGCCGATGTGTACAACGCAACTGGATTTGTCTTCATGCCAAACATGGAGGCGTGGGATTGGACTGATATGCTGAATATGGAAAAGGGACCAGAAGCGAAGAGTCCCCAACAGGGCTGGTCGCCAGGTGTCGTTCTACGCCCTCTTCATCCTAAGCTGGCAAGAGTGTTGAGCGAAATAGAGAGAGAACATTGACCCATGCGGTTGACAGCTAGGTTCACAAAGAATGCACAGTTTTGGTGAAGGGAGCCGCGTCGGGTCGGCCGAACCTTTCGCCGAAGAGGACAGTAAAATCTCAGCCGATTTGTCGCGTTCTCCTGCAAGTTGCACTTCGCCGTCAAGCAAGAATGAATGTGACGCCTCAGGACCTGTCTGCTCTGCCTGACGAGCGATGTCGTGCCGGCACGACAAGACTCGGATGTTTTCAGAAATCTGGTGGCTGCTGGCGCTGTAGTCGCGAAGCGCGTCCCAGACAGACATACCTTCCTTATACTGAGAATTTGACACGAGTCTGAGCCCTCTTCACTTTCTGCATAAACGGCATCAAAGACACTGACTCTCTTGGGAAATGCCTACCCACGATACTGAAAGATGGACACGGCCGCTCTTCATCAGACCAAGCAAAAGGCCAATACGAATCTATAGAGTACCAAGTCACCTGCCGTGGAGCATCCCTTGGATCATCACATATACTTCTGGCCGCTGAGCAAGATCAATATCCTGTTCTTGAGCTGGGCAAGGCAACACCTTGTCGTCTCTAGTCGTCAAGCCTGCGATTCAGACCTCAAGCCTGAGCTCTTGTTCCTTCTGGCAAAGCTCTACTTCGAACTTCACGGCAAAGATCCCGGCAGCTCATTACACATGTGAAGTTAGGGTTCTGGTCGGCTTTTTGTTCTGACTGAATTCGCTCTTTGTAGCATCGAAATCGCAAGTGCGGGTACTAACAATCCAATGACAGGTCGACAGCGAGACAACGAGAGGCTGGGAGACCATGTGTTCTGTGCGACAGGACAGGCTTTCTCAAGACACATGTTGTTTTCTTCGCCAATGACTGTTTGAGCAAAAAGCAGCCGCCGTCTGAGTAGACAACCCTCTCTTTTAGGCTGCATGAGAAGGCCAGTTCAGGGTGAGGATGGTTCAGCAAAAGCCGAGTAACGCTAAGCTGCTGCGAGCTGACAGTTCTCAGGTGCTAAATGGATTTCCTGAGCTTGAAGCAGAGGAGGCTTAAGACTTGATGGCATAATCAACTGAATGCCAGTTGTGCCATGTCGGGACGAAGGCATGCACCAAGCCAAGCATAATATGATCTGAAGCATGGGGTCCATGGACCGAGTCCTTGGGTCGACAGGAAGACAATGCATCGGACTGGATCTGAACTATCGTGCCCAAGTCACTGCGCTTCGCAGAGAACGCCGTAGGAAGGGATGGATGCTCTTGCTTGGCGTTCGCCGCCCTATGCAAGGGGCCACAGACATCGCCTTCTTGTATCTCAGCCGCCTTAGCACCGATGCTGCGACTGTGTCACAGAAGTTTTCCACCATATACAAGCAAGTCCAAGAAAATGCACAAGTCTCGGAACAACACATCCTGGCGGGGTAGTTCTCTGCAAATGTCAAGCCCATCGGAAGAGCTCCTCCGCTCGTGGGCCCGAAAGATAACCCAGCAACTGGGCGCGGAATGGCTAGCTACAATCACGATAGATGATAAGCGGGACCAACGGAAGAAGATATGCTTGGCGTATAACAAGACGGCACAGCGCGTGGGATTCTCCTAATACAGAGCGAGGCGGCTGCAAGAGCACTTGACTGTACAATACATTGCGACATGCTGTTCGGAGCTCGCGGGGTCTGGCTGTCCGCAGCGGTCTCCTGTGCCTTGGCGACTCTGGAGATCTCTCATCCGGAGGAAGCAATATCAGAATATCGAGCGCCTGGAGGCACTGATCTAGATGGCAACAATAATCAAAGACATTCGGCGATAGCCTCGCCTCTTGGGCGACGTATCGATGTGGGCAGTTTCCAGCCTGTACACCTGACGAGGACACACTCTTCCGGTCAAACACAACAAACAAGTGCGAGAGCACGGCAGCGTCATTCGTACGACGATCAGAATCATGATGGCATTAACGATGACTACGTCCCCTCTGGACAACGCCTGATCGATGCCCATGCTGTGGAAGCACAGAAGGTTGGCAGTCAATACCTCATGATGGCAGCCCCTGCAGATGGTCCCGTACACAAGCGGCAGGCGAACGCAGTAAGTACGTCTATGGCATTCGTTATTAGCTCATTCTCACACGCTGTTCAGGCTTATGTCGATGGAAACGGGAAAATCAGCAACGATTGTCGGAACGTGCCAATCTACGAGATCGACAACGGCACACTCTCTATCTTCGTGAGCAATACACAGTACTACTATACCACGGACAGTGGCATAGACATCCAACCCTTCGTTCCATCATTGAGCCGAGGATCAATCACGAAGTCGTTCCGTTTAGCTGGAGATGGCGAAGTGCTGTGGGAGAATGCTGCTTTCGATGGTGGACAAGCTCAATTTTGCTTAACCAAAGATGGGACACTCTTCTCAGTTTTCCGACAAGCTGCGAGACCGCAAGACTGCTTGATCATTCGACTCTTGCTCTTCGTAGTGTCCTCATGCGCCAGGATGCCCGAATACGTATCGACTTTGGTCCAAACGCAAACGACGGAGAGAGTCACGGTGTCAAATCAAGTCTCGACCTACCTCCAGACTGTGACCAGCACCTACCAGACCGTCCTCGCAGCTTCCACCGTCACAGCCACAGCGACCTACCAAACCACTATTCCGGCTTCGACTGCTACAGTGACTACTATTGGCATCATTACAACCACACGGATATCAACGAGTGTCGTACCCGCATCTACTATTACCACAACAGCTGTTTCAACCCAGGCTGCCAGCACTATCACGGCCACTTACCAGACGACCATCCCAGCTTCGACAATTGTGACCACTTATCAGACCACATATCCTGCGACGACAGTTGTGCAAACCGTGGTTTCAACTGCCCCAACTGCAACCACAACGATCCAACGAACGACGACAGGACCTCCAGCCACGAGGACGAGCTTCTTGCCGGGTACAACGGTGACTGCCACGACAGTAAGACTGTCCTACTACTCGCCACCACCTCTATGCGATAATCAAGGAGTGGAGTATGGAGTCTTCCATAACGTTCCAGTTTACAACCAGGCCACCTACGATCCAATCATGATGAAAGGTCGAGCCGCAGGCGGTACACACGATTACGTCTACACCACGGGAAACATCTCCCATCCTTCTGGTTATTCCAACCTGTGCCCTACCTCGAGCACTGCCAGAATTTACGACAACCCAACCGGGTTCCAGTGTGTTGAGTTGACCACAAACCACCGCTGGTACATGTATCCACCCATGGATGGAAACTGGCTATTCGAATTCGCCGCCTGGGACGATCAAATGTATTTCTGGGCAGGACCTCTTGCACGAAGGGGCTGGGCACGCAACAACACCAATTTCCTCGGCGATAATGTCAACCTTCCCAATACCCCTTCGCGGAATTACACTATGTATCTGAGAGGCGGAGAGTACGTTCCCATGCGTCTCGCCAACCCGAACGGCGGAGGCGCGGTGTACTTTTTTATGAGAATTTGGGATCCTAATGGGAATCTTTTCCAAGATCGTGATATCGTTTCGCCGCACATTGTGCGCTGGTCTTGTGATGGAGTGGCGGCGCCGAGGTGGGAGAGATTTGGTTTCGAAGAAGGAGCAGCAGCGTAATATTGAGAAATGGCAGTCTCGATGAAAGCACGGAGAGCAGTGTGCTCGACCGACTGTATCATAGTTTAACTTGATACCTTTTCCGATGATGTGATGAAGTTCGCCCAAAGCTCCTGTGCGCGATAAGTCCGAGTCTCGGGATCGACATCGGATATACCATTCAGGTCAACGAAAGGGCGCGGAACTTCTTCCGTGTACGAAAAAACATTGCTAAGACGCGTCTTCACACCCATCAATTTCCATCAATCTCGAACACTTTCCCATCGATAGTCGTAAGATGCTTTGTCATTTCGGTGTCGGTGTGTACTTTCAACCCGCCGAAGCAAAGTTACTGCAAGCCTCTTCACGAAAGATGGAATCCACTCTCGCGTCAAAATTACCGCTTTCAGAACTGATGTCATGGCTCGTGCATGCGGCGAATGATTCGAGATCTGCCTTCTAGTAGCTAGGGAAAAAGATTTCTGGTAAGGACTGTGATTTTCTACATACATGTTTGACACTGGTGTTTCTGCTTCAACAGCAGCTTGACACCATCTTCTTGAATGAGCGGTAGCCTTGGCCCAGCAACGACATCGACAGGTACACGAAGAAAAAGAACCGCCATGAACGACCCAGAAAAGTCCCTTGAGGTGCAATCAGGATCACGGGATCAGGATCAAGTACACGAAGGGAAAGAAGAGGCAGAGACACCAGAACGATCCTCAACACCAGAGCTTGACGACGCAGACAATGATGGCGAACCCCACCACAATGCCGCCCTAACAAAAACAAAATCTCTCGAACAACAAGTCTCGCTCCCTAGAGAAATCCTTGTGGTGGGCCTCATAGCCCTCGCACAATTCACAACACAAGTCGGTCTCGGCCAAACACTTTCCATCCTCCACGTGATCGGCGATGACTTTGGAATCACGAATCCCGGAATTCTGGCCTGGTTAATCGCAGGATATTCGCTCACAGTCGGTACCTTCATCTTGTTCACTGGAAGACTGGGAGATTTGTTTGGGTGGAAGAAGATGCTCGTGATCGGATATGTTTGGTTCGCGGTGTGGTCGGTTGTCGCAGGACTGGCGGTCTACTCGAATCATGTGCTCTTTGTTTTCGCCAGAGTTCTTCAAGGTATAGGGCCTGCGATCTGTTTGCCGAATGGGCTGGCTTTGCTCGGCGGACTGTATGGACCGGGGAAGAGGAAGAATATGGCTTTTGCTGTGTTTGGTGCTTGTGCTCCGGGAGGATCGATTGTGGGCGCCGTCTTCGGAGGTCTGTTTGCTTTGGCTTGGTGGCCTTGGACTTTCTGGTCTTTTGGAATTGCCCTTCTGGGAATCGCTGGAGTAGCTGCGTGGGCGATACCAGATCCGCAGGGTCACAAGCCGGGTCTGAATGGGCACAAACTGTTCTCTTGGGCTGCAGTCTGGGAGCTTGATCTTCTTGGAGCCGTCACTGGAATCTTGGGCTTGCTGCTCATCAACTTCGCATGGAATAATGCCCCAATCGTTGGATGGAGCAATGCCCAATGTATCGTCACGCTTATTGTGGGTGTCTTGCTCATGCCCGCATTCTTCTGGATCGAGACTCGTGTTGCACGCAACCCACTTCTGCCCATCGAGGTCTTCACCGCGAGCAACGCATTCGTCCTGGGCTGTATTGCCCTTGGCTGGGCGAACTTCGGTATCTGGATCTTCTACCTTTGGCAAATTCTCGAAGAGCTTCGAGGAGCTTCTCCACTGCTCGCATCGGCGTACCTCTCTCCCGTCACGGTGGCTGGAGCTGTTGCGGCAGTCGTGACCGGATCACTTCTGCACAGGACCCGGCCAGCCGTGGTCATGATGATCGCTATGTCGGCATTGTGAGTCTTGCTCTAGCCATGTACCATTGTTGTTGGCATTCACTAACATTGAATAGTCTGATTGGTTCCGTCCTCATCGCGACTTTACCAGTACGACAAATCTACTGGGCGCAAATATTCGTCACGACGCTCATCACTCCATTCGGCATGGACATGTCCTTTCCGGCTGCGACTCTTGTGGTATCGGACTCGGTACAAAAATCGAAGCAAGGGGTTGCTGCTAGTCTTGTGAATACGATTGTGAGTTGCTTTCCAGTCTTCTTCTGTTATGACTTGTGATTGCCTTGGCATAAAGCTCGCCCTTTTCGGTCTGAGAGAGCTGTGATCGACGTGCACTTTGCCGCCGTGCACTCGCTCGAACTGCTCGATTTGCATTTGCAAAAAGTGGAGTTCTGAGTCGTCTGCCGCTGCTGGAGGGTACTTGGGCTGTCGGAATAGACTGTGCCGGATGGACTTTCGCTTGGCTTCCGTTAAACCTTCGATTGTTTCGCATGAGCGCATAGCTGCCGATAAGTGTTCCATGCTGACGTCTGCTGCGCAGGTCAATTACAGCATCTCTCTCGGTCTTGGTTTCGCAGGCACTGTCGAAGTGCATGTCAACAACGGAGGGAGAACAGAAGCAGATGTACTTCACGGCTACAGGAGTGGCTTGTACATGGGTATCGGCTTGGCCGGGCTGGGGATCGCGTTGGCAATTTTGTTCCTGGTCAAGACTCTGTATGATGAGAGGAAGTCCGCAAGGCAGGATACTGGGCATCAGAGAAAGAGTACATCTATCACATCGATAGAATAGCTGAACATTAACGTATATCACGTTGCGGCCTGAGCTCTTTATTCTTGCCGCGCAGGAAGCGGAGCTGAGGATGAACGAAAACGTCACTTTACTCAAGACAGGGGATGCTTGTCCCAGGAATCCTGTGAGCTCGGTACCATCAGCTGCGCACAGTCGCTTAGAGAAGTCGTTGGGTCGAATTCCAGACCATTATCACGCTGAATGATCACCGTTTCTCGAGCGAGTCGTGACTTCGGATCAAGCATACCCACCAGGGTGGTCAATGGACAGGTCGGCCGGCCACAGCACTGCTGCCGGCCCTGCCGGCCGATTCAGCGGCCGTGTCCGTCCGTCCGGACGAGAGCCTCTCATTGGCCATGCCGTCCACCGGAGCCCTGTCCGCTGTTCGCCTTGCCTAATTAGGAAGGATGTTGAAAAATGAAGCCAGAGGAAGGTGTTGTTAGCCCTCTATTCGCACGTCTGTCTGCTGGCTGTTGCCTTCATATGAGCTTGACATCTCACTGTCCACGTCGCCGCTAAAGTGATCGTCTTGCGCTCTTACCACCTCCTTTGTGTGTCTCTTCAACACAAAGTCGTTCTTGAACCAATTTCGCAGTAGTTGGTGTGATTGTGCGTAGTCTGTCTTCGTCTGCCACCTCTCATTGTCGAGAACGTGGCCAGCTAAGCTAAACTCACGCTCACACGCGCTCGAGCTCGCCGGCGTGGCCAGTAGGTCGAATGCTAGCTTGGACAACAATGGATATCGCTGGCGATTGTCACGCCACCATTGGACGACATTAATAGGCTTGTTGCCAACCATATAAGGTGTCAGAGGCTCGGCAAGATAACGCTGCAGATCGTCTTGCAACACAGTGTCCGTGAGCATTAACGATGCCGTGTAATCGTCGACCTCGCGTTCACGTGTCGCCGGCCTAGTTGTTGGTGCTGGACACCGCATCTTATACTCATTATAGAGCTCTTCAATCGCGTGTCGTGCCTTCACTGTCCATAGCGTGGACGCCTCGATATCGTCTTGATTCTGCTGCTGCGACTGCCGTTGCTTGCACTTCGCTTTCGCCTTATTCTTGCGCTGCGTATTGTCGTCTTTCATACCACCCCAGTGCTGCTCGAACCAGCTCATCTTGAGCGATGGATGTAACGCCACGGCGGCACGGTAGGCAGGCGTGCGATCGCTGAGTCGATAGTACTTGTCGAGCTTCTTCCAACCAAGATTGACTATCGCCTTAAGGTGTGAGTTGGCCGCGTGTTCATGGTCTGACTTCGCCTTCTCAAGTGTAGTTAGCAGTGACTCCAAAGCTGTCAACGACTGCCACAATCCACCGAAGTGTTGGCCATCTGCTTGGACCTTCAGCGACGCCATCTTCAGCGGCTTGAGAAGCTTCAATATCTCCTTCAACTCGGCCCAGTCATCCGCGGTGAGTATGTCTTCACGAAGGTCGTCAATGAACTGTAAGCAATACAGCTCTATTGGATCTTTGAGCTCGAGGCCACGCTCGATCATGTCGTGGTCAGATTGCCACTTAATCCCGCCGTTCAACACTAGCTCGACAAGTCGTGTGTCTGCCTCGCGTTGTTTTGATCGAAAGACGTGTCGTCGTGCCTCGCTATAGTGAGCATGGATCACGATATTATGGAGCTTGCCAACACAGCCCTTCTTTCGCCATGCTGTCTGACGATCGACGGCATTACGTAGAGATAGAGCGCGTTGAAACTCGTATACGATCTCGCTGTCTTCGAGCTCCTCGTCTTCCTTATTCATGTCGTTGCAAGCCTGGTCAATACACTCGATGTCGACGCCGTAGAGCATAGCCTTAACGACTAAGTTGATGAAGTGGCCAGCGCAGCGAAGGCGGCACTTGTGAGGGTGTCGGAGACTTGGTATTTCGCGCCTAATAGCTTCGATCGTCGTGTCGTTGTTAGACGCGTTGTCGGCCATAAAGTAGGTCAGTTTGGACGCGATATCATACTGTCTGATCAGCTTGAGAAGGATGTTTGCCTGCTCTTCACCAGTGTGATTGCCATAGGTTGGTACGAGTCCAATAAGTACTGTCTTCAGCTGATAGTCCTTATCGAAGTAGTGAGCATGAACACCTAAGAAGTCGGTGCCGCCATCGATGTCTGCTAGCCACGCGTCAAACGACAAAGCGATGCCGCTTATCGCCGTAGCCATATCGCTCTTTACTCGAGGCAGTGTCTTCTTACACAAGTCGACGATCCAAGCTCGCGGGGTGTTGTGAGAAGTAGGGAATAGCATCTCGAGAACAGGTTGACGATACGTAGCTAGCCGCTTCAGTCGTTCAGATGCTAGAGCGCGAAGTGAGTGCTCATCTGTTACGGCATACTCGAGGAATAGCGACCTCCACTCGGTACGATCAACAGGAGTCTTCTCGGTCGTCCTTTGACGCTTGATCATACTAGCGATGTTGCCGTCGTCTACCGGACGCCTCTTACACTGCTTGTACGTGCCATCGAGCTCGTAGCCATGCTTGCCTAGGTGTCTGCGTATCGAGTTCGTTCCTCCACCAGTCCGAATGACCTTCACCTTCCTGTGATCCTTATGGCTGCTGTCGAAGCACAGACGACACAGCCAGTAGTTGGTGAAGCTCTGAAGATGCGTAACAGCCTCACCATGCTGCCAGACCCACGCTCTGTGCTCTGCCTTGCCTGGCGGTGTCGGGTAAAAGTCGCGAAGAGCTTTTCCATCGACGAGGAAGCCGGTCCGCGTATAACGCGTCCGGAGGACGGTTCCGAGCTGCGATTCGGCGTGGATTTGTGTCAGGTCGATGCTGTGGGTGGCGCTTATGCTGGAGGTACCGCCTGCCATCGTGGTGTGTGCGTAAATGCCAATGATCAGGTGGGCGATCGAGGGACTTTGGCATGTGAAGGAAACGCGTCCCCAGTCGCGTTCTGAGAAGTCGCGCGTGGGAGGTCGGCGCACGGGCCGGCGTCTCTGCAGGCTGGCATCTGACCAATCAAACACGCTCTTATTCATCAATTGACCCAGACCCTAACAACACCCCTAGGAACGACATTCTCATCAACAAGGTCAATTCACATGCCATGGACACCGGTGATTCACTTACATGTCCGGACGGACGCTAGCATTAATAATGCCGGCCGGCAGATACCCCATTAGCTGTCCATCCGGCCGGACACCGTCCGGACGGCATGGCCACGAAAAATGACCCGTCCATTGACCACCCTGATACCCACAAGCCTTGATGTACTGGTCAAGCCGTAGCAATGTAGTCTCTGCTCACCACGCGTAACCGAGCTGACTTCCATAGGCTACTTCGCAACCGCTGAGCTTACGCTACGATCATCCAGCTTGATCGTCTCAACGCCATCGTCCCGACGCCTCGCAAGAAGCACTGAGAACACCACCATAGACAAAGTCGCAAGGAAGAGCGGGATCATGATCCATCTGGCCACGGTCTACATGATGACAACTCGTTAGTGTCTAGTCGCATCAGGCCGAAAAAAGACTTACTGCAAGCGTGCATGTCTGCTCGAGCTCGTTTCCATTGTAGCCAATACCGCTTGCAAATTCGTACACGCCACAATACCAGCCCACAAAATTGTACGTCCCATTGTATCCCAGGGTTCTTTCGTCATCTGTCAAGTTCTCTGGAGGCGGGACTTGATATCCAGTTGTGCGCGGTCGTGAGCTGATATTCGCTGCTTGGTTGTAGACCAACCCGACTACTGCCGTGAAACAGCATACTAAGGAATATACCACATAATCGGAGATGGGAAACCTGAATTGCTTCTTGTCTATCTTTTGACTCTAGAAGGACGATCAGCAGTGCGAGAAGCTCATCGGACCACCCTGGATACACACCTTGATTACCGAACCACGAATACTGATCAAGACGATCAGCAGCATACTCAGTGCCAGGATTGTGACCGAGGAGCCAGCAACAGCCCTTTCATTGCCATCATGAATGACTCTGGGCATGGGCGAAAACCACCAGCCGGAATACTCGTCCAGGCGGCCGTCCAACGTGATTGCAGTTCCAGCACCTGTCGTTTCATAGCTGTCCCATCGTTGATCAACATTCAAGGCCCAGAAGGCAGATATGACTCCACCAATTGAGAGGAGGAAAGCAACGCAACAGGAGACCAAAAATGCGATCGACACGAGGTTGGAATTCGCCATAGTCTGTACTTGGTTGGTAAAGCTGAACAACAAAACAAGCGAAAACGACAGACTTTGTACTGCCGATGTACTTTAAGCATGTACTACTGTGCCGCAAACACGCATGATCCAACGACGCCAGACCATAGCGTTTGGCAACACTTTTCTCACGCACGTGTGAGTCTTGGTAGCACATTGGCAATCCTGCGCTAACTGGTATCAGCTCTTAGCTTTCGCCATCTGAGTTCAATAGTGGTGAAAGGGAGCGTGCTCTTCCTATGAGCTACTCAGGCCAAGACCAGCCAGTTCAAGGGCTCCTGCAAAAAGACAAGATGCAGCATGCCGAGTTCGCGGCGTGGGACAGCGAAGATCTGCCCCACGCCGCACCCGCCTAGACTTACAACCTTATCTTCACTGCATCGGAAGCATTTGCTCCAACCGCTCAGATGGATGGAATGCGAAATAAATGCAATTTGTTTCTGCTTCGTTGGGACCCAGCAGGCCGATTCGTGCAGCATTCGGGTACTCCGACTGTACATCGTGGCGCGTAGCAGTAGTCCGAGGTGCTTAATATCACTCCTTCATCGTAAGTTCAAACTCTGTGCTCTGCTGCAAAGGGAAACAGAAAACCGTAGATGGACATGACATGCAAGTAGTACGTCCGACCGGCGCCAAGCCCTTTGAAGTTGTGCCTGCTGGTCTGCTGGCAATCTGGCAACAGAGCGATCGCTGCCTGGTACTTGTCATGGCCTGAGTGAGTGGACGGCTTGTACGATTGTCGTAGACTGAAACACAGCAGGGCCATGACTGAGGCATGGCTGGCGATCGGTCCTGCATTCCCAAGGTCATCAGCGACTCCAAGTTTTGGGGGAGGTTGGAGACAGGCGCTGGAGGATCGCAATGTTATTATCAATCTCAAAATCCCAAGACACATTCGAGGTCTACGGGCAGCGCTTAGGATTACCGTAGAGGCCAGTGAGGCATTTCGACGAACGTGTTCGCTTTGCTTGCCTCCAGGGAGCAAGAAGTCCTTGGTTCATCCATAATTAAGGTAGTGGAGCGTAATTGTATGTCATCGACTCATCTTCCTTTTTGATAGAGAGGCACCGGGTATGCAGTCTTGCTTGATGTTCACGTACCCATCGTTTTGATGGATAGAATGATGGTAGGCAAAGACTCGAAGGCGAAAGGGTAGACTGTGCAAGAGAAGTACTTTCCACCTCAATCTCCAATGTCTTGGCAAAACACATGCGTAAGGCCACAAGGCCGCAATGAC
The DNA here is from genome assembly GCF_019650295.1 of Cercospora kikuchii. Taxonomy (NCBI): domain Eukaryota; kingdom Fungi; phylum Ascomycota; class Dothideomycetes; order Mycosphaerellales; family Mycosphaerellaceae; genus Cercospora; species Cercospora kikuchii. Next base: position 545,954 of record NW_025408588.1, read on the forward strand.
GCAACCCCAATTCGTAATCGAGCTCGAGCTCGACCGCCTCTGCCGACTGCAAGTGTCCATAGCCGAAAAGCATTGGAGAAGTAGACCTATAGCTACCTCACCACTCCTCACAATGTCCTCCACTCTTCTCATACCACCTCTCCTCCTCCATCCTCACCACATATACCACCACCAAAATGTCCCACCCTAAAACCGCCCGCGCCTGGACCTACACCAACGGCTACCCAGGCACTCTCAAACAATCCACCATAACCATCCCACCAGAAAATGAAATCCTCCAAACACCCACCCAATTCCTCATCCGCATCTCCTCCTGCGCCCTCAACCCCGTCGACATCCAAACCCAAAACCTCCCCAACTGGAACCTCCCCTTCACACCCTTGAACTACAACACTCCCAAAGGAACCGTAATGGATTTCTCCGGCACAGTAATCCTTTCAGGCTCCGAAGTCCCTTTTGCTCCCGGCGATGAAATCTTCGGAATGACATTAGCACCTTACCAACCCGCCCGAGGAGCACTAGCAGAATACGCAGTCTTCGATACAAAAACATGTCCAGCTGCAAAAAAACCGCAAGAATGGAGTTTTGAGGAGGCGGCGGGAGTGAGTTTGGTTTATTTGACTGCGAGGGCTTGTATCGAACAAATACGCAAATGGGTGGAACAATCTTCCTCTAAACGTATTGCCATCTTAGGCGGTTCATCAAGTGTAGGAATCTACACAACTCTTCTCGCAAAAAAAGAAGGCTGGAAAGTCATTTCCTCCTCTTCTGGCCAAAATAAAGAGTTTTGTCTGGAGACATTAGGAGCGGATGAACATGTGGATTATACTTCACAGAATGTGAGAAAAGTGGTAGAAGAATTTGGACCGGATGCTGTGGTGGATTGTGTAGGAGGGACGGAATGTATTGGGTTGAGGACGAGTAAGCGGTATATTTCGATTGTGGGGGATAAGACGGGACGGACGATGATGGGGGGGCCGTGAGTTTTTTTTTACCTCTTTTCTTTTCTTACTGACTTTGAAGGTGGTGGTGGGTCGGCTGACGGTTTTTGTACAGGTACACGTACTACGATTTCCTGCATCCGATCACAGCTGCGACGCAGTGGATTCGATGGGCAAAAGGAGAAGTCGGACTGGGGGAGAGTTATGATGTTGTGATTTTGAGTCCGAAGAAGGAGTGGTTGGAAGATGCGACGAGGACGTTGAGGAAGGAGGATATTCATATTGATAGTGTGCATGCGTTCGAGGATGCGAAGAAGGCTTTTGAGAGGTTGAATACGGGCCGGGCGAAGGGGAAGGTTGTGATCAAGGTGGCGAGTAAGTTGTGATTGATCGTAGCATGGCATTGTGATACAGCAGCATTTGTATTCAGTTTCATGGCATTGTAGCCTGGTGTTTTCGTTCATTACTTTCGTTTGAGTATCTGCCGTAGCTTTCGTGAGGCAGTCAGCTTCGCACCAGTATGCACACTCTCCTGTCGCAGCCGGCCTCTCGTGAACTTGATTTCTTCTGCTCCATTGTGGCGAGGCTCCGCTGCGCCTGTCAAACTTTTCCTGCTTGAGCAACCTCCTCACACTTGTCGTGAATCACTTCAGGAATCTTTGAGACACCCACTCCGCAATGAACGTCAGGTCAATGACTCCCAGGGCCATGGCTCCTATGTGAAGGCCGCCGATGTTGTGTGTCATGGTAGGGCGCAAACGTAATCCGAGGACCGGCAACATGAAGCCGCTGAAGAAAGCGAAGTAGATGGCAGGATCGTTGACTCCACACAGACGAGTGAACCCGAAGAAGTTCAGTGCATCTGCTGCGATCGAAGAACTGATTGAGAGGAGCGGAAGGGCGATATCATTGAAGTTCTCTGTTGGCATGTTGGGCTGCTGAGTCGTTCGTGGTGACTGGTTTGGACGTGGTGATCTTCTTTTCGCTCAGGGCTTCGGTAGCAGAGCTGAGTTGGGTCTCGGGCTGTTGAGCTCAGAGGTGGAAGCCTGTGCTGGGCTTTATGACACTCCAGGTAGAGGAGCACAAATAAGTCCTTAGTTGTGAAAGCACAAACAAATGTGCTTGGAAGTCACATCAGTCTTCTCGTCAATTCAAGACTTGTAGTCTCACTCGCAATCTCGTTGACCGGCGTCGACAACTGCTCGTTGGGGTAGAAGGCGAAGGGTTCAGCCCTTCTTCATTGACAGTCGTAGGCTGGTGGCAGGAGGCTGATGGCATTACACCACATAGTCACTTTGCATGAGTAGCTTTGGTGTGGTCAAGCAAGGCAGGACCTGAAGGGCATTTCGTAGATTCTGCAGCCACTGCTAACCCTCTTACGGGTCGTGCGAAGCACAGCAGTACCTTGTCAAAGCTTCACCCAGGTGAACTGATCTGCTGCTTGACGCGATCAAGTGCAGGCGAAGTCGGCGTCGGAGCGGATCGAGAGGGCATCCAGACAGTACCCTGTGGCGTGACATTGCGCCCAACATCTGGCAATAGCGGTGCATTCGGGAACTCAATCTTGTTGAATGCCAGCTCGGTCTTCTCGTCCGAATACCGTACGTCGTTCGCTTGAGTTGGCGATTCAGGTGCCGCAATGCCAAATGGCATGCTCATGCCTTTTGTGAAGATTCTCTCCGAAACATGCTTGATCCATCGCACCCATCGCCAGTGTTTGTTGTTACGAAAGTATCGCTCAGCGATGTACAGCAGAAAGAAGCAAGACATGTCGCCTGTCGCGCCGTGTCCGGTTTCAACGAAGAATGGGACTAGTCGACAAAAGCTGAGTACATAGAAGAGAAGTTCCTTTTCGGTGACAGCGTGCTTTTCGTCTGGTCGCCAGCCAGGGATTAGTCGCTGTCTCATGTCGTGCAGAGATCTGATCGTTTGTCGAAGCATGTACATGCGTAGCCAATGCGAGCTGTGAATGTATGCAATCTCAAAGCCTGGAAAACGAAAGGCGCGTGTCATTGTCCGGTCTGTGACGAGATCAGAGAACGGGTGGAAGTGTTCAATCTCTACTAGTGCAATCCACGACTTGTCGTCTCGGGCCTCTCTCGCGTGTAAGGCCATCAAATTGCGTCGCATCTGCATCTGCATTTCGTTGCAGTCAAACAAGAGATCGTCCAAGTCATTCGATGAACCTGCATGGTTCAGGTCGAGGCGATCATGGCGTTCCAGCAGGGCCGGAAGACGAAGTCCAAGATGATTGGACTCGCTGTAGTCATCATGTGCGGTCGCTCTCGCCTCCACAGCACTCCACTTCTCCGTTGTGTAGGGATCTTGTTTGCGGAGTAACAGTGACATAGCCAGGGACCCACTCGTGATCTGGAAGAACATATGTAGAGCCAGCTGGCTGTTCATGATGGACGCAGGCCCGCGAGCATCGATAATCCGTTGTATGCCGCGTTGGTGACTTACCCAGGAGGCTCCTTGGACGCGAAATTCGGTGTAAAATTCACAAGAGGATAGCATACAGGTCGTGGCCATTACTGTGTCATCGTGCACGCTCTCCGGCTTGGACAGCGCGACTCGCAGGCTCGCCAGGGACTTTGTGTAGGCTTCAATGGCCTTTTGAATGAGGTTCCTGTCGTGATGTATCGATCCGATCTGGACCAGCGCCAGAGCATCGAGCGCGTGTGGAAGACATGGCCTACACTCTTGCTGAGAAAACATCAAGTGGGTAAGGAGATTCTTGTTTGATGACCACACACCCTGGCCGTGGGAAGACACGTCCCGCGGAACATAGTAGCGGAGGAAGGTCTCGTACAGACGGACGCGAATTGCGGCTGGCGAATGCAGCGATAAGGCAGGATTGGTGTAGGCCAAGGGATTGGGTGTGACGGGCGCTGTTTGGCGTAGGTTCGGCGGCTGCGTTCCTGCGTCAAAGGAGGCCCACGTGAAAGTCAGCTTCTCGGGAGGTGATGTTCCTGTGGGAGAGGCCTTGCTTGATCTTCTCGGCCCGTCCGGGAACGTGTTATCGGCCTGAAGACGGAGCACGGTCTGATCCGTCTGGTCGTGGAACTCGATGTCGCCTTTGCGTGCGACCTTGTAGCCCGGACACGCCACCCCATGAATCAGGCACTTCCGACAGCCCGGGCGCTCTTCCGAGCATCGGATCTTGCGCTGTCTGCACTTGAGGCAGCCCGTACTCCTCAGCGGCATCCCAAGGCCGTGTCCCTGCTCTGGCTCATGTCGGTAGTTGCGCAGAGTCGACGTCCGCCACTGGATGCCGCGGATCGTCGCTCTCGCTTACTCACGCGAAGCTCCATCGCGACTCCACTTGGGCCGGATTCCAGCGCGGCCACTGCCGGTTTGGGGCGCGCCGACATCTGGATTCTTCCACGTGCTCTGCTGGGTGGTTGTCGGCGGTCGTCGAGAGGCTGGAGACGTATCAATGGCGTGCTAGCGCACTCGGCAAGAAAGATGTTCCCGACACAGGACGGAAGTCACAAGGCCCGGCAGCAATCTCCATTTCAAGAGATGGGCGTCAATATTGACTAGCATTGAGCGGCGGAAGCGGACGACGGCGCGAGCGGACGGCGCGGCCCTGACACACCTCCAGGCTCCTTCCGAGGTTCTACCACTTTGAGGGAAGTGGGAAGTCCTCTTCGACCTATCCGACCCAATCTCCACTAGCATTGCAAAGAATGCTTCGTTGGACAAGACAAACCGCCTCCGCGTTCGGCTGCCCCCCTCGATTGATCCGCACCATGTCTTCGTTTCGAGTAGTCGAACACGTTGTACGAACCCAACACTCCCGTGAACGATTCGCAGGGGCTGACCTGGATGGTGAACAACATTTACGGCTCCATGTGAAACAGTACATACCTCGATCCAATCTTACTCCACAACCTGGAGATGTCACTATCATTGGCGGTGTGGCAGCTGCGTTCCCCAAAGAGTGCATGGAGCCATTGTGGCAAGACTTATGCGAGAAGCTGCACGAACGTGGTCGTAGAGTTCGAGCGATATGGATCGCAGACCCTGTGAACCAAGGGCAAAGTGGCGTGTTGAATGAGAAGCTTCTTGGCCCGGATCGTAAGGAGTGAGGTGATGTGCTAACAGGCTTTGCTAACTCATCTTTCCTAGCAAGCTGGTGGGACCATGGACGCGATTTACTGTTCCTGATCAATCGATTCCAGGACGAGATGCCTCACCCACTGGTCGGTATAGCCCATAGTATGGGAGCCGGGCACTTGTATGTATTAATTGTCACATCACAAGACCCGACTAATCTAGATACAGAACGCATCTCGCATTACTCCATCCGCGGCTCCTTCATGCATTGGTACTAATGGATGTCGTGTTCTCCACAGAGACAGTTGGCACCAACTGGGCAGCAGCATCGCTCAAGCGGAGAGATCTGTGGCCGTCACGCGACGCTGCTGAAAGCAGTATCAGCTCAAGCCCCGTGTTCAAAAAATTCGACTCTCGAGTCCTCGCCCAGTATCTGCGCCACAGTCTACGTGAGCTACCGACCGAGCAGTATCCAGATATCGAGGTAGCGAATTCTACACCTGGCAACGATCGCCCAGTGACCTTACAGACAACCAAAGCGCAGGAAATCTATAACTGTGTCAGGCTGACAGTGCCAGATGATCGATACTTGCTGCAAGACGACGATTTATTATTCGAAAATTCTCACTTCGAAAATCCTCAGGACTCGGGAGCTTTCAATCGATCAGAGAACCTAGGTCTGTATAGAAAACTCCCCGAATTAAGGCCAAGCACATTGTTCCTTGTCGGCAGCAAATCAGAAGTATCTACACCAAGACTTCGAGCTGAAAGATTAAGCCGGACTGGAACAGGCCTGGGCGGAAGCGGAGGAATGGCCAGAGGGCGGGTCAGGGAGACGGTCCTTGATTGTGGACATCTTGTTCCATTCGAACGAACGACTGATAGTGCTGAGGCCTGCGCCACTTTCCTCGATGCTGAACTTGATCGTTGGCAAAAAGAAGATGCATCCAGAAGACGACGATGGCAAACACTTGAAGGCCCGCAGCGTGTGGATGTCAACGACGTATGGAGAAGTCACTTGACTGGGGTACAGAAGAAGATGGCACAGAAGCTATGATTTCTTTGCTGGAGGTGTCTGTCGACAGCATAATTCTATCGACAGTAGCGCGTAGCGCGACATCGGGCCGAAGGAAGGTTCGGCCCTCGACGTCTAGACGACTAGAGCTATCTGTTCGAGCTATCCGTTCGAGCTACGAAAGCGTGGAGCACTCAGCGGGGTCGGACACAACATACGATCACGTGCATCTCCGCTCAGTACCCACGAGAGCGAATCTGCTTCAAGATTCTCGGTGCTAGATGCGAGGACGAGAAGATGTCAGTGCTATCACGCTCCCAGAAGCGTGCTCTCCGAGCGTGCCTCAATTGTCGGCAAGTATTATCTTTCCTGTTCTGCATACTTGAGCTGAGGTGTCGGAGGCGCAAGAAGATCCGATGTCCTCGCGAAGAACCAGATTGCTCTACGTGCGTGCGATTGCGCCAGCGCTGCCAATACTCTTCTCAGGCTCGTCTAATTCTGCCCATCACTATCCTGCATTTGATACCAACACAATATAGCTACGATTCCACACTCAAAGGCGTGATCGCCTGGAGCAACTGGAGAGCAGCTTGAAGCTCCTTGCACAGGAAATCGAGTGTGCTGCGCCAGCAAAGCACATCTCCCCACGCAGCTTACCATTTACAGATCCTTGAGAGGAACGAATCCGGCAGCCACCCCATTGCCTGCAAGCCAGATAATTTCGAGCTCTCCACGTCCGATAGCGGCTTCACATTACCGTACAAGCTCTATTGGCTGTCCGCCTGGATACAGCGACATCTTTGAATCTACGTGAGCTTGCTAAAATTGCCGTATCGGATGACAGCTGGCACGAGGTAGTATCTGACTTGCACAGCTTATCAACCTCATGTCTTGAGCTTCATCGAGAACGATTCACCGGCCAGCCATTGCCGTTGTTCTCGCGCCCCGAAAGCAAGACATGGCACACTGCTGAAAGGCCGCCTGACATAGTCTGCTTCCCGATGCTAGCTTTGCTCTCCTACACAGCCGACCGCCACAAGTTCCAGGACAATGCAGCACGAAACGATCATTCCCTTGGGTATGCCGAGCGAGCTTGGGAACTATTGGTCGAGGCATACGCTGCCGAAAACTTCGATGGGCCGTACCTCCAAGGCCTGTGTGTATTGGTCCAGTACGATGTGGCAGGTATGGCTTTGAGAATGTCCCTCTTCATACTGCATGGTCATATTGATCAATGTCCGACAGTTGGAAACACTTCCAGAGCTCAGCGACAAATTGCTCTGGAACTCCGCATAGCAGAGACACTGCCTCTGTCCTGCTGGATCTCTGGAATTTCTGATACACCAACGGTCCCTGCAAGCGCCAGCACCATTCGTTGGGAGATCATTTGGTCGTTACTTCTGCTCGATCAAATGTGTTGTGGAAATGGCACTGCGCCCTTTGCCGCTCCCATTGCTACTTTCACTGTCTGTCTACTGCCCTCGCCCGCCGATATTTCGAGTGCACGAGACGTCTACAGCTTGGACACCTACTCCCTCGATGTAAGAAAAAACAAAATTGCGGGTATAGCTTTAGTCAATCTCGACCTGATGTGCCTGGCTGGAGAAATCTTCCGCAGTCTGAACAGCGATTCCAGCAAGAGCGATAAGCCATTCTGGATGGGCAGCTCGGCGCGAGGAGGCCTTTTATCCAGACTCCTTGAAGTGGAGACCAGTGCGTGTATTTCGAACAGATGTCACTGTTTTGCCAACCTGACCGCAGCAGAATCTGCTCATCACAGCTATACGAGCACAGGTCCAGTCACCCGCGTGCTTCAAGAGCCACATCTGAAACCATACTTTCGAGAGCGCACGCTTTACCACCTGCTCGACTCCGCCTGCTATTGCTATTTGTCAGCCCTTGCGCCACCATTAACACGAAATTCCACTGACTGACGCTTAGAAATCATCCATTTGTCATTTTCATGCAGGCTCGACACCTGCAAACTCGTCTTCCACTTACATTCCTTCAGCAGTCTTATCACACGGCGAGGCTGTACGCCGATTGGATCTTCAGATTAGTGGTGGAGATGCAGGAGGCTGGCCTCCAGTTATACGAACCTTTCACGGGATATCTTGTGGCTATTGGTGCTTCTATCCACCTCGAGCATGCATCGAATGAGGTTGCGACGAGTGGCATCTCTTCCAAGGAGAAATTCGATCAATGTCTCGGATTTGTCGACAGACTGGCAGACATGTGGCCTAACATGGAAAAGCTGGTGAAACTTGATCCCATCGTATATTTTTTCTGTATTCTAACTTCAAGCAGGTCCGAATACTGAAGAAGCTGAGAATCCGTTTTCAATCCGTTCGGACACTTCGATATGTCGATGGACAATACGATGGCGCCCAACCGAAGAGCGGCTTCCGAGAAGTTTCTCTTCCGGAAGAAGACATTCAGCTGATGAAGGTTCTCCTCGACTATGCCGCAATCTCGAAGTATTATGATCATGCGGACTGTCAGGCGGACACGACACATGCGGAAGACCATCGATGGGCTTCATCAGGGCCTGAGATGGGCAATCTTGGTTTAACGCATACCAGTGCGAGCTACACTGCTGAGTCCTTCACTCAAGGCGTACCCAGTGACGCCATGTTCGGGACACAGTGGGACTCTACAAACGCTTGGAGTCTCTTCAGCATGCCTTGGTCAGAGTATTATCCGCTTGATCCTGCGCCTGGATCTTGGTAGCGCAACGACTGGAACATACATATCAATTTGCTGGCCATAATTGATTCAATGCAGTAGACTGTCCTCGAATGGGAATTCTGACAGCAATTCTGTTCCAGTATCTGTCACGACAATCTGCTGCTCAAGCTTGACACCCTCAGTCCCACCCTCTTCGCCAATATAGCTCTCGACACAGAGCACCATACCGGGCTCGATCACGCCATCATATCCTGCATCGGGGAAGTCCCCTCGGTGGTAGAGATATGGATATTCTCCAGACATACCGCAACCGTGTGCTGACAGGTAGTACCTGTTGGCATAGTACTTCTGAGGAATGTCCCAGGCCTGGTCAGCATACTCGCGAAACGTCATGCCCGGCCTGATGATACTGATGTTGTGCTGGACTTGCTCGTGCGCTACTATGTACAACTCTTTCTGCGCGGGGCTGGGCGAATCCGGACCGCTGTGGAACGTACGAGAAAAGTCAGAGAAGTATCCATGACATTCAATCCTGCATCAAGCGGTCGGTCAGCAGTCAGCCGGGTGCCATCATCTACACGCTACTCACACATCGGTATCCAGCGCTACGAGTTGATTGCGTCCAATCTTGAAGCTGAACGACTCTTGGAACCATGGATTCGTTCTTGGACCTGCGCTGAGCAGACGTGTCTCGCAATAGTCGCCATTCTGCGCGATAACGGATTGATGCAACACCGACCACAGTTCGTTCTCAGTCATACCAGGTCGGATGGCGTCTCGAATCTTGCCTACTGCGGTCTCTGTTGCTCGCAGCGAAGCTATGACACATTTTTACTCTTCTTTCGACTTGATCGCACGCGCCATTTCGATGGCTGCCTGTGCATCAACGATGCGAAACCCGAGATCTTTCAACGCAATCGCAACATTAGCATTCAGACGCTCGAGTCCAAGTGTGGCGCCTTCTGGAACAAGCTCTTTCACCAGGCCGCCCATCTCTTCGGTCCACAATCGCTCTCGTCCGGCAATATTCGGACCCGCAGCAACGAAACTTGCAGTCTTCGCCACTCGTACCTCGTCTACAGTCTCGTAGCCCTTTGCAAGGTGCTCGCAGCTTGTGAACTCGAAGAGCACAGAACGGTCTGCAGTGAGAAGAAGATATCGAGAAGGTGCATTCCGCATGCTGAAGACTTGCATGTTTCGGGTACTGGTGGCGTAACGAATGTTCACTGGATCGGACAAGATCACCGCATCAACGCCATGCTTCTTCATTTGCTCTCTGACTCGAACGAGTCGATAGAGGCGTACTGCTTTCAAATCGATGCCGGCACTTTCTGGTGCTCTGTCGAGCAATGCGATATCAGAGAGGTCGTCACGTTCGTTCGACCAATCTAGGTATGGAGCCATGGTGGTATGAAGGCCCGTGGATGAAGCGATTATAGAGAATCTGTACGGGACTTCGTCTCGAGAACGAAAAAACAAATGGAGAGTCTGGTATCATGAACAAGAGAGGGATGAGCTCCGAGGAGACCGCTCACATGATCGGGCTGTCCGATCACATGACCGCTCCATTACGGCATTCCACCTGCGGGATCAGTGCAGTTGGACGCTTGTTTGCTATCCTCGGTCGATTCGAGCTTCTGATGTGGATCGTAAGGGCTCGATTTGTATGAAGCTCGGCCTGTGATTTGCTGTGCTGCTGCACAGCATATCAAGTTTGTTGACAGGCGGCAAACATATCTCGGCTTAGCAGCCCGCCCCAGTCCGTCTGGGCGCTTCCTTACTTCCTCAGTGTCTGGACGCCAATTAAATGCATATATGAGCTTGTGAAAGTCACTGTGGCCTGCATCTCACTACCGCTCACTCGACTCATTTATTCGAAGGACAGACTTCGGCTTTCATCCATTATGGTTCAATCTATTGGCATCATTGGTTCGTGTCTTCCATCGAACAGAGAATTTCATGAGCCTAAGCTGAAGCAGGACTTGGTGTCATCGGGCATGGCATCGCGAGCAATCTTCGCAAGAAACTACCACGGGACACTGCTTTCCATATCTTTGACGTCAATCAAGCCGTCTGCGATCGATTCGTACAAGAATATAGCCAATATGGCAGCGTCAACATCTGTCGATCAGTGAATGACCTTGCGAGCCAAAGCGAAGTTGTCATCTCCAGCCTCCCGTCTACCAAAATCGTTCGAGACGTTTACCTCAACGACGATGGCGTTCTTGCAGCGACCCCATCGCTAGACAGACTTCTCATCGAATGCAGCACCATCGACATCGACACCATCATCGATATCGGCAACACAATCATGCAAGCCGGACTCGGCACTTTCGTCGACGCCACAGTATCAGGTGGTGCCTGGGGCGCCCGAGAAGGCCAACTAACCTTCATGGTCGGCCACCCAACAAGCGTCGACAAAACCGGTCACCAAATCCACTCCATCCTATCCCTCGTCGGTATCCCCTCAAAAGTCCGCTTCTGCGGCAAACTCGGAATGGGTCAAGTCGCTAAAATCGCTCACAATTACGTTTGTATCGTGAATCTTTTAACCGCTACAGAAGGTATGGCTCTGGGAATCAAATACGGAATTGACAAAAACGTTTTGTGGCAGTGTATGACAGACGGCGCGGCGAATTCTTGGGTCATGGGTCTTGAGCAGCCTGTGCCGGGGATTGTGGCTGAAGCGCCTTCGAGTCGGAATTTCGAACGAGCTTTTGCGGCGAGGTTGGGGTTGAAGGATTTGGGGATTGCGATGAGGGCGGCGGAGAAGGTGGGTTTGGAGCCTAGTGTTGGAAAGGTGGCGTATGAGGCTTTTAGGAGGGTGGATGATGATCCGAGGACGACTGTGAGTTTTGTTTCTGATGGTTAAGGCCCGAGTCGGATAAGTCTTGTTTTACTGACGGATTTTGGGGTCAGGATCTCGATCATAGTTCGATTTGGTTGCATGTTACTGGCATGCTGGATGAGTGGTTCAAGGAACATAAAGCTAAGCTCTAGGAATTTGAGCGGACTCGAAGCGCAGACGTATTTTTTTTAACGAGCTACACGTATCGAATCTGCTGCCTTGGTAAAGAATGCATGCTCATGCGCGGATGGTTGAGCTTTCTGTTTCTTGGTACGACCGTTGATATGCTTTCCTCGAAATCTGGTAAACGATGCTTAACTCGTCTAGTAGGATCGACAAAGCCGCTGACGTTTTGTCACAAGACATGGCCCCGAATTAGTATGGGACTGCATGGGTGTCTGGTGCCTTGTAGAATTGCAACATTAATTTGGTCGCGTCAAAATGCCAGAGCGACGAAAAGCTCCAGTGGCAGGTCTTGCACTATGCTAGCTCGCACACATCGATTCTCAGATGTCGTGTTTATACAAAAAACTGGCACCGTTCATCCGGACGCGGTGCAGAACGGGTTGCAGGACCACGGCTGCTCCTATACGTTACCAGTCTGCCGCACTTTCCCGAAGCAGCAAGTACTGAAAATGACACTCAATGGTGCCTGGATATGCTAACGGGGAGATACAATCAACACGGTGGATACAATCGACACGGTGAATTAAAACTCAACGAGACCACCTCGAGCAGCGCGTTGATTTTGTAGATCATGTGGCAAGACGAGAGTGTACGACATAAGCTAGTCGCATCGCCTCCTTTCTGTCGACCATCGACCCTTTCTTCTTCATTGTATCGAGTTCAAATTCTACAATTCGACCAGTATTACACCATGCACTTCATAAAATCGACGGTCTTGGCTTCACTAGCCGCAGCAACGAGTGCCCAAGTGACAGCTTCTAAGATCACGCAGGGCCTCACCGACGTCAATGCAAAGTCGTTAGAAGCTGCTTCCATCGCCGATAAGGTTTCGTCAATGAATGTCTTCAGTGAAGGACCAGTACGGACGAATGCTTTTCTCACATTGAACACATTTTTGCTGACACCGTACGCAGAAACTCGTTAACAGCATGAAAGAACTTATCGAGCTTGAAACCACTCAAGTCACTGCTCTTCAAAAGAGGAAACGCTCCCTCAAGATCCGCCAGACCGTGCCCGACGTCCCGGAAGAGTGCTTGAATCTCCCTGAGCCAGAGCTCCAACAGTGCATCGATGATTTGGTGCCCAGCTCGTCGTCCACAGGTCTGCAAGCACGGCAAGCATCTTCTGCATTCTCAACTGCGGACCAACAAGAAGTCTGCGACGCTTTTGGCGTCTATGCTGCGGATTCGACAAATATGCTGGAGAGTCTAAATGCGAAGGCAAAGTTCCTTCGTCAAAGCACGCCCTTTGCGGCGCCCATTGCGGCCGCTCTTCGATTGATTGAAAATAGCTCGGATGCTTTGGCATTTGGTATCGTCGAGCGGGTTCCGGACTGCGCAGAAGGCGTCAAGGCCAGCCAGGATAAGTATGCGGCATATTTGAAGACGGTGCTAGCGGCCTACGATACGACCGAGTGCCCAAATGGTCTCTGCCCCGTTGCAGGCACAGCGGCTTGAGAAAGGATTGTGGTTCGTTCCATCGCAACTTTGTAGAGCAAGGCTACCGTAGTGCCGTCGCATAGAGAAGGTAATTGTATGTCCATTACTTCGATTGCAAGGGAAGCGATCTCAATGTATCAGAATTTTAATGCTTCATCATTGCATCATGGAGCGGAGTAGGAATGGAGTGTAGGGGTCGCGTTTGGTTGATTGAGCACTCAGTCTCTCAGCTGCAGATTAAGCAGTCATTCGGGAAGAGCTGCAGGTCAATGTTGTACCAGGTAACGCACAATTCGTTACAATCAGATCTACCTATGGTTGTGACATCTTGACGCGTACATCCACCTGCTCCGAGCAATATTGGACTTCTTCCTCTATCATACTCTGCGATAACTACATGTCTGCCGACACGAGACAAACGTCTGCGGGGAGGAGACTTGACACTCGTGAAGTCATGGGTTTGGTCAAAATCTGTGGGTATCAGCTCACAGGCTATATCCACACGACTTGGCTCTCTGGCGCAGCCGTTCCAAGTTTCCTACGGAGACTATGCAACGCTTGCTCGTCGAGTGATATCAGCACAATTATCAGAGTTTTGCTCTCCGAAACGGTGCAGCATGGTTCATGTGCAACCGTGATCGCCAATCTGTCCTGCGGTTTCTTGTAGGTATCTGGGACCGGCCATACCTGTGCGACCCATAGGGCGTCTCACCCGTCAACGATAACGCTTCGAGCACTGCGTTGAGCTCTTCGCCCTGTTGGTTAGTGGCAAGGACTCGATATATGGTGTCCTCTTTTCACGCTGTGTTCCAACCATCGTCAACCTCTCACTCCGTCAAGCTCAACTGAAAGACCGTCATTTCTTTCATCATGTACTTCACTAGATCTATTGTCTTGGCTTCGCTGGTCGCAGCAATGACTGCTCAGCTGACGGCTCCGGAAGTCATGAAAGAGCTCGCGGACATTACGAAAAACTCCACCGAAGTCACTACTGTTGCGAATGGTATCAGGGGCCCAGCAGAAGCCTTTGCGAACGCGCTGGTCTGTCCCATCGGCGATGTTGCTTCTGTGCGATGACTGACCGTAATACAGACACTTCGCGATGGCCTCAAGGGCGTTCTCAGTCTTACCGAAAAGAGTGCTCAAGACGTATCAGCAAGAAAGCGCTCGGTCAAAGCCCGTCAAGAGATTCCCAAGGAGTGCGAGGGTCTCATCGATCTGGAGCTCCAGGAGTGCCTTGAAGGAGTACTCCCAAGCTCTGGAACTACGACTCCTACCCGTCGAGCCGACATTCCCATAGAATGCGAAGGCCTTGTTGATCTCGAGTTGCAAGAGTGCATCGAAAATCTGGTCCCTAGCTCTGAAAGTACACCACCTGCGCGCCGACAAGTATCGACCTTTTCGACTGAGGAGCAGCAAGATGTCTGCGACGCTTTCGACTATTATGTCACGGTCACACAAGCGTTGATGACGAGTGTGACCCGGAAAAAACAACTTCTCTCGCAGACGCCGCATTTTGGAACGATTGGGGACATACTGCGAGGGCTTGAAGACGCGGCAGACGTGCTCGCTTTTGGCCTCATTGAGCATGTGCCAACTTGCTCGACCGCCGCGACTGCTGATCAAAAGAAGTTGGGCAAGACTCTCGGCGCAGCGGTCAAGGCTTTTCACAGCTAGGAGATACGGCTAGTATATCTGTTGTGAGATGTAGTATTTCGTCGCAGGAGAGTGGCCGATAGCGTGGAAGGTCGTGCTCATCGAGTTAGACGAAGGGCACGGCCTAGAGAGGCCACGGGAGTATGTCAGTAGATGTAGCTGTGGGCAATTTTCTAAGGAGCGAGACATGAATTTTGAAATGATGCTCGACTACATACTTTGCCCTGTCAGTCGTCGCAGGTTTCCTATGCACCACTAGCACTGAGCGCCGTCAGTCGTTACCTTATGGCTAAATCAAGCGTCTTCGACTGTGTGGATCTGCATAGTATCGCAAAATGCTGACAACGACATCTCCGACCCACGGCACTTTTCGATTATCCATGCTTCTCTTGCCGATCGACAACAAATGGTAGCTAGTAGCGCTGATATGGGTGAGCTCCACCAGTAACTCAGCCGTTCAGTGAGCGTTTTCGGGACCGTTGAGAAGGTGTTCGCCGAAATAGATCAGCACAGATCTCAACGCTCCGTGCCAAAAAGATCGAGCGTGTCGCGTAATGAGCGATCATGTCACCTATGTAACGTTGGTAGGTGCAAAGACGATATCGACCGTCCGAAGCTATTCGTTATGCATGCACGCGAGCTTCGACTTAGTCGACCTATGGTACTAGTGGTCAGCACTGCCCGGGAACAGGAAAGCGTACCATTCTTGGCCCCCGCAGACGAACGTTCAAGCAGCAGCGCGACCGCCGTCATCAATACATCAATTCTTTTGGCGATCTCGGATCGTTGAGTGGAGCTATGCTACGGTCTCGACAGGCAACAGAACAGTACAAAGCCTGCGTGTTCAGGTAAAGACTGCTATCTATCCCTCCCGATAATCCAGTGGTTCCTACAACATCAATATGCATTTCCTCCGATCTGTCATCGTGCCATCCCTCGCCGCAGTGGCGACTGCCCAATTAACGGGCCAACAAATTGCAGAAGAAATCCTTGAAGTGACCCATGAGGTCCAGAAGGTCAACTACATCGCCGAGAGACTTAACCATGAAAGTGAATACAATGAGAAAGAGGTTTGTCGCCCAGTCATCGACGTAAAGCTCCGCTAACATGGTAGTCAGAGACTACTGAATGGTCTTGAAAAGGTGGCGTCCTACACAAGAGCTGGTGCTCGGGAAATTCAGCGTACGGACCGTCTGGTCAAAACTCGCCAAACAATGGAAGCAGACTTGCCAGAATGTGAAAATGCCGTCGACGTCGACCAGTGTCATGAGGATATCATCACACATAACCCACCGCCAGGCCTGAAGATTCGTCAGGCATCCTACAATCTGTCAGACGAGGAGCAAGGAGACATTTGCAAGACTTTCGGAGGTTACACCACCATTCAGCGAGATCTGCTGGAGACTATGGTTGAGAAGAGATCGCTTATGGATGCATCGCAGTTGACAGATGAGGCCGCCAAGTGGTTGCGTGATCTGAGACGGGCTTCGAATTCTTTCACTGCAGTTGTCGTTCCACATCTTACGACTTGCTCCGAAAGTGCTGGAAAGAAGAAAGATGAACTGGCGCGAAGTTTCAAGCTGGCTGTTGAGGCGTATGAGTCGGCATGATATTGTTGACATTCTCGATGACAATGAGAGGGCACCCGACAGAGATAGACGATGTGACGGTGGTACGGTAGCACTAGGTCTTGAACGCACCTAGGACACGATGCAACTGGACTCACCGCCTCCTCACCAGCCTCAACCTTAAACCTTCCTTCCCATTTTCATCTTTCACACCGTAAATTCCTCTCATCTGCAATGTCAAGATGCTCTCACTATCCTTCATCTTCCTTTCCAATCTCTCTCTCACCTCCTCCTTGCTCTCCCAGTCCCCATTCCCACTCTTCTTCTCCGGCACAGCTTCAACTCTATACTTCCTGAACAAGGTAACAAATATGCTGACAAACTCAACTTGAGCCATCTTCTGTCCTGGACAAACTCTCGGTCCAAGTGACCAAGGCGCGAAAGTTCCTTTGGCAGGCTGGAAGAATACCGCTTGGGAGTCTGAGTCTGACGATGGAGTGGTGTTAGTGTTGAGCCATCGACTAGGGCGAAAATGTTCTTCGTCTTTCTGATCTTCGTGTTCATTCCATTCGGCGTGAATGTTCAAGTTTCTCCAAATATCCGGCGCCAGATGAAGGCCAATGTTGTTGACGTACACAGTAGCATTTGGCGGGAACCAGAACGTTCCTCTCGATGTCGTAATGGTTTGCTCCGTCGCAGTCTGCTTCGCCATATGAACCAGCGGGCTGAAGATTCGAAGAGTTTCAAACATGATAGCCAAAGTCCTGGTCAGTTTGGGAAAGATCGAAGAATAATCCCAAACTTCAGTCGAATCTGCGGGAGGAAGAATGGAATCTAGTTCTTCGAACATCCAATCCTGCCATTCCAGATGACAGCAGAGGAGAACAAGAGCGTAGGAGAGTGTGTTGGCGGTGGTATCGAAGCCGGCAGCAGTGAACACGAAGAGATTGCCTGACATTTCCTCTTCGCTAAGGACACGAGCACCGTTTTTGGTTTCGCTTTCGGAAGCCTTGAGCAGTTGAGACATGATGTTGTTGCGACTCTGGCCAGCTTCGGCATTTTGTGCCTTTTCCCGCTCGAGAAGAGACTTGTTATAGGAAGCGAACTCTTTGACTGCTTGACTAACATCGCGGAGGAACTTGTGACCAGGGAGGAAGGAGGGATAGTTGTCGAGAAACCAGTCCGGGAGAATAATGGGACCTGCGACCGCGTTTATGACGGCATTGACAGCTTGGATGTAGGTCATGCGATGACCGGGTTCGGGTTTTGCATTCTTGTCGTTCTTCCACTGCGATCATCAGCTGTCAGTATGTGTCACTTCCTTCGACATGGAGGGCAATGGGGATGAACCACTTACGTCAATACTCTCTCCCATGCCAACTCCACTCAGAACATTAATCGTGATCTTCTTCATGTAATCAAACATTCTCTTCGTCTCCGCCTTCTTGCCCACACCGCTCCCAACCTCTCCTCGAAACACTTCCTCAATCATACTCTCAGTCTGAATGACACTCTCTTGCCAGACCGCTTTCGAGATCCTTTCGGTGATAGTGCCCGCCACAACTCTTCTCTGACGATGCCAGTCCTAGAAAAAGAATTGATTAACACAAGCTCCGCGACCACTTGGTCGTCTGTATGAGAATGGAAATGATCTTACATCTCCATCAGCAGTCAACAAATTCCCCCCAAACCGACTCATGAACATACTCGTCAAATGATGTTGCACAAAATCCCTCGGTCTTCTGAGAACCTCATAAGCCACCTCCGGATCCCTCGTACTAATCTCATATAACCCCGGCGTAACCATAACATAACTCAACTCATTCCCCTGAGGTTTCGCAAACCTCTCATACGGCTCAAGCTTCTCTTGAAATTCGAAAGAATAAATCGTCAAAGCGAGGCGTTTCCAGATCCAAGATGGTAAGACCTTTGAGAGGTAGGGTTGCAAAGGAACAGAAGCAACCATCCAGAAGAAAGAGTTTTGGTCCCATGGTCTGTGGAATAGGTGTTAGTGAGGACGAGGGGAGATGGAGGGAAGGAAAGAACTCACACGAAAAAGTATGGTAACCCAGATTTCTTCGCATAAATCGTGTTTCGTACAAAGTTGTACAGATACTTGGAAAAGTATAGTCCGACCAGTATTGCCACAATGGCAGTATAAGAAGGCATCTTGGATGGCGGCGACGACAACCCAGTGCGCCAAATCTTCCTCGCCCACTCTTCACCTCGCCAGCGTCGTCGTTGTCCAAGAAAGCGGAACCCAGAATATCTCAAGCGTAGCACAAAAATCGGCCAGATGAATTGCAACAAGTCAGAGGATCGAAGCTGAAGTCAACACCAAGCGCTTCTTTCAGCCATTGAAATCGTTGAGATCCTGCATGACTCAGCAAAACAGGAAATCCTTCGTCTTTAACTTAAGCGAATTGGATCCTGGCGCTTCGTACTAAACGAGCTCGCAGAAAGCGCGTGAAGCGAGAAAGCGAACAACAACCTCATGTCGTACGATGGAACCTGACTTTCCGTCGTGTGCGACCGTAAGACGTGAAGTTGGAACAAGGATACGAGCAGACAAACTCACCAATCGCAGAGCTCGTTCATGTCATCGGCTGCATCGGAAGAATTGTACATGTGCCTGCCTGCACAAAGCAAACTGTGAAATAGGACGAGTGTTCAGCATATATATGAGCCACGTACTCGATGCGGGAGCCCATGTCGTTGTAGCTGGGGCGCGAGGTGACTAGCGTAAGTTGCCAAGATATCTCGCGTCTACAGACCTCACCGAAAGCCGAGCAGCCACGGGTAGCCCTGCAAGTGATGATGGAACAGCTGACATGGTAGGGACACAAGTAACAATGTCATGGCTAGACATTTCGGCCCATGACAAACACTGTGAATCGCTGTCAACGTTCTGGTTGTAAGCTATCTTTTGGATTTTTCATAGCCACCACACATTTGACTCTTTCCCTGCTGCTGTGCCAGAAAGGCAATGGAGAATGGTCAGACTCGCATGACAACCATACTTCCGAGTCCTGGGATATTCCAATCTGCCCCCGACGGAACCATTCCATACGTCTAGGCTTCGTCTGAAGACTCGTCCGGTCGCCAGCGTGGTGCGTTGTACCACAATCTCGTTGACCTTGCTGCTCTCTCACGTTCCCGTCGACGAACGTCCGTACTGTCCTCGCTGTACGAAGAGATAGTCCCATCACTTTGCTCGTCATCATCAGACTCATCGTCGACGCGCCAAAAACGTGGCGGCAGAGGGTCGCCTTTATTCCATCGGAATGTCACCCAGGTGTTGTCTGTTTCATCGAAGTACCACTATTCCTCGACTTCTGGAGGTGGCACGGCAGCCGGCAGGACTTCGACCAGATGGCGGCTAGCTCTCCAGCA
The DNA here is from genome assembly GCF_019650295.1 of Cercospora kikuchii. Lineage (NCBI taxonomy): Eukaryota > Fungi > Ascomycota > Dothideomycetes > Mycosphaerellales > Mycosphaerellaceae > Cercospora > Cercospora kikuchii. The sequence goes on from NW_025408588.1 coordinate 565,750, forward strand.
TTGAATCAAGTTGTCTTCACCGGTCGAGCAGATGACCCATGGGTCGTTGCGGTTCCAGGAGAAGTCGGAAATCCTATTCGTGTGTCCTCCATGCATGAATAGCATCTCAGGCGGGCCGTCCTCCGCATCATCTGGCGTTTGCTCAGCGCCTCCCTTGGACAGATCCCAGAAGATGATGCGACGGTCGTCCGAGCTGGATGCCAGAATACCAGAGTCCCAAGGGTGCCAGTCGACCTTGGTGATGACATCTTTGTGGCCCTCCAGGCTGTGGATTTTGCCGTGCTCTGGGAAACGTAGATCGAAAATACCAATCGTCTTGTCTGCAGAGCCAGTGGCGAAGAGCTTGTCGTGCTTAGGGTGGAAGGATAATGTGTTGATGGCGTCTGTGTGTGCGTTCAAGAATTGGATGGCGGGCTTGCTATCGGATTTTGATCGGTTGTCCATTAGGCACATGGTGAGATCATCTGAAACGGAACCCCAGAGGTTCTTGCCGTGCATGGGGTGATACTGCACATCGTTGACCACGGCGGAGTGGTGGGTGAAGGTGCGGGCAGGTGTGACGGTCGTGTTGTCGCGTGAGAAGTCGCGAGCCAGATTCCATAGTCGGACCGTCTTGTCCTCACTACCACTGATGAGCTCGCCCTCGGTGAAGGGACTCCACTCAACAGCAAAGCCTTCTCCTGTGTGGCCTTTGAGAATGGCTTGGGGCTTGATCTCGTTTGGCTTTGGAATAGATGGGTGCTTCGTGCGGTCCCAGACGTAGAGATTTCGATCGGGTGCCCAAGTGGCGATAATGTTGGGGTTTTGAGGTTGGTACCGGGCCTTGTTGACCTCGCCTGGGTGTGTGATCTTTTGCACGACCGAGAATACGATGGGCTCTTTGGCAGCGCCGTGTCCTGGGAGGATCAGCTTGGCCAAGACGCGTTCGCAGTGGTTGGACGTCACTCACCTCCCAGCTCTTCGCTCGCGGGGTTGTAGTCAGCCATTGACATGGCTGGCGGTTGTGGCAAATTGATGTGGGCGATCTGCAGGTACTCTGCCTGTGCGCCGGATGTGTGTGTGCCCAATATCATTCGGTGTTGACGCGACGTCTTGCCTGGCTCTTGCTTCACATCGGGCAGCCATTGGGTGGTGAGGGTGGGCCAATCGAGGGCGCGGCTGTACATGATGTCGTAGAGGAATACGCTGTTCTTCTTCCATATCTTGTACTCTTCATTGATGATCTTGTTCTGCATAGCCTCCTGCTCCTCGGCGGTGCCGGCCATTTCTGTGGAGTAACGGTAAGCAGCGGTCGTGGGGTAGGGAGTGTAGTGATGGCGATGGTGGTTGTTGGTGGAGGATGTGCGCGTGGACGTGGCAGGCTGAGGTGTTTGCAGCTGAGACGGCTTGGGAGGAGGAGGAGCAGCAAGAGTAGCTTCGGCAGCCTGGAGCTCCTCTTCGCCGACGACAGTGCCGCTGTCCGAGGCCGTGTCCTTGTTGCTCTGCACGTCCGGGTTGGTGAAGATGGAGTTGCCCGACACCTTGACGCCCTGCAGCTCACGCACTATGCGGGACTGGCGGCGGTGGTGTTGGGGCTTGGAGGGGGGCATGGCGGCGGCGCGGCGCGGTGGTGAACTTACTGGAGTCCATGAGGATGAGGATGCAGACGCGCTGCTCTGCTGCAGCGGCGAGTGGAGTGGAGCAACCTCGGTATTGCACGGCCCGATTGGGGAGCAGCAGCAGTGTGCGGTGCAGATGGCAATGGGTGCAGGCGATACAGAATCTGGCGATGGTGGAAACAGCGATGCGCAGGCCAGAACGCGAAAAGGCGCGTGAGGAGCAGCACGCGTGAGACAAGTGACGAAAGTTGCCCAAGCCTGCGCTAGGCAGGCCGTGTCTGCCTCAGGCCACACACGATGCCCGCTGGACAGTACCCATCTTCGTGTCACCACCGCCGACCTTCCTTTCTCCTCCCAAGTGACTCTGTGTCAGAACCGCCCTCCCCTTCCCTTTTCCACCCCCTACACCACCCCTTCATCCCCCGCGCGGGACGAGAGACTGGCCGGTCACCTTGCGGCTCGTCTTGAAATACAGCAGCCGCCACCATGGGTGCGATGCGATGCGACAACGAACACAATGTGATTGATGCTGACTGACCTGGCGCAGGTGTTCCCAAGTTCTTCCGCTGGCTCTCCGAGCGCTATCCCGCCATTTCCCAGCTCATCGCCGAGAACCGCATCCCCGAGTTCGATAACCTCTACCTCGACATGAACGGCATCATCCACAACTGCACCCACAACAACAATGACTCCGCCACCAAAGCACGACTCTCCGAAGACGAAATGTTCATCAAAATATTCAACTACATCGAATTTCTGTTCGGCAAGATCAAGCCACAGAAGCTGTTCTTCATGGCCATCGATGGCTGTGCGCCGCGAGCCAAGATGAACCAACAGCGTTCCCGTCGTTTCCGATCTGCTCTGGACGCCGAGAATGCGCGCAACAAGGCCGTTGCCGAGGGGCAAGAACTGCCCAAGGAGGACCCATTCGACTCGAATTGCATCACGCCGGGTACAGTCTTTATGGAGCGCTTGACGCGCCAATTGAAATACTTCATTGCGAAAAAGGTGTCGGAAGATATTGAGTGGCAAGGTTGTGAAATTGTCTTGTCGGGACACGAGGTTCCTGGAGAGGGCGAGCACAAAATCATGGAATACATTCGCCAGGCGAAGAGCCAGGTCGGCTACGACCCCAATGTGCGACATTGTTTGTACGGTCTGGATGCCGATTTGATCATGTTGGGTCTGCTGTCGCACGATCCGCACTTTTGCTTGCTGCGTGAGGAGGTCACTTTCGGCCGAGCCAGCAAGGTGAAGAGCCAGGAGCTCGAGCACCAGAACTTCTTTCTCCTACATCTCTGCATAGTGCGCGAGTACCTGGAGCTGGAATTCCAGGACATGAAGGAGCCCGGCGCACTGGGCACGGTCACTTTCGACCTCGAACGAATCATTGACGACTTCATCCTCATGGCCTTTTTCGTTGGTAACGATTTCTTACCGCACTTACCGCATCTTCACATCAACGAGGGTGCACTGGCACTGATGTTTAATGTCTACAAGAGAGTGCTGCCACAAGCTGGTGGCTACATCAACGACGGTGGTGAGATTAACCTCAAGCGACTAGAGCTGTTGATTACAGCACTGAGCGATATCGAGTATCGCCACTTCGAGCACGAGAACGCCGATGCTAGCTGGTTGAAGGATAAGAGCATCCAGAAGGAGGACATCATGGCTAAGAAGCCGAAGAAAGGCGGCATTGCGACTATGACGTCCAAGCAGAAAGAGCTGTATACTTCAGTGAAGAAGTACGTAAACAGCAGGCATGGCTCCGGAGAGGACACACCATTGGACTTTCCGCCCACCCTGAAGGCGGCAGATCGCACATTCATTGATCAATTGGCGCAGAGCTTGCGTTTAGAGAGCAAAAATATCGTCGACGATGAGGGCAACCGCCACATGCAGCTCAACTTTCCTCCGCGACCAGAAATGGACGATGAAGATGAGGAGGACGAGGAGGCGCAGAATGCACTCCTGCGTGTGTTCAAACAATATGACAAGGCCAAGATTGAGGACCTATCGCCTACGGATGTGCAAGAGAGAGCACAAGAGAAGTACGACAAGAAGTTCGCGGAGTGGAAGGACAAGTACTACACGACGAAATTCGAGTGGGGAGTCAGCAATGACGATGAGATGCGCAAACTGACAGAGAACTATGTTCAAGGTCTGCAGTGGGTACTGTACTACTATTACCGCGGCGTAGCGTCGTGGGGATGGTACTACCAGTATCACTACTCGCCTATGATCAGTGATGTTGTCAAGGGAATGGGCGCGAACATGGACTTCAAGCTGGGTCAGCCATTCCGACCGTTCCAGCAGCTTATGGGTGTCCTGCCGGACCGCAGCAAGCAATTGGTGCCACCGGTGTACTGGGACCTGATGACGAACGCAAATTCTCCAGTCATTGACTTCTATCCTCGCGATTTCGAGCTCGACATGAACGGAAAGAAGATGGAGTGGGAGGCAGTGGTCAAGATTCCATTCATTGACGAGCAGCGTCTACTCCAAGCAATGGCGCCGAAAGACGCTCAGCTGTCGGAGGATGAGCGTAGGCGGAACGAGTTTGGAGTCAGCTTGAAATACACCTACTCCCCAGAGGTCGACTTTACCTATCCAAGCAGTTTGCCCGGTGTCTTCCCGGACCTTGAGCACTGCCGAGTTGTCGAGAACATTTACGAGCTACCTACTATGGAAGGTCTGGAGTACTACCATGGACTGATGGATGGCGCCAAGCTGGGCAATGCATCACTGGCAGGCTTTCCGAGTCTGCATCATCTGCCATATACTGGCCAGCTTGGTTTTCACGGCGTGACCATCTTCCAGCAAGAAAGCAGGAACGAGAGCATGATTGTCACGCTCTCGGAAGGCGAAGAAGTCGGAACGATCGCCCACGCAAAGCAACGTCTTGGCAAGGCTGTGCATGTTGGCTACCCATTCTTGCTCGAGGGCAAGGTCGTTAGCGTGACCGATGAGATGTTCACATACCACCTTCAGGATCCCGACCAGTCGGCTACAGAGCAGAACATCGTCCAGCTGCCACATCAAGGCAGGGGCATTGAAGATTTCAAGAAGAAGGCCGACCGACTTGAGAAGACCTACAGCAAGCGTCTCGGCTGTATCATTGGCACAGTAGAGAGTCTGGTGCAAATTGAGCCGTTGGTCGGTCTGCGCAAGACGGAACTCGGCGCTACTGTGAAGGAGTATGCACCACTGCAAGGCTTCGAAGTTGATTACGCTACGCAAACCATTGTTGATTCAGTCATCAGCGAGGATCAGCGTTTCTTGGAGAAGGCAGCTGTTCCGATCGAAGAAGAATTCCCTCCCGGAACTCGTGCATTCTTTCTTGGCGACATGGCGTATGGCCGGCCATTGCAAGTTACAGGACACGTACCCGATGGCAAAGGCGGACCGGACAAGGCGACTGTCTGGATATCGTCGCTCAAGCAGCGTGAACCCGAATTTGGCCTGGACATCGTCAAGCAAGCCGAGAGGAAGAGCCCGTACATTCCATCCTATCAGGTCGCCCGCCAGCTGCAGCTGCACCCACTTGTGCTGTCGAAGCTCACCTCGTCTTTCAACGTCAACTCCTCTGGTCTGAAGCTCAACTTGGGACTGAATCTCAAATTCGAAGCGAAAAAACAGAAGGTGCTTGGCTACAGCCGCAAATCGGACCACGGCTGGGAATACTCGTCAAAGGCTGTCGACCTCATCAAGCAATACATGATCAACTTTCCAGAGTTTGTGGCCCGCATCGCAGCGAACCCAACAGGTGACGGCTGGGAAGATACTGCTTTCTACCCAGATCCGCAAGAGGCCAAGATCAAGATGAAGGAGATTGGACAATGGCTCAAGAGCGTGGAGACGAAATCACTGGAACGCGTTCCACTTGAGGCCGAGCAGCTCGATGGTGACACGGTCGCCGCGATCGAACGTGCTGCGGATGCGAATGAAGTGGCCATCAAGGAGGCCATTGTTGGCACACAGATGGGCGGCGTACCTCGTCACGCCCTGCTCAAGCCTGCTGACGCCGATCAGCGCACACAACACCAACAGTTCCGTCTTGGTCACCGCGTTGTTTATGTGCTCGACTCTGGTCGAGTGCCTATCGCTATGAGGGGTACCGTCGTGGGCAAGACACGGACTACTAGGAATACGTTGTTGGACATCCTCTTCGACTCCACCTTCATGAGTGGCACCACGCTCAATGGACGCTGCTCGCCTTTCCGAGGTAGCACTGTTCCGGCAGATGCAGTGCTAAACTTGACAGATCGCCAAGTTGTGGCCATGTCGCAGGCGGCTAAGGACCGTGTGCAGTCCAGGCTGCCATTTCAACCCCTGCGCGGATCCGCTTCTGCGAGCAACGCCGGCAGCTATGGTATGCCAGGTGGCCCTCAGCTCGTCAACGCTCCAGCCCCTGCTCCGATTCGCGGAGGCTGGAATCAGGCTGTTCGCGGCCAGCAACAGCAGAACGGCTACGCTGCTCGTGGTGGACGTGGTCGTGGAGGCGGTCTTGGCAGCCAGCAGCAGCAGCAGCAGCAGCAGCAGTCAACTCTACCATTCCACCCGGCTGCTCGCGGCCGCGGCGGTATGAATGGTAACGCTGCTGGCTTTGCCCCTCGTGGTGGAGCACCGAACGGATCTGGTCCGCGCGGCGGACGAGGCGGAAACAGAGGCGGCTACACAGTCGTAGACAATACTGATCCCATGGCCGGTGTGGTGCAGAACAATCCAAAGTTCAGACCACAGAACTACTCAAACGTGCCGCCGCCTGCGAATTTGAACGCGAATGGACGTGGTGGAGGTCAGGCACGAGGCAGAGGCGGTGGTCGCGGACGTGGAAGAGGTAGAGGTGGTGCGAATGGGCAGCAGGGCGAGGTTGCTGCTAGCTAGACAATTGTCACCACATGAGGGACGCTCAAGCTGCTCAGTCGCAATCAGCGCTGTCTCTTGTTGCGATGAATAACAATGCAATAAAATCAAACGTGCCCGGAGCAAGTATCCAGCATGAAAACCCACCAGTTCACTACTCTTGTCTTGTTGACAATCCCTCCGTCTTCCGCAAATGCATCTGCCGTACTCACACAGCACGTGCCAAAAGTTATGTGCCCATCCTTATCAGGAAATTGGTGATAGCTCCACTGCAGCTTTGCACAGCGACAGAGCTAAGCTAAGCTGACACTGTCGCTCCCCTCCTCGCACTTTTGCTTTGCACTCTGCCCGCGACACTCACATGTTTCATCTGTCTTTGTCATCAGATCAAGAATAGCTCGCCGTCGTTTGTCGTCGGAGGTCTGGGGCTCCCTATAGTAGCCTTGGCAACTTGGCGGGATTCGCGGCCCTTTTTTTCGTTGACTGCCCGGGCAGTATGATGGGCAAAGTTTATGCTAGGGGTGTTAGTGGCATTATGGATGGTGGTTGGGATTTTTCTGCGTGGCTCGGAATGATGCTACGCTATGTTCTCGACATTAGCAAGAAGGAAAAAGAAATTGTGTTCGTTTGATGTGGTGGATTTCTGGTCTTGGGACATGTGTAGAGAATGTGGACTGCTGCATCGACCGAATCCTCTCGGGACAGAACCCTTTCCATGGTCCCAAGAAAAACGACTACGGTGCATTGATCCCCGGGAAAGCCTCGTCTGTATCGTTAGCCACGATTCATGATGGTAAGCGGCTATTCGATCTGCCAAGAGGAACGGAACCTCGTGGTGCTTTGATGTCTGTCCACGTTGTTCAGAATTGGCATTTCGCATTGGCATTCAACTGTTGAAGCTGTCCTTGGCCAAGTGGTGCGAAGCATATACCGTGGTTTCAGGTGTTCGTTCTTAGTATGACAAGTACTTGGCTACGCGTATGTGTAGCGTCTGCACGAGTCTGGGGGAGAAGATGATACACAATGGCTCCTTGAGGCACTGATGAGGATTATCTACATGTTCAGTCAATCGTTTCAGCAATTCGGTGTGGTATTAGCACCTACCGTTCCATCTTTTAGTCCTTTCAACTTGCATTGTCGTTGCTTGACGCGTTATTCCACATGGCTAACGATCTTGCCCGACCGATCGACTCAGGCGATGTGCCTTCCCATTACATGTCTGAAAGCAGGCGTCAGCATTCATCGAGTACAGTATCGATAGAGTGAGTGTCACGTTCGAAGAACGTGGTTTCCATGCTGAGTTCTTGATTCGCAGATCCTCTACATCCGACGCCTCAGAATCTAGCCAGTCTGCACGACCACTCCTTCGAACAAGAATCAGCAGTACGATCAAAAGCAGCTACAGCAACTCCAAGCCCCTCGAGCTTTTTCGACGACTCCGTCTCCTTCTCCCATCCATTCCTTCTGCGCCTCCAGGTACACCGACCACCTCAACACCAACGCCTACCCCGTCGCAACAATCTCCCTCACGTACCGCCTCCTACGACGGCCTCCGCGGCATCGCCTGCCTCATCGTCTTCAACTTCCACTTCCTCTACCCCTACACCAAAACCATAACCCACGGCTTCGCCGTCGAACGGAATCCCGACGACCCAATTTGGAACAACCCCCACCAACTCCCGATCCTCTGCCTCCTCGTCCGCGGTCGAGCAATGGTAACGCTCTTCTTCGCAATCTCCGGCTACGTCCTCAGCTACAACTTTCTCGACTCCACCCTCCACCCCACCGCCGACCCAACAAAACGCTGGACCAGACTCTCCTCCCTGACATTCCGCCGCTGGATGCGTCTCTTTCTTCCAGCAACAATTAGTATGTCAGTCGTCATGTTCGCGTCCTTCATCGGAGCTTTCGACACCGGACGAGAGTTCCAAAAATCTAGTGAATGGTTGACGGGTTGGTGGGAACAACACCCTCCTCGAATGGAAACTTTCGGAGCACAGTTGCAAGATTTTGCAAAAATGTGGTGGGATTGGCAGACGCCTTTCCAATGGAGATTGTATTATAGTTTGTATGATCCGCATACGTGGACGATTCCGGTGGAGTTTAGAGGGAGTTTGGTTTTGTTTGTGGTGTTGTTGGGTTCGGCGGGTTTGAAGCAGGGGTGGAGGATGGGGTTGTTTGGTTTGGTGACGGGATTTTGTTTTGCGAGTAAGAGGTGGGATGTTGCGGCTTTTATGGGTGGTGCGTTGGTTGCGGATTTGCATCTTTGGGAGGGAGGTGGCAAAGCTGAGGTTGACGATGATGAGGGGGTTGATGAGAAGAGTTCGCTCCCTCGGTGGCGTGTGCAGGGGAGAGTTGCTCGTGTCTTTACACCACGGATCACAAAGTACCTCCTCACGACGATCAAGACGATGCTCTTCGTTGCATCGCTTTGGATCTTGTCCTTTCCTGATGACGAAGCCTGGAAGGCTCCTGGCTTTTCCTGGCTGAACGAAATCACTCCATCGCCCTACAAGACACGAGATCTACACCCTTACAAATTCTGGCACGCCTTCGCCGCATCATTTGTTCTCTGGTCTATTCAACGCCTCTCCTACGTCCAGGGATTTTTCTGTCTTTCTGTTCCCCAATACCTCGGCAAAATCTCTTACGCTTTCTACCTTGTTCACGGACCACTATTACACGGAGCAGGATTCGCATTGCAACCTAAACTCTTCGAAGCCCTAGGCGCGGCAGATTCGACTGCCAAGTGGGTGGGATGTCTGCTACTTGGTTGGGTGACGATGTTGACTCTGTCAATCACTGTGGCACATTTGTTCTGGATGACAGTTGATGTGCCTCTGGTCAAGTTCGCAAAGTGGATGGAAAGGAGATTGTCGCGCTGAGGATGTAGGCGGCATGGGTGCGATGGAAAGCAAAGTCTGAAGCCCAGGTCGTGGACGATGCCAACTTGAGCAAGGAGAGGCCACTCCGTGCCAAACAGCTTGCGCACATGTGCTCATGCTTTGCTTCTGCTCTACACTGCTATTCGATGCTGCTACAGCCGGCGACAGTCTACATACAGCCTCAGTAGTGCACCAGTTCTCTTTGGGATGAAACACACGACCAACACATTTGTATACTAGTTACGAAACTGCATCGACTTTTCATGCTCTCACTACAGGCTCACAAGCGCTAAATTCTGTCCTCGAGCTGGCATGATTGCTATTGGAGTAACTCGTGATAGTCAGTGAAGAAGCTACAATAGAACACTTGATCTAACAGGCAATTCAAGACTACATGCGTACGATGGGTCTGCGACTGTCCGGGCCAGCATTTCATTCGTATGCATAATATAGTGTTGCAGAAGTAGGAAGGCAAGTAAGGCCCTGAGGGGAGTGAATCTGGATCATGACAGAGGCTCGGGGCAGTCGGAGCAGTGGGTCAGGCGAGTCTTGCATAGTCAGAAATCGTTCGATCGGGAGCTATAGCTAACGCCACGATACAGTAATTGCACACTGCTCGACATCCCTGTGTAGCCACACCTCCCCAACGTTCACTTTCCACTCGGAAGGTGCCAGTATCATTTGAACTTGGTTCCATGTGCCGTTAATGGACAAGGCTATTTACGAACATTCGCCGTGTATGTGATGTCGTCGAATGCCATCTGAGCCGTCAAGCCGCCAACTGCAGGAAGAGCAGCCGTGAGTATTCGGGGCTTCAAGCTCTTCAAGCCGCTGAAACGTGCAGGAAAGACCTGCGTCTGCACTGGCTCGGGACCAAGCGAAACCCCGGCGGCGTTCAACTTCTTGACCAAGAAAAGGGCGTCAAAGGTCACTTCTTCGCCAGTAGCAGCCTTGGTGCCAGTGTAGCGGATCGTGCAGCTGATCGCTGGAGCCAGTGCGCCATTCTGTGTTGCCGCATAGCATCCGCTCGCAACGGACTTCATGTCGAACGAGACAACGTTGCTGCCAGAGTACGAGCTTGAGATCTCTGGCTTAGCGATAGGATCGGTGAGAAGATATGGAGCGAAAATAGCGTTAGGCTTTGAAGATGCCTGGATAGTAATGGCTCCAGAGACAGGTGCTCCGAGCCCGAACGCAGTGTATGCAAGACTGGATAATTGGTAAGCTGGACTGTTGTCCGGGATGCTCGGTCTGTCTTACCCTTTGTATGGCGTGGATGGTGCAAATCCAATCACTGGGTTGACGTTCGGGATATCTTCGAACTGTTGACAATTCAGCAAACCGGGCAAGCAACAGTTCACGCAAGCATTCATACATTAGCAACATATTTGACGGACGTCGTGTCTTGTACAGCTATTGCGCTGATAGCACAAACGGATAAGTACAAGCTTGCGAGGGTGATAGCGGACCGCATTTTCAGAAACAGTAGTATTGACATTCCAGAGCGTCTGCACTATAGCATGAGACTTTATAGCACAACCGCTCCCGGTGATCAAGGATGTCCGGAGCCACCTCATTTCAATACTCATGGAAGGTGTGCAGCTGCAGCGCCTCAAAGATGTAGCAATCATGCGGTCCTCGAGTGCGCTACCTCGCATAGGAGATGCATTTCCTCACCTAGGCAGCGCACTTCTTTGATGAAGGGAGGAAGCTGAGAGGAAGAACGGAGGCGTATAGCTTGAGTTCGGTCATCTTCGGCGAACAACTTGGTGTGTAGGACAGACGGGTTTTGGATGACGCATAAGGCGTGTCAATGAAGACTGGTGGCGAATGAAGTGTGCCTTCTTGAGATCTGAAATTGACCTGGCGACTGATCCTCAGCAGCCAGAAGAAACTATACTAGCACCCTGTCCCGGACCGTACCAAAGTGACAATTTCGAGTCGGGATGATTGTACTCGCACTAAGTACCTCTACAAGATCGATCGGCCGAGCCAACGCTATCACCGATGGGGCAGATCTCAACTTCTTGATCTTGACCCGATAGCGGTGAGATCCTTGGAAAGGAGAGATGTCGTCGCTAGATCAATGTGCACCGTAATGGTGCATCTCGTCTGCTCCTTGGCCGCAGAAGTGGCGTATTTGATAGCCGAACGCTGTCAACTGTGCCAAAGTCGTACATTATACACCGCTAGCTTCTGCGCGCACTAACACTTGTTGCTTGCGACCTGTGATAGTCAACTGGACGCTACGATTTGCTTTGTTATTGGGAAGCATGTGATATTGAGCTGCGCAAGGTCGGGATAGGCTGAGCGAAGTCTCCGGATTGCCCAATTCGGCAACTTTGTGTCCGATGAGGATGTGAGAAACGTCGATTCCGACACTGACAAGGGAAGAGGATGACGAAAATAGACCTCTTCGATCTCAAGCTCGATTGTCGATCCTCAACGGCATCAGGCACATTCTCTATCAATTCGCTTGATTGGCCGAGTATGTTCCAGGCTTACTGCCAGCAGATCACTTTGTCTTGAATCTTGTGTCCTGAGTCGGATCCATCATAAACTGCTTTCCAGCCCCTTCTGATCCCATCTTGCAGCTCTTCCAGTGTGTTCTTGGACATTTGTCTCTTCGATCCTGGTCGCAGTGCTTGAGCGCATCTGTGCAGTCCCATATCGCGAGCAACTGCAAAAACCACAATGTGAAGCATTGCAACTGCGGTCGCGAAGACATCGGTCTTTGCTCTGCCGACATTTGCGAAATTTACACGGACTCAAGTGCAGAGCGTGTGATTAGTGAACATCAGGGTATCTGACGATCCAAAGTTGCAACAATTTCTGACCAACCCTTCATGGTTCTGATAAGAATCCGCTTGAATTGGTCAAAGATTAAGATAACATTGTGGCCACCCTAGGCACAATTCTACTTGATTGAGAAAGCGAACAAATGCGGATCTGTCGATATGAAAGGTGGATCCAGCATCGGAAGTCGATCTTCCTGCCCTGGTGTAAGCACTTGCAAGACCTAACATCACTAGAGCCGGCGAGCGGTCCTTGACATACCGTGAAAACAGGCTCGCGGCTGATATCAGAGCTGGCGAAATCGGTCCATGTCCTGGAATCGCTCCCGTTACCTCTCAGTTGGCGCTGGCGACTTAGGCCCATCGTGAGCGTCAATAATAGCCAGCAAACGGAACACAGGCCCCCTTTGTCTTCTCATACGATTGAGGAAGTGTGTTCCGTGCTGAAGAGGGAGGTATCGCGTGTTGACGCTCCTCTATGTAGACATAGAGGAGAAAGCCAACTGGATGAAACCTGACTCAGACTCTAGATGATGCCAAAGCAATGTCCAAACTTCGCTGCCCCTATGTGTCTGTGCCGTGGATCGACGCTGGGTGATGAGCATCTGTTTATAGCTATGCTTCAATACTCCTATCTTGCTAGTCATCAAGTCTTACTCGTCTGCATCAGCAGCAGAACCACCGTCTCGAAGAACTCAACGAAGCGCAGCCGATTTGGTGGCCAGCAGTGAACTGGTCGAGGAGGACAGTATGGCAGGACATGTCAACAAAATGCAACTTACAGGATTGTCTCAGAGGCAGCGACGTTTGATGGTGCTCGTTCTTACGACAATCACATCACTGGCTATGATATGGCCCGTGTACGAAAGCGTCCGATCAGATGGGATTACAATGCTGGAAGCCTTCATACTGTTCTGCGCCACGGCTTATATGCCTTTTGCCGCAATACTCCTGGTCGAGTCAGTTCTGAGCGTGGCCATTGTGACTTTTGGTAATGCAGAAAGATCCATACAACCATACTTCCCGGCTCAAGGACAACTCCCAAAGCTATCCTCCACAACGGCCCTGGCTTTCTGCATGCGCAATGAAGACCCAGAGCCACTATTTGACCGACTGCACGCCATGCAGAGTGCTCTGCGCAAGACTGGCCGACTACAGCACTTCCGTTTCGTTCTACTCAGTGATACCAGCAACGAAGATATTGCGATAGAGGAGCTGCGACTCTTTACTCGTTTCAGAAACGACATCTCGAAAGGAATGTCCCGACCTCTATTCTATCGCCGGCGCAAGATCAACACTGGTTACAAGGCTGGAAATGTTCAAGACTTCCTCGACTGCCACTCTTGCGGTTACGACTCTTTCGTTGTGCTCGATCAGGATAGCGTCATGTGCAGCGATCTTCTCGTACGGCTAGTCTCTAGTATGGAACGATACCCTCAGCTTGGTATGATACAAACGGCGTTTTGCTCGATCCCTCCACTGAGCGCATTCTCCCGCATCACGAGTTACAGCAAGCGTTTCAGTGCACGAGTGCGAAGTCTTGGTCAGGCTTGGTGGCTCGGCGACAGCGCGTTATACTGGGGCCACAATGCAATTATACGTACTGCACCCTTTCGCGAACATTGCAGGCTGCCTGAACTTCCAGGGAGACCACCTTTTGGCGGCCACATCATCGGTCACGATCTGATGGAATCAATTCTGCTGCGCCGTGCGGGATACGATGTACGACTGCTGCCGTTCATTCCCGGAAGTTTCGAGGAAGAGCCCCTGAATCTCATTGAAGCACTTCGTCGGCATCAACGGTGGTTCCAAGGCACGATGCAATACTGGTTCCTTCTGACCGAGCCGGGCTTGAGTCTCTTCCAACGGATACAGGTCGTTCGCATTTTGGCTATTTATCTAATGCAAGTCGTCTCGTTCGTCTTGACGCTCGCTGTAATTGTGAATATAATTCGCAACGGCTCGCGGCCCATGTCAACTACGAGCAATAGCACACTGCCTAAGTTGATTATCCTGCTGATCACTAGGGGCATGAAGACGGCTGCAATTCTTGAAGGCGTTTTGCGGTCTTCCACCAAACAATATGGCGGAGTCTTGCGATGGTCGGTGGCTATCGTGATTGAGTCGGTGTTCGTTATGCCGATGACTGCGATCATATCTGCGTCGGTCACGTACTACCTTATTGCTATGTTTACAGGCCACGCTGTTTCCTGGGATGGTCAGAATCGCAATCGACTAGGGCTTAGTTGGCGCGCCGCATACAGAGCCCTGTGGCCAGTCACGATGGTTGGATTTGGTGTTCTTGCGTTACTTTGCAGATACCCTGAGTTGCGAGATTGGTGGATCATTAATTGGGCGCTTTCGCTGGCGCTATCTGTACCTTTCACCGTGCTGACTGCTTCGCCAGCTCTTGCACAGTTTACGACACGTTGGAGGCTGTTCACGACTCCAGAGGAAGTCGAGATCCCGACAGTGCTCAAAACCATTGTTGACCCAAAGATCAAAACTGCTCAAAATACGATTGTAGATCGAGCAAAGACAGAATAGTCATCCCCGCTTGAGTGCCGACCTACAGGTCATTGGAAATATCTCGTAGTCAGCTTTAATAGCCATGTAGCCTTCACTTGTATGCTTAGAATCGCAAGTCCGTACAGGAAGACGCAACTTACTGCTAACGACTGACAGTACTCTGCACTAAACATAAGGGCATAGAAGGAAAGTCCGCTCGCGAGACAAGTGCACAGTCCGAACGAAATTGTAATCGTGTGGGTAGCATTCCATCTCAGCCTTGATGCACATCCAGCCGGATATCAGATAAGGCTCCCCGTTAAATCAGCAGACGGCTGCGAACCGGTTCAGTCAACAGTGGCGTCGGATGGCGTCGAGTAGGTCTACCAGCATCGATCATCGCACTGCAGATGTTTGATTGTAGGACTTCGTTGGAACAACATTCACCATTGCACTTTGAGATCGATCGGCGATCCTCAAGTTGAGCACACGTTGAAGTTCAGCGCTTGCTGAACTCGGAACCACGTCGATAACAATGACAACGAGCTGGCAGCACTAAGCAGCTGTGAGCCCAGCGCCAGTATTCCTCGGTCGCATAAACCTTGGACGATGTCAAGCTGATGACGGTGTCAAGAGATGGAGGTCCAATGCGCCGGTGCCTTGGATTTGCTTCCTCAATTCCTCTGTCTCCTTCAATTTTGCCATCACTCTTCCCGCTTCTGGGCCAGTACACATCATCTGATCAATGCGCGTGTGCGAAAGGGAGTGGAGTGGCCTGTGCAATACTTCGCATTGTCAAGACAGAAGCAAGACCCTCGGCGGCTGGGGTTCCCCTGGACTGTAGCGAGCCGATCCATTCATGCCAGCATACGCACCAGTAGGCGCACCAGCTTGTCCGCAATGAGCCTCTGCCGCCCTCAAGACAAAATGGTGTGTCATGACGGCGCTCCCCTGCAACTGTCGCTTGCTTGCCTGCTGTGAATCTATCAGCGAGGCCTCAAAGCATCGGCCCCACGCCGTATGCACGCTCCAGAAGTCCATATGATCGTCCATTTGGATGGAATTAGGCGGTTAAATTACAAGTAGACCATAGCTGAGAGTGTGCACAGCTAGCCAGGCATCCAATCGCTGCGATATGTATTGAATGCAACGAGACCGTGTGCACAGCCTTTGTGGGTCCGCACTATTGAGACAGCTTGCAATGACGTTGTTCGCCCAGTGTCTATTGATATGTCAGCCGTCCCGTGTGTCGGTCATCTCGGCCTCGTGACATATTGTAAGAAATCCTTGCTGGATACCGACAGTGCGACTCCCGACATTCATGGTCCATTGACGGTGATGGCCATACACATGCCGTAGAATGGGCTTGCATCCAGAAGCAGACGGCTCGAGATCTGCTGTCATCAGAAGTCTGCTAATTTCCCGGCCGCTTGTTGCTTTACTGCTGCCCATCGGTCAATCTCCAGCCCGCGTATCTCCCGTTTGTCACCTCAGCCGCAACGGCGTAATATGCCTTTCTCGGACGGGATAGAATGATCTGCCCTCGAGCTTGGATTACCTCCGGTGCCATGGACGAGAACTAGAAAATCTACCACGTGCCAAGCTCACGATCTTGACCAGGATCTTGATCATACGTTCTCAATGCCTTACTTGAGCATGCTCCATGCTTCCGTGTCGGAGTGGCCAGGATGACATGCTGAGAAATCGTTTGTCAAACTTAATCGACTTTTCTTATGGTGAGCGCCAAGCACGAAAGAGATTGCACGGACAGCAGATAAGGTCTACCCTAAGCTCGACATGGCGGTCGTCCAGAAAGGATGTCGGTTGAACCTTGCAAGTCATTGCTTCCAGAAGTCTTCCCCATACGTCAAGCTTCGATGCCCGATGTCCCAATTGCCAAGGCAGCTTCACGTCCGCACTCTAGCCGCTGCCGTCATTCACTTGCTAACAGGGACTAATGTTCGCCTGCTGGTATTTCTCAAGCTCAAACCAACCATGGCGGTATCACTGCAGGTGCGCTTTCCCCTTTCAGGCAAAGTGCTGGTCTCCATTGCAGACCGTGGATGCATCCGTGGTATACGCCGGTAGCCTTGCAGGTGACATTGTACGATTGCAAACGAATAGTCCGTGAACGCTCAGTCCGTAGATCGGACACTGGAAGTTGTTGTCTGTCTCAGTGATCGCCGACTCTACGCCCCTGTTCCGTCGGTTTGTCTATATAATGAAGGTAGCTCGCCCGCATCGAAACACATCGAGCAACGCACTCATCACAAGAACAGCGAGCCTGATCGCCGACACTCCCTCATTACCCAACTCACAACGCGTAAATTGCTCACATCGAATCACCATGCAGTACCGCCACGTGGCATTGGCCTCCTTCGCAGCCCTCACAATGGCAGCACCAGTTCCATCTGTGGAAATAGACTGGAACAACACTCCTGAGAATCAAGACCTGGCGAAAAGAACGTTCCCGTTCTTCAGTTTCTGGAAGGACTTCTTGCCATCTTCAATGCGTACGGCTTTCGAGGACAATAGTGGGAGCTCTGGCGGTATTTCAGGCGCCAGTGATGACTCTGATGCCGGCGGTGATTCTGAGATGGCCAAACGCCAAGCGATTGAAGCCGAGGACCATACCAAGTCCAAGTCCCATCACCATCAAGAGTTTCCTGGCGGTCACCATGGCCCAGGAGTTGGCCATCATCCCGGTGATGGCAACCCAGGCTATCGGTGTGTAGACATGAAACATGGTAGTGCCACAGAGGGACGATGCGTTGGGCATCATAAACCTGCAGGCAAAGGGAACGGCAAGGAAAAGCCTCCTGCTGGAGCTGCGATTGCGAGACGTGCAGACGAAGAGAAGGCCTGACCAGCTCACAAAACTCCCGGTGGCGACCATCGTCCAGGCGTGGTCTATCGCGACGTCAATAGAAGCACGAACTGGGCATGTCTGGACCCAAAGTATGCAATGACCTCCCAGGGCCAGTGCAGAGAACAACAAAAGGGCAAGCCGGGTGAAGTCCGATCCCCAGAGCGGCGAGAAAGTGAGCTGAGAGAGCGGTCGTTTGTCGCGATGGGGAAGGGTGTTCTTTCATTCTTGAGGGTGATTGCAGTAACATCGTGCGATCCGATAAACTAGCCTAGTCTTTCGGTAATCCTTATGCAGGTGCTTTTGCTTTCTTCACACGATTGACATTTGATCTTGCTGTATCCTCGTTTCTTTCAACAGCTTTACCACTACAGCACATATACGCTTACGTGATCGGAGGCGTCGTCAGTTCTGGTCTTTTACAAGTATTGTGGGACGTCTACTGTCCACACTCTGGTTGACATGACTTTGGCTCGAGTGTTCCGAGAACGCAATGCGACAAATTACCATACTCCTCAAACCATCCGTTACACGATACCTTTTCTTTTTGAACGCCTCCATCTCCAAGAAAACATATGCTTCTCCACACGTTCCCGTCCACTAACTATCACGACTGCGCTCCAGTATTCGGGCTCCGAGTAGTAACCGTCGAGGTTCGTGGCCAAGCTTTTCTCCATGAACTTTTGCATGCTGTCAATGAATCTTTCGAGCACTCCGTCATGGCCGAAGTAAATCATTACTACTGCCGTCACTGGCGCTGAAGTATTCCACATACTCTTCCACAATCTCGAAAGCAACATGAACGAGAAGTAGTACGCCAGCGGAACTTGTCAACAGGCTTTCAGCTGTTGCTTTGTACTTAGTATGTTGCATGAAGGCTTGGTGATGATCGATGCCATCCCCATCTATGCTGGTCGGCATATTTGGTGACACCCAGACGAGAGAATTGGGAGGTCCATACAAATTTTGAAGTGAGTGAACGAGCTATTTTTGTACTCACCAGCAAGCCAGTATTGCGTTCCGCGACGAACTTGCTGCACTGCACCTGCCTTGCTTCTCTGTCCGCGACTCGATTCAGTGTCTTTGTAGCATAGTTCTGTTCGTCGCTAGTATTGGCATCGGACTCCAGTGGCAACATGACAAACTCTGTAGTTGGAAACAAAATCAACTCAATATCTGCGGGCTGTGATGAAGTCGGCTTGGAAGCCCAGTAATGCACAGACTGAGTCGCAGTGCCAATTTTGTGCCCAGGGGAAATCCGAGGAGAATTGTTTGACAGGTGTTTCTGTGGGGCCAACAGGACGAGGTCACAGGAACGGCCTTATCGACCGCGGTGACGAGCGGGGAGCGAACTTCGAAATCCACCGTTTCATGGTCTGCTCGCCTCTCGAAGTGCTTGCACAATATATGCCTTCGAAGGACATTGAATGAGATATTCAATTGGTCGTTAGCGCTTACATGAGCAGCATTATATGCGGGTAGTGTTATGCGACGGAGGCGAAAAGGCTTCGGAGGCAGAAGAACATGAGTAATCAAGATGACTGACTCTTCCCAACAAGAGGACAAATTAGGACATAATGGCATCTGCGCCCGTGCCGTTACCCAGCGTTTCCAGTGAAATAATGTTAGACTTCACCTTGCATCTGGGATTAACCCAGTAAGCAGCATGCTGAATATCCGCTATATCCAGGCGCTACAGACTATGCGCCTTGAAAGAACGCACATGCTTGTTCTTCAGTCCTCACATCCAGACATCCCTCTTTTCGTCCACAAACTGCTTGAAGCTCTTTGGATCCTGCCCTGTAATTTTCTTGACATTTTCTGTAGGGTCCTTGCCAAAGCCTCCAGCGACCTTGACATCTATTTCGGCGAGATAGTTTGCCACGAATGAGTGCATTCCGTTGGCTTGCAAAAGAGCAGTGAAAGCATCAGGATCAAGTCTCACGTGAGCGATTGTCCGTCCCAGTACGGAGGACAACGTTGCTGCAACCTGTGTAGGAATTCACAGCAATGGTCAGCGAAAACAATAAACGGCAAGACAGAGTACTACACTCACATCGTCATAAGTCAAGCTCTCGTTCCCAGTCACGATGTAATCAGTGTTGTGGGACTTTTCATCAATAAGAGCCACTTTGGCAACGTTCGCAATATCGAATGCCGATATGAAGGGTTTTGAGCCGTCTTGAGTTGCTGAGTAGATCTTATCTTCTTTGGTGATGGTCGCAAGATGGTGGCCTTCGAGAAAATTCTCCATGAAGAAGTGGGGTCTCACTAGAGCAGATACACGGTCAGAGAGAGGACCAGGCGAGAAGCAAACTACAAAGCAAGTATACGCACTAACAGCCCACTCTAATCCCTCCTCTCTGCCTAATTTCTCCAGCTCCTCGTGCGCCTTTCCCGCCAACATGTCGGACCCCATTTCTAGTTCCCACGCACTTAGTAGAACGAAGCGTTTTACGCCTCTGTTCCTCGCAAAGTGAATGAATCGTATGACTAAAGCACTCGCATTTGCTGTCTCTGGCGCAACGAGATACACCGCAGAGATTGCCTCTTTTCGTGCAGTAGCATGATCGAATGGGTTCGTGAATGTGACTTCATCGTTCCAATCGAAGCGGACTGTGGGGTGAGCTGGGCTAATTGGAGGCGTGCGTGACGCGATGAGAATGGTGTGAGTTGGGTGAAGCAACGTGGCGAGTTGCGAGGAGGTCTTACCGCGCGAGCCTGTGATGAGGATTGTCATGGTGTCTTGAGAAGGAGAGTGAGTGGATACCAGTGTGCTTCTTCCGAGTAAGGATCTGGCAGTGCTATTTCTTCGAAGAAGCTGAACTTGGGGAAGAACTGACGCTGGTAACTGAATCCTCTGTGTGGGTCAGTTCAGCTGAAGCACGCTGTTTTGAGTTGATCCTTTGCACATCACTTCCGCATTGGCAAGGGGATTACATAAGCGGGCCAGGAGTGCTGGACTTGTCCGATTGTGTGCTTGGGATTCGTTCGCAAGGATCCGAAGGTAGGTAGTATTGAACCTCTCTCAATCGCTTGGCCATGATTGGCCTTGGTGGCGATCATTCACCTGGGCGACATCAAGTCTGGGGAGCGCCAAGAGTATAAACCATGCGGATGTCTCGCTGATATGTCATGAGTCGGCCTGTCCTCGCCAGTGGCAATCTCACATCTCCGTGATTTCAGTTCTGCTGACCGATGCAGCGGACACTACCGTCGCCGCCTTGAATATGTTGTCAGCCATGAGAGCGCACCGCTGCTTGCCTGCCTCTTTGTCAGCGCTCAGCCACGAGGTATTCACTGACTTCCTTGATTTTCAATATGTTTGTTTGATACTGCTCGGCTAGATCTATAGGACGATTCGAGAGGTACAAGGCGATGGTGTTCGGTTATCTGCAACAACGGATCGCTTCGTCTAGACGCTAATTTGCGCCCTGCTTGGGGCATGGACTGCAGCACTCCAAGAAACGGAGCCAAGCTCATGTCACTGCGAGGCATGTCATGCGGTCAGATCCTCTTTTCTAGGAGGGTAAGAGGACAGTCCAACGAGTTCTTTGCATTCAAAACCAACTCAAGCACTGGATCGTGGATAATCTTTCGCACATCCGAAGGCAATACGCATGCCTCCAAGTACGATCAATAAAAGGCATTTGATTGTCAGCAACCCGGGAGCACACTTCATGCATTTCGACGGCATCTGGACTAACCGCAAGAATAGAGACCAAACCCTCTGTCGTAGCTCCCGGCATTCGTGCGGAACAACGAAGGCTCAGTCAGCCATATTCTACGTCTTCCACTTGGGGCAGGCTCTTACAACATTGATTCTTCTTTTCGTTGTTCTTGAAGTTTCAACACAAGGTAGTGATAGGCGACACGCAGTCCCGTCGCGAATTTCGATTGTTTGGTTGCTAGGTTGACTGGAAAGAGTGGCTAGAACAGTCTGGCGACTTCGGGATCTCGGGGTCTGAGGCGAACAACAGGCTGTAGGTATGAACTTATTTGCGTTCTCACGTTACCGTTTCCGAAGCTTCCGAGTGTGGTCATATGGATGCGAAGGTACTCCAACCAACGTCCGTGACTTCGCATTGAATGCGACGTCGCTTTAAGCAGGGCCGGATCGTCCGTCGATGACCAATGCAGCATGTCCCAGATGTCGCGTCGCTGGAATTGTTCACTGTCGTGATATTTGCCAATGCTCGTTGCTGAAACTTCGACGGTCCTGCGTCTCGCGAGCTCTCAAGAGAAACATCGAAAAGGGATCGACTACGAGTATCGCGGAGGATGTGCGGTGAAGACCAAGGGCCATGCTCGTGCGGACCAAATTTAAGCCCGAAAACCCTGCCGCTCGATCCGACGACTCGTTTGGCTCCTCACCTTCGTCTCCGTTCATCACCTCCAGCTTCTGACTGCAAATGCCGCAGGTGCCTAAGACCAGTGGCAGGGTCCCATCTATCCGCAATACATAAGACGGCTCTACAAAGATCTGTCCTTTGTGCAAGATCTGTTCTATTTGACAAATTCCGCACTCAGGAAGAGCTATGGTCAGAACCACTCTAAATTACTTTCTTGAGCTTGAAGATGGTGGTGACTTGTCGTATTTGGCGGGCACTGTAGGCGAGAAGCGGCGGAAATATCGTCCAGCAGAAGTTCTCGTTCAAGACATACGTGGGCGAGAGCAAGACTTTGCCCTTGACAGGAACGGATTCCAGTTAGTCCAACATGATTCCCTGGAAAAGTCATTCGACGACGAAGACCGAATCACGACGCAGTATTATGCCGATTGCATAGAGCTAGTGAAGCAGATTACCGGAGCTGCGAAAGTCAAGGTCTTTGGCCACATAATTCGACGCCGGTCATGGGAGGCAGCATTCGAGGCCGAGAAGCATCTCCCAGACGACGCTCGATCTGTTGGTCCAAGTAATGCGAGATTCGTGCATTGTGGTATGCATCATCTCTTCGATGATAGGGAAGCTGTACATCTCCACGGCAGTTTCTGAGCGCTTGCTGACGTCCAGTCTCCTTTCGCTATAACCACAGACCAGTCGTATAACTCTGGACGACGACGCGTCCTCAGAGATTTCCCGGAAGAAGCCCACCGAATTGACACTATCCGCTGGGCCACGATCAACGTCTGGCGTCCGTTCGACCATGCTGTCACGCGAGACGCACTTTGTTTCGCAGACCACTCTAGCATATGTGAGGACGAATTACGCTACATCACTCTTCGCTTCCCTGCCACGAATCCTTCCGTCAGCGGAGCTCGCGCCGCTACGAGGTCGATCTATGGTCAAGGTGCCGCAGTCCCTCCGCCTCAGCAACGAGACAAGGCGGATGAGAGGCAGCAAGCTGATTACTACGCGCGCCCATCCGACAATACTGCGGTAGAAAGCTTGCAATGTGCCGCGCCCAAGTCGCCGGACCAGCACAAGTGGTACTATATCTCGGCTATGCAGCCGAGTGAAGCTCTGTTGTTGAAGATCAGCGGTAGCAAGATCGATGGTACTGCTAATCGTTGCTTCCATACTAGCTTTGTGAGCGATACCGATCATGGACCAGAGAGGCACAGTCTGGAGGTTAGATGCTCCGTTATATGGGAGGACTAAAGATCGAGAATGCAGTCACGCCTGCCCAAGGTGTTGCGGTAAGCGGAGCAACGGCATGAGGCGTGAATTGGAAATGCAAGACATCTTCAACACAGGGTAAACCACAAGTGGAGAACGGTATGTGCCCGCAGAGCATAGACAGAAGTTGAAATAGTACAGGAAGTGGAGACAGTCAGTGCTACAGACTCACCTGAATGGCTCTTTCGATGATTTCTCTCCACAGTAAAGAGTAAAGACAACGTACCGTTCGGCATTCTGCTCGAGCAGTCGTATTGACAGTGGCCGGAGCATTGCGTCAACGCCTAAGGCTTACCAGAGTGACGCGACTCTTCTTGGCCGCCAAGTCTACTTGGTATAGCCACACACTCGTACTGCTTGCCTAGCGTGAAACAACGCTACCGAAACGACTCTCGCACCGTGTCAACGAGTAGACGATATATCATGGGTCCACAGATGGCTCACCATCGATCACACCAAACATGTTGGCCGCCTACAAACAGCTCCCTTTACCTATAACTCATCACCGTTCGTCGGTGGTAGCGATGACAACACTCGTCCGCATCTTCTTCGTCTTCGTTTTCAGCTTAACTTTCTTTGTGGTTGTGTTCCACATGACCGCCGCATACAACGACTTCCATCGAATTACAATCGACACTCTTGGAAAGTACTCGCCTACCAAATTCAACCCAGCAGCAGCTCTGCGACCGGAGTCCTGGCGGAGTATCATACGACTGGGATCACAGCGTTCGAGGATAGGAACGTGCACGGTTGCTCACGGCAAGCATTTAGAAGGCTATCAACGCGCTCTGAACACTCATGCTGAGCATGGCAACTATCATTCGTACCCGACATATCTACTGGATCATCCTATTCTCGATGGTCTGTGGTCGAAAGAGTCAGCTCTCCTCGACGTCCTCCTTCAAGAGCTCTCCAAAGCCAAGAACGAGCAATTAGAATGGCTGGTCTGGTTCGATGCTGACACGGTCATCATGAACAAACTCATTCCACTCGAGACATTCTTGCCACCTGAGGAACGTAATGATGTCCATCTACTCTATACAAGGGACTGGAACGGTCTCAACAACGGTGTGTTCATTTTGCGGGTTTCCAATTGGAGTCTCGAGTTCTTGTCGAGTATCGTGGCCTACCGCAGCTTCAAGCCAGAGGACAAACTTCCATTCACCGAACAGTCCGCGATGGACAAAGTGATGCAGCTCGACAAGTACAAAGATGGAGTCATCGAATGTCCACCTCAATGGTTTAATGCATACCCTGGTGACGGTGGAGACAAAGACGTGCATTACGACCACAGGCCGGGGCAGATGCTCGTGCATTTTGCGGGAATCGGCGACAAAAGCAAAGCGATAAACGAATGGATCGACAAGTTGGAAAGGGACAGAACAAAATGGGAGATACCTCTCTCCAGGACAAATTATGAGAAGCAGATTGAAGAGTTCTGGAGAGGTCTAAAGGAAGCGCGATCGCAGGTCCAGACTGAGAGGACGAAGGTTGAGAAGGAGAAAGCCGAGAAGAAGAAAGCAGAAGTTGGAATCAAGATCGAAGCCAATGAAAGGCATGTTCATGTAGACAAACACAAGCCGTTCAGCTTCCTACAGGACGCGACTGGGAGTAAGAACGCAGCGAAAGATCCTCGAGATCATAGACGGGAGTTGTGGGACGGACTGATATTGTAGTAAATTCCCGAATGTCAACAACTGGTAGGGGCAAGGAGTTGGTGTGCAGCGCCAATCGTCTCTGAATGGATACTGGATCATAAGAACCCAGCTTTTCTGATCTTGGAAGAGCGAGCGCCTCTGCACAGTGAAATGTTGTTATCTTACAGTGCCCGCTACCTTACAACCGTCCAGATGTCTGCCACATCAGCCCACAAAAGCGACATGGGTGTGGTATCTATCAAGATGAATGACTTCGACCATAAAGGCCGTCCCAATCGTCGGCTTTGATAGCGCTCTGACGATTGCTGCCCGGGCAGAGGATATCTGTCTTGTTGTCTTGGCTGAGGTCTGCACTAAATCTTGTGATGTTTCAATAAGCTTCTAGCCAAGCCTCCAACGCCTTTCAGCTGACGAGTGCAGGGGAAGCCTCTATCGCAAGTCACGCTGCGGGTCAATTCAGTGCCTGGCCCAAGTTCGCGACACGACTGATTTGACTGTCACTCGAAAGACCAGTAGTGCAGACTCGCTGCTCACGTACCGTGCCATCGGCTTCCTCGATGCT
Source organism: Cercospora kikuchii (assembly GCF_019650295.1). NCBI lineage: Eukaryota > Fungi > Ascomycota > Dothideomycetes > Mycosphaerellales > Mycosphaerellaceae > Cercospora > Cercospora kikuchii. The sequence continues at coordinate 591,109 of NW_025408588.1, forward strand.
CTGCTCTCGATCTCGCCATTGCCAAGCGGGACAAAGCCCAGCAGACACTCCGCGGATCATACGAATAAGCTCGGTCAACGTGAAGGCATCATGACATGGGTGCTGAACCCAAAAGCAACAGCCTTTTCTTGGACTCTTCACATGTCATAATCTCGACGCTTTGACCTCAAAAGACCCAAGAAAGACGTTTGAGCAAATAGAGACGCGGACGAAGGTGGGCATATACAACGCCCGGGCCAACATTCTGCGTCTGGCAAGCAAGCGAGACTTCTACACCTGGTCCTCTCGGCGTCATGGAGCTCAACATTGGACGCGGCATCAGAGATGACATTCGGCGACGACTGCCATTCTACTGGAGTGACTGGAAAGATGCTTGGAATTATAGAACAATACCAGCAGTCGCGTACATGTACTTTGCAAAGTGAGTATTACATTGCCGGAGGCACTTATGCCTGCGAACATATTTATTGATCCATCGAAACAGCCTCTTGCCAGCCCTAGCATTCTCATTCGACATGTTTGCAAGAACAAACGACTCCTTCGGGGTAAACGAAGTCCTCCTCGCACAAGTCATCGGGTGCTGCGTGTATTCCGTTCTCGCAGCGCAGCCACTGGTCATCGTGGGAGTGACAGGTCCGATAGCCATTTTTGCGTATACGATCTACGACATTGTCACGCCCCAAGGGTATGATTACTTTGTACTCTGGGCGTGGATCGGCATCTGGTCATTCATCCTACATGCGGCAGTGGCGATACTCAATGCTTGCAACACCTTGACATATGTCACAAAGCTTCCGTGTGACACATTCGGGCTCTACATTGCTTTTGTCTATCTGCAGAAGGCGGTCCAAATTCTGCTGTTGCAGTGGGAGTACACAGAATCGTCGCCAGCAGCTCCATACCTGTCTATCATGGTAGCCCTACTGGTCATGGTATTCGGATTTTCCAGCAGTCTCATCGGGTCAACCAGACTTTTTCGGCCAGCGTTTCGGAAAGTCATCGAGGACTACGGTCTTCCTCTCACTGTGGTTTTCTTCAGCGGATTTGTGCACATTGGGAAAATGAGGTCCGTCAGCCTCGAAGTACTTCCAATAGCTGGAGCTTTCTCTCCTACGGCGGATAGGAGCTGGCTGATACCATTTTGGAAGGTTGATGCAGCCACGGTATTCTACGCCTTGCCATACGCCATCGCTGTCACGATTCTGTTTTACTTTGACCATAACGTGTCGGCTCTGATGTCTCAAGGAGCTGAATTCCCTCTGCGAAAACCTCCCGGGTTCCACTGGGACTATTTTCTTCTCGGAGGAATTTTGGGGCTGTGCGGAATTTTAGGCCTGCCTTTCCCGAATGGTCTAATTCCTCAGGGGCCACTGCACACAAAAGCACTTGCTGTGTATGGAAGTGATCTTGACGAGAAAGGGCATCGCACTAGAGTCATCGATCACATTGTTGAGCAGCGAGTGTCACATCTGTCGCAGGGCCTCCTTTTCCTTGCGACCATGTCTGGACCTATTCTGACAGCATTGCACCAGATTCCGCAAGCAGTTCTGTCTGGGCTGTTCATCGTTATGGGTCTACAGACACTCATGGCCAATGGTGTCGTGGCTAAACTTGTCTGGATATCGCGAGATCGGGAGACAATCTCTTCAGAGGATCCACTGTTAGATTGCCGCAAGGTCGCGGTACGATTGATCCTAGGGCTTCAACTTGGCGCTTTCGTAGCATGTTTCGCCGTCACACAAACGATAGCAGCGATCGCCTTCCCAATAATCATCGTACTGATGATTCCTTGCCGGATCTGGCTCCTTCCAAGGTTGCTAACAAATGCCGAGCTCGAAAAACTCGATGGTCCTGTTGCAAGCGAATTCGTCATGCAGAGCGTGGGCGGTAATGCAAAGTTATGACGATCGCTCTCACAATGCTGGGTTCGGCCTTATCCATAGGTGATGATAACCGTTATTGAGATAGACCATCATCCACAAAGCACGATTTTGGGACAGGAACTGTGTCAGGCAGTTCGTAGACCAATGAAGACACATCAAGTTATTCTCGCTGCTCACCAGCCTTTTTTGTGTTCGCTTTTGCGCTACGCATGATCTTTTTCACCAGTTCTTATCTATTGAGGAAACCAGTTAGCAGATATACCCTGCTATGACCTCTGAATTCATCTGTCCAACGCGGCTGAGCCCCCCATTGTAGCCTTTCGTTGCCGTCAAGTCTCACGAGCTACTGTACTTTCACTATTAGCAGCTCCGCCACCACTGAACTCTTGCCACAGCATCCATCTAATAATCCAATTATCCCCGTCGCCTATCTGGTATAGTTGGTACACTGCCCTGGTCTCCTCCGAGGCTGATCGGCACGCATAGCAGCTTCGCTAATGTGACGGTGAGTTTCCAAGTCTGAGGGACGAGACATAGTTCGTCGTGTAGTGGTGAGCAGCCGTTGCGCGCCCAAGGTGATCTCTTCCTGTACAGTCATCAACGAACGGTCTGTCAACACATTGCTTCGAGGTTGATCCCACCCTCATCTTTGCAAACACTGCCTCCTCTTCAGCCTGTTGACGATCGACGCCACTACGAGTGGGCGCGGCTGGTTGCATCGCGTAATATTCCAGCTTGAGGTGATGACTACAACAATAGGGTGAGACGAACTGCCATCATCATTCATGTGAGCGAACTCAAGAGCTTCGCCGCCCTCAAAAAGACTTTGGCCTATCATGCCTCTCGACGCAACCTTTGTGCAACGTACGCACATCATGACGTACATGTTCAATCCTTTGCAAATTCCAGGCCCTCGTGCCGCCGTGCTCGCTTCAGTCGGCGCCCACACTGCAGTCCACCTTGAGCTACCTTCGCATCGCATGTGTTGACAAGCTGCCCCGGAAAGCTCGCTTGTCCGGGGACTGAGATGTAACATCCGCACTGGGCAAGGATGTGTTTGTCAAAAATTTGAAATACTGTCGAAGCTGCCCTGCTCAGTCCGCATGAAATGACCACCTCCGGGATGGTCGGTAAGAGCTGGTCTGCAGCAGACTGCATTGGAACTTGATGGGCCTGCCTAGATGGCCGGGCTGGCTCGTGCTTAGTCCGTAAGTGTCCAGTTATAAGCAGCTTGGTACAGCATGCGCCTCAGACCAAGACCATTCAGCCGTTCGTTCCGTTGTCACTTGAGATTTGTCAACATTGCCATGCACGATGCAACGCTTGAGTAGCCGGAAGCTGAAGACCAAGACAGGCTGCCTCACGTGTGTGGCGCGAAGGAAGAAATGCGACGAGGCTCCCTCCAGATGCGGCAACTGCACTCGACTCGACATTGCCTGTGTATGGCGAGAGCGCATACAGAGCGATGGGTCTCGTGCCATCACATCGACGAACTTGAGAGCAAAAAAAGGATTAATCCTACACGCCACTATCACCAATGGCTACCCTCCTTTCCGTAGTGAGCTCGAAAAGAGGCTTACAACGGAAGCTCCTGGAGCGCTGTCTGCGCTAGTCTCATGCATGGCCAGTCCAGACTTTTTAAAGACATCGTTGTTTGGCACTTTCTCCACAGAGAGCCGGGTGGTCCGCCATGCACTCGTCGCTTTCACCGCACATACCTCAGCACTACGGAGCGAGGACTCCTACCGGCTGTCGTTGAGAAGCTACCAGGATTGTATCGTGGAGCTGAGGGCATCTCTTCCCCGTGGTGTGCATCGAGCTACCGAGCAGAGCCACGCGCTGGTAGCAGTGATGTTCTTGGGATTGCTCGAGGTAAGCAGGGCGATCGCTAAGCGGTCGAGGGGAGACTGACACGGTCCAGGGGCTGCAAATAGGAGATTCTAGAAATGCAGTGATGCATTTTGACATGTGTCAGAAGTTGCTGTCTGCCCGACTCTCTGTCGAAGGAGTTCCGAAGGACCCAGCTCTTGTCAAAGTGTATCGTCTTGCCGCAGAGTGCATCATGTACAATTTGGCGACGCTACTACCCTTCGACACCCGCCTCGATCGGGCAGTCGAGGACTGGGGTTCGACCTTTGAGTGCCTCTTCCCCGCGAATGATCACGAGCTCAGTCCTTTCCTTGGCGGTTTCCACGATGTCTACCGACTCATGATGAACATCAGTATTTACCTGCGAACATTTCAGCCGGGCAATTCAGAACAACATGAACCTCTCATAGAAAGTCGAAATTCGAATCAGCGACTAGCGATGTTACAAAAAGAGTTCCTCATGCTAGAAAACAACATTCCTGCTTCATACGACCGCGTCCTCGGTGAAGAGAGGACGAGGCTTTATGTAGCTAAGCGGAAGATTTCTGTCTTGGCATTAAAAATTCATCTCTCGAAGATCGCTGAACCTACCATCCTGGCATCTGACGTGGTCCTCCAACAGTCTGTTCAGGAGGCGTTGGATATCTTGAGGCATGAGGACCTCAGAGAACCAGGCAACCCTGCCTTGCGATGGCCTCTGACCATTCTGGCCTGCGCCGCTGACAATGACGTCGATCTCCAACTTGTCATTGCAAAGATGAAAGAGTTTGAGCTCATACTGGATCCATCAAATGCGTTCAAGCTCCGGTGCTCGTACATGTTTCTCCAGCAATGGGCAAAAGGTGTGATCCGAACGGATCTAAAAACGCCCATAGACATTTTGCTTGAGCCTCTGTGTCCCGCGAAGCCACTTACGGAGCCCTAGGCACGGTCTGTTCAGTCATAATTCATGAGACGGGAGCTTCTGATCGAAATGTGGAGCTGAGGGGAGGGCTCTAGCTTTTGACTTGAAGTCCAGGACTTAGCGCCAAGGACCATGATATGCATTCAGCCTTGACACTCTTGAGGCCAGTGTGAACTACGAGAATTGGTGGTCTTAGCAGCATCAAATAGGGTGACATATCTAGCTCTTTCATTGTCCACATCAGATGATTCACGATATTCGCGGGCCAGACCTCAACGGACTTCCCAGACAGTGCGGCGCGCAATTAGCACCATCGAAGTTACTGTATACTCAAAACATATGGAGAGATCGAAGTAGATGATCACAGAGATCGATGTAGACCAAGTCGTCGATGCGGCTCACGCACGAAAGTGCACTCGCCTTTGGGAACCAATAGCATGGCGAAGCGCCGTGCGTCGCCTGACCCCTGTCTTGCATCTCGATTGGGAAGGTAGGTGTAACATAAATCCTGGTTCAATTGTCGCTTCTCTCACGAAAAATATGACATATAGAAGAGTGGATGAAGGACTTTCCTGTCTCTGCATCTTAACACAAATCCCGTCACAATCACAAGCACAAACTTTAACAGGCCCTACACGAAGCAACTTATTCGTCTGGCAGATTATCAAACACTACGGTCAGTATTGCACAACAGGCACCATGTTGCTGACGTGAACTGACGATGTGTATGGAGATGTGCTATCTCAACCTCATAACCTGGACTCAGTGTGGCCACTTCCGTGTTATGAGACAGAAGTGCACAGGAGCAGAGCAACGACAAAATGGGGCGTATTGTACGATGGCACACGAACCAATCGCCACAGACCTGGCCTTCATCTGTGATGCTTGTCGAGGCACTGCTCTCAACATTCCCGGCGCTCAATACTGCAAAGGCGTGGCGCGGAGCGTCCTGGACCAGAGTCGAAGCAGTCTCTGATTGCACGTGAGGGGCAATCTCCACGATACTGGGTTGAGCAGAGGCGTTTCCTGTATTTCTGGACATCAAGCGATGGAACACAAAGCTGCAGTTTCCAATGTCTACAGTTAATTCCCGTCACCACTACCAGTCTCAATACATTACCTCGTGCTCAACATGGACCAGAAACTATTTGAAACCAGGCACAAGGAGAGCAAGGCGGAACTCGTATTTGGCCTCCATGCTCTTTCATGTCGTTCTGAATCAATTCGTGCAGATGATCAACGGGGTAGTGCCTCCGATGCCGTTCCAATCCTCCTGTGCCTCACTACGGGGCATTCAGTATGCATCAATCCTGCAAAGACACTGGCCATATTCTCATCTTATCCGCTGCAATAACATTGGCATACGCCTTTTCTGTGATACTCGTCAGGAGAAGCGCGATGCGGAATCTCTTGCTTCAAATCTGATACTCACATCAAAATGCCATACCAGCGCGTGGCCGTATCGCTCTTGCACTGTACAGGGAGTGATATCAGCATGCTGCCCCACTGAAGCTCAAAATCCGCTGCTCCGACGGGACTGACCTGTGACTTGCAAAACATATCATCGCAAGCGTTGGTCCCGGTGCAGGGGTACTTGATGGCTTGCCTCCGAAGCTGCCCGTGGTATTGTTGACCGCAGTTAAAATCCGTGTTTGCTACCCGTTCTGCAGACGCGGTAGCCGCAATGATAAGAATGAATGGGAGAATTTGCATCTGCATGTTGAGCGTGCAGTGGTGCTGGCCTGGAGGTGATTTCGTCTGTTGTGAACAATGCTTCTTGGTGTCTGTACCAATGTAGTCCTAATCGCTGTGGTAAGTTCCTGTATTTAGAGAGAATGGACTTGGCGACAGGTGCTTTAGAGGCAAAAGAGGCAAAGGCCGGGCTGTCGCGCTGTTCAAACAGCGAACGAGAGGTATATATGTTCACTATTCCTTGCGGACATCATTGATGAACGTCATCTGGCATACATGGCCAAGATCAAGTTATTGTCCTCGTACGATACGAGATGCTGCATGAACACGAGGGAAGGAAAGTATGTTTATCAGTAATCATGAAGAATGAAACCAATATTTCGGCCAGCAAGTTGTGCACTCGGCTTATTTACATCGTTTGGTAGCCTGTTCTGGTGACATGAGGTACTACGGTTGTACAACTGTTACTCATTCCAGCAAATCGATAGAAGTCTACAACGAAAGACGAAATTCGTCTTATGCATCGAATGCTATGCGAAGGAAAAGTCAGTTTGTTCAAATGGATATCTGTTTTCTCGTAGCCCGCCGAAGCTGATCGGGAGGACATTGACATCATCTTTCCGAAACCCTGGCCTGCCACAGCTCGTACTGTAGAAGCCGGACCACAGACGCAGAGCAAGAGAATGCTGAGGGGACATGAACTTTTGCTTGTTGGTAACGTCCTGAGTAGATATCTTTCCACGGCCTTACCGTATTTTGTCCGCTGGGGGTAATCCTGCGACCTAAGCGCCAGCCTTCTACTTTTTTGCTACTGTTTCTCTCTGTGCACACTACTCTTGAAACTAGCACGGCGCCTACGAGTGCAAGGCGTGTAGCTCTTGGCCCCAATGACAGAAGTTAGTCGGCATCGAGCGGTTCAAGCAAACAGGGATACGTTGAGCAAAGGATGGAGAAGCACAGTCATGCTCAATTGAGTTTATTGACAAGTCTCGTGTTCGTCGACCACGGAAAGTCATTATCAGCATTGTAAATATATATAGCCACCCGTACGGCCCGATTCTACCAACACACAACTGCCAAATCCCTCTCATAGGTTGTGATGGCTGCTTTTCATGACATCGCGTACCAATACATTGTTAACGGTCCTTTTGCAGAAACCAACTTTGCGCAAAAGCGTACGACACAAATTCGCAATGCGCGCCCTTCGCTGAGAAGTCGCTACCACTTTGCATTCGTCAACAGGTTGCCCAAATGCGCAAGAGCAGTCGTCATGCGTGTCTCTGAGTGCAACAAGAACTACACAGGTCTCACTTTACGCACGACGGAAGACCCTGTGGCGCTGAATTGAGCGGAATTTGTAGCAAGAGACGCCATCGCGTCCACATGGAGCTGCAGCCGACATTTGTGCGAAGAGTCTTGATCAAATTGAAGCAGTGTTGGCTATGTTCAGTTTGCTTCTCACACTGTCCTCGCGTTCTGCACTCATCACAGACTCCACTCTGGTGCCTAGTGTAGACGACAGTTTATGGTGCGTAAAAGTGCAATGCCGGGTCGTCATTGGTTCTCGCGAACCCTTTTGCAGATGCTGCACCTCCATAGTGGGTTCATGTTGCCCCTAGTCGATACTTCTATACGTGAATACGTTTATACGTTGATACATCTGTTCGTCTACGACTTTAAGTGGATTGAAGGACAGAATGTAGCATCCAATGACGTTACAACTATCATGCCGGAATCTTGCAGCCTGGACGGTGCGAAAACCGATATATCAAAAGACGCGTCGTCAGATGTGTCGCAGGAAAATTGAGTGTTCGAAAAGTCTCCGGTACGATGAAGACTCTGGTCTCGCTCTCGACGTTGCCCGCGCTTGCGCTGAGATGTTCTTTGCAGCCTGAGTCTGTCCATGACTCTTTCTTGAACACACCGGTGGCCTTTCGACCCTTCTTCATATACTGGGTGCCAGATGCTACAGCGTCCCCGAAAGTTATTGCAAATGACATCGCTCGAAGAAGTCGGTGCCGGTGGTCTGGAACTAATCGGGTTCTACGATTATGGAGGCGCGCAGGCTGATCCTGCTACATCGCGCACAGACTGGACTTATTTTGGCTGGGGTACACAGGCATGGATCAATACTACTCGTACCGCGTTCCGGGCTGCAAAAAATCAATGGCTGTTGATGAACCTCGCTCTTGGTCCGAGTCAAGGATGTGGCGTCCCTGCGGAGCCCGAGACCGAGGGACTACAGTACGACCTCGTGCCATTCAACGTCTCGATCTCACTTGGCAGCTCTTTCAAGGGCAAAATACCCGGTTTGGGCTCTGGAAAGCTGATCGCTGCTTCTACGGCTTTGATCGTTGAACAACAGCCAGTCAACATATCGACAAATCCCGGTTTCCTTGGGACCGTTTATACAAATGGCACGAAACACATTCTGGCAACTCGATCGCTGACAGACGTGTCAAGCAAAGTGGCTGAAGATGGCAGCCTGAACATAGAACTTCCGCACAACGAGACAGGAATCGAGTGTCGCCTTTTTGCTTCCTATAAGAAGTTTTCCAGGTATCGCGAGCAAGTCAGTCCGGAATGAATTGTACAGGTCCCACAGACGCGTGTCGCCAGCTTCCTCCAAATGGGTCCCGGGTCAACGACCACTTCTCTGTAGCAGGAGCTCGGCTCCTCATCGACGTCTGGGAGAACGTGATGCTGGACGACGAACTTCGCCAATTGCTTCACGACGTCGGCAACTTGGCTTGGGAAGACAGCATGGAATTTGGTGCTGGAGTTGCAGCCTGGTGGACCCTGTACATGTTGAAGGCGTTCCAGCCTCTAGTCGGGTACGACTTGGCAAAGTATCTGCCACTACTCTTCTCGCACGTGTCGCAGGACCCAGGGCCATTGCCGTCCCCTAATCGATTCTTCACCGACGATAAAGATGGAGGGCAAAGCTATCTGCACGACTACTGGACGGCGATAGGAAACTCTGCAACGGTGAATCGATGTCTACGCTGACAAACTTGTAGCTTACGGCTCTCAATCGAGTCTATCTGGAGATGTTGTCAGAATGGGCCAGGGAAGAGCTCCATTGCAGACACAGCGCACAAGTCGTCTAAAAATTTCCGATGGAGATGGCAGCTAATATCCCGGCAGTCGATTATTCGGAGTGTGAGTCTCTGGCGTTCCAAGGTTCATTTGATGTGTACAGACAGTTTTTTGGTCCAGCAAAATTGGCTGGACGGAATATCATCAGCAACGAAAAGGGTGCCGAGTGTGGGGCAGCTTATACACAGACACTTCCAGAGCTCATTTTCGACGTTAAACGTTCCATTATGGGAGGTGTCAACAAGATAATCTACCACGGATATCCATACTCCGGTTTCTATCCCAACACCACATGGCCAGGCTATACAACTTTCTATTGTCGCTTCTCCTCAATACGTGGACCGCGACAACCAGCCTGGGAATACTACAACGACTACATGGGCTGGACATCGAGAATGCAACTCATAGCTCAAACTGATGTGCCCAAGACGTATGTAGCATTCTGGATTCACGATTTGGCAAGATACACCACTTTGCCCAAGTACAATGCTTCAGAGATGAACAACATCGGTGACTTCAGTGACAATGACTGCTGCAACCCCTGACGAGCAGATGCAAGGATTGGTTGCGCCAGTGAAGACTATTCTCTACAGCGTCGCCATAGTGTCATGGTGTGGTCTTGCAGACCATTTCGGAAGCAGCTCCCCTACCATGCAGCTAGAGCCTCAAATTTCGAGAAGGCTCTATATAGTAATTTATATAACGACAAGATTGGCACAACCGCAAATGAAAGGTCTAAGCATGCAACTTGCACCAGCAGCCAAGCGCGGCTGAGAACCACTACGAGTGAAACTTTCCTTCATTCTGAAGACGACACGGGGAATGCGATCATTTTCGTGCCTTTCGAATTGTCAATCGTAGCATCACTCGAAATTGCGTCCCGGCCCCACGCCGCCGTTTTGTATCACAAGGCACATTCATAGTTTGCTGGGAGTACATGGTCGAGGCGGAGAAGACTCGCACTAGGAAGCTTCTCCCGATCAACGCTGTGCGCGCTGATTCTGAAGATATGATTCGATGGGCTTTTTGTATGCATCTGACTCAATGGTACTCAGGCCCTCAATTGCCAGAGTTTGACGAGATCGCAAGGGCATCGAGCGGGGTTTGGTACTTGCTTGTGTTCTTCCCACATTTCTTGGAGGTTGTCAGTGCATCTCTGCATCACGAACACCATCCAAATGTTACACTGTATCAACGTCTTACCTCACAATTATTCTTGTGCTCAGCTTTGCACATTACTCGCTGTTTTGTTGCAGCCACCTTCGGAGTCGCTGTTCAACAGGGTCTGTATGTGATGAGGATCAGATGGAAGCTCCAGGCGTCGCATTGCAAGAAAGTGATTTGATGCTATCGTGTACGGTCGTGCTTAACATAAGTACTGCACAAAGCGAAGATGAGCTCTCCAATCAAGAAAGTCACACGTCCCTTGCGCTGTAGCGCAGGCTTCGCAGACCGGTCTCTGCCAGCCCTCGGACTCCTCTATGCTACACAACCTGCGCCTTCTTCCGTTTCAATTCTTGATCGATCGTATATTTGACCGTGATCGTGACATGGTCCGCATTGTTTCCCGCATTTTGGAATAGCCCCTGTATGTCTGCATTCGAGAAGGTGTATGATACGTTGGGCACGCTGGCATCTATGATCTGTCCAGTCGAGCGCCCGTAGACATGGTTGCCCACCGTGATGATTACATTGATATCTGCGTGTAAAGGGAGCGTGTAGCTCTGCGCCGTGGAAACGACGATTCGGTGTTGGTTGTGAGTGCTTAATAAAGTCTGGGCCTGGATCACATTGTCTTGTGCGGTTGTCGTTGTACCGTTCCTGTTCATTCGTATGTTCAAGGTCTGCGCGTTCCCGATGGGAGGATTATAGAAGGTGTGGCATTTTCCAAATACTGTTCTCCCATAGCAATAGTTCGCGCTCAAGTCTGCAGGTGCAGGGTGTGGCAGGCACAGTGCTCCTGAAATTTTACAAGTTAGCTTAGTGTGCGACTTCTGTTAGATTGCAGTAACGATACGCCGTCGTCGTGATCTCACGGACCTTGAATGGTGAAGAGGAGCAGCAAGGAAAACAATTTGAGCATATTGAGATGGGTAGATTGTTGTGTTGTTCGACTGAGAAGATAAATTGATTGTTGTGGTGTTGGACTGTAAAGAAGAAATCTTGCATGGACCAAGTCCAGCCTTAAATGTTCTGCGATATCCACACCAACAGCGACATGTCAGCCGTCACTCTCGGTGGAGGAACGATCAGCAGAGGCGGCGGATGTTCACGGTCCACCATATTTGGCGGAAGAATTGTACGAGAATCGACTTCGGGGCATGATGGATGCAGAAAATAGAGCATTTGCCTCAAGAGGTCTTTGCTCTATCGGATCTCCCTGGAGAACAAATCTCACCCACAATGCAACAAGCAACTAAAATTATACCGCTCTTCGCGCTACAGACATCGTCAAGATCTCGTGTCTTTCGATGTACGTTGCAACAGAATGAGGGCTGACACAAAATTACTTTCGTGATAGTCAATGTCGTCTTAGTCACGCACGACTCCAAGAAGATGGATTGGTTCACGGCAGCACCATCGCTGTAGACTTTGAGAGCCATAGATGACAACACAATTCTCCGCGGCTCATATACAGGCCCAGACATAGTGAGCACTCGAAGATAGTTTGTCACGTTGCAACCTGATTCATGGCGCAAAGTTCATCGATCAAGACGCCCTCAGTTGGCCTAGTCTGCTTGCAATACGTGCTGCTAGGTAGTCATGAGGCAAATGTGGCTTGGTATCAGGCCTCAAGGCGTAGCATCTAGCCTTTTGCCACATGGCATTCATGTAGTAGATTCCTCGACCAGATTTACAGAGTTTGAACCAACGACAGTGGAGTTACATGGATGCCTTGAGCTGTTGCATCGTTACAAAAGCCTGCAACCTTACAGCATGTGCCAGATGCCATACGAAGCTGCAACACGAGAAGCCTAACGGTCGACGTTACCAGACGACCCGAAGGATTGGTGTACGATTTTGGACACCAGACTCATGTTTCTATTTTCAAACAAGTATCTTCCGCGAGCATGCGAGGCTCCGCGATTGTTTTGATCACGGAGTGAACCATGCCACGTTCAATTCGATCATGCAATGGCAGGTGCAGATGGCAGCACCTCTGTCTGTCGAGATGATTGGCCATGGAAGCTTTCATCACGACCCGGAACAATGGGCTCATTCTGTTTCGTGCGTTGAGACCATGATCAAGACATACTCCAGCTGTTTCAATGGGCGTATGTCGGACTACGAGGTTCGGCCTTCTGACAATCAAAGGCGTTAAGAGGCTCGATCGGGAAAGCCATTTGAACGAATGGCTACGGAGGGTATACACACAGTGTTCGCTTTTGCGTAGCGAACGGTGAACCGAACATGAGCATCGAACTACCAGCCGTGATTGTGGACGGCTCTTGTTACGATGCAAAATTCCGTGTCTGAAAAGTGCTTGGAGCGTGGCAGCTGAGTGACCACGACTGATGCTCGGGCACGAACATAGTTGTGATACGTGGATTTGACGAGCGGTCTCCGTGGAACCGTGCAGCTTCATCAGGTCGCTAGCGATGCTTTTCCTGCTGCTATTCGCAGGTGTCTTATCGATGCGGGTAGCTATTAGGGAGGGGCTGCATGGGCGACGTCAGATGTATAGACTGTGATCTATCGTGAGTTACGGTCATTAGTTCGCTTAGTAGTATATTAAGGAAAATCGACTCAAGAGATCGACCCTGTCGGACTTTAAGTCGAAGCGCAAAAACAAGGAAGGGAACTAGTAGTTATTACTGCTTATAGTAAAGATTAATAGGCCTTTTGTTTATATAGAGGTACTTATACTAGTAGCCTAGTAGCGGTACGTATACGATATAATCTAAAGTGTCGAGTTGTGTAGTCGGCAGGTCGGATCGTAAGGCGTATAGCGCAGTAGAAGTAGAGGCGATAGGTAGGAACCAACCGAGTTGATTGTGTTAGTTAGTTACAGGTTGCATCTCACTCCTGAGATAGGGCATCAGCTTAGTCATGTGACCTAGCGTCACATGACCTATGTCACCTGATATGCTGTCCCAAAGTGTCTCTCAGAATGTCCAACTGGACTGCACTTTCCAACACTCCCACTCAGGCCAGATGGTCTTCTGCCTGCTTTCTTGCACTCAAGTCCATCCCCAAGTTATGATGAGTCATCAGGTGCTGTGGTCACATGGTTGGAGCTGTGTACCCAATCCATCTTGGTTCAATTCCATGGCCTGGTATCGTGGTATGGGCGAGCCCAGAAGGTTATCCTCTCTGGGGGTTTTCCCTTACCATTTTGCTTTTCTTCCAGTCCTTTCTTCTGAGCCATATATGGATCACCAGACTCTGATTACTCATCAAGTGTGGCAAGCCACTTCTTCCATGGTGCAACTCCTGGGCTTGGTATTCCGGTCCATGTGGTTGAACACTCAACCTACATGGATTGGACTTTTGCTTCTCCAAGGTCCAGAGTTCAATCCATAGTTAGGGCATGAATCTTTTGCCTTTTATCAAGCAAGTTGGAGTTGTCTTACAAACTCCTGGAACTGTGGCCCATTCTTTGGTTTGGTTAGGCCATCAGCAACTATCTCTTTTGTTGGAACATATTCCACTGCAACCTTCCTTTGCCACCAGAGATGTCTGACATGGTTGTATGCAACATCAATATGTTTAGATCTCTCATGGGTGTGTGCATCTTTGACAAGGGTCAAAGCTGCCTGGTTGTCTCCCATAATTTGTACTGGCCTCAACTCTTTAACTGCGTCAGGATGGGCCTTTACAGTTGGTTGGAATGGGCATTCTCCCACTAACCCTGCACAGTCCATCTCTCTCAAGAGTGCTGCCAAGAATTGAGACTGCTTTGCACATGCATTCATAGCCATGTACTCAGCTTCCATTGTTGATGTTGCAACAGACTTTTGCTTCTTGCTCATCCAAGAAACTGGGGCTCCACAAAGGAAGAAGATGCTTCCAAGGATTGAGACTCTGTCTGCTTTGTCCATTGCATAGTCAGAGTCAGAATACCCAATCAGCTTTCCTCCATTTCTCCTGAACATCAATCCCAGGTCTTGGGATGATCTTAGGTACCTTGCCAGTTTCTTCAGAGCATGCATATGCCTCTTGGCTGGGTCTGAACTGTATGAGCTCAGTCTGCCAAGGGAGAAAGCAATGTCTGGTCTTGTCATAACCATGGGCCACATCCAGGTACCAGTTTGACTTTGGTACTCTGATCTGCTCCCTCTCTCATCATACAAGTCTGTTGGTTTCAGACTTTCATAACTGTCCATTGGTGAGAGAGTTGGGTTGGCCATTTCTCTGATCATTCCCAGCTTTGCAAGGTTCTCTTGGATGAAGTGTTCCTGATCAAGCTTTAATGTTCCAGCTTGTCTGTCCCTTGTCAACCTCATCCCAAGGATTTTCTCTGGTTCTCCAAGATCCTTGATCTTGAAGACCTTGCCAAGCTGTTCCTTAAACCAAAGCACATCCTTCAGCTTTGGTGCTGCAATTGGAATATCATCCACATGGGTCAGGATGAGAATGTTTCTCTCCTGGTGGATGAGGAGGCATGGGTCCACCTCTGATTGTGTGAACCCAATCTGTTTCAACTTTGAGACACAGAGTTTGTTCCAGTCTCTTGCTGCTTGCTTCAGTCCATACAGGCTTCTCAGGATTTGCAGGACCATGTTGGGTGGAATCTCAACCCCTGGAGGTGGAATCATGAAGATTTCTTCCTGAAGAGTACTCTCAGTGAATGCATTGTTCACATCCACTTGGTGAAGTTCCAAGTCCTTCTCACAAACCACAGCCATGAACACTCTTAGAGTGTCATGCCTGACTGTTGGTGCAAAGGTCTCTTGGAAGTCAACTCCAAACTTCTGAGAGAATCCTCTTGCAACCAGCCTTGCCTTGAATTTCTCAATGGCTCCACTGATTGATCTCTTCACATCAAACACCCACTTGGATGTAACAAGGTTTGCTCCTTTCGGGGGAACAACCTCTGTCCAGGTGTTGTTGCTTCCCAATGCAGTCAGTTCCTTTTGGACTGCATCTTCCCACATGTGTCCCCATTTGGGGTCCTGAATTGCCTCTTTGTAGGACTTTGGAATAGGCACCTCTTGTCTCAGTCCTGAGACTTGAGGAGCAATTGCTGCATAAGCAGATTCTTGAACCTCTGACAGGGCTTCCCAAATCCACTCCCAATCTTGGCCTTGGACTTGGCTGAGGAATGCTCTGTGGTGCTTGGCACTTGGCTCTTCCTCCTGTCCATGTTCTCTCTGTCTCTTCTGCAGAACTTGTCTTGTGACCATGCTGTGTGCCTTTGGCTCTGGGCCTGGTCCTTCATCTGAGACAGATCTCCTTCTCTTTTGGCCATGGGTCTGGTCTTGGTTCCCCTCCTGATCCCTGTGTCCTTGTGGGTCCTGCTGTGCAACAGTTGATCCTTTTGCTTTGGAATGCAGTCTCCCACTAGTGCCAGGACTGGCTTGTCCATTGATTTCCTGGCTGGACTCAGGTGGTTCAGTGGTTCCACTTTTCTCCTGCTGGGGAAGTGGTTCCCCAGAGTTTTCTTCTTCTGGATCCTCCATCCTCTGGTACTCCTCCTTGTCCTTTGGTGGAGGTGGCAACTGCACAAAGAGTGTTTGGCTGGGACCTGCAGCTTTCTTGGCACTTGGTGCCTGAGGCTGAATCAACTCACCAGTTGATTCAGGATCTGGTCTTGGCACTGCAGGTGCAGCAGCTGCAGGTGGTGCAACTGCTGTTGGCTTCTTTGGAGGTCTGCCCACTGGGTTCCTGACAGGTGCACTGCTTGACTGATTGAGCTTGGGAACATTCAGCTCCATCTCTCCTCCTTTCTCATGCTCAAACCAAGTTGCAGTGCTGTGAGCTTTGATAGCTCTCATGTCAGGCTCCCAAAAGAGCCACATTTTGGCAGTATCTGGAACATACCCAATGAACACAGCATCTTTGCCTCTGTTCATCAGTTTGTCTGATCTCATCCCAGCTGGCTGGGACCTTGGATCCATGTAGACTACTGCTTTGCAACCCCAAACTTTGAAGTGTGACACTGAGGGCTGAATGCCTGAAAAGGCCTCCTCTGGTGACACTTTGAATCCATCAATTTCTGGGCCATTTGGAAGAGAATTTCTGACAACCATGCAGGCTGCCAAGGCTTCTGGCCAGAATTCAATGGGCATGTGGGCATCTTCTAGCATTGCTCTCACATGATCTTCAGAGGTTTGGATTGACCTCTCAACTACTCCATTTTGGATGGAGTTGTATGCCTCAGTAGTGTGGAAGGAAATGCCATGTTCCTTCTCCCACTGCTTTAGCACAGCAAGAAGCTCTCTTGCTCCATCACTCTTTACAATCTGGAGGGGATTTCCCGATTGCAGCTCAGCTTTCACCTTCCAATCTCTTAGGATACTTGGTGCATCTTCTCTGGATTTCATTGGGAAAGCCCATTTCTTCCTTGAGAAGTTGTCAACAATCTCAAGCCACCATTTGTATCCTAGTCTTGAGACAGGCAAAGGGCCACAGACATCAACAGAAACAAGAGATAGCCTCTGGGGTTTTCTCTCAGTTTCTTTTCCTCTGTGCTTTTTCATCTTTGCCAAGGAACATACTCTGCATGGTTGATGTTCCTTTGGAATGGGAATCTGAGCCCTCAAGTCAGACACCTTGTGCAGGTTTCTGAGAAGACCCTCTCCAAAATGTGCAAGTCTCCTATGCCAAAGCTCCCACTGATCTTGGGATTTCTCCTGGGCTTCAAAGGCATAGGCTTCATTCTCTTGATTCTGATTAATACACGACATTGCAAGCTCCTGCAATGTGTTATCAATCTCCTCAATGAATGGTACTCCTCCTATTAATTTTGTCTGGACAACTGGTTTCCCAGACAATGAAACAAGAGTGAAACTTGGTGGTTGAACACCATACTGCTGGCTGAACTGATTCCAAGAAACAAGATTTACTCCCAATCCAGGCACTAAGAGAACATTCTTGAGGACAATCTGTTTTCCTTTTCTTCCACCCATTACTGCATCTCCCACATGTGTAGCTATTAGATAGCCACCTCCAACCTTGATCCACTTTTTCCTCTGAAGAGGTTTCAGTTCCCTGAAAAGTGATTCTTGGTTAGTCATGTGTGATGAGGCACAAGAGTCAAGCAGCCATTTGGATGGCATGTACTTGCCTTTTGCCTCAACAGTTGAGTGTGCAACTTCATCAACATCATCATCCTCTGATGGGGATTGAGATGCTTCAGATGCTGCAGAAGGCTCTGTATCTTCTTGGGCAGCATATGCCTTCTTGGAAAACTTCCTTGAGCTTTGTCTCTTCTCAAGGGATTGGACTTTCAGGTTGAGTTTCTTCACCATTTCTTTCAGTGCATCCTTGTCTGGTGATGATCTCCTCCTGAAGTTGCTCTCTCTGGGTGGTGATCTTCTCTTCTCCACCCTGCTTGTTTGTCTTAGGTTGACAAATCTCTTGGCTTTGTCAAGGTGTGGACACTTGGCAACACCTCCAAAATGCTCCTCTCCACAGAGGTGGCATTTCAGTCTTGTGTGCTGTATGCCTCTGCCCTTGGCAAACATTGCCGTTTCTTGGGACTGGCTCCTATGCTGCATTGACTCCTCTGCCTCAAGGAGTTGGAGGATTTCCTCAGGTTCCAAGTCCCTTTGGGCTTGGATGGCTTGCCTTGTGCTCTTATATTCTGCTGGAAGTGCAAAGAGCAGGTGCTTGATTCTTGTCTCAGGTGTCTTGTAGTGAGACTCCCTCTGATCAATCTCTGCAATTCTTCTTCCAAGGTTGCCAAGGTGAACCCATGATTTCCTGATTGTATCTCCTGGTTCCATCTTGAATGTCACAAACTCTTGGACAATAGCCATTGCATGTGCTTGCTGGACTTTGCTGTATTTCTTGTGCAGCCTTGTCCAAATGTCATATGCTCTGGTTTCATCCATAACCTCATCTTGGTCATCTTGCCCAAGGCTCTCAATCAAGATGTGCACTGCCCTTGCATTGTCTTTCTTCCAGTTTGCACTGAACTCTGAGAATGCAGTGCCTTTTCCCTTGCTTGATGATGCCTCAGACAACTCAGAGGATGATAGTGTCCCCTTGAGGTCTGAGATTGTCCAGAAGATTCCCTTTCCTCCAAGTATGTTTTCCTGCAGCTTGAACCATAGTCTCCAGTTTTCTCTTGTCAAGATTGGTGTTCTCCTCTTGTCAGACTCATTTGTTGAATCCATTTCTGCAAAATCAAACAAACAAATCCAAACTCCAGAAACACAAGCTCTTTTAATCTGATGGGCAGTTTCTGGATTTCTGCCTTCCCTGTGTGCTGAGACTCTTCTCTCTCAGCTGAGGCTTCCAAGGACTCTTCTCTCTTGGGGGAGTTGGCTAGGTTCTTAGGTGGAGAACCTCCAAAAGATCCACCTTCTCAGAAGGGCACTGCTGGCCAGTTCTGAGGTATTGGCAGTACTTGGTGCTTGGGCCCAGTCTTATCCACTTGGGTGCTGCAATCCAAGGCTTATCCTTTCCTCTTTACACTCCTTTGATGTGCTTCTCTTTCAAAGCAGAGTGTGCCTCACTAGGCTTTTCTCTGTCTTACCTGCCCTTTGGGAACTTCTGGTTTGCAACCAGGATCTTCCAAAGCTTCTAGGCAGTGCAGATGGGATCTGCCTCCAGTCTCCCTTATGCTCTTTTCCTACTTCTCTGTCTTGTCGATACTGCAGGTCCTACAAGAGGTAACAGGTGTTACTTTGAGGATGAGAAGGCTAACTCTTTCTACCTAGGGCCTCTCTGCAAACCCGGGCTCATAACCTGTCGAGTTATGTGGTCGGCAGGTCGGATCGTAAGGCGTATAGCGCAGTAGAAGTAGAGGCGATAGGTAGGAACCAACCGAGTTGATTGTGTTAGTTAGTTACAGGTTGCATCTCACTCCTGAGATGGGGCATCAGCTTAGTCATGTGACCTAACGTCACATGACCTATGTCACCTAATATGCTGTCCCAAAGTGTCTCTCAGAATGTCCAACTGGACTGCACTTTCCAACAATACTGTCTATAGATACCCCGCTCGCGATTACAATACAATGATAGTTACTAGCCCTCGACATTTCCTAGCCAATCGATGTCCCGAAATGTGGGACACACACTTTCTCTATTTCTAGCACCGCCCAATCGCATCTACCAGAGCGACTCCTCTGCATTTCTACTACTTCCAGCCTCCGACACATCAGGTATATATACGGCCAGCATTCTGCTCCAATTCCTCTTTTCTTTCCTCCACTATCGATCACTCCTTACACCTAAAGTAGTCGCACCTGCACTGTAAACGTTACCACATGGAACCTCAAAGCAACCACGCAGGGCTGACTGTTGCCAGCATTACTACACATAGACAATATAATAGAGTAAACAATATACACATAAAGCCACGTCGCACATTGTGCGCACCGGCAATAATCGCGATCCGCGTGCTGTCTGGTCTGCTTTGCGCCATCACAGCTCTCGACTCCGACTGCCTTACCTTGTTAATAGTCAAAAGTACCTCTTGAAACAGGTCATACTTTCAAGCACGCACAACACATACCGTACTGTTGCCCTTCGCAGGAGACTCTCCATCATGGCCGCCCCCTCGCCGTGCGCGAAGCGTGTCAAGATCGTGAGCGAGAACTACAAGAGCGTCCAACTGCTGGCACAGCACTCCAAGAAAGAAAACTTCAATCCTTCCAAGGAAAAGTTTCGCCCTCACTTCGAGGGTCTCAATGCCATCCTGGAAGCTTTCGAGCAGGACAAGACGATGACTCCGGAGTTCAAGCAATCATGTCAGATTGACAAACTCCTTAGGTTGATCTGCAGTGATGCACGCTATCACTTTCCTCAGCAATATGTGGAAAGAGCCAAGGCACTAAATGATCATTTCGAAGCCATGAATTGGGGCGGACTTGCAGAAATTGAGGACGAGGACCTCAGTTCTGACGAAAGTGACACGAGCGGTTCTGATTCTGCCGGTCCTTCTGAGCGCGCACCCAAGCGTCGCAGGATGTCGGTCGCTCGGACCAAACATATCAAAGCCTCCGGTGATGGCAGGATAGTCCAACCACCCGTCGACCATCCTATCTGGGGCATCGGCGGCATCATGCACGGAGTCGCACTGCGTATTAGGTCAGATGGCTCACTGTCGAAGTGCCTCAATCCACTCTATGAGAGCGAAAAGAAGGACCCCAAGGTTCATAGCCACAATGGCATCCCAGTCGGTCAGTGGTACCCAAGCCGCCTGGCAGCACTCTTTGCTGGCGCACACGGCGCTTCGCAAGCTGGCATCGCTGGTAGTAATGGAACCGGCGCCTACTCTGTAGTCGTAAGCGGCTTCTACGAGGACCTGGACAAGGATGAAGGAGAAATCGTGTACTACTCTGGATCTGGAAGCCACGAGAACAAAGATCCGAATCGACCAGCGGAGTCTACGACTGGTACGAGAATCTTGCACGCTTCCTTGAAACACAAGCGGCCCATGAGGTTGTTGCGTACGTCCAGGGCTGTCCTGCCGTGGGCACCAGCGGAAGGTCTGAGATATGATGGTCTGTATAGAGTCGTGGGAATGGATAAGCCAAAGAATGCGAAGGGTGGGTTGTATGAGCGATTCAAGCTGGTGAGGATCGCAGGTCAACTATCCTTGGATGAGTGCAGGAAGCGACCAATGAGCCAGGAGCTGAAGGACTACAACCAGATCAATCATGGCTACTCTGGCTTTGGTCAAAACCATTTGGTCCAGTGAGTTGCGGCTTCCCCTAGCATAGTAAAGATGGAAAGTGAAGCCGTTGTGCTCACTTGAGTAAAGTTGCACTCAGAGCTGACGTTCGGTCTTACGATGGTGATTCATGGTTTGAGGGAGTAAATAAAAGGGAGCGATGTTCGGGACTCTTACAGACTGATTTTGCAGAGTCCAAGGTCCATAGAATGCAATTGTGACAATTTCTTTCGCTCTCTTCCTCTCGTGCTCACTTGCCAGGCCTCCAGCATGTCGATGAGTACTATCTATAGCCTTTGGTAATGGCATATAGGCTTTGGAAGCTGTGTCTCGTTGATGTCTCCACGTTCTCATCTCTCACGGTGACCGACGCGCGGACCCTCTTCCGCCCCACGAAACGTGGGAGAACCTGCCACGCGAAACGTACTCGTCCGCAGCCAATCACAACCTTTGCAAAACAGCTGACATCGGCACTGGCTATGCATTTACCAGCTGACCATTCCTGTGCCTCCTATATTGCGTTATCTGCTTAGCCGTCTTTCTTCCATACCTTTCAATTATATTAATGTTCCTACCACTTCTAGGAGCATTCACGACCAGCTCTCTTCTCCCAGTCGGAATCGAAGCTTTCTGACAGCTCTCCGGCGTCAATATTCAAGGTTCAAACCGTCAATTCGTTAGCTCCGATCAATCAATACTGTAGCTTTCGATATGGCAGCTGCATTCCGAAGAGCAAGCTCGCGTTACGCGCCAACGATGCGATCTTTCACAACGAGTGCGCGAAGCACCTCTCAAGAAGATCGCATAGGAGCTGCTGCTGCTACGGCATACTGGTGCACGGTTGTCGGTGCTCCGCTTGGGACTGCGTTCTACGTTAGTCAGATCGCGAGGAAAGACTCGAAGTTGGCAAATTTGTGAGTGTATCAGCTGCAGGCATGTCAAGCAATAGTCTTGAGTGCTGACTTGGATTCGTTCTCTGTAGTCGCCAACTCAGCTTCCGGGATTGCCTGCCTGCCTCAAGTCTGGACGATTATGCTGGAGCGTATATGAGGTTGCGGAGGTAGACCTGGGCGCTTCGACGGGGCATGCCGCAGAAATCCACATACATGGCGTGCCATTTGTTTGGGAGGAGACGTGATACCCAGGGCGAGGCGCATGGATGGCGTACTGGAATGGTGGGCATTTTTGGCGTAATATTGCATCGATGGTACAGCCCAAGCATGTTGTAAGAGCTCTAGCATGCAGTGTGTGCTAGCCATAGCGCAACGTGGCTGTGAACCAGCTGTATAATACAATTCTATTGACTTCCTTAAGCCTATGCAGTGTCATGCTCTTTCTTCGCCATGTTCCTTCGCTATGCATCAATGAATCATCTCTTCATCCTCTTGCTTCAGAAAGCTCTCGCTAGCCAGATGTGCGGCCTGTCTCAACTAAATCGATCGCCTTTCCGACTTCGAAAAGGCTCTTTCGCTTCAAATCTGCTTTCCTTCTCGACGTGTTTCGTTGGCGCAGGATCGGTCATGGCTTCGGCGCTCGGGCTGGGATGATCGCCTGATACTGGGACGGCTCCTGATGTTGCGCTCGCAGGTGAACTGGCTGACATCGCTCGGTCTCGTGCCACCTGCTCTTGTGCTCGGAGTCGTTCGGCTTGTTGTCTAGATTTCTCGATCGATGCAGCTCGCTCGTCGCGGTCCTTGTTGATTTGCTTCTTTGCGAAGTAGTATGAGCCGCCTCCGGCTAGGATGAGGACGCCCCAGCCATAGAAGGTTGAGCGGATCTGTACTTCTTAGCCAGTGTCCATTGGCGCATGCGATTAACTCGGTCCTACTGTATTCATAGTCGGTATTCTGCGCTCGTTGGGCTGATTCTTCCAGAAGCTATCCGACGGTCAGACTCGCAAGCAAATCGTGTCCCGGTGAGGTGAAGGAGATGCTACGATGAGACGGAGACGAAGGTGAACGACAAAAGTGATTGATGAACGGCCTTCTCGCCGAATGACGGAGGAGCATTGACTGCTTCGCGAATAAGCTTCCGGAGTTCGGCAGGCATGTGACTAACTTAGGGCTGGGGCGGAGCCACGACTGCGCCTGCGGCTGCAGCCTTCAAGTCTCATCATCAACCCGGTTGACTCCATCTCTCCAACATCACCACCATCACCGCGCAGAATCGTCGATAGTCCCCATCGCACCGGGCGGAAGACGGCGGACACGATGCCGGCGAAGCGGAAGGCACCCGTCGTCGATGGGCGGGCGACGAAACGAATCGCCTCGGGCGCCGCCACCCCAATCTCGATGGACGGCGACGAGGAGTACGATGGGACCAGCGACGAATTCGATGAGGAGGAGAGACAGGCGCCACGGAAGTACGACAGTGAGTGGTCGACCCCTCGCACTGTCTACTTGCAAAACGCCGCTGATAGTGTGATATGTAGAAGTAGTCCAGAGGTACCAGCCTGCCACATACCAGAAACCTGCCGCCGCCGCCTCATCGCACGGCGACGCTGCCAGTCATCTCTTCAAATCCACTCGCAATTTCTTCAACGAGACCCTCAAACCTGATCACCACCTCCGCCCGTTGTGGATCGACCCGGCCAACGGCAAGGTCGTGCTCGAGACCTTTGCACCGAGTTTCAAACAGGCACAGAACTTCTTGATCAATATTGCCGAGCCACAAAGTCGAACGACGAATATGCATGAATATACAATCAGTCCTCACAGTCTGTTTGCCGCAGTGTCTGTCGGTCTGACCGAGCAAGACATCATCCGCGATCTCGAGCTGTTCTCGAAGACGAAGGTCCCTGCTAACATCATCGACTTCGTGCACGAGGTGACTCAGTCTTTTGGGAAAGTGAGGCTCGTGTTGAAGCACAACAAATATTTTGTAGAAAGCAACGATGCGTCCGTGCTGCAAATGTTGCTCCGAGACCCGGTTATTAGTTCAACACGAGTGGACGATACTGAGGATCTACAGACGGACAAGGCGGCCAAGAAGGGCAACCTCACCATCCAAGGAACCGCTCAGGCAAGAGCAGACAAGGAGGCGATGCAGCAGGCCGAAGCAGCACAAAAGCGAGACGAAGAGGATGAATCAGATGACGAATTTGGTGGCCGCGATGCAGAAAAGACCATGACGGAGTTTCTGCGTGAGGAGGAAGATGACGAGGATACAGACCTGGTGCACTCCTTCGAGATCGATGGCAATCAAATTCAAAAGGTGCAGGAGCACTGTAACGTCAAGCTCAACCTGCCGCTGACCGAGGAGTATGATTTTCGAGCGGATGATATCAATGCGAACCTGGATATCGACCTGCGGCCGAACGTACAAATCAGATACTACCAAGAGCATGCGCTCAGCAAGATGTTCGGAAACGGCCGTGCTCGAAGTGGCATCATCGTCCTGCCTTGCGGAGCCGGTAAGACATTGGTCGGCATCACTGCAGCCTGCACGGTCAAGAAGAGTGCGATTGTGTTGTGCACAAGCGCTATGAGTGCTGTTCAGTGGAAGGAAGAGTTCAAGAAATGGTCGAATATCAATCCCGACGATATCGCCATCTTCACCAGCGGCGAGAAGGAAAGTCTGCGGGAGAAGGCAGGCGTCATCATCTGCACGTACAGTATGGTCACACAGAACACACGTCGTGCCCACGACAGCCAAAAAGTCATGGACTTCATCACCGGGCGAGAGTGGGGTCTTATGGTTCTGGACGAGGTCCATGTGGTACCAGCAGAGATGTTCCGACGGGTGACGGAACGCATCAAGACGCATTCGAAACTCGGACTCACTGCGACTTTGCTGCGAGAAGATGACAAGATCAAAGATCTCAACTTCCTCATCGGACCGAAACTGTACGAGGCCAATTGGCTTCAGCTCAGCGAAGAGGGTCATATTGCACGCGTGCAGTGCGCAGAAGTGTGGTGCCCCATGACGACCGAGTTCTACAAGGAGTATCTCGAAGCCAAGACAACAAACAAGCGGAGCTTGCTTTCGACGATGAATCCGCGCAAGTACCAGGCATGCCAGTTCCTGATCGACTTTCACGAGCGGCGTGGCGACAAGGTCATTGTATTCTCCGACAATGTCTACGCTTTAGAGAAATACGCAAAGGGCATGACCAAGCCATACATTTACGGTGACACAGGTCAGCGCGAGCGAGAGATTGTGCTGCAAAACTTCCAACAGAACGACGCCGTGTCTACTATCTTCCTGTCCAAGATTGGTGACACGTCTCTCGACTTGCCGGAGGCGACATGCCTGATCCAAATCTCTTCGCACTACGGATCTCGACGTCAAGAAGCACAGCGCCTGGGTCGCATCCTGCGAGCAAAGCGACGTAACGACGAAGGTTTCAATGCCTTCTTCTACTCCCTGGTCAGCAAAGACACAAATGAAATGTACTATTCCTCCAAGCGACAAGCATTCCTGGTCGATCAAGGCTATGCGTTCAAGGTCATCACGCATCTCAACGGAATCGAGAGAATGCCGAACCTGGCTTTCAACACTCAGCAGGAGCGGATGACACTGCTCACTGATGTGCTGCTTCAAAATGACACCACTGGTGACGTCGAGGACATCAAGGATGATCTATTCAGCGACCGGAACGTCTCGCGCGCCAAGAAGAAGGGC
Organism: Cercospora kikuchii; assembly: GCF_019650295.1. Taxonomy (NCBI): domain Eukaryota; kingdom Fungi; phylum Ascomycota; class Dothideomycetes; order Mycosphaerellales; family Mycosphaerellaceae; genus Cercospora; species Cercospora kikuchii. The sequence goes on from NW_025408588.1 coordinate 616,969, forward strand.
AGCGGTGTGCGAAGACAAGCTGGCACGTTGTCGTCGCTGGCAGGAGGAGACAACATGGCTTACATGGAGCACGATAAGGGTAGAAACCCGAACAAGGCACTGGCCAAACCGAGAAACACGTTTTTCAAGAAGAATGCCGCGGCGCAAGCCAGGAGAGCGAAGGCTGCGAAAGATTTTGCGGACCAGGTTTAAATTGATGTGAACGGGAAGACAGACTGCAAGATATGGTAGTGCACCGGTAGACTGTCTTGGGAAGTATAAGGCGATGGGTTTATTGGATTAGTTGTGTATGAATAGCAAAAGTAATGCAACACGTGAGACCTCTGGCCGCCTCTTGGCAACAACATTGGAAGCTGTCTCCGTCTGTCGAGGACAGCATTCGGCTTGTGCGCAGCTCCAGCCCTGAGCGTATCAGTTCGAGAGGATGGAAGCGGGATGAAGCGCATCAAGTCGAAACAATTTCGTTCCTTCGACGTTCCGTTTGGGAAGGACCAACAAGCACTAAAAAGCTTCACAATCGTTTCACGACGTCAGCTCATCTCTCGCTCGCAAAGAGATATGCCGTGGGGCGTCACCGACTACAGCAGTGCAGACCAATGGGGTGGAGCAACCTGGATGTTTTCGACGGTCCTGGGACCAAGGGATGTCTATTCGGCAACGGCCAATGCCGTGTTTCCAACAATCCCGAGCCCGTACAGCCATCAGGTGAAGCTACGCAATGCAAGCGCATGCATCACTTAGGCTGTGTTCAGAAATTAAAGCGATCTACCTACACCGGTATCGGCATTAGACCGGCACTCGAATAGCATGGGGTGACTATATTGCAATGGCTGTGCAAGATAGGCGCTGACCCACTCGCTACACCAAGACCCGACATATTACCGGCACAAGCGAGAAGGATTGTTACTATTCTCTCTGTGCGCAGCACAACCCTATGCTTTCGACTCCAAACCAAGGAATCTTAGTTAGGACAGAGCCTTCCTTGAGTTCGTCAATGCTTTCCACGATGGAAGGCTTAGGAGTGTTGTTCCTATTCACAGCACATTGGAGAATCCCAAGACCCGCCGACATGAGAGGGCAGTCAGTGTGCACACAGGACTTGTCTCCGCACAGTAGGTACCACGAAAAGTGGCAGGCTGTATAAGATAAAGCAAGTCTCTTGCCATTCTGGAAACACCATCACACAACACAACACTTCAGCAGCCAGCACCATCACATCACCACAATATTCACCTCAGAATTCCAACTTCCGACACCGCTCTCGACACTCCGACTCAAAATGCTTTCTAAGTCCTTCTCCATTGCCATTCTGGCCTCCACTCTTGCCTCTGGCAGCGTCATCCCAGCAAAGCCAGAAGCTGAACTCCTCCCTCGAGTCGACCAGCCTTCCAACCCATGGATCAACGAGAACTGCTTCCACCCATACGAAGTCCCACTCGGAGTCAAATCGGACAAGTGCCCAAAAAAGAACACGATCAAGGACGACGGCAACGGTAAATACTGCTCCGGCAACTCTCCCTGGTCCAACAGCTGCCAACGTTACTGCGAGGAGACCCTGGAATGGCGTTACGGAGAAGTGTACCCATTCGACAACACCCGCTGCGGCAAGGGATCGGCCTGCCGTCTGGATCAGAACATGCGAGTGGACGTGGGTCAATCGACCACCTTCAACATCGGTATTACTCAAGCGGCGTTCTCCGCGGGAGCCTCATTCACATGGACCGAGACGAAGAGCACTGGTAACGGCATCATTCGTGACAAGCCAGCAGCTTTGGTCGATTCTTGTGGGTTCTGGGCATTCGTTCCTCACATCGTGAAGAGCTGTGGCATTTCAGCTAAGAGTGATGTGCACTCCAACCCGTTCAACAAGTGGTGTGCCAACCGGGTTGACGAGAATGTGTGCATCGAGAGCGTTTTCCAGACCGCTACTGGTACAGCTTCGGGAGACACTGTCTTCGTTGCTACGGACTGTACCACTGGAGCTCCACTGCCAGATGACAAGCAGGATCCAATCTACCTCAAGGCGCAGAAGTAGAGCTTAGACAGGAGGTGGTGGGAAAAGTATTGGGATGGGCGTTCGGGATCTGGGTGCTCTTGTTTTGGGGGAATTTGATCATCGTAATTCAGCTACTCTCTATATCAAGTATCCTCAAGTCAATTGTTGTCTCAAAAAGGTGCCTCATTCCCGGATGTGATCGTGGTGAGCTTGGAGCCAAGCGCTCTTAATGGTTTCGCGATCTAGCAGTCCAGCATCATTGCCACTAGTACCACAGCTACCGAGATTACTAAAACGATCTCAATTCCCTGTTCGCATGCTCATTGATAGGCGAGTAGGTCATCACGCAATCAAATGCTACGTACAGAATTGTCTATCGACCAAGAGGTAGAATACATAAGCGCCACCCATGACGACTTCTTTGACGAGAGTTCCGTACCACTCCCAGTTCTCCTGCCTGTAGTAACGCTTCGGATACCAAGCCTCCATCTTGCCACAACTTGACTTTTCAAGCATATCGCGCCGTGCTGGCATAGTGGGAGGCCATATCATGTAAAAAAGCGGCGCTAAGAGATCTCCGTAGACGAGCCAGTCTCCCCCTGGAGCAAGAATGTGGGACCAGAGATGAAGACACACGCTGTCAGCAGTTCTTTGTGACTTGGCGGCGGCGTAACCGTCGTAGAACATGCTGACAGCTATTGTAGCGACCAGGAGATGGTACCAGAGACCTTGATACACGATAGTCACCACGATTCGATGCCAAAGGGGTGCTCGAAGCTTTGCATCTCGTTCGAGCAGATTCGACTCCAGCAATTGTGTTGGCGTGAATCTCATTGGCACTCCAGCCATCCAGTGAGGTAGCAGCTCCTTCACAATCACCAGGAATAAGTATGGACTAAGCCACGTTGCCGCTTCCATCTTCCTTCGGACCATGTGATAGCTGCAAAGCGATCCAGATACCATGAATTGGATACGATACGCTACACCAATCATGACAGTCATCCGACGCAACAGTCGGAAGTTGATTGGAATGATTAGAGGCTGCTTTGTGGCCACTAAGAGCAGGAATGCCAGTGGCAGGAGAGTCCTTTGCGTGGACGAAACGTATGGCGATATGCAATACCAGAATTGTACGGTACGTTGACGCCAAGTGAGTTTGCTCATCTTTTGCGAATGGAATCCGAATCTTGCTATCATTGCGCCTCGCACTGTTCCAACGCACTGAACTCATGTCAGTCGATGGTCTGAATGATGGCTGCGATTGCAGACTTACCCATTTCTTCCTTTGCGCGATATATCCTGCAAAGGTGTCAGGAACCATACCCCACTGCAATTGCTCATAGCATAAAACAGACTCCCATCCGAGGCCGTTCAACAGCATGCCGGCTATGATGTCTTCCATCAGTACCCATTCATCGAATCCGCCCATGTCTTCGATGGCTTTCCGTCGGAAGACGACTCCAGGACCAGTTTCCCATACTGCACCAAGAGTGTCACGCTCAACTTGATCCTGCCAGTTGTGGATATACATGGACGAGTACAGAGGATCGTTCAGTGGGAGGTTGTAGAAGCTTTGACTGCACATCGGTTGTCAGCGAGTTCCCGTAGACATATGCAACAAGGACATATGATTCCATGCAGGGGGATATACTTACGGTACAACAACAACACCAGCCTTTGGATTCTGTACGAGGTGTCCCATTGTAGCTCGCAGAAAGTCAGGTTCCACAATCATGTCGCAGTCCAAGAACGCACAGAACTCGGTGCGTTCGCTACTTAAGGTATCCAGGTACGCCAAAGCAGCATTCATGTTTCCGGCTTTGTATCCTCGTTTGCATCCACTCTTCCCAGGTCGCCGATAGTAAAGCAGCTCGCACGGGGATACTTCACCAAGTTGGCGGATGTCTTCTTCGAGCTTGTCATCATTGCCGTCGTCCCCTAGAAGAACGCGAAAGTTTGGGTAGTTCTGTGCGCACACTGATCGTAGCGTGTCGAGGATTACGCTTCGTTCTTCTCCACAGCTAACGACTATGATGTCCACCAAGGGAGCGTGTTTGCCACTCAGTCGGGTCTTCTGTCTGAGGGTGACTCCGGACCACAGTAGGAATCGGTATGATTCTCCTAGTATTGATGTCGCTGCTCGCTGCTGTGTCAGCGATGACGGTCATGCTTCCGCTCCACGACGGAGGATTCTGGTCCCACTAACCCAGCTGAGTGACTTGCCAGCAGATGAATAGAATCGGAACCCAAGTCTGTTGATCACTTGACTTCGTCGATCGTATGCCCTGCATCAGCAGAAGAATCAGATAGGATTGTAGCGACCATATCGACAAGGTCAATGGTCTCCAAATCGCATCTGCGCGGTTCCTTCGTCTCTTTTCCTCGTGGGAGAAAGGTGGGAGCGTGTCCTCCGTTTGTTGCACACTGTGCGTGTCTGATTTCGTTGATCCGTTCATTGGAATTGCGGTCTTTCACAGTTGAAAGACTCCGTGTATCCAAAAAGCTAATCAATGCGCAAAAAAGAATCGTGGTAAAAATGATGACGAGATACTGCACCTGCTTCGCATTGCAGAAGATCTCGAGCCTGGTTCGCCAGTGGTGGCGTGCAGGTGGCTTGATCGTCTCAACAGCATGTATGCAGGTATGCACATCGCGTGGCACGTTGGCTGCTCTCCCCGAATCTCCCCACTTCACCGCAATTGGCGCCGACCGCTTATGCTCGGGCAGGGTGTAAGACCTCCTTTCGGAGTATCGCAGATACGAGAGAGGCTTCGCGCGAGCAGCAGTAAAGAATTGGTCAAGTTCTAGTTCGTGTAGGTCTTTGTAGCACTGGTGGCGTCCAAAGATCTGAACTACGTTTGGGACACAGCAATATGCCAGTCGATTGTCCGTCGTAGTCCCTCCAACAGATCCGTCTTAACGTTCCAACCTAGCACTTTCTTCGCCAACGTGCAGTCAGGTCTTCTCTGCAGAGGGTCGTCGGGCAGCGGATCGCCATAGACAATGGCAACCTGAGGACCACCAGTAATCTCAAACACAGTCCTGGCAACTAGATCCGCGAGCTCCTGAATCGTGGTCTCCTTCTCGCATCCTATATTCACAGGTCCGTGTTGCCAAGAGCTTTCCATCAGACTAGTCAGACCCGCAACACAGTCGTCCACGTACTGAAAGCAACGCGTCGATTTCCCATCTCCTGTGATCACAAGGTTCTCGCCCCGTAATGCTGCGCCAATGAAGTTGGTGACGACTCGGCCGTCTGATGCATGCATGCCAGGGCCCTGAAGTACGTGTTAGTATCATCCATTCAAAGCCCGGTATCGGAGTATTTGTTCTCACATAAGCGTTGAAGATTCGAGCGATTCGGATTTCTGGCGCGTCAGGATGCTGGACACGATATGCAAAAGCGAGTGCCTCGGCGACACGTTTACCCTCGTCATAGCATGAGCGTGGGCCGAAGCAATTGACGTTGCCGAAGTAGGTCTCGGCCTGAATATTACGCTCGGGCTGTCCATAACTGAAACATGCGAGATTAGCTTGAGAGTCTTGCAGATTGTGCAAGGAAAGCCAAAGCATACACTTCAGATGTGCTGGCCAGAAGAAGTCTTGCGTTCCACTGTCGAGCCTTGTCGAGAACATTTCGTGTGCCAAAGTAGCATGTATCCAGAATTGTCAACGGATCTGTCGAGAAGTACTTTGGGCTCGCAGGGCATGCGAGATGGTATATGCGGCTGCATGGCTCAATTTCTTCAGGTATAGGATCTGCTATATTGGCTCTGAGTGTGAGAGCGTTAGCAAAGAAACGAAATTTCTGAAATCTGGAGGTGAGACTCCACTGTACGAGTGTGAAATTCGGATTGGAAATCACATTTCCCAAGGTGTTCAATGGGCTCGTCGAAAAGTTGTCCAGCGCAACAACTTCGTGGCCTTCGTGAAGCAACTTCGCCACAAGACATGACCCGATGAATCCTGCGCCCTATTGGAAGGGTGTTAAAGCCACAACATCAGAGTTTGTGAAGGAGACTTACACCAGTTACCAAGATACGATCTTTGTGGTTTCCGTTCATCTTGTCCACGTCGATGTCTGGGCCCATGATGCAACAATTCTCGCTGTACTCCTGTTGATGTTTGGAGGCCACCGGACCTGCAACATACATAAATACACTCAGCTTCGCAATGTCGTGGATCTTTATCAATCTGATATGTTTTCAGCATGCGTCAGCGGTTGTTCTCGTAAAAGCTTTCCGACGTCACATTGCATAGCTACTGTTACTTCCAGTGGCGCTGTGCGATTGATTAGCTTGCATCTGGGCTAGCGTGTGCTGGTTCCGATCACATGATACCTGACCGGACGTAAGCACAGCTCCCCGTTTGTCTAATGCACATCCTATGCGATGTCGATCAGCAATGCCAAGTTCTCTGCATTGTCTCCTTTCGGTATCGACAGAGCTCCGGTGGTCGGTCTTGACCTATGATTATTGCAATTTTCTTAGTGTCGGATATCGCAAAATTGTTCTCGCTGATGTCTTGCAGCGAGGAGCTGCGTGTTCTGATCGGACATAATCGAAGCTGAATGTGCACGGTCGTACGTACCTGGCAACAATGAGCATATCCACGCTTCGAACAGTTGACATTGGGCGGAACACCAAATCTGAATTGCTCAAGAAAAGCTTCCAGCTTCGTCAGCATGAGTGAAGAAAAAGCGGATTTGGGTATCGCATCCACTGAGTCTCCAGAATCTCCGGCGTTGAAGAAGGTGAAGCGCGAAGAGTGGATCGACGGACTCCGAGGACTGGCTTCTCTACAGGTGACGATTTTCCACACGCTGTCGGATGTATGCTGGTCATTCTACAGATCTCCATGGGCCGACAATTCGCAACTGCAAATGTCGAACTTCTTTCGCATTGTGCCGGTCCGAGTCTTGGCCCATGGACCTGGAATGGTCAGGCTGTTCTTCGTCATCTCTGGGTACTGCATCGGAACTTCTCTACAATTAACAACGCACTGCGACTCCAGGACTGCAAGACCTTCCGCAACTTACTACCGAAAGCTGAGCTCGGCGGTCGTCCGGAGATGGCTTCGCCTGTACCTTCCGCTCGCTGTCATTGCGATACTGTGTCAAACCCTATGGTTTCTGGATCTCTACACTGAGGAGCCCAGCGATCTACACGATCTCTGCCCGGACGCTAGACCATGGACGTCGCCTTGGTCGCATTTGGCCTGCACCATCACATACCTCATCAACGCTCTAGACGTGGTGAATCTGAAATTCACTCATGGGCTACACAACACGCTGTGGACTGTACCCCTGGATGCACGAGGATCGATGCAAAGCTATCTTGCTCTACTCGGATTGGCCAACATGAGAAGAAAATGGCGAATTGTCGTCTTGGCGGCCCTTGTGGTGTACCACTTCTGGTTCTGCGCCCATGAGATCCAGGGTTATGTTTTCGGGCTTCTCGTGGTGGACATCCAAAAGCTTGTATCTCTAGGCGGCGAATCCACGACTGCATTTCGTACATGGTTACGAGCATCGGCCGCAATTGCATTCGTGACGGGCTTGTACCTCATCTCTCTGCCGCCACAGCAACACACGGATCCTACAGAAGTGCTACACGACGACTATTTCTTCTTCAAGCCTCTCTGGTTGCCGCATTGGGAGAATGCGGCCAAGTATAACTGGCAGGCATATTTTCTGGGCGCGTTTCTCGTCTTCCCGGCACTCCTGGGCCTGCCAGAATGTCGAGCGTGTTTATGTACCCGACCGCTGCAATTTCTTGGCAGGATATCGTTCTCTTTGTTTTTGGTGCATTCAGTTGTCATTCGCACTCTGAGGGCAAGACTGATCGAATGGGCCTTGGTCATACTACACGCGCAACCGCCTGACGGGGCACACCCAGCTTCTCTCTCATGGATGCTCGCAAATGGCGTCGCAGTGATCACCACTGTCGTAGTAGCTATTGTCAGTGCTGTTTTGTTCCAGCAGAAAGTTGAAGGGCCAATGCTCCGATGGGCAAAGCAGATCGAGTCCCGAATGACTGTGCCAGAAGAGAAGTATGATTAGCTCGCTACCATGATAGCGTATGATGGCATTGTCGAAAAAAGGAAGTCCTCATTTCCCGATATGTTTTATCTCCATATGCTTCCTTGGCCGTAGTGAAAGAGGATGCAGAAAAGCGATTGGGCGGAACGAGAGCTTTCGAAGCTTATTGCCAAGCTCTGGTCCGAGTTCTTCCGAGAGCGGCCCGCTTCCGTCAAGCCGTCTTTATCGGCGACTTCCATCTTCCGACGACTTCATCCTGCTTCCGTCTCTTTCATCACCATCGACCAGTCTGTGACAGCTCCCATGGCCTCGGCGGCGTAACTCTCGTGTCGACAGTTCAAGACGTCCGAAGTTCCGATGACTACAAGCCTGAGAACGTTACCACCGGAGCAGACAGCAAGAACGCCATTCCGACGACTTTCCCTCATCTTCGATCATGACCGAAGAAACGGATCCTGCGGCCAATGGCTCCAACGGCTCTCATCCGCAGGCACCACCAGAGAAGCGACGCCGGGTCGAACGCGTCATTGCAGCTTGTGATCTGTGCAAAGCCCGCAAGGTGAAGTGCAATGGCGAATTGCCTTGCTCGTATTGCAAGCGGAAGAATCGAGCAGATACGTGTGTTTTCTCGCCTCCGAAGCAGAGATCCTATCCGACGTCGACGAAGTCTGCTGGTAGTACACCGGCTCAGAAGAATGCTACAGATGGCCAGGTTGAACGACCGAGGACTACTCGCCCTAGGAGGACGTACAGTGATGGCGGTGGACCGAGGGAGTCTCAGTATCCGTGAGTGTTGTCATTTCGTATAGACTCAGCGGGATCGCGGCAGGCATCATGTATGCGGCGCGCTTTGTCCATGACCGAATTTCCCTTACCCAAGATATTCTCGATAGCGCGGTCATGTGCCAGGAAGCTATCACCCGCCTCTAACTGTCCTCGGATTGCCTTGCACATCACATCGCTTGTTGCCGTTCACGTTGTTCGGTGGTAGGGGTGCTGACCTTGGAACAGAGCTCGTGGACCACAAACGCACGACGGCATAGCTGACTTCGGTGCATCGCTTTCACCCACAGTAAGCTGTGACGATCATCACGACGATACAGTAGTACCACTCGAAGGACGCATTCTCCGAGATGCGCAGGGAAAGGTGATTTTCATAGGCGATTGTGCTCCACTTTCGTTCTTGCAAACAGTGAGGCACCTGATCGCTTCGGAGGTGGACGCAGAAGAGCTTCCCGTTGCTGCATCACGCGATTCTATCATCGAAGTTGCCCGGCCGCGGTCTGCCGATCAGCATAGTAGCATTGTTGTCAACTTACGAGAGGTGGATGATCTCACTAAACAGTATGCCATTGCCGTCAGTGGCCTCGCTGACCTCTTCGACCATGAGCAGCTATTCCGGGACATCAAGACTTGGGTCGGTGAGTCGATTCGGACGCTTTGCACATTCACAATGCTATCGCATAGAGCTGAGGAGACAATCGGTCACTGACTGGCGGTACTATCTAGGTGGATTCACCTCACATCAACAAGATGCTACTTCCGCCGTCTACTACCTCGTACTCGCCATTGGGGCCCAGGAGAGCAACGACAGCAAAGCTGAAGCCTGGTTCAAGCACGCAAAAGACATCTTGCTACGACACCTCACGTCAAGTATGAACGTCTCCACAGTCCAGGGCTTCGCACTTGTCGCAATCTATATGTTACGTGCATTTCAGCCCAATGGAGCCTACCTGTATTTCTCGCTCGCAGCGAGAACTGCCTACGCCATTGGTCTCCATCGCACAGAAGTCAATGCTTCTTTCGGCGAAGCTGTTCGTGCGACGCGCGATCGAATCTGGAAGAGTCTGAGGGTAGTAGACATGCTCATCAGTAATTTACTTGGCCGTCCGCCTTCTACTTCGGATGTTGACTGCACTGTCAAATATGGCAAGCACGGAGTGGCTGAGGTCCCTTTCGGAGAATCATCACATGTCATCGACGCCAGCGTGCAGATCTTCATGATTATTGAGCGTGTGGTCGTTGAAGTCTACTCTCGTAAGCGGATCTCATTGCGCATTGCAGGCTATGTTTCGCACCAGCTCAAGGCGTGGGCTTCGACATGGTTGAGGCCTCTCTCTGAGACTACCACCAGGTCTACATCTCGAGAAGCAGTGGTTGGCGCTTGCTCAACATTGTGCTCGTACTACTATGGTATCATGTTACTGACGAGGCCGTTCCTGATCTACGAGCTGTACGAATATATGGGCGCATCACTCAAAGCGCCCGGAACACACAAGGAGCATCAAGAGAAGCAGAAGTATGCAGATGCTGCTTTGGACGCAGCCACCTCGTTCGTGGAGACCTTGCAGACGGTTCTTACCACCGACGCCATGCCACGGAGGATGCCACTTGTCGTGTAAGTGCAGAGCTACATTTGTCAATCAAGCATTCACACTAATAAAATCAAGATCGTGGCTGTTTACTACCTCGCTCGTCCTTGCTGTGGGCATCCTCGGTCGGTCCGGCCTAATATTCGAGGACCAATGCAAAGCATCAATCGCCTGCCTCGATTACTTCGCAAGCGTCGATCCACATGCGAGACAGTATTCTCTGATATCACAAGCTTTACTGAAAACCACCACTGCTCACATCAAGACACGCGAGCTCCATCTACGAAGCCAAAGAAAACAAGCTTCGTCACAGTTGTTCGGACTACTACCATCGACAGAATACCACGATACTCAAGAATCAGAGGCACGACACGAGAACGAAACTTCGCGGGCTGCTGGCTCTATTTCCACGGCGACTGTTGATCAAGCTCTACCCGGATCTTCTAGCTCTATAATAATGTCTGACCAGCCTGCTCCTTCGGCGACCGAGACTGGGACTACGGTACCGGCGGACTGGACGATCTATGACGCCGACTTCTTCGCCATGCCTTGGCTCAGTAATGAGAACGATCAGGGCCTTCAGGACTTCCTGCAGCCTGGACGTCACACCATGGACGGAGGCAATCTGGCTGATATACCACTGTTTCCGATGTATGATCAGATGAATGGAAGCTTCATGTGAGGAACGGACGCCTCAGCTTCCTTTGTCTCTGCTGCTGAACATGCGCTGAAATGCTTTTGAGTGGCAGCGATCCTAGATCAGACGGGGCGAAATGTTCTTCTCCTGATCAGAGCCAGATGGCTCGGCGTACCCATTGTGGCGCAAGACAGTACTGGCTATCGCGCATGAGTCGAGAGTAACAGGACTCTCATCTCGCGACTACAGTCTCGCTGGTCTCGTCTCTTGACGTTCGCAGGAACGGAATGAGCTTGGTGCCTCCCGTGCCAACCAAGTCTCTGGTGGTGGAATCAACAGAAGCGAGCTTCGTCGAGGTCGACGCAATATCCCTCCGAATGATCAAACTCTCTGGCTTAGGCTGTCGACTTGGGATGACAATGTACCTGGTCACCAGGTTGATATGCAGGTTCCGAAACTCGCTCAAGCTGGCGACTGCCTCATTGAAAGCCCGCACCACATCGCTATGGCCGCGGGATGCATCCAGGTTATCGACGTAGTGGCGAATGTTCGCGATCTTCTCGACATCATCCAGGAATCGAGCATGCGGCCCAGGCATGTATCGCCGCATCTCTTCATGGAAACCTCCGCTTCTATCGTGGTTGACGGAAAGCACGGCGTCGAAGAACTGTAGTAACGAGCTTTGGCCATTGCTTCCGCCTCTGTACTTCCTCCAGGATCCCTTGCCATCTCCTTCATCGTAAAATACACCATTCGGCAAACCAGCTGTCTCCATGTTCATACTTCCCGCTAGGAAAGGTCGAATGTGGTGATAGAAGACTTGTGGGCGGCATCGGTCGTCCATGCGCTCGAGAAGTCTTCCGATGTCGATCATACTTTGCTTGAAGTACTGAAGGCTTCCGATTATGGTCGCGTTGTCCTTGCGATCAACAGCCTCGATTGCGGACAGCATCGCCCGGATGAGAGGTCCTGCGCGAGCTTCCATGGCATTTGAGATGATCAGGAACCAGGACTCATCGTCGGTGCCTGTCGCGGTATGGAGGGCAATCAAGTTATCTGGCTCTGTCAGGTCAATGGTTCTCCCGCTGCAAGAATTGAGTGGTCGCCAGTTCCAGAGATTCAGTGCAGCATATGTTGCGATGGGATGGACTTCGAGATGTTCTGAGGTCTGCAAGAAGGGGACTGCGATTTGCGGCGGTAGGCGCTAGAATGTCTTCATGTCAGTATGCTGACGAGACAATCAGGCGTCGCCGATGGTGTTGTCCTCTCGACATACCTCCGAAGGTTCGGGACCTGCCCAAATGTATCCTTGCGCCAACACCGCCAGGAGCGAGTACGCTCTCTGCCATTCAGCTTCGGTGTATAGGTGTGATGAATCGAGCACTGGCAATGCATCAATCGCCGCTCGTATCTGTTGCCGCTCGATGAGCTCCGAGACTTGTGCGATTAAGCTCTCCCATGGCTGGTAGTAATCGTGTGACAGGCGGCTGAGTGGTGTATCTTCTGGCAAGAAACCATTGGAAGAGATGTTGTAAGACGCAAGCGCTTCTGGTGACGGCAGAACTGGTATCTTTGAAGGACTCATGCTGAGGAACGCTCCAAGTCTGTCGAATGCTGGACAACGGATGCAAAAGTGAAAAGTCTATTTGGTAATACAGAAGCCATTTCAACTACCGTGCGGCCTTTCTAGGGTTATATTCTGGTGAATGCGGCGAGTACCCACTTGTTCACGGCAATTGATCACGTCTTGACTGTTGCCAATGCCAAATGGGATGACAAAATGTGGTTGGAGGAGCGGAACGGAAGCATTGTCGGAACATCGGAAGGAGGCAAAGAAAAGCGCTTGTCACCTTCCATTGTCGGACGCCTTGGCGAGTGGGCGACGTAGCTGTCATCGGATGCCACCTTCCTGCATGACAAAACGTGGTAGAAGCATGGCTATTTAGTAATGTAAAGTCTCTTCATGCTATTGTTCTCACATCTCACTTCTCATCCTGACAGCGATCTGAAACAGCCCCATTCCATAGGCCTATACAAAGATCACTTCCCACTTCCGACGCCAAGACCCTATAGCAGATGACGAGCACAATGGACGCCACCGCAGCTATCTCTCTCCTCCAACAAGGCCAAAAACCATCATGGCCTTCAAACGCAGCAACTCTCGAGTTCGCAGAGTCCCTCGACAACCACAATGACATCCTCAAGACCTTCCGCAAAGACTTCGTCGTGCCCACAAAATCCCAACTTAAACGCAAGACTCTCCACGATGATGCCCAGACTTCCGCACCAGCTTCCTCCGTAGAAGATGAAGCTATCTACTTTTGCGGAAACTCCCTCGGTCTGCAACCAAAAGCAGTCTCAGAATACATGTCCGCATACCTGAAGACATGGGGTTCAATCGCCGTAGGAGGCCACTTCACGAAATTTGAGGATTCACCGCTTGTCGCATACCAAGATATGGCAGCCGATTGTGCGAGAAAAATGGGCCCAATCGTGGGCGCTAAAGATCCGCAAGAAGTTGTTGCGATGAACACATTGACTGTCAACCTTCATTTGATGATGGCAGCATTTTACAAGCCTGACAAGGCCGCGAAGAAGACGAAAATCATGTGCGAATGGCGGCCTTTCCCGAGTGATTGGTATGCGATCGAGAGTCAGATTGAATGGCATGGTCTGAATCCTAAGGAGGAGATGTTGCTTGTTCGACCTGATAATGAGGAGAATGGAGAGTATGATATGTCAACGGAGCAGATTTGCAACCTCATTACGCAGCACAAGGATGAGTTGGCTCTGATCCTCCTTCCTGGAATTCAGTACTACTCCGGTCAACTTCTCGATATCCCAACCATCACCGCGCACGCACACAAGCATGGTCTTACCATTGGTTGGGATCTCGCACACGCAGCAGGAAATGTTGAACTTCAGCTCCACGACTGGGATGTCGATTTCGCTTGCTGGTGTACCTACAAGTACATGAATGCTGGAGCTGGTGCTATCGCAGGAGTATTCGTGCATGAGAAACATGGCGATTCGAAGAAGAACAAGGCACTGAAAGGATGGTATGGACATGATAAGAGCAGTCGTTTCCTCATGAACAACCAGTTTGTTCCTACGCCTGGTGCGGGAGGTTTCCAGCTTTCGAACCCGAGTGTGGTTGATTTGACTTGTTTGAGCGCTGCGTTGAGCGTGTATGAGAAGACGAGTATGAAGGAATTGAGGCGGAAGGCGCTGCTTTTGACTGCTTATGCGGAGGAGCTGTTGGGTGGGATTTCGAAGAGGAATGTGACTGAGGGTGGCGAGGCACCGTTCAAGATCATCACGCCAAGCGATCCAAGACAAAGGGGGACACAACTGAGTGTGCTGTTCAAAGAGGAGCTGATGGAGGAAGTCAGCGCAGCTCTCGAGGAGAATGGAGTGATCTGCGACAAGAGGAAGCCGGGCTGCATTCGAGTGGCTCCTGTGCCGCTTTACAACACTTTCGGAGATGTGGCGAGGTTTATGCAGATCATTGAGGCGGCGTTGAAGAACAAGGGCAAGGCGAGCGAGGATTCTGAGTAAGCGAAGATGTTGATCACCGGGGATGTTCCGCATGAGAATATGACAAGCCAGATATCAGGTTTCAGCGAGGAGTACAGGACATTTTGGAAAAACGTAAATGAGAATTGAGACAGCATAGCCTACGAACAACTAAGTCATCTTCACGACACTTCTGCAATAGAATTGACAAGATTCACAAAACGCACTACGAGCTTGAGACTTTGTATGTGATTTCTGAACTCGTTCTCAACTTGATGCTGACGCACTCTTGCGCCCAGTCTTCCAACGCGAGAACATGTGATGGGATGTGGGCATTCCCGATCTGTATTCAGCTGCCACTGCATGCTTTGCAGAGTCGGTTCTGGTTCATGCACACTCGTAGACCGGCCGCGTGCCAAAATGCTCATTTCTTCTGCAGCTCATTCCTGTCACCTCTCGCACTCCTTCATCCTTCATCGCGCTACTCTTGTCTCACCACCAGGTGCTCTCCAAGTCTGCCGGGTCTCCTCCGGAATTGTAGAAGATGTCGATTGCATTTTTCCCCGCGTCCATTATGTCGAAAAGCAGCCCCAATGTCGGCGCTGGACCAAGATCGCAGCTTTGAATAATGGGATCCACGTCGTCCAGCGGCTCTGCTTTCGCGTGTTCCAGGTGAAGCATGACTCTTGAGACGACCTTCCAGCCCGGCGTGCCTGGTATCTTGGGCGCACAGGGCACCTTACGCCACGAGCCGACGAGATCTTTGCGTAGCTTCAATCGCATGTCCTTATCTTCATCCAACTCGCTGTAGATCTGCAAGTAAATGTGCAGTACGCCTTCTTCGACTCTGGAGAAGTGGGTGCAGTCGAGCTTTGCCATCTCCGCGATCCATCCAAGCGGACCAAAGGAGTCGGCCCAAGGCCACTTGCCAGGCCAGACTGAGTCGTTTGGATTTGGGCCATTTACATGCTGAAGTCGGAGGCGCTGAAGCTTTGCAAACCCATGGGTAGTGTGTTGAAAGACGCGATTGACAGCGCGCAGAGTGAAAGGTGTCAGAGTGTAATATACATCCTTTACGACATCGTTTTCATCAAGAGCGACATCGATAAGGATCATTTCCAGTAGCTCCGGAGTTTCGAACACTCGAGTCACTGCGACCGAGCACTCTGGGTCTGGAGTGACCGAGCGATCTGGGTCTGGAGCAACAGGGTTGAAATGTGTTGAAGTTTTCGTGCGGCTTGATATTACTCAAAAAGTGTCAATGAGATAGTGAAGAGAATTCGTCAAACGAAACACAGAGTACATCCAGCGCTTGCACTAACACAACACTAGGACTCCATTCACCTGTGCCCCACTCGGAGCTTGTGATACTCCACCATTCACTGCATGGAGTTGAGGGTCCTACCAGCCGACTCATCATACCAGGGGGTCAAACGAAGACTGCAGTGACTGCAGATAGCCTACAGAAGTTCACAAGCCCCGAGAGGGGAGGTTATGTTATCCTCTTACGAAGTAGTGAAATGAGGCCAAAGCCCAATGTTTAACTTGAGCCAGCACACTAACGAGCACGATGATACGACGGAAGATTCTGAAACCAAGAATGCACGAGCTGAATGATCTGGGAAAAGAGAACATAAGAAGCCGATAAGTAGTTCAATTGTTGGATTTTTTAATGCTATAGGACGAGCACAAGAGTCGCCAGAATGGGTTTGAGCATGGCACTGACCTCTTAGCAATAAGAGTTCGGGGAGGCACACTGGACGGATCTGGAACGTTTGGATGTCTGGTTGAGAAGGCATACCTATACTGGAGCTCTGTTGATCGCACTACAACCATATCTTATTAGAAGTATGCCGCCTGTGACGGCTATCATGTCGTAGCCTCCCGCCCTCAGGACTCTTTCTCTAGTCTCGAGTCCTGATGTCGCGAAACACCTCCTAGACATCGTCGAATTGCCTTTTCTCGACCCCGCGCTCTTCAATAGTGCTCCTACTTTTCTGCTTCTCTATCTCATGCTCCTACTCTTTTTCTCCATCGCGACCATTTCCGCGGCTTTGACTTCTTTCTCCGTGCGAATGGCAGCCTTTGCACGATGAAACGTGTCGAAAAGTGTTCCCAATGTCGGTTCGGATTCAAGATCGTGGCTTCCCAGTTCGAAAGTGCGAGACTTCCTGCGACATGCACTGATCACTTCATAATACATCTCCAGCTCAACCTTTGACACAAGATCCCAGTTGGTCGACCATGGCACTTCGCGCCAGGAGCCGTTGACACTCTCGCTCATCCTGTCCTCTCTGTCGGAAAGAACAGTGTCAAGGATAATGAGGCGAAGCCGCAGGACGCCGTCGCGGATGTAGGATTGGTTAATGAAAGCAAAGCTTCGATGCTGCTCTTGTAGCCAGTGAAGAGGACCAAAGTCTTCAGGACTCAGAGTGGATCTAAAGTCGAAGTCGAAGTAGCCCCGAGTGGCCTGAGGAGGTACGGCTTTGAGGCGTAGCCGAAGAAGTTGAGACGAGCCATCGATCGTGTTGCGGAAGTCGCGGTTGACGGCGCGAAGGATGATCGGTAACCGGATGTAAACATTGCGATGCCTAGGCTTGCTCAGAGTGCTTTCAGGGAGGTCGATCTCCGCATGAGCAACATCAAGTAGAATCATCTCCAAGAGCTCCATCGTTCCGAAGACTCGAGTGGCGGCGACAGAGTACTGTGCATTTGGGGTCGCGGCCATCGTGGTTTGAACCTGACACTTTGCAGGAGGAGAAATCAAGATTCCGCTGTTTGTGATAGTGATAGTGGGAGTGGCAGTGGTGTTGTAGTGACGATGTTGCAAAGCGAGACTGGAACTTTATATAGCGGACACTAGCGATGCGTGAACGCCCATTCACTGCTTTCAAACTTTGGCCAATCGGAGAGATGCATTCATTTAGACGTATTCATGTATGAAAATCCGTCGTGGCGATCCGACTGCATATTTCAGCAGGGTTGAGACATAGAGAACGTGCTGGCAACAGAGTCACGACGAAAGGGGTAGCTTTAACGTGTATGACCAAGAAGCATTGAAGAACAAGAGCGGGCAAAACGAGCGAGAGCTCTGGTCAAATTACTGACGATTCCTTCCAGGTGCACGGGGTAGAAGGTAATTATTTGACAGATGTCAAGTCATAGCAGTGCATCAAGAATCGATTTGGGGCAATCTTATATGAGAGTACCATGGAAAACGATTCGAGAACAATCAATTCTTGTTAATACTCCGATGCACTGGCACTTCGTATCTGGTCTACGGTCGCCACTGAGAGTGTAGAGCGTAGACTTGCGGTGTGACTCTCATTTCCGACGTGTTGTTGACCCGTCGTTATTCGTGCATTTTCAACAAAACAACTGCCTGCAGTAGCCTTCGCCTCAGCAACCCCCTGCCTCCTACGCTCCACCCACAAGGAGTCAAGATCGATTCCTTGTTCATCATGTAACCCTCGCAGCACATCCGGTCTCTTCTGTCGATATTCTAGCCGAGTTCAACTGATTCTTGCGTAGCTTCATGGCATTATTCGTCCCATGTATGACCAACGACTTCTCGCGGATACAAAATGCAGACTGAGACCAATCGCGACCTCCGCAGCATCGATCATGCCAAACACCATGCCCAATGTTGGCGCAGGGCCGAGGTCGTAGCTTTGTGTATGATCATGCGGTGACCAGGTCTCGCTTTCGATCAGAGTAAGCGTAACCCTTGAGATGAGCTTAGAATCGCGAGTGCATATTTTGCGCCAAGAGCCTTCCATATCTTGCATAAGCACAAGTCGCTGGCTTTTGGGCTTGCCACTGATAAGGGCACGAAGCTCTAATACGTCGTTGTTGATTTTTGCATGTAAATTGAAATGGGGACCGGAAGACCATCTGAGCCAGTCAAGAGGACCAATGTCTTCGCCGCTAATGCATTTGCGGGAAGAATGTGCAAATTCAGGAGGAAGAGATTTCAGTTGCAAGCGAAGGAGCTTTGCAGAGCCATCGATCGTGTTTCGGAAATCGCGATTGACGGCGCGGAGTCTGATAGGGGACCAGACAAACTGCCAATCATCGGTGTCGTAGTTGTCGCAATCTGCTGGAAATTCGACCTCAGAATGTGTGACCTCGAGCAGGATCATTTCGAGCATCTCCGGAGTGCCAAAGACTCGAGTCGCGGCTTCGGAGCGCGGTGTCGTCAAGATGGTGTAAGTGACCATTGTGACAGCCTGTTTGATGAGCATACTGCTGGTCACCATTGGCACCAGTCACGTTGATGGTTGAGGTCGGTAGTTTATGGGCACAGTATGGAATGTGACGTGCCAAATTGAGCATGGCAGTGCTTGCTCACTCCGGCTTACTCCAGTGGGCGACTCCTGACTGTTCACCTTCTTGTGATCAAAGCTTCGCACAATGATTCAAGGCAGAGGACGTGCTAAGGATGAGGTAATGTTCTGTGGTCTCATGCGAACGAATAGAACCGTAAAGGAACAAAGTGGACCGTGGGAGAGCAAGACATAGGTTCAGTTGTCTCGATTGTTCGATGCTTCATAGGGTAATGCTTTGCAGGGAGCTAGGGGCAACACAGAGGTCTATCATTTCAATCTGGTAATATGTGCCCAAAGAGCAGACATTTGAGCTTCGTCCTCCTCAGATGACACTGTACTCTCTATAGCAGCTCAGTCTGAGCGATACGTACTTCCAGCTCGGAATGCATGGCAGGACTGTTATTTCCTTCATCGCTTCTCCCTGCCAAATCTCGTGCCCCTTCGCCCATTTGTCTGATCCCCAGTGTCAACTTCTTCACAGGTCTGCAAAGCGTCCCCCAGATTTGTTGAAGATGTGTGCCGCGGTTTCTCCAGCATCCATCATATCAAAAACCAGTCCTAGCGTCGGCTCTGGGCCAAGATCACACTTCTGGAAATCGATTATCTGTGTGATGTTACGCTCCGTATTTTCAAGGCATCTGAGGCGGAACCTAACTCTAGAGATACCCTTTGGTTTAGGCACGCAAGGCATCCTGCGCCAGTAGCCTTGGATATCTTTCCGTAGTTTCATTCGCTTACACTCCCGATCGACATGGAACAGTAAGCAAATGTGCATTACACCTCCCGACGCTCCAGAATGTGCTGTACAATCGAGGCCGGTCATCGCCTCGAGCCAGAAAAGTGGCCCAAATTCTGGGCCACGCACATAGCCTTCGGGGCGGGCGAACGGATCGTTGTCCTGAGTCTCGAGTCGAAAGCTAAGAAGCTCTGCGGAACCATCGATGGTGTTTCTAAAGTCGCGATTGACCGCACGGAGGATGAAGGGCGATATGATAAAAGCAGGATCGGGTTGGGAATCGATTTCAGACCGCGCGACATCGATCAAAATGATCTCGAGGAGCTCCGGAATTCCAAAGACTTTGGTGGCGGCGACCGCGTACTCTGTGTCTGACGTGACGGACATCTTGCCTGGAATGTGTCGGAAGTGAGACGCGTTTGTGATAGCAGTCGGTTCTGTCGCGACGAGACAGTTGAGAACGTCAAGCAGGCAGAAGAGGAAAGTCAGAAGCCATGAGCGCCATTCACTTGCGCCCCACTTCGAGCTTGGCGCTCCCTGACACACATTCCACGCGATAACCGCTCCACCAAGGTGTGAACGAGGACAGCAACAATCCATAGGACCAGGAATAGGCTGCTAAAGCCCGCAAAGCAGCTCGTGGCAAGTTGGAGTGGTATGGCGGATTGCAGTCGAGGCACGTCTATAAAGTCAGATGGATAAACAGCAGAGCACGCAATGACAGTATAGACGCATGCCAGATCAGGCCAACACCAGAATCGGGAATTCGTACGGTGAAACGTAGAAAGTCGTTCAATTATTGATCTGCTCCCTTGTCTATTGCTGCATTGCACTCTAAAGACAGACATCACTGCCACTTCTCCAACACAGCTGTATCTCATCTCGCTCTGACCACGCATGCCTACCCTGGAAGCCGCAGAGCTGAAACACTTGGCCACGTTATTCATGCTTCTGCCATCCGTGATCCATTCTCAAAGCTCTAACGATGCCTCTGACTTCCTTTCGCTCCTGCTCATGTCGCTGTCACAGTCCCGCAGACTCAATCGCAGTTCATGTTCATGGCGACCCAAGACTCAGCTGCATCAAGCAGAGCGAAAAGCACACCCAACGTCAGATCGGTACCGAACTCGTGCGTTTCTAGCTCAACGTCGTGGTAACTTAACTCTCCTTCTACCGTCTTGTACTTGAGGAAACTCGCATTCGTTTTCAGGTCGACGACAACCTTCGAAACGCCACTTGCATTTGCGTACGGCACGCATGGTAGCTTCCGCCAAGATCCTTGGACATCTTTCCGCAGCTTACGGGGCCCGTCCTCGTTGTCTCCCGTAAGATATGCTCGAATGTTGAGAGTGTCGCCCTCTGCCTTGCTGAACCGGAGAAAATCGAAGTCGGTTTTGTATTCTAGCCAGTGCAGACGGCCGAAGTAGTCGCCGCTAAGCTTAGGAGGGTTCCAGGGTACGTGTGCACGCAGTAAAGCCTTCAGTTGGAGACGTAGAAGTTTTGGCGAGCTCTCAATGGTGTCTCGAAAGGTGGTATTGACCGAGCGAAGTCTCGTAGGCGACAGGATAAATCGCGGCTGTTCGGCAGGATTCATGTCCCTGAGGTGGGGAGGCCAGTTGTAGTCGAAGCTGTTCATAGAGACATCAATCTCTGGTTCTGCCACTGCGATGAGTATGAGCTCGAGCAGCTCCGGTGTCTTGAACACGCGAACGACGGCGGTCGGGCACTGAGTGGTCGAGATGGTAGACATTGTCGAGCCGGTCTGTTTGCTGATTCCAGCGTGGCTGAAGTAAGACCTGAGACTGTGCAGAGGAGCTGACCAAGTTGAGTCAAGAATTGAAAGAGAGTACCGAGGAAAGTTATACTTGTACTATAGGCGCTCCGATCCACCAGTGACCATTCACCTCTGGTTACCTCGGCCGGTGACTCCGATCTCCATCATTCACTCCACGTGACAACTCCATCGACTGTGTACAAGAAGTCTGATGCCATGAGGTGAGCCGGAGGATGCGCACTGTGCCGTTCTCCTTACATGCCTGCCTCTTCTCTGCCACCGCTGTGCCCGCAAGCAGGACTGCCATTATGACCACATGCCCTCGTATGTTGCATCAAGCTGGACCTCTCGTCTTCGTCGACGTTGCTTTTGCCGTCCCTCCCAAGCGTCTTCGTACACATGCCCGTACCTCTGATAGTCCTCGCAACTTCCACTCCCGATATTCCTGCAAGACTCAAAAGTTTTTGTCTTCGATATCCATGCTGACCTCGGCCGCATCGATGATATCGAACAGCAGACCCAACTTCGGGTTAGGGCCGAGATCGCAGGTGCGCAAATCATACTCGAAATACGTGAAAAGACGGCCTGGCCTCCGCCCAACGGGTCGGTATCTTGCGCTCGTTACCAGTTGGAGAACAACCTTGGATGCCGCCTTTGGATGCAAAATGCATGGCAATTTGCGCCAAGATCCTGTGAGATCTTTGCGTAGCTTGTAGCGTTCATGCTCGCTACGCCCGACGATCGTGGCGCAAACATGGAGAACGCCATTTTCGACCTTGCTGTTCCAAATGAACTCCAAGCCTGCTTTGCTCTCCAGCCAGTGCAGAGGACCAAAGTGCTCGTAGCTCAGGAGAGGGTGCAGTCGGCGTGGGGCTAGCTGACGCGGCAAAGCCTTCAGCGACAATTTGCGAAGTTTTGGGGAGCAATCAATGGTGTCTTTGAAGGTGCGATTGACGCGGCGGAGGACGATGGGCGAGAAAGCGTAACGCGGCTCTGGGAGATAGCAGAACGAGCGGTGGGCAGGTCCGTACGTTCTAGGGTCCGTGGTCTTGCTGGTGCACTGGCTCTCAAGGTCGACTTCCCATTCTGCTACTTGGAGCAGGATAAGCTCGAGTAGCTCCGGTGTCTCAAAAACGCGGAGGGCGGCGACCGAGCACTGCGCGTCCAGGATCTCAGACATTTTTGAATTAGCTTGTCGAGATATCGAAGCTGTTGAACTGTCTGATCGTGCAATCAGATGTCTGTAGAAGTGATCGAGTGGAAATATCTATAACACCGACACTGACACCCATTCACCACTGCTCCACTTCGAGCCGTGGCTGTCACAATTCACTCATTCACCTCAATCCGACCAGGATCTATTGTATCGATGCATTGACATCAGACGTGGGCAAAGCAGATGTGAATCGTTCAAAATGTTCGGCTGTTTATCGCGTGCTGGCCGAAAAGCATGCCCTTAATGCCGTTTCTCCGAGACTGTTGTGTCTGCAAGCTAATGTTCGTTTCAGTCCTGTATGCGTGTCATGAAGCACAGAGCTCAGCCCCTCTGTCGCTTCAGCCGTGCTCCACGCACGTTCGTACGTCTGCGTTGCCCAAGTACCCGCGGTTCTGGACACTGCTAACACTGACATTTTGAGCCACCCTCTTTGCGTATCAGCGGAAAGGAGCAATAGCGAGACTCTGCAGCGTCGATGACATCGAAAATCTCGCCCAAGGTCGGTCTAGACCCAATGTCGCAGCTGCACAAAGGTCTCCGGTAATAGGCCCGAGCTGGCAAACCGCGAAGAGTGCGGCCCGGTATTGACCAAATCTTGTACAAATGGATAACCACCGTTGAGACGACATGCGGCTCCTCTAGGCATGAAATTTGACGCCAAGAGCCTTGCCTGTCATTGTGCAACTTGATCCGCTTGTCATCGTGATTGCCGGAGACACGCAGGTGGAGCTCTAGCACATCTCCCTTGATCTTCGACCGATCCGGAGCGTGGTAGCCAAGCTTCCGCTCAAGCCAGTGCAGTGGACCCAATTTGTCGCCAATACGGAAGGACTCAGGCTCCCATAGTGTTTGGGGCGGTATGGCTCTCAATCGAAGATGGAGAAGTTTTGAGGAGCCATCGATCGTATCTCGAAAGTCGCGATTGACTGCACGAAGAATGATAGGAGTCCAGGTGAAATGCGGCACTTGATCATGCGCGTGCTTGACCTTACAGTTTGGTACCTTGAGGTCCCAATGGTATCTGTCATTCTTATCCAACTCGTCCACGGTGAACTCGATGTCAGAGCAGGCCACCTCCAGTAGAATGATTTCGAGGAGCTCCGGCGTTCCAAAGACTCTGGCAATGGCAGTCGGGTTCTGTGTGTTTGTAATTCCAGACATCTTGAAATGGTTCGTATAGAGGTTCGAGCGGGCGATGGTCGTAGTCAGTTTCGTGAGCAGAGAACAGTGGAGCATTTCGGTGCGTTGTGAAACCAGTGACTGTCGGTCCGGTGGGTGGAAACCAGGAACGCTTTGCTGTACGTTATGACTGCAGTAAAAGAAGTCAAGGTGAAGCCTGCACTTGCGTGAGGTATGCACTGCAGCCGAGCTAGCACCCATTCACCAGCCCCATTTCGAGTCATGTCCGTCCACGATTCACCTCCACGTGATCATCACCTCTTCCACCGGTGCATAGTCCGCCAGGCATAAGCAAGCACAGCAGCGATGCACGCAATCCAGAACAAGTTTGTAGCGTTCAGATAGGAGGTCCGCGGCAACTCGAAGTGCGTAAGTATATCCTCGGACTGTCCGGAATCGACCGAGCAAATCTTGTCTGCGTCCAGTGTAGGCACGGCAGCCGACTTGCCCAGCACCCGCCCATCTCTGGAAATGGCTTCAGCATATACCTCAGCCACACATCCCTTCATCTGGAACAGGGTCTCGAAGCCAGTTTTCTGCATTCGTCCTAGGATTCGTGTTTGTCCATCTCTTCCGATTCCATAGAACCGCCAGTCGTCCACCTCTGTCGCGCCATTCCAGCTGACGTATGCTCCCAGAATGGCATCTTCTTTGCTCGTCCCAAAAATAAAAGCTTTCACGACCGGACGTTCTGCTGGAATGCTCGTAAAATTTGCTTTCCACGCACGGTATGTGGCGAATCTCTCGCTTGTCCATCGCGCTTCCATCAACAGTGCACCTTGAGCCGAATGCTCGCTGATGTGAGCGTTGTCGCTCCACCCAGCGAAGACATTGCCGTTCGGCAAGACTTGGAAATTCCCGCGCTGTTTGGTGATTTCGCCACTTGGTCTTGGCCAGCGGTTGATGATGTTGGCTGTCATGGAAGCTGTGTTGAGAGATACCAGGAGACCTGAGGATGCGGAGGATGTCGAACCATGATCATCACCTCCGTTGTCCAGAAAGGATATGACCTCTTCGGTACCACTGGAGCTGATGAATCGAGCATCGTGTTGACGGGAAAAGTCGAGATCAGGCGGAATCTTGAAAGAAGATGACCGGCCACCGAGAGTCCAGAGTATACGACCATCTTTGCCGGAAATCTTATAGATCGCATCTGTGTACCGTGCGCAGACCATGTAGTCGCCTTCTTCGTTCTTGTCGACACTGTTCATGTGGATCCAGTTCCAGCCTTGGGGGGCCTTTTGTGTCAGCCCACTCACGACCCCAGAGCTGTCTGTCAACGGAACGTGGTCAGCCGCCCACCATTCGAATAGGATTTTCTTCGACGCCAGGTCCACTTCTACGAAGCCATTGTCCACAATACGTCCAGTCTGGGAAGACGTGCTAGATTGCTTCACGCCCGTGATGTCTCTTTCGATGGACCGTTTGGTCAGGTGCAGGACTGTTTTGCCGTTGTCGATAACATTGAATTCGTGCATGTTAAGACTCATGCCTGACTCCGAGCCTAGCTCGTAAGTAGAAGATACTTGTAGGCTGTCATCCATAACAATGGCTTTGCTGCTCTCTATACCTTTGGGCGTCTGTGAGTATAGAATCATCGATAGATAATCCCTACCATCAGCATGGAAGGGGTGAAAGTCGACTGCATTCGGGTTTTCCAGCAGACATGCGCCGCTCCATACCAGATTTCCAGCTCCATCATAGATGAGAGGGCCAATCTGACATGGCTGGTAGTAATGTGCGTCCACGGGCTCTCTCACAAGAGATACGTAGGGCGCAACAAACCAGTATCCGAGCAAAATGCGCTCAGGCTTGTGCTGTGTAACATTGAAAAGCGGCGCTTTGATATCTGGGCGCTGGGACATGTCAGCCAAGACCATGCTAGCAATCAAGAAGCCATACCGTCACGAAATTTGTCAGATCGGATGCATCACCAAGTTTGCCACTGAAGGGCTTTGGTGTGCTAAAACTTCCTTGTGCTGAGCAAAGGGAGATCTGCGCCACTGCGGCCAGCGCAGCAAACCATACTAGCATGTCCTTGACGTCTTCGGGATAGCCAAAGGACCATGGAAAGCACTGTGAAGATCCCACAAAGGGATGCGAGCTGAAGTGGCACGAAGGTTGCTGACTAACTACGCAGCTTGATGATCCTCCCAAGAAGGCCGAGATACGCCCGAGATGAGAGTGGGTGCGTCTTTGATGTGCAGCCGAGGTCGTCAACAGATTCTTTGTTGCCTAAGTGAAAATCGTGGTGCACGGAACGTGTCGTGAGCGAATATTGCAGCTTTGATACTGGCAGATTTGGCCAGTACGAAGCCATTCGGACAGGCATTCAGCTTGATACATGGGTCTGAACTCCAAAACTTCGCCCCAATGAGCTGGCGCTTCGAGCATGAATGCAGCAGCGCGTGTGCTGCGAATATGTAGGCGACGACTACGCGTGACTGCACTTCGGAATAAGCAGTGGTTGCCCATGGACCTCGTCAGCAGTAAGCTGAGCAAGTCATGTTGGTGCCACCTCGACGGGTCCGCTCGTTGGCCGAAGTTCACGACTGTAGATCTTTCAATGTAATGGTGCTGACCGGCTTTGAACGGACTGTAGACTTGTGTTGCTCACAGTCTTTTCTCCTCAGCATCTGACGCAGGTCAAAGAACTGGCACGCGTCTTCTGTGTAGCATGAAAGCCGTCGCATAATGCGTAATCCTGACTGCCCTGTCGCAGAAGAGCTGTCTCTTACCGCGTTGTCAAATTGTCCCAGTCGTAGCTGTGGCATAGAAGATCACAGGGTGATGCGCAGCTCAAGCATATCCAACTCAAACGAAGCCACTCTGACCCAAGAACCCGCGTATACCAACATGGTAAAAGAACCACCACTTCCCATTCTCCAGCCTCCATCTCAGCTCACTGAGCCCTTGTATGTTGACATTCTCAATTCCCGTAACCTTAGACTGTACCCACACAATGGCCATACTCTCCTTCTCATGTACCGCAGAAGACATATGCGTGATAGCAAAGTGGCAGTCCGGGTGTAGCTCTTCCACTAGCTGGCGCCAGACGATGTTTTGCTCATGCCAGGTCAAGAGTCCAGGCTGATTGTCAAACTTCGACTGCCAGTGTTCTGGATCAATATGGCTCAGGAATTCCTGGGCTTCTGGACTTGTGTATCCCCAATCCCTCCTGTTAATGGTCTCGATTCCGATTCTTGATAACCGTTCCAATTCTGCGGCGATCTCCTCTTCGGTCTGTTTCGCTGCCGGCGTAGGCGGTGGTGTGAGAGTCGAAGGCATGGTGGAAGTATACAACGAAAGGCACGTTGACCCATCGGACTATGTTGGTGAAAATTGGTAGAGAACGGAGGTGCTTCCTTTCGAACCTGGAGTAAGCAACATTCTCAATACGCCTTACCTGGTCTCATGAGAGCGCTAGCAGATGATCTCAGCCTGGATGATCTCTGCATGCTCGTGCCGCTGATATTGATACTGAAACCTGTCCTTCTGGACCGAAACTCGCGTTTGTTTGTATCTTTGTTGCTGATCACCTCGGTGTAGTCTGTTGGTTCATTGGCGTTAAAGTTCGGGAAGCGAGCACTGACGTCACCGCATCTCAAATGGACATGGGCCGTAGACTTCACATGATCTTGAACATCTTCACCTACGGATCTAATTAGCGCCATCACCGTCCAAGGCGTCGCCGATCTTGTTTAGGCTGTCACAGGAAGCGATATGCTGTGCCGATCACGGCAGGATTCGCAAGCTCACACAGGGCTGACTGAAGTACACACTTTTCCGCAACAAGAAGACAATGTGGACAGTTCAGCAGAATAACTGAACGAGCCAGACATAGCTGGCGAGGAGTCGGGAACATGCTCAGACATGCTGTCAAGCAATTGTGGAAGTATGTGCAAGAAGACTCGGGACTAGGCTACGATCCTCAAAAACCCTGCGCGATCGGCAGTTTGCCATGGGCTTGCAGTCGTTGAAGCCATCGTAGCGCCTTCGCAATAGCTTGACCATGCGGGTTATGAGATGGATACACCTTGCTGGTTCCACTGGAGAAAATGCACCAGAACGTTGCTCTTGGCCTATGTGCTCCCTGTCATGACCGCCAGCCATTGACTAACCTAAGCAACGTGTGGGAAAGCGTATGAAAACATCCAAGGCAGGTCTAAAGCCTTGCTCGAGTTAAACCTTTTGGGTGGAATCGCGAGTTGTACTAACCTACGTGGCTTTATGGAGTTCGCGGCTGAATCCATCATCCATGCTCACAATCGATGCCCCTCGGGCTTGCACGGCCGCGCTTCCAGGCGCAGTCATTTCTCTCATCTTCGAAACCACAAAGTGCATTTTCCCAATGAGCCACCACGCTTCCTCTGCAACGTCTTCGCCATCATATCATCAGCCAACGCCAGCTTCGCCACTGACCAGCCATCAAGGATACAAAGTCTCGAAGATCTCAACCTGTTCAGAATCTCGCGAGAGTCTGTGCTCCTCAGCAGTGATGATCTCGTGAAGCATTTGGACCAGATCCCCCAGAGTAGCCGTAGTCTCCATCTTCAACGGGCCCACCATCTTCAGCGCGAATCCCATCACGAATACCTTCAACTGCAGATCGGAAACCCGTGACGGGTCGGTCAGACACGGGATACTATGCCACGACTGCTCTAGGCGATTCGACAGCCACTTCTCGACAGAGCCGTCCAGTTCGATGCGGAGAGTGACAGTGACTATCTGCGTATCCCTCGTCTCCAGACCAATCAATCCCAGCGGCAGAGAAGGTCGAGTAGTGAGCCAGACCAGTGGTCCGAAAAGTGCGTAGTCGGTGGGGGCTGGATCGTATCCCGGCAGCTTGGCGGCTTCGAGTCGCTTCTTGAGAAGCTTGCTCGAGCCGCGGATGGTGGTATGGAAGCCGTGATTGACCCGTTGAAGTCCGATGACCGACTTCACGAACAGAGGCTTGATGAGGCAGCCATCGCGTTCTTTTGCTGTTGACAGACTGAGCTCGAGATCGGCCACTTCCAACAGGATGAGTTCGAGGAGTTCGGCGGTAGCGAAGACTCGCGCAACAGCGGTCGCCATCTTTTCTGCAGATTGTGGGAAGTCGTTTCCTCTTCGTTCAAGCACGCTGGAGGCGCCGCCGCTCTGTCGATATCGGAGTAGGAAGGAGGGCTTGTTGACGTCGCTTGTGTCTACGTCAACTTGGACTAGATTGCCAAGTGAAATACCAAACTCGCCTTTGCGGCCCGGACCCCATTCACTACTCGCCCCAAAGGGTAGAAATGGACTAGTGGGAAGATTACAGCAACTCTGCTCCAATCAGAATTGTCTTCATATGCGTGGAGAATGAGACACAGGACGCATGGAAAGATGAAGGGCCGACGGCTGCATATTCGCCGGCAACACTTGCATGATAAGCTTCAGGTGGCATCGACAGGCAATCCTTAATGCTTCAACATACTGCAAGCTTTGTCCTGCTTTGCGTGAAGTTCTCCCGCTGACCATATACACGATTTACTATACATCAATTCGCCAGAATGCAGCACCCGCCAGAGGCCCATCTACCACACTCGCTGGACAACAATCTCCAAGCAAAAACGGCCAATTGCTGCAAACTTCGAAGGACCTGAATTCCCATAGTGCTCGCTCTCGCATTTGCGTACCGGAATACGAGCCGTACAAGGCTTCCATCAACTTGCGACATCTCGTGTTACCTGAATTCCGCGTGGTGCTCCGGGTAGCCTCGCATGGCTTGCCTAACAAGGGAGAGTCGCGCCTATCCAAGTGCTCGATATCTTTGGCCGCCGGAATATCGTCCTACCAATCCGAGGATGGAAGAGTTCGCATTGTGGAAGGTGCACGATGAAGAGGATCATTCGACCTGCTGCTGGCCTGACTCAATCATAGTTCAGGAGGCTCTTGCATGCTCTGCTCAGGGAGCGTTTTCCAATATGTCCGCCACTTCGCCCAGAGTTGCAGTACTCCCCAGTTCCGATATCCTCGAAGCCTTATCCGACTTACAGCGTGCATCAGTCTTGACTTCCGAGCGAAGACCTGGCACGCCCGATGAATTGGTCAGACACTTGACCTGGCGCCACGACTCATCTTTCCTGTCCGACACCCACGCCACCAACGCGTCCTTGGACAAGATGTGGAATGCAATTGTCAAGACCCCATTCTGTGCTCGTGCGACTCCGCGGAATCTGAGCAGGGATATGATTTGGTCTTCGAGCCACAAGAGCGGACCGAAGATGGCAGGGTCAACGTCTACCTGGATCGCCGTGTGCGAAGCCTGAAAAGGCTCGAAGTATCGCTCCACACCTGGTCTCTCTGCAGCTTCGAGGCGCCTGCGTTGCAGCTTGAGTGAGCCGAGGATAATATTGCGGAAAGTGTGGTCTACCCGCTGGAGACCGTCGACTGAAGTGACAAAGTAGATCCAGCGACGATCTGATGCTGGAGAAGGATTGAGGTCCAGGTCGGCGACATGTAGCAGGATTTTTTTCGAGAAGCTCCGGGACGTCGAAGACTTTCTCTGCTGCAGATGCCATCTTTGTGAAGGATTGGAATAAATCTGGTTCTAGAGGTCGCCAAGACGAAGAGGGGTGGTGCTTCTACTATGACTTGGACAAATGAAACTCTTCTGGGGTGGTAGAGGTCAAGGACACTCTCAGTAAGATGAATGTATATCTTTTGCACGCCAACGCCCACGGTCCGCTCCTCGTTCACTCTCCATTCACCTACACGTGTGACGGGTGAACAAGCAAAAAGATCGCAAACACCACTACTCCCAACCCATTATGAGTTTCCTTGGTGTTGGTGATGCAATTATCGAATGAGGTTCTCCTATTGGCAACCTCCGCTGTGTTGATCGTCAGGAAGTGTAGAGCGGGCCTTGGTGTAGCCAGGCCCAACTCATGTACAGTGGTATCATCGAATAGAATCATATCCCGCGACTCCCCCTCCTCCTCATGGTAGGAAGTGTGTGGATCGTGTTGTAGAAGCCTTGATTGACGAGCAAAAGCAGATTGATATTCCTCCGTATCATCGTCACTGTCTGGGATGACACGCAAGCTTGATTTTCTGCCGAGCACCCTAAAGGGCCTTCATAAACTGGTCGATACGCCTGCATTTCTCCGGTGGTTGAGCATCATCGAACGTTTGAACCCACACTACCAGTTCTGCGGTCTTCAAAGTTGACAGAGGCTTGGCAAGAGATGCTAAGCATGCCTTGTCGATCAGTAACGAGTGCATCTGTAGTCCCCATCGTCCAGGCTCCAGCCCAACGTTGTCTACTTGAACGTCGCACCGTGGCAGGCAATGCAGCATACGCATTGCGCCATCCTCATTTGCCGGAACTCGAAGGGCTCCTGAGTTCGTGTTCCCATTTCCCTTGTCGACCATTGTGCTTTCTACACCCGTTGAACCGACGTCTCCGCTGGCCTCCGCTCTGAATCGCGTCTAGACTGCTGAGTGTCCGCCGACTTCGTTCTGTGCACTGTGCACTCGCTTGGTGGATAGTTGTCTCGATCTGCGAAAAACCCGCGCTTGCTGCCATCGTTGGTTTACAAATTTCGTGGTTGTGGCATCGAGCAAAGTTGGGCTATTCGGGTTGTAGATGGCCAACTTGACCAGGTCATCTGTGGCCCAGCTGAGAACGGAAAGGCCGCGCCTCTTAGATTGACTGAATCTCGAAGGGGTTGTGGTAGATGAAGAAGTGGAACGCCTCGCGACGTTCCTGCGCGGCCGCGTTCCTCGTTCGAAGCGATCCAGTCCGGTCTCTATGGTGGTCTGCGAGAGGGAATGCCAGAAGATCTCCGACATAGCATTGGAGTTGCGGTATACAAATATACAAAGAACCGCAGGGGAGTACAGGTGCTCCATTTTGAACCACATGCTCGTTTCTCCCGGGATACGCCGCTCAAGTTGGCACTCGACAGAGCAGTTCTTCATCGATGGCTGATTGATATACTGTATGAGGAGGAGATTCGACAGAGGCGGCAGAGCAAAAAGCCTTCAGTTCATTCTGAGACGCGCGAGAGAGCGCCTGGCCTGATTGAGTCTGTGCCGGACTCCTGTGCAAGTCGTGAGCAAGTGAACATCGATGGAGGAGGTCATGATGTAGTGCTCACCCTCCAATATCTTCTTGAAGTCGTTGTCTGCCAACGCCGACATGTACTTCTGCTTCCGCACTGTTCCAGCCGAGCGAAGATTACTCCTTTTTGATTTTGTTCTTCAGCGTGTTGTGCATAGCGTATAATGCGTGTGTTGGAGAGTATATAATAATTGTGGAATGAGTAGATTGGGTGTTTCTGGATTTTGCTTCATCGCCGACGCTCCTGTAGTTATGTGTAGCATCTTCTGGTTGCTGCAGCTGCGTGCTCATTGATTTGCTCTTGTGCCAATGCTTGTGATGTCCTCGAGGCTTTGTCGTGGCAAACAACCCGAACAGTTGTACAGTTGTGTTTGCGTGATGATGTGCAGTCGGGCCGATCAATTGTATGGCCATCGATCCGAGTCCGAGGGATGGGAGCAGCATGCAATGTAAGCCTGGTTCCGAAAAGGACCATCGACTAAATGCGGGTGAGTCAGCCCATACTTCCAACGAAGTGGTTGTTCTGGCCTTTTCTCTACCTCCTCTCTTCATCAGCTCGCTCCCTCCTCCTCAAAATCATCAAAAGGCCAGTGCTGGTCCGTCATCCTACGTTCAAGCTCATTCTCAGCATAACTTAAAGCCTACTCCTTCATGTGATTCGCCTCGGCCGCAGCATCATCATATCTCTCATGTGATGCCCAGCCATCAGTACTAATCTCGATCACGTCTCGCAGTATTTGCATTTTCCTGTTGATGTCTTCTTGCTCTATCATCTTTCCAATAGTTTCTTCGGCATCTTGTTCCTCAAAATTTATCGGACACGTTGAGATCTCCTGTTTATGGTCAATCTCGGAACCAGAAGTCGTCGCAAAGGTAGCCCATTCATTCGCAAGCATAACAAGATCAGCTTTCGACGGAAGACTATTTCCCTCCCATGGCTCTACAGCATGCTGGTACAATCTCTTCCGGAAGAGTCCTTTGTCGTTGGCCATGGCTCTGTAATGCGAATTCAGTATCGTTGCGGTAGCTCCGACGTAGTAGAAATGTGTGTGTTGTCGTCGGTAGAGCTCAAGGTCTTTCTGCCGGTCGTCTTCATCTAATTCGTCAAGATGCGAAGGCAACTCGGGCTTCTTCAGCTCTTCTGAATCTGGATCGCCGTAATTTTGAAAGGCGTCGGGGACTCCAGCATGCAAGAACAAAGGCAAGATAGTTGCGTGCTGCCAGTCGATGATGCTGGTGATGTTGAAGTCGTTGTCAACAAAGATGTTGTTTGGGTTGAGATCGGGATGTCGAAGGACGGGCTTATGAAGCCATTCTTCTTTAGGCACGATGTATGCAGCAACTGTGAGGAATTGTTCGAGGCTGGCGATGTGTTCCCTCGGGTCGACTTTTTCGTAGCCGAACATCTCGCGGTATTCTCGACCGAATGGCAAACGTGGTTTGCCATGTGCCCGCAACCACGCTATTTCTTTCCTGGCCCCATCTCCGAGGACTTGCTGAGCAGTCAAAGCTATGGTATGAGGTCAGCTCTCTGTTTCGTGGATTGTGGGGCAACCACATGCTCACCTGGACCTCTCATGATCTCCAGCTGACTCCGTGTCCCAAAACAATATTTGAGCGAAACATAGGGACCGACACAAAATCGTCCAGCTTCGACCTCCAGTGAAACACGACCCATATTCTCAGGCAGATCGGCAGTGTAACAAACGCTCCCATATGCAGGAAATGAAATCCCAAACAGCTTCGCCTCTTGCTTCACGATCTCACCTAGAACCTTAATCCTCTTCTCATCAGAAATCTCATACCAAACATCACCTAAACATCGACCAATCGCCTTCTCCATCAAAATATACTCCGAACCAATATCATTATCAGCATCAGTAGAATACCCATACACCATTGGCGTCGGAACACCATACTCTCGAACCAGATCCATAGTCGCCACCTCGCTCGCAGTCGCCAGTAATTTTGGCTGAGTAGAAGGGTATGGAAGACGAGCAATAACCTGGAAACCATCTTTCATAGTCGCTTCAAACACTCGGTTGAAGCCTCCTTCTGCCAATTTGCGGAACGACATAATGTCTTTCTTTGATTGGTTGACGGACCTGGCTGCAGCTTCGAGAAGAGCGGTGATTTCGAATGTGAGGTGCCTCTCGGCAAGTCTCAGCTTTTCGTTGTATCTGAGCTATAGTCAGTATCAGACACGCTCGCAAGATCGTGTCAACGAACAGCCATCTGCCCGATGTATAGTTGAAAAGGTCGTATTCGTGTTGATTCTGTGCCGCAGCCAAAGCTGCGAAATGTCGAATTACTTGATGATTTGAAAATTGTATTTTGCTTGTCAGAGGGTTCCAGCGTGTCACTAGGCCTGGTAACCGGCAATGCCTGAATAAGCCGGATGTCATGGCCCAAGAACATTGTAGTAGTTGATGAGATCGATGAAACATGACAGCATGTAGTTGGTCCTAGGAGACCGCTGATGCTCGCTTCTCATTGGTCGATGCACTGCCCAAATTAGCCAGCAAAACAGACAAGGATCAAGAAATAGTAGAAGCATGCGACACGTTCCTGGTCATGATGATACAGTATCGATCGACTCTTTGCAGAAGTCTGCACTCAGTCATGCAAAGCGAAGCACCTCGAACCTGTATCCCGCTCTGTCAAATGCTTCTCGCTCATTCGTACATGTCTTACAAGTACAATCCTTCCGGCTCGCCCTCCGTCTTCGTCTTCAGCACACTCTCTCTTGCAGCACGGAAATCGGCCATGTTGACTCTCATTCTTCGCTCTCTCAATGCCAAGAGACCAGCCTCGGAGCAGATGGCTCGGATGTCCGCACCACTCAGATCGTCCTTCTGGCTGATGAATTCATCCAGCTCGACATCTTCGGCCAAGTTCATCTTTCCGGTGTGGAGTGTAAAGATCTTCTTCTTCGTGTTCTGGTCGGGGTTCTCGAACAAGATCTTACGATCGATACGACCAGGACGAATCAGTGCTGGATCGAGGGTTTCGATCTTGTTTGTAGCCATGATGACCTTGACATCTCCTCTGTCGTCGAAACCATCGAGCTGGTTGAGCAGTTCCAACATGGTTCGCTGGATTTCACGCTCTCCTCCGCTCGTGCTCTCGTATCGCTTCGTTCCGATAGCGTCGATTTCATCGATGAAGACAATTGAGGGAGCGTTCTCGGCTGCGACCTGGAAGAGCTGTCGCACCAATCGAGGACCGTCTCCGAGGTATTTCTGGATCAATTCTGAGCCGACGATGCGCAGGAATGTGGCAGATGTTTGGTTGGCAACGGCTTTGGCGAGCAGCGTCTTTCCTGTTCCTGGCGCACCGTACAGAATCACACCCTTCGGTGGCTTTATACCCATCTCTTCGTACAGTTCCGGATGTAGCAAAGGCAGCTCGACCGCCTCTCGCACTTCCTGGATCTGTGTCTCGAGACCTCCAATGTCCGCGTATGATTCCGTAGGCGCCTTGTCCAATTTCATCACCGAGACTGCGGGATCTGCATCGTCTGTGAGCACACCAACAACTGACACGCTCTTGTGATGCAGCAGGATGGATGCGCCCGGTTCGAGGAGATCCTTGTCGACGAAAGACATGATGGAGACGTAGTATTCGGGGCCGGTGGCGGAAGAAACAATGGCGTGGTCATCATCAATGAGCTCTTCCAAGTTTCCGACGCCCATCGGTGAGCCACGCATATCATCGACACGACTCCGCTCGTCGGCATTTCTGTCCTCGCCCTCGCCGCTGGCTGGAGCACTCTTCTCGTTTGCCGTCTTCGCCTTCCTTATCCGCTCTTGGTTCTCAACGAACTCTTCCTCCAGCAGTAGATGGTCGTGCACGCGTTGCATGCGCAGGTATCGGAGTTTGCATCGCGCAGTCGGGTAGACCGTAGGCAGTTTGGCAGCGGCATTTGGCCCAGCCTGCTTCTTCTTCTTGCGGCCGATGCGCGTGGTGGGCTGTGGCGGCGGTTCGTACTTGGGCTTATCCTTCTTGTCTCCCTTCTTCTTATCGCCATCGCCCGGAGGCCCACCGGGGCCACCGAGGCCGGACTGGTTCTGACCCTATCGTCGCTGTGAGCATGTGTTTCATCGGGAGTTGATGTGCAGGTGGCGCATACCATTGTCGGTCACTCCCGTATCGGTGTGTGTATCAGTGAGGGTGATCGCGGCGGTGTGGGACGGTGGTCGAGGTGTCGGCGGAGGATGGTGGTGGATGGCGATGGTGTTGTGATGATGATGGAGCTGTGGTCGTCGGAGGTGGAAGCTGGAGCACCGTGACGAAGCACGCGCGTGCCTGGCTTTGCTGAGCTCATCAGTCACGCCTCGAGAGAGCTCCACCACAACCACCAACTTCCATCTTCATCTCTCACTTTCGCCAAACTCCGACACATCTTCTTCGATCAAACCGATCCGATCTGCAACATCCGATCTCGCCAGTGAATGCCGCACTGAGACATCTTGCCTCAGTCATATTAGAGAGTGCACCTTCCCGCCTCCGCCTCCGCCTCTTTCCCCGCCAAACTCGCCATTTCTGAGCCTCTCAAGAGGCAATCAGACTCGACATTAAACCTTCCACGACTCTTCCACCGAAGTCTTGACACAAGTTACGATCCCGCCTGCTACCCGCCCAGCATGGCTGCCAACCGCAACCGCCGCGTACAAAAAGAGATCAACGACATCACCAACGACAAGCAAGCCGGTATTCGCCTGACCTTCCCGCAAGACGGCGACCTTACGCACTTCAAGGGCCACTTCGTCGGACCTCCAGACACACCATACGAGGGGGGAAAATATGAAGTGGACATCAAAATCGGCAATGAATACCCTTTCAAGCCTCCTACGATGCGCTTCATTACCAAGATCTGGCACCCGAATGTTTCCTCACAAACCGGAGCAATCTGTCTCGATACACTAGGCACCGCCTGGTCGCCTGTACTCACACTCAAAAGCGCTCTGATCAGTCTGCAAAGTCTACTGAGCTCGCCAGAGCCCAAGGATCCGCAAGATGCAGAAGTGGCTAGCATGCTGCTGACCCGCCCGGATGAGTTCAAACATGTGGCGAGGGAGTGGGCAATAAGATATGCTCAAGCTCCGCCGCCAAAGCCTGGGACGGGCAAAAGCGGGGCCAGCAGTTCGAAAGACGACGATGAGGCAGAGGAGAAGAGACGGAAGGCGTCAGACGACAAGGAGGAGAAGCGAAAGAAAGAGGCTGCGAGGGTGGCCAGTTATCGTGGGTTCAATGAGAGATTAGTGAATCAATTCACGGAAATGGGATTTGGGGTCGAACAGGTCGTAGCAGCTTTCGAATGGGCCGGCATCGATAAGGCCGATGGCGAGTTCTACCAGCTGGAAGAGGAGTACATGGGTGACATTATGGCGAGGCTGTTCGGAGAGGCTGAGTGAGCTGGGCGACATGAAGTCGAGATTGTGCATGAACGTGCCAATGCGAACGAATCGGGAACGGATCGTCCTTCAGGAGTGGCTACTCAACTCTTTCGCCAGGAGAAATCCACATCACTACCCATGTCCCCTGGGACAACCAAATCAAGCTTGCGAGGACTTGCAGCATCGCATGGTCACCGAGCTATGGGATATCAGCCTTGACTTCGCCTTCCGCCCAACACTTATCTGTACATCCGGGCCCAGCCAACAACGTCCTCTACAGCCTTTTACCACCCCCTTCAAGCGATCCCCTGCTTTTTCCTTTGCTCCGACATAGCGAAGGCGTTTGGGAAAGGAAGACTTCTATGAACTTGCTATGCATGAAATGACGAGAAGAAATGAATGAAATGAGAATCAGATGAAACGGGGAATGCATCGATAGCTGCTGTAGATCAGATATGGAGAAATCGTAACAACCCATTAGGGAGACGTTGACCGTGAAGAAGAACGATTCTGGGCTGTGCTGTTTCTCGATCTTCCTGCTAATGCTTTTGCCTGAGCTGTTATGAGGCTTTGCGAACTGCTGTGAGCGAGCAAGGTCTCGGACTTCCTGGCTGGCGTTAAAGTGCATGAGAGTTCCGGATGAGGTGGTCTGGACTGGTCGAACCTTTATGTGTTGGAGGGACGTCCTTGTTTGGAGTGCTGGAATCGGGCTTTTGGGCGAGAGGGAGATCACGACAACAAGACGGTACGTGCAGGAGGCTTTTGATCCTCATCTTCGTTCTATGTGTGCTGCGCCAGCCTAATAAGATGAGGACTTGTGCTAGGGCTCCATTGCAGAATGATCTCTTGCTTGGTGCCTCCTGTTTTACGGCCTGTCGAGCTCAATATCATTTTGTCCCTGATGTCTTCTCCTTCCAAACTCTGCAGACTAACTGCGTTTCTGCTGAAGCCCATCTCATGCCTCCGAACCCTGTCTCCACACACTCTTGGGATGCAACTGCCGCTTCTTTGCATTCTGTTCCTTCTCGACTGCCCATATCCAGTTCCACCACTCACGCGTCGTCTTCTTCAGCTCTCCGGCCAATTCTTTCTCGGATTCCTCCCACGACTTCCTCTGGGCGTTCATGATGGCCCGGTGCGAAACGACTCCCCGATTTGATCTGAGCTTCCGCGGTTGCTCCGACTCTCGTTGCCACTTTCTCTCCATGTATATCTTCTCCTGCTTGATCACTTTTAACTTGGCCTCCATGTTTCTCTTCGCCACTCGGATAGCATCGATGTGTTGGAACAACTGAAGGAACAGATCGAAGACGTAGCCTAAGGTGTCATCTCCTCGCAAATACCAGTCCAACTCGATGCTTCCCAAGTCCCAATTGAGGTCCCGAGGCCGGTCTTCGCGTCTGACTCTCAGTATCAGCGGAAAAGTCTCTTTGGCGTTGCAGATCTTGATATTCCTCCAACTCGCGTCCGGATTCAACCAACCTTGTGGCAGATCTGCGATGGCTTGGTCGAAGCAGCTCAATTCTTCCGTCGAGTACTGCCCACAAACCCGGATGTCGAACAGTCTTGCTCCTGTTTCCTTGTGTACATCAAGCGGCTCCCAGTCCCAGACCCGGCCTTGCAATTGCCATTGATTCCATCCTAGTAGCCGGACTGGCCCGTTGTTCTTCAGCTTGTCCAAAATGGTGAAGAGCGGCTTGTGAAAAGGGAGGAGTTCCCGAGTGCCAGGTGGCAAGCTCTCCAACTTCTCGTTAGCGTACGGCAGAAGATGCATGAGACGCTTCAGTTTTGCTGAGCCATTAATAGTACTGTGGAAGTCTTTGTTGACGCATTGCAGACTGAACAGACGCCAGGCGATCAATGTCGCTCGAGTTGAGGACAAAGATGTGCTTGACTGCAGTTGGTGGATGTGAGGGACCTCGTCGGAGGAAGTGAACAAGAGAATTTGCTCGAGGAGTTCAGGAATGCTGAAAGTCCTCATTGCTGCATCGCCAGGTGGGGATTGGCTGGTTGCAGCCCCCGACTTTGCCTTCCGTGGAAGACTGACCCGCGGCGGGAGGGCCTGCTTGGTGTTCGACGACTTTCGCGCCATGTTGGTTCCTTTGTCTGGACTTGTCGTCGTTGTTGAGAAACAGAAAAGGCCTACAGTCGAGACTCAAAGAAGATGTTGAACGAAAGTATATAGGCTGGGGACAAAACAATGGAAAACAGTTGTTCACTCCTTCTCGCTCCACCTGGTCCTCGTTTACCGGGTCCATTCTTATTCACTCCGGGTTCACTTCGGGCATAGAGCAGCCAAGTGCCTTGAAGAACGGACTAAAGTTCCGTTGTATAAGTCGTGCTGTCAGTTTCGTAGATTGACGAGATACGAATGGCATTCTCCGTTATGTATAAGAACTCGTTGATGAGGACTCGCGCTACTGCTGGTGGCTCCTACTCTTTCGTTTCCTCATGCCCTTGCCTTCCCGCTCAAGCATGCAGCTCATGACTGCGCAACTGCACGGAAGACATCTCTTGCTTGTCAAACGACTCTCTCCACTGGTTCCTGGCCTTTACGATATCTTCGCATACTCGAAGGCCAGTCTCCTATTATTCTGCTCGATCCACACAGCTCTGGTCCAATCATCCCACTTTCGATTCGCCTGCTCCTCTTCTTCGTCAATCTCCTTCTCACGCACGTCCCATAGCTTTTCCTGGTGCTCCACATCGGCCAGATGAGCCTTTACCGTTTTGCCCACTCGCATTCGTAGCCGCGCTTCGTGCCATTCGTCCTGCGTATCGATCTTCTCTCCCTCCAATTCATCTCTCTTCTCCTCGATCTCTACTGTTGCTGCCACCCATTCATCGAGTTGTTGACAGAGTTGGCGAAACAGGTCAAAGAGGTAGCCCAAAGTGTCGTCTCCTTGCAAAAGCCACGACAGGTAAACTGGTCCGAGGATCCAACTGTTGTGCACGATCTTGATTGTCAATGGTACGGCCTTCGCTGCGTTGCAAAGTTTTATGTCTTTACAGCTGGCCTCGGGGTTCAACCAACCATCGAGAACTTTGTCGTCGAAGGCTACTTGAGAATGGCTACCCTCCTCAGTCAGATTTCCTCCAAGTAGCTTGACAGCCAAAGTTGGTGCTTCAGCTGTCGAGTTCGAGTGAAGATCCCATAACATGACCTGACGGTCACCGCTTCTGACCTGTATCTGGTCCAGCATAGAAAGCACCGGCTCATGGAAAGGTAGCGTCGGTACAAGATAACTTGCTGCCAGTGTCTCCAGATGCTCGTTCTCATACGGCAGGAGGAACATGAGACGCTTAAGCTGCGCCGAGCCTTGGATGGTGCCGCAGAAGTCTTTGCTCACGCCCTGCATGACGAAAAGACGGAGCTTGGAGAATGAGAATTGGCCGTCGGCATGTATGTGACTAGCCACCAAAGGGCTGAGCTTGACTGTGTCCTTGCTGTGGGGGTAGGTTGAGAACAGTATGATGCGCTCGAGCAGCTCGGTAATGCCAAACACTTTTGTCGCAGCAATTCCATCACCAGGAGTAGTATTGTTAGGAGCGGTATTGTCGGGCGCAGCTTCTTTGGGTCGTGCACCTTTGGTTCTAGCACGCGACGTGGTCTTGCTCACACGCTGCGCCTTCTTGCTCGACGTCTTGCGCGCCATGTCGATCAACTTGGTTGGAGCAGTCCTATTGAAGATTCGAATGAGAAGTTGAGGAAGGTGGGTAGGAAAGTGTTGCGTGTGCCAGCCGGTGAGTCAAGAAGTTGAGTGCGTGGAGCATCACTGGGCCAAAGTTCAAAGGGTCATTCACTATCACATGCGTGACCTGCTCCGTTCGTTTTCCCGATCCGTTCTCATTCACTCCGGCGTCATCTCGGACACGTGGATGCGAACATTTTGCAGAGCCGTTTGGAACTCCGCACCTGCCGGCACAGTATAGCCTGTACTGTCAGCCGTTTGAGCTCGCCAGATACAGATAGCAGTATTTGTTGTGTATAGAAAGTTGTTATGTATCATGCGTTTCGCCAATGTAATTTGTAATTTGCGAAGTCGGCAGCTGGTATATGAATGAAGAGCTCCGGGGGTTGTGTCGAACATAGAGTCGATACTAGTAGATGCATAAGGAGAATCAATCTTTGAAGCTTGACAATCGCTGTCAAACGCAAACGACAAATAGGAAAGGAACTGTGGAAGCTATCATAAGCTCAGTGTTACATTTCAACGCAATCTCTGGAATCTGACCTTCGTTCCAGAGGCTTGCCAGTCGTGCGTTTATCGACATCGTCCTCAACTACT
Organism: Cercospora kikuchii; assembly: GCF_019650295.1. Lineage (NCBI taxonomy): Eukaryota > Fungi > Ascomycota > Dothideomycetes > Mycosphaerellales > Mycosphaerellaceae > Cercospora > Cercospora kikuchii. Next base: position 658,537 of record NW_025408588.1, read on the forward strand.
GCTATGGTGCTTGACCGCCTCGCACATGACTTGCTCGTGCTTGCTCAAAGTCTCTTCCGTCCTTGCTCTGACCTATGCTTCTGCTCTCTGGTGTCATCACCTGCCTTCAACGCTGATTGAATGCCTTGCTAAGTCCCTACGACTCTTTCTGATCCTTTGGCGATTCCTTGCTCGCGTCTTGTCCCTTTCTGACAGCGAGCTTCCACTGTTCAAGGACAGGCTCTAGCTTTTTCAGCTGAGTTCCAACCTCAACGTCACGTAAGTCCCAGAAGCTGTCTCGGTGCTGCTCGAAAGAATCTCTGCCGTCTTCGTCGACTTCTTCATATACTTCGTACCACTCTCCTTCTGCATCTGCCTCGAGCCCCTCCCATTTGCGTTCGATTTCCCTGGCCACCGCTCTCCGATCGGCGACGAGGAGGAGTAGCTTGCTGAGCATTTCGAACACGTACCCTAGAGTCTCATCTCCCTTGAGCTTCCAGGAAATATCTAGACGGCCAAACCTGGCAAGATCCGACAACGGTGGACCTTCGTCTTGTTCCACGATCCTAAGAGTCAAGGGCACCATATCCCTGGAGTTGCATACTTTGATCTTTTTCCAGCTTGCTTCAACGTTCCACCAACCTTTTGGCATCATAGACATGGCCTTCGAGTACATCTTCTTCTCATCAGGCACGTCTTCCATTAGTTTGATTGTGACAGTGGTAATCCCAGTCTTGGCATCTGATTGAACCATGCGGCTACTGCTGTAGTCCCAGTGAAGAAGGCAGTTGTCTGTATTGCTGTCCAGCTTTTCCAGGATCGAGAACAGTGGGGTGTGGTATGGTACCAAGTCTTGACGAGTAGCAGCGGATGTTTTCAGAACATCATTACCGTATGGCGCCAGGAAGATGAGGCGCTTGAGTTTCGTCGACTCTTTGATCGTGGCACGGAAGACCTTATTCACGCTCTGTAGACTGAAGAGACAAACTCCACCCCGCGAATTTCTTCGAGCAGAGCCAGGCATTGGACTTAGCTTGAGCATGGAATTATCGTAGCGCAGGCGCTCTGGCATTTGCTCAGCGATGGCATAGAGCAGAATGTGTTCCAGGAGTTCGGTGATGCTAAAGACCTTCATTGCGACATCGCCATTCACTGGGCGTCGGAGGTGACTCGCATTCAGCGGCTCGAGCTCATTGATAGCAGTCGCGCTCTCTGCCATGTTGTCGTTTGATGATACTTGTAGCGTAGGTGCGGTCATGGATGTCGCTTCGGGAGAGTGGCTCAGATCTGGCGCCTGATCTGCCAACATCTCGTTTTGTTTGTGTTGAGCGTGTGGAACGCGGGCAGGCAGCGTGATTGCGAAGCCGTTATAACTGTGTGTTCATGAAGGGTTGTGAGGTTGTGGTGGTAGCCTGTTCACGAAGGGGGACAATGTCAGTGGCGCTACCGTTTGTTTCTAGTGCGCCTCACTTCCTTCACTTCACTTACTCCCCACCCTTATCCTCACTGGCTCATCCGGGGGTATTTAGCGTGAGAAAGGGTGAAGATCACGGATGATGTCACTGGTATCTTGCCGCAAAACGTCTCGACACTCGTGGGAAGTGATCTCGAAATATGATATATCTTCAAGTAAATCGATTCTTGACCGCACAAGCTGTGGGGAAGGCTAGCTTAGCAGAAGCGCGTTTAAGCAGCAGGAAGAACCAAGGTTATATTTGCAGGCAAGAGCGAACACTGGACATTATGATCGCGAAAGCAGGCACCATAAATCTCACAACAGAAGCTCGACGCAGGAGCTCTCCGAATCGGCAACAATTCTTCCTGACTTGACTCCATCTGAGCTGAGAGCTGTAGAGTCCGGCGAATCAGAGACGTTGCTCAAATATCCTACGAGACTGCAGCAGTGGCCAGCAGACAAGGAGCAAGTCAATGATCGTGGGAAAGGAGAACTGGGTTTGTTTGTACGAGCTAATTTTTGCCATTCCCAACGCACTTTCCTGAGCTACTCAAACCTCATGCCGAGGGAAGGACATTCTCTCTCGTAGAGGACTACAGCTTCCTTCGATACTTGCGGCACGTCCAACGACCAGAGGCTGAGAACTCCGCTGCGTACTCATGCAAACTTCCGGTTCGACTCATCAAATGCTAACTCTCTTGCACCCCTCCATCTATAACTTGCATCGTTCAATTACCAGAGACAAGCAGTCGATTGTGTAATGCCGAGTTGTTCTGCTCGGACGGTTCCTGCTACTTCTCACTAGACTCGCCTGCCGTCTGTGCAGCTGGCTCGCGCTTCACACTGAGTTCCCATGCTTCCACTGCCGACTTCAGCTTCTCTTGCTCAGCTTCCAGCTCATGCACGCGCTTCGATCGCAGTTCCGTCCACTCACGCTGGTTAGCCAACCAGGTTTACTCAGAAACTCCATGATAGCCTACGGCCTCGCGGTGACTCTGGAATTTAGCACTGGTTTCCTCCATGCGGGTCTCCCATTTCCGCTGGATGATGAGAATCGCGCGTCGTACCTCGTCGATGAGCTGCAGGACTCTGCAAAAGTGATCAAAGATGTGGCCCAGACTCTCGTCTCCGTGCAGATTCCATGTTAGATTGGCTAGGTATGAAGCCGTTCCGTCCACGTAATGGAGATAGAACATTCTGACGGTCAATGAAACCAGCTCCTTGGCATTACAGACTTTAATATCTCGCCATTTCGCTTCGGGGTTCCACCATCCTTGTGCCAGCTCCGAGGTCGCCTCCTTATATAGACTCTTTTCTTGTTTGATGAAGTCTCGAATGTCGACCTTCGTACGCGTGATCATATCGTCGGCGCTCGGAGGGGAGTGACAGCTGTACTGCCAATCCCAACTCAGTAGACCGTTCCAGCAGTTTTCGTGCAACTTGTCCAACAAAGCGAAAAATGGCGTGTGAAACGGCAATAGAGCTCTACGTGCCATAGATGATGCGTACAAGTCCTTGTTGGGGTATGGTGCAAGGTACAGCAGCCGTTTCAGCTTCGCAGACCCGTTGATCGTAGCGTAGAAGTCTTTGTTTACGCGCTGGAGACTGAAGATGCAAATTCCTCCGCGAGATTCTTTAGCCGCGCCGGGCATAGGGCTCAGCTTGAGAGTTTCGCTCCTCCTATCGTCGCGGGCTGGCGTCTGGTCGGAAACTGCCAACAGCAGGATCTGCTCCAGGAGCTCGGGGACGCCGAATACGCGCATGGCAGCGTCGATATCTGCAGCGCGCTTCTTGCTCCTGGTCATGACGGCCACTAGCCTCGTGTAAGCTGGTGCGGCACTCAACTTCTTTCTGGCCATGTTGAAGCTTGTAGAGGATGTTGCGACAATCGAGAACAGATTGTGATTGCTTTTGGTGGCTCGAAACCAGCAGTTTCTGCCGGGCTATCTGTTGAAACTTCCAAACTACTTGCTTTTGGAGATGGAATGTGCCGGTGTGGTGGAAGAAGGGACGTGTGACTTCGGCGAAAAGATGTTGCTTAAGAGTCATGGTTGCCTGCATTGATGGGAAAGTCACATCGGGCCGCTCAACATTCACTCACCTTCACTTCTATCACGTGCCTGGTTCCGCCCACGTGATTCGTCGCCTTTCACCCTGTCGTCCTCGAAGCAAAGGCTCAAAGTTGAGTCCAGATGTTTCTGCAAAGATCCATATTTATTGCTATAGTCCCCTGGAAAGGAAGCATATCTTGGAGTCGACGGAAGGCACAATGTGGGCAGTAGCTTCTGCTCCGTAGAACGTTTCACCTACCACAGTCATACCAGCTACATTGTCCATTTCAAGACTCTAATGTCATTTGAGGGGCGTCTAGAGGAACACAGCGCTCTCTCATGTCTTCGACCTCGACTGGCTCAACCGTGCTCTATCCCTCCAACCAACATGTTATCGTACTTGCTCAATGTGTTCAACTTCCTGCTTCCACCATCGCGATGACTTTCCACCAATCTTTCGTACCTTCCGTACAGCCTGCTCGCTTCTGACCTTGTTCTTCCACTCCACAAGTCCAGCATCCAACGCCTCTAGCGCTGCCTCGGCTGCTTTGCTACGCTGGGAACGGAAGTCTTGGCCTGCTTTCGAATAATCAAAATAATGATCTGCCACCTGCTTTAGTTTTCTCTTCAGCTGTGTCTGCTCTTTGGACCACCACTCCTTCTTCGCAATCACCTCCTGTTCCCCCGCCTTTTGGTACACTTGTCGAATCGCTTCAAACCGGGTAGCCATATGATTGAAGAACCAACGGATGAGATCGTAAGCGTAACCCAAGGTATCACTTTCGCGGAACCTCCATCCCACCGTCACGAAACCGATGTCCTTCATATGATTTCGTTGCACGAACTGTGTCATGATTCCAGGCATGAACGGCAAAGGCACTTTCGCGTTGCAAATCTTGATCTTCCTCCAACTTGCTTCAGGGTAGTTCCAGGGGCTCGTGGCATGCGGGATCGCTCGCCCATAGGCGCTGGTTTCGAGAGGCTGATCACGGAATTTGATGTCCAGTATCGTCTCACCGGTCTTCGAGTGCTTTGTAACGTAGCGCGGGCTTGTGATGTTGTATTTCAGCAGCTGTTCTCCAGCATTGACTTCCAGCATCTTGAGGACCCATAGGAACGGCGTGTGGAACGGCATTAGGTTGTCGTTAGCTTTTGCAACTCTCTTCAGCTCCTCATTGCTGGTGGGAGCGAGAAGGATGAGGTGCATGAGCTTTGGGGAGCCTACAATGCCGCCGTAAAAGGACTTGTTAACTCGCTGCAACTGGAAGAGGCAAACGCCACCACGGGATTCTCGAGCCGATCCTGGCATTAGAGGGAACTTGAGGATGGTAAGATCGTCCTTCTTATAGTCGACCACCTGTTCGGCCACGGCGAACAACAAGATGTGCTCCAGAAGCTCGGGAACACCGAAGACCCGTGTTGCAGCATCACCAGTCGTGGCGCGAGACTGGAACTTCGGCACCTTGCTGGCCTTTCGCTTTTGGGTGCGTGCGCGTTTTGCCATGTCGGAGTGGTGAAGGCAAAGCCGAGTCTTGTCGGGTTTGCCTAGAACCGGTTGGGCAGGTCAACGAAGTGAAGGACGAAGTACTCGGTCGGCTTGCCGGTGAAAGGCTCTTGGAATGTCGACAAATAGAAGCGCTACCGATGAGGAAGAGTAGAGGGTTGTCGGTAATCTGTTGAGCGTAGCGGAGTTGTTGCCGGCTGGAAAGCAACAAAATATCTGAACACTAGTGTATTCACCTCTACGTCACCCTACTTGCTCCACATGCTGACTCGAGCAACGTTATTCACTCCGTTGGCCTGCTCAGTGATGGTGAGAAATTGAAGCAGACGAGATGTTTGAGCATCTGACTGTTGACGCCTTTGCCGGTGTTTCGGACTAGTCAACATTTATCTCACCAGGTCTGAAAAAAATCGTTGATGGTTCCATTTCCACCGTCCTGCCCATGAACACTCGCACACTGTATTGTATGTAGTAACATGTTCAAGGGTAAGAGGACTGTTGTTGCAGAGTATACATACAGCAATTTTAGTTCATATACAAAGGATCTCACGGAGACTTGTTGGCTAGAAAGATTTCCAGAAAAGTGGCCAGAAAGATAACGTGCTCTCTAGTCTGTTAGAGTCAACATTAAGCACAAACAGCAATCACAGAGAAGACCCGTGAAATTGTTGCAGGTGTTTCCATGCGATGTAGGTAGACCGACAGGACACTGTAACAATTAGTTCTGTTTGACAAACTTACATCTGTGATTTTGGCTTGATTCAGGGATGGAACATGGGACTCGCACCCCGCAGCACAATCAGCCAAAGCGATCCTCCGGGACTGCAAGGTACAAGCTCAGGTGGTGAGCACGTCAGTAATCAAGCGGAAAGGGTTGAATATTGCAAAACGGGTTTCAAGAGTTCTTGATTGATTACCAAAACGACGAACGTAATCGCAAAGGGCAGAAACCGCAGCAGTCTAGGTACAAGTCTTGGCATCATTAGTCTCTCCCTTGCGATGCTTGAGCGCTCCGCCGAAGTCTTGTGCCAGCTCGTCTCTCTCCCTTGCCTGCTCCAGCTCCAGGCCACGTCACTAGAGTGCTTGATCGCTCTAGCCACAATTCTTCCATTCGCTTCTTATACCGCCACACGCCTCATCCGGCTGCTTGTGTACCCGTCACTACTCTGCCTTGGGTTTTGCTTTCTCCCTTGCTTTGCGCTCGCGCTTAACCTTGAGCAACCACTCCTTCACAATAGCCCTAAACTCCTCCATCGATGAGTCCAACTCGTCTCCCAGTTCCGACTGCATATCCTCCCACTTCTGTTCGTGGGCCGACTGAGCTTCAGCGTAGGTCAAACCCGGGATCTGTGGAACTACAATGTGACTGTGACTTCTCTGGATAATGGTCCATTTCTCCTCTAGGTCCGCGAAAACCTTCCTTCTGTCGTCGAGAATGACAAGCAGCTGACAGAACGCATCGAAGATGAAGCCCAGGGTATCGTCTCCTCGCAGGGGCCAGTTGATGGTGAGAGAGAGCTTGTCGCGGCGGACTAGAAATATGCGCATCAGATCTCTCCAGTTCAACTTTAGTGTCAGTGGTACGCTCGTTTGAGCGTTGCAGACCTTTACCTGTCGCCAGCTGGCTTCGGGCTTGGACCAACCATGTTGCAGCTTCGAAGTAGCCCTCTCGTACACGCTAGCCCTCTCGTAAAAGTTGACACGATCCCACTCGCTTCGAATCGAGATCGTCAACGTGGTCTTCCCAGTTGCGCTGTCAATCTTGACGTCGTTGCTATTGTTGTAGTCACAGTCGAGCAGAGTGTACCAGTCGTTGCTGGCGTTGAGCTTCTCCAGGAGATAGAACAGCGGCGTATGGTATGCCACCAAGTCCCCGGAAGCAGCAGCAAATGTCTTCAAGTAGTCGTTTGGGTATGGCGCAAGAAAAAGTAGTCGCATGAGTTTGACGGAGCCTTTGATCGTGTTGCGGAAGGTCTTGCTTACGCGCTGGAGCATGAACAAACAGACACCGCTTGGCTTTCTGTAAGCGGAACCAGGCATAGGGCAAAGCTTGAGATCATCGAGACTGAGGTTTGGGCTGTCTGGCATCTGATCGGCGACAGCAAACAACAGGATGGATTCGAGCAATTCGGCTGTGTTGAAGACTCTGAATGCGGCGTCGCCCTGCTCAGCGTGGCCCTTGGCTGTTCGAAACAGCCTCGCTCGCTTCTTCGGCGGCGACTTGGTTGTGGAATCCTTTCGCGCCATGTTCTGACTTGGTGGTAAGGTCGGCGGCGACTCGATGTGCCGATCGTTGCTGAGAGTCGAGGAGAAGATTGAGGCAGGAGAATGCAGCGAGGTCGAGTGGTGCACCGCCGCTTTGCTGTATTTGCAACGATCTGATCGAGTATGATCGACAAATTGGAGCGTGATGTCGGTGAAAGTGTGTCGAGTAGTTGGCAATTGTTGCAAGTGCCTGTAAGGTGATGGCCATGCCTGCCCCATTCACCAATCAGCCCCACTCTCCTTGCCCATTCATATGATCTGTTTCATTCACCTTGCCTCTATGACGATTGGCCAGAGTACTTGGAACGCACGCTCACTGGCTTGTGAGATCTCTTGTCCCGTACGAGCATGGAAGCATAAGCGTCATACGAATGACATTGATGGTCCTTGGGCGCAGTGTGTTGCGATGAACTCTGTTTAGTCACGGTAAACAGCTGATGATATACGAACGGCTGCACACAATATAGCTGACTATAGAAGCGTACGGCGAAGCAACGGCACATGTGATGTGCTCTACTTGTACAGAAGAGCGAAGGATTTGCACAAATACAAGAGCAAAGGAGCATTCGCAGCCGCACCGCAAACGCTTTGCTACAACGCAAACTGCATTGCTCAGAACTACATTTATCCTGTTATCCGCCTTTGATATGGAGGCAACTGGCAACCAGAGTAACTGATCATTGCAGCTTAGTAGCGTCGCTGACCAGAGGCGTATACGAGGACTAACAACGAACGCGAGAGAAAGCCGAGCTGCTGGAAAGGGAAGTGACAGCGAAATGAACAAAATTTAGAATGATGGCATTTGTTTCCTCGTGCTATGTTGCCGAGGGTGCAATCATCAGAAAAGCTTGCTTTTGGGCAACCCCGTGCCTCTCGTGTAGGAATCCGAGACTAGGAAGCCGAATGCGTGTCCATGTTTCCCTAGCGAGATCGGACATCGACTAGATGCCTTGACGCATCTGCCTACTCATCAACCGTCCAATGTCATTGGTCACGAATACACCTTCTCTCGCCCTCTCGTTTTGCAAAATTTCCACCGTTGTGCGACCGTACTGCCGTTCTCCTTCGCCTTGACCTCGCACCTCTGTATTGCCCCAAAGAGTTTTCCGAGTGAAACCGCTGGGGACAGGCGGCCAACTGTCTAACAGCACACTTTGACACCCTGTACTTCTGCGAAGCAATGCTCAAGCGCCTCTACAAGCTGGTCTGCAAGGGCCCCTCTACTCCATTCAAACTGATGGATCGGAGAATGCTCAGCCTCTGTGTTGGCAGCAGGACTGGACTTTGCAACTTCATACTCGAGGAGCAGCGCCACCATCTTGTCTCGATATTCGCCCAGTACGACCATGAATCTCTCGAGAAGATCGAAAACGTGCTCCATCGTAGCGTCCTTCTCCAGTGGAAATGTGATGTCGAACGGCGGTGCTTCGTTGTCACATACGTATGGACTCCAGATACGGAGTTTGATCGGTGCTGGGGCCTTTGCGTTGCAGATTCTAAGCTTCCGCCAGCTCGCCTCCGGGTTGTGCCAGCCTTTTGGCAACTTGCCGATGGTCTTGTCGTACGGGGTTCCAGGTGTGCAAACGAAGTCGTCGGTGATGATCATCTTGAGTCTGTCGATACCATCGGGAGGTCCATCCTCGTCCTCATACGCGTCGTTATAGAGTGTCGTCAGGTTTTCAGCCTCGCTGAGACCCAAGATAGCCAACAGAGAGCCCAGAGGCTTGTGCAATTCGAGATCGCCAACGTCCTTGGTCTCATTGCTACTCACGAGCTCGGCATTGGGTAGCGGGGCGAGAAACATGAGCTGCTTGAGTTTGAGCGAACCTTGAATAGTATGGCGGAAGACTTTGCTGGCTCGCTGAATGCTGAAGAGACAAATCTCGTCTTCAGAGATGCGACCACAGCCTAGTGTTGGCCATATCTGTCGCTTGAACCCGTCGTCGATGCGACAGCCTTCCACGAATTGATCTGCGACACCCAGCAGGAGGATGTTTTCGAGGAGTTCAGGGATTGCGAACACCTTTCCAGCGGCGACACCAGTGTACTCGGCTGGTGTCGTAGTTGCCATCGAGTAGAATGCCGCTGCAGCCTCTGCCAAATCAGCTAGTGGATCGTCGGTCGCGGTCCTAGTTGGTGTGAAAACGGATCGAGTCATTGTCGGCGACGGACAGGTGAAGTGCGAGTTTCGAGTTGGTGTTGGTGAAAGGTGTTGGCAAGATGGATCGAGAAAGGTGCCTCGTTTTATGCAAAGTAGTGGGGGCATTCATTCACTCCGCCAAGCCAAACCCTTTTCACATGCTAGGCACATTCACTCCATCCATTTTTCGGCGCTCCTGATCTTCAGGACTATCCCTCACTCGTTGATGGAATGAGAATTTATAGAATATGCCATGGAGTCAGATTGAACACCCAACATGTAGTTTCTACATCGCTAATGAACATATACATTCGTTCCCGTCGTACTATAGCAATATTGAACAGCTTATACGACCGTAGAGACGAGCGTTGGATATTGGGAAATTTATAGAGAGGATTTTTGGTTGCTGGAACATGCATACGGCAGATCTTCCGGCGTCTTGTATACCGTCTCGCTCGTTTGCTTGCTGTTTGCTGCAAAACTCGGCACATGATTGCTACCTAGGTTTCTACGCGTTTGTAGAACGCCCTTGCTCTCTACAGTGCAGTGAGCTCGTCTGAGGTTCGGTTGCTACGGAACTGTCGCTCATTCATGTACTCGTACTGATTGAAGTTGCAGGCCTCGAACTCCGTTCTACCGGGGAATATGAAACAGGAGGAATGCGTGCGACTCTGTATTTCCAAGCGTTGCTCGATAGGCCTCTGCCTTCTTGATGCCCATCGATTGCGTCCAACAGCTTGCTGATCATGTTTCTTCCGGGTCTCCCCTCACCCGCCGCCTTGTACGCAATGTTTCCGTGCTTCGCATGAAGATACCTTGTTGCAAAAACTCTCACCCTTGCTCAGCTTGCTTGAATTGTGTTCAACTCTCGGCAACCGCCTTCAGGCGCTCGTAGAGCTGTCGGTTGTTCTCAGTCTCCTTCGCGTCCCAAATAGCGTCATACTTCCTGGACAACTCGTCACGTTGCCGCTTATACTCCTCCATACCCTCCTCCCCTTCCTTTGGACAACTCTCCGACAGGCGCTCTTCGGCAAGCTCTTGTTCCTCTCTCCAGTCTAGCCTGAAGTCTCTCATCTCCTGGGCTGCCATCAACAACTCGCTGAAGCAATTGAAGACTCTCTCCAGAGTCGAGTCTTCACCGAGCTCTATAAGGACGTTGAACGGCAAAGCGAGCCAGTCGTTGATCCACCAGTAATCATGCCAGATCTGAATCTTGACTGGGAGTTGGGTCTTCGCATTGCACATGAGAATCTTCCGCCAGCTTGCTTCTGGGTTGTGCCAGCCTTTTGGAAACTTCGTGACCGGAATCTCGCCGGGTTCGATACGCTCGTAGAACATCCCAGATCCCAGATCCATCCACAAGAACTCAGTCTTGTTGTGAGGTGAGCCGTGGAACTCGAAAAGACCTCTGTCGACCTTCGAAGCAAATATGAGGAGCATTGAGGTCAGTGGCTGGTGCAATGGAAGCCAAGTCGAATCGCGCTCCTCCCGACTCATATGGTCATCGTGGTATGGGACCTCCTTCCAGCCGAGTCCTTTCCATTTCTCCTCGGCCAGAAGCTCGTCGTTGTCTAGCGGGGCTAGAAAGATGAGCTGCTTCAGCTTCGTAGATCCCTGAATTGTGTAGCGAAAGTCTTTGCTAACGCGCTGCACAGCGAAAAGGCATATGCCTTGCTTGGGGCCGCACCCTGGCATGGGCCACATCTTCAGCAAGTGAATTTTCTTTTCGGTGATAGCCTGATTGTATTGGTCGGTGACACCTGTGAAGAGGATGTGCTCGAGTAGTTCGGGTACGGCGAAGACTCTCGAGGCGGCGTCGCCGGTGTATTCAGAAGGCGGGACTTTCGATGAACCGGTCGGCAGTGTGTCGGCTGCGTTGAGCAGTGTGTCAGTCGCCATGTTGGTTGCAGTGAAGGTGGACTCGATATTTATTGAACACCGAGTTGATACAAGTGATACAAGTCGATCTTGATGTTAAGGATGCCGGTCGGATGAATTGGGAGTCGCCGTTTTGTGCACTGGAGCGGGGCATCCCATTCCCCTCTACTTGGCCCACTTATCTCCGCATATTCCGTCCCTCATTCACTTCAGAGGGTACTAGCTTGGCTTGTGATTTCCAAGATCGTACATCTTGTGCTGCACCTGAACGAAATTGAGGCGCTGCTAAGAGTACAGCACATGTCAGTCCAGGGAGCTCAAAAAATCAGAAGCCTCAACATGCCCAAAGCCTGGATGTATGGTGATATGGAGAGCTATCAGCTGAATTGTTGTGATCGTATCTGTGTTGCCACGACTTCGTGAGGGAGTCTGTATAGAAAATCAAACGCATGCAATCACGACCTAGTCCAAGACGTTTTTGGTAACGAACTTATGTTGGCGGCTGGTATCATCATGGTAACACCAGTGTCTCGTCGCTGCAGAATGTGCCCTTCCGTAGCTCTCTGCTCAGTGTGTCGAGTGTCGGTTCAAGCCACAGTACACATGTGCACTCAGGTCCTATCAGGTCCCCTTGCCCTTCTCAATCTCGCTCGTGCGACGTTCGACAATTTCCTCCATTTCTTGTGCCATCGCCGAAACATCTTTGGTGAATTGCAAGGACATGCAGTATGACTGGCTCCAACCTTCAGGGTTCACCTGGCCACCCCCGTTACTCACGAGCTTCTGATACACAGTCTTATGTTCGTGACTCTTGAGCCTCATCTTGACGATGTACTCATCAAGCACTTCCAGAACGATGCTGTAGAGCTCGAACACGTACTCTAGTGTCACATCTTTGCTCAGCTGCCAGCTAGGGGAGAAAAGTAGAACATTGTCGTCTACCTCGATATTACTCCAGAAGCTGTACTTGAATGGAGATGGCTTCTTCGCGTTGCAGATCTTGATGCCTCTCCAGCTGGCCTCAGGGTTGTGTCATCCGTTTGGTAGCTGTCCAATAATCTGCTCGTGTGTTGATCCACCCTCATCAATAAAGAGCGAATTCGTGTCGGTGACGAGCGTCTTTCCTCCACTCCAAGTGAAAACACCAAGGAAACGCAGGAAACCGTGCTTTAAGTTCGCTCCAAGCAGCGACAGCAGAGACTCAAGAGGCTGGTAGGCAGGAGGCCAAGTGTGCTGATAATTTTGCTGTTGCCAGAGCACAGGAATGTCAACCGACGGCGGCGCAAGGTATATCAGTTGTTTCAGCTTAGTAGAGCCTTAGATGGTGTGGCGGAACGTCTTGCTAACGCGCTGGATGCGGAATAGGCAGATGCCTCCTTCTGAGACATTGCCGCAGCCCGGCATGGGCGGCATTTTGAGGACTTTCGAATCATTGTTCTTCGCCTCGTCGCTTTGACTAGCAACAGCCAAGAGCAGGATATGTTCGAGCAGCTCGGTGATGTCGAAGACTCTGCTAGCGGCATCGCCGGTGTACTCGGGTGGTGGTGAAGCGGTTGTGACTTCGGTTGCTGCATCCCCTGGCCGTGTGCTGGTTGCCATTTTGGCAATGATGTTGATGAACTCGAGCAAGCCGGAGCGCTGTGCGGATGGCAAGGATGAGCAGTCTGAGTAAACAAGTCGAGTCAATGCCGGCCAGTGAAGAAGTTTGTTGCAGGTTGCGATGTGTCGTGCGAAAGATTGGGATTTTGAGCTGCTGCATTGCGTTCGCTCCTGCCAAGCCCAGTCCCACTTCGCATGCTCCCTTCTTTCTCCACTTCACGGTGGCTGCCTGTGCTTCTGATTTTGTCAAGCATACCAATAATTCACACATTCGAGTGAGTTGTGCAGGCCATGAGTCATCTCGAAGCATGAGACTTGGCTGCAAAACCCCGGGCCAACTCAAAAGTTTGATATAATAACGCACGAGGAGCTATAGAGAAAGTAGCTGAATTCTTTGAAAGAGAGATGAACTGACTGTTGTAAGCGGCCTACAGGGACTGATTTCTTGAGGTCTTGACACTCCTTTCCTCTGGTTTGCTTGCGTTTACACGAAAAAGCAAACCACTCACAACACACATGTTTTAATTACTGAAGAAACCTCTCGCACGTTCTCCACAATGCCACGGCGTGCACCTCATTGACAAGGCTTGGACTCGAGAGCAGCTTAGCTATCGGCCTTGAGGTTTGAGTGACTAGTTACATCAGTACTGATCACATCAGAGATGTTGTCTGCCGGGCGAGCACCATTCGGGAGCCAGTCAAAGGACTACATCGGGATTATAAGACCAGTCAATCTCGCCGCTTCCCGCGAATGATCACGACTCTTGTTTCTTGTATACATCTCCTAAGGCTAGAAGATCGTCAGCTAAGATGTGAAATTTCATGGTCGGGTTTTCCGATCTTGTACAAGGTCGAAGTGATACGATGCGCGCTGGTCCACGAACCGCCCGCATGAGCAGGCCTGTCATCAACCATGAATACTGTGCGAATCATCAGGATGTTTTCGAAGTGCATTGGGACGATATGCGAAGCTTCTGCCAAGAAGGTGATCTCTTCCAAGATTACCTGGCAAACGTGCTGGTCGCCCCATATACAATCACAAGTCTCACATTTGTTCGATTCTACTCGCGTCTGCTGTGCGTGATACGCAGTATTGGATCGTCTCGATCGATTGCTTGTGCACGTCTAGCCCTTGGTACCGGTGGGAGTGTTCTTCTACCAGCGAGGTATCACGCTGCGACTAACTAGTCAGATGAATGCGCTTCTTACAGACTCACGAATTTGAGGTAAATTGAAGGTACTGTTTCGTTACGGAACTCTACCTGCTTGTACTTTTCGATATTCGCGATCTCCTGATCGCCTGTTTGCCGATTCGAGGAAAGGGCACAAATAGTGAATCATGCTGGCTTACCCATGATAGTAAAACCTTGCTTCGTTGCGCTTCTCAAATTTCGTGTCATCATCGAGGCTTGATGTCTCAAGGTGTCTGGGCTACTGGTGTAGACTGCCGTCGGTCGGACTCTCAGTATGCCAGGACCCTGGCAGCTTTGTGCTAAACGCAGTTCACGCAGCATGTTTGGTGAGAACATCTCGTTCCTCAATGCAACAATCTGCGTAGATTTCGCTGGCTCGAGCGCCGCTCCTGATCTAGCACTTCGCCCATGAGCTATATGAGCTATAGTAGCTGTCTCGGCGATCCTTGCGCTCTAGCCATCTTGTTGCAATCATCATGCTGGCGGTACTATATTCTGGAAGGCTCACTCGCGCTTGGCCTGAGTTTGACGGATCTGGCGCTCCTCCACAATCATGACACGGGCATTGAGCTTTTCGTCGAGCTCGTCAAGGAGCTTTTGTCGATCCTGTGCGTGGAGTGCAACGAGGAGCTCCTCTTCTTCCCGAATATCTTCCTCAAGCTCCCGCCGCTTACGATTAGCCCTCTTCCGGGAGCTTGAGAGCCAAGCGTCGCGTTCTTCATCCATCGCGCGTTTGCCCTTCTTGTGACCTTCGACCGCGTCCAAAACCTCGGTGAAGAGATCGAAAACCTGCTCTAGAGTTTCACTCCCGTCCAGAGGCCAGTTAATGGGATTGAACGGCAGGCCCTCATCTTCCCACGAGTCATCACTTTGCATAACGAACTCGAGTGGGACCAAAGTCTTCGCATTGCACACTTTGATCTTTTTCCAGCTGGCCTCGGCATTGTGCCAACCCTTCGGTAACACTCCAATGACCTTCTCATACGGTGTCGCACAGGAAGACGAGACGCTGTAGTTGAGCTCTATCCGCATTATCTGTACTCCATTGATGTCGTCGCCCTCGGCCATGAGGTCCATCAACCCAGTGTGACCGTTGTCCACATTCTCGTCAAAAAACCTGATCAACGAAACCAGGGGCTTGTGCATTGGGTAGTAGCTTTCTCCCAGATGCTTCTCGTTCAAGAGGTCCGCATTGTCTCGTGGAGCGAGATAGATCAGCTGCTTCAGTTTGGTCGAGCCCTGAATAGTGTTGCGAAAGGTCTTATTGACACGCTGGATCCGAAAGAGACAGACGCCGCCCTTGGTGATGTTGCCGTAGCCTGGCATGGGCCACATCTTGAGCGCGCCAAACTCGTCGTCACGTCGTGCGCTGAGTTCTCGGTCCCTCGTATGCTGACCGACAACAGCCTGGATGAGGATATGTTCGAGAAGCTCGGGCACTGCGAAGACTTTCATGGCGGCTTCACCTTGGTAGTCACCTGGCGCAGGGGCGGCCGTGGCCGTCAGTCGCGACTGTGCGGAAGTCGCGCCATTCGTGGTGGCTGTGTTGTCTGCCATGCCTTCAGCAGTAGACGATTGTGAAATGTGCGCGCAGTTAATGTCGCGGTCGTGGTGTCTCGGCAGCCAAAACTTTTTCTTGCGGAGGAGGAACGCGAAGCTGGCTTCCGCTGCCTCCGCTTCTGACAATCAGTTTCGCTCTCCTTCACTTCGCTCGCTTCAGCTTTCACACCGACAGCATTGGTGCCGCCTTGCTATATCGATCTCACGCTACGGTTGCGACCAGGCGTGCACGTCGGACATTGTGAAGACGATGTTCTCCTTGCCAATCCAAGAATTAGGCTGGTCTTAAGAATCAGATGATGTGAATATGATGGACCGCTCAGCCACCGAGTATGACGGTGCCCAGATATCCGCTACTTCAGTCTCTACACTGGCGATGAGATGCATCTGGTGGTTCAACAAGGTCAGCTCGAGCGAGCAGTCCACTCAATGCTTACTGGAGATGCTGTAACAGCAAGATCGAGCCTGTCTCGGCAAAAGCTACGATGGAGGCTGCCATCAGCTGAGCTACCACCGTTCAACGGCTCGGTATCTCCAGCATCCAACGCCTACTGTTGGAGAAATGACCATGTCCAACTGCCTTGGCTGTAGATACATGAAACGGGCATGAGGCAGGATACTTCACGATGCAGCCTGCCCTCTCTTCAGTTCCAGCCAGGTCCTCCTCAAGCATCTCTCCTGGTTGCCCAGACACCCATAGCCTGCAAAGCTACGGAAGAGACAGGAAGCATATTCATGGCGATGGCTTCGCGTAGACAGATGCCGAAATGCAGGGACAGCGCGTGAACGGCATCTGATCCATCGTGGCATGATGATCGCACATGTGAGCAGAGCGATGGAGAGCGGCGATGACGCTTCATCTCGGGTGTTGTGAAGGGAGACACAGCGAGATGCAGTTCGAGAAGACGCCTCCCGCTCCCCAAATCAGACTTCCGCGCCGTTGGAGCCGAGGCTGCAGGGATCCCACTGAAGATGTGGAGTTGTGCGCAGCTGTGCATCCTAAGCGCGCGGCCTTCATGCAACCACTTTGTGCTTCCCGGGCACGAGTGCTGAACTATCTCGACAACAGACTCCTACAGATATCAATTGCACGTTGTACACCCCACCGTTGACAGATTGACGGCGTTGCGGCGTTGATGCCATCTCCAAGCGGACGTGTCGGCGGGCTCAAAGCCAAAACACCTCTCCGGTTTGGTCGCCCATGGCAACGGCGACCTGTGCACGCTTTTTGGGCGCGGATCACTGGGCCACGCCCATGCGACCCTTTCGACTATGAACGAGCACTGCTGCACCGCGCACACGATGCGAATGCTACAAATCCCTCAGGCCGCCCACATCTGAAACCTCCGCGAACCTTCAGCGAAAAAGGGAGTGCGCGCTTCTCTTCATCCATTCCTATCTGTTTATCTCAGACCGACCTGGCAGTAAACACAGCAGCACGGTGACATATTCCGCCTGGCGGCGAGTGCATTCACGATGGCGGAAGAGTATGAGATGCTCGAGGAGCTGGGCAGTATGTTGTACAAATCATTGAGATACCCAGCACAACACTGACCAATCTAGGCGGCTCATTCGGCACCGTCTACCGCGCTCTGCACAAGCCCACCGGCGAATATGTTGCCATCAAACACATCGACCTCGAAGGCAGCGACGACGACATCCACGAAATTCAGCTCGAAATATCACTTCTGGCCACCTGCAGCTCCGAATTCGTGACTCGATACCGAACATCCTTCGTACGAGGCGTCAAATTATGGATCGTCATGGAATTTCTCGGTGGAGGATCATGTCTGGACCTGCTCAAGCCGTGTCCTCGAGGCATGGAGGAAAAGTACATTTGCATCATCATTCGAGAGTTGTTGAAGGGATTGGACTACCTCCACAGCACGGGAAAGATACACCGGGATATCAAGGCGGCCAATATTCTGCTGTCCGAGTCTGGCCAGGTCAAGATCGCGGATTTTGGAGTTGCTGCACAGCTCACGAATATCAAATCGCAGCGATTGACGTTTGTGGGTACGCCATTCTGGATGGCACCCGAGGTCATTCAAGAGGCGGGATACGACTTCAGAGCAGACATTTGGAGCTTGGGCATTACTGCTATGGAAATGGCCAATGGCGAGCCACCCCGCAGCGATGTTCATCCCATGAAGGTGCTGTTCTTAATCCCAAAGGAGAAGCCACCACGGCTGGAGGGCAGCAGGTTCAGCAGAGAATTCAAGGAGTTTGTGACACTCTGCCTCAACAAGGACCCCGAGAAGAGGCCTAGTGCGAAGTCATTGTTGAAACACTCCTGGATCAAGCGCGCGGGCAAGACAGAGACGCTGCAAGAGTTGGTCTGGATGGCAAAGGACTACGAGCACAACGGATCGCGCGATAAGGATGTGCGCTACTACGAAGAGACATTGAAGTCCATGCAGCGAGTGGAGAACGACGATGAATGGGTCTTCGACACTATCAAGCCAGTGCCCAGTCTGCGGCCCAAGGTCCAGAACACACCTACTATGAAGCGCCGAAAGCTCGAACGCATTCCCTCTGGAGATGGTTCGGATATCGAGAATGCAACGTCTGCCATGGAGTCTATGAGCCTACGTGCAGCACCGCTGTCTGGCTCGATCCGGTCACCTTCACGAGAGGCCAGCACTATTCGCACGCCGAAAGCCAGAGGTCAGAACAACCACAATGGCGTGACCAGCACGCAGCGCAAAGCTTCTGGCCTGGTAATGCGCAACGCATCTGGCAATACGCCTACTGCTCGACGAGTGGTCAGTCGCAATGTCTCGGGAGCAATGACGCCTACGAGAAAAGCGAGTGCACAGCAACCCAAGCAGCCTCTTGGGCTGGATATGTCGTTTGGAAATGGTGCCGCCACGACGAGACAATTCAAGCGTGTCAGCTCAGGTCATCGACCATCAACACCGGAGCAACTCGCCAACTCGCCCCAAGACAGCATTTTTGACAGCGATGCCGAGAACAAACCTCCTCAAGCACAACCAGTCCAACAACCACCGGTCGCCGCAACAAAAGAAGCCGTCCTTGGACGACGAGCCTTTGCTAAGTGCCTAGACCCAGCCTTCCAAGAAACCTACGCCGCGACAGCAGACAGCTCCAAACGTGAAGCCCTCAGCAACGTCGCCGAAGCCTGGTCCCGCCTCGACGAACTCGACCCCGAAGGCGAACTCCTCCTCATGAAAAGCATCCTCGACCGCATCCAAGCCGACCCCCGCCTCGCCAGCGCTCTAATGCCCCACCGCGTCGCCCAAGCACAACTCGCCTCTCTCCGCCTCTCCCCCTCAAAAAAGAGTCTCAACATCAGCGAAACAGAACTTTCAACACGAGATATGACGCCTCAATCTTCTCCTTCGAAATCTTCTCTGCATCCTATGGATGCGTTGTCTTCTTCGCAGATGCAATCACATGAGAAGCGGTCGCCGAGTAAGAGGGAGAGTACGGGAAGTCCGAATAAGTTAATTCTTAACCCGCAGAATCCGCATTTGAAGAAGATGCGGAGTAGTCAGCAGTTGCAGGCTGAGAGGGAAAAGGCTGCGATGGAGGAGAGGGCCAAGTTGGAGGAGAAGATGCCTGGCGCAAAAGCTGAGGCGGGGATGGAGCATGTGGGGATGTTGTCGGATGTGCTGTATGGACGCTGGACGGAGGGGTTGAGGGCGAGGTGGCCGCTGGCGTAGAGCGAGACCGTCCTTCTGGGTGTGGGGCGTGAAGTGTGAAGTGTGAATTGTGAATTTGCGGACTTGCATGATCGACTTGACTTGCACTGCCGGAGTTTGGGGACTTCGAAAACCCTTGTATAAGAAAGAACGAGAACGAATGTGCTATTAACGACGATGCATGGTTTGTATGCATACATTCTTCGCGAATTTGGATTCTTGAGAAAAGAGCATGGAAGGCAGCTGGACTGGTTCATTCATGCATTCCGTGCTGAGATAATTTGGATTGCGCTGGACTGACTGATTCATCGGCACACTTGTTCGCTGGCATGAGAAGGAGAAGAAAAAGGCCCGACGTCGACCGCGAACGCTGGCCCTGCTTGCAGGTATTGTATGTATATAGAACTAGATGAGATCCGAAAAGAGAACGGCATTGGTCATCCAACACACAGACACTCACTGTCTCCCCATTAAATCTCCTCTCCTGTCCTGCTTTTTGCATTGTCTCCTGACCTTATGCATTGACTCACTGCACACTCAGAATGCGAAGTTGTGTATTGTGCGAGCAGACGTTGCGGTGAAGTGAAGTCCATCCAGTAGTGTCAGGCAGAAATTCGGCAAATCGTTCGGTGTATTCGGTGATACAGACCGACTTCATCGTGAGGTTCTAAGAATACCTCTTACTCTCTACAATGACGTGGTAGCATCTCCCAGATTAACATTCTCTTCGTCGTGGGTGTTGGTATATAAAGCGTAAGCGAGGGACGTCTCTTACGCTATGGTTTTGAACGCTCACCGAAGCGAAGGGCGGAGGATGCAATGGTTTTCGAGGGCGAAGTCTCCGAGCATGACGAGGACGACGGTAAGCGGGTACGCAATGCTTGGGAGGAAGGCAAGTCCTACACTCTCACTGCTGCTATGGAAGATGTAATTTCTTTGACTCGATTAAATGGCTTGCGTCTCTCCTTCTGCTCGTTATCGGACCATTGTCGTCAGGATTCTCGTCTCATCAACCTGTATAGCTCATTTTGCAGACGGTGGCAGTATGTGAGACGCTGAAGACTTACCACTCACAAGTCCAGACCCGGCCTCTTCGGAGAATTCACCTTCGCCGAACTTCACAACATTGCGTCTGCAACTTTTGGTCCTCTACATGAAACGTCCTTCTATCCCTCCACGTGAAGCGTCGACTTACGTCGAGACTCTCATAGATCGTCGTGGATGTGGAGCACCTCTTCGTATGCGGAGAGACATAGCTTCTAGTCGCCGGAATGCAAGTATAAGGAGGAAAGGTCTCCGAGCCAACGCACCACGCTTGCTGTTCTGCTATGCTGCACTAAGAACATATTCAATTTCACTTGAGACAAGGACAAGTACCAACCATACAGTAAGTCTCACCCCGTGCCCTGGGTCGTATAGATCGTATCAGTAATCCTCCATTCGTAGCTTACCACGCATAGCAGTCTCTCATACCATATTCCGCCCCAGATCCGATCAGTCACAGAACAATGAAGCCTTCGATCCTCTCCATCGTCACAACGACCTTCGTGCTCGGAACCTCAGTAGCTTTGGCCTCAGCAAACCCAAACCCATCTCCAGGAGTCGACGTCGGTGCTTGCGTTCGACTGGCTCCTGCGATCGCAGCAATCTGTGCCCAAACTGAGGATGAGCCTTCGACAGCTTGCAAAGAGGCCATGCAGAGGTGGTGTCAGTTGTTGATGTGAGGTGGAGGGTTCGATGGTGTCGAACAGAATTCATTGTCTGGACGAAAGAAGGAATGGGCTTGGAACAACGGCATAGCAGAAGCTTGTGTCAATTTTGCAATTGGGCAGGAATGAACGAACGATACCAAGGGAAACCACATTGTATGATTCGATGGATGAGAGATGACTTGATGATATGCTTTGGGCAGACAGGAATATGATTTTATGAAATTTGGAGTGATTTGGTTCTCTCGTACGAATATTGGTGTTTTTTCTGTGATCGACTACTGTGATTCGAATGTCAGTCAAGCGTTTTCATGGTTACTGATTCGACTCAATGCAAGGTAGCAGCAATCATGTAATTGTCGTGGCGCTGCGGTGATATGAAATCGGAAATATGATGTTGATTCATTTCATGATGTCTTTGGGTTTATGGCGCCTGGCCATTGTGCCCAGTTTGTGCTCCCGCAATGTTCATTGTTGTTCCTGCACAACACTGGCATTATTTACCAGTTGTTATCGTTGAAGTGCTCCCTCAAATGCCTTGGTGGCTCCTGCTGGTTTGGATCATATTGATCATTGTCGCCATAGTGCTGATCATACATCTGCTCTGCATTCTCTCTTGCCTGACGCTTGGCCTTCTCGCGGTCGATATAGTCGGCTCCCTTGGTCTCGGCGAGGCGGTCGACTTCTCCACCGGCGAAACCTGCAAGAAGTTCCTTGGCAAATTGGTGGGAGACTGGCTTGCCTGGGTGGGTGTTAGTAGCCGAGCTTGGGATTCGATGAGTAAGTATGCGAGCATGCTTACCCTCCTTGCGTTGGTGGTCTTCGAACATCTTCATGGCCATGAAGCTGGCACCACCGGCGAGGATCTCATGGGAGAGCTCGGCCTTGTTGTCGCCCTCGTAGGCCTGCTGGTAGTTGTCTCGTCCTTCGTCTGATAGGTCGTCAGATGGACTGTCGGAATCAGTCTGCAAGCTCAATCTTACCGAAGCCGAACATTTTGAAGCTCGTCGTGTGTGGGATGGAGTTTGCTGAGGTATTTGATCTTGCTTTGAAGTTCTGTTGCTTGATGAGGAGATGCAGGAATGATTGAGCTGAGAAACAGAGCATATATACCCCTCCATGGCAGAGCAGAGCAAAGACCCTGCGTGACGCGTCCCACTTGCTGCTGACGATGAGCTGTTGGTGATGGCACAGATGGCGCCGCCGCGTGCATTGGCCTCGTTCAGCTGGCCATGAGACGCGCCGTGGAAGCTCTAAGAGCTAGTACGCGAAACACCATCTGTGCCACCGAGCAGCGGCGTCAAGTGCCGTGCCAGCATCGCCACGGGAATGATGCACGATGGAAACATGATTTGGCCGATGCGAGGTGGGCTGACGTCTAGACTCGATCAGACCCCAGTTCGGCACACGAAACAAGCCGGCCAAGCTCCTTGCCAAGAATGCTTGGTATCGAGCCCCCGACAGCGCGGATGACGTGGCAGTGCAGAAACGAAGTGCGGCATTTGTGGCTGCGCTGAGCCACGAACACGACGTCTCTGCTTTTCCATACAACACGGCATCACCGTGAAACCAAGCAGAACTCCAGCACGTAGTCGCCCGTCGGAGACAGCCGAAACGGATGTTCTCACCGTCCCGCTGAGAGTTTACCCAGCTTCGCCATAGCCGATGTGGTACCTGCAGAAGCTCTCTACGCGCCCCGATCCAGTATGGGCCGCCTTCCCACGATTGGTGACTTTCCAGAGAAGGTCAAGGTAGACATTGTTCCCCGTAAGTCAATGCTCATGCTGCTGCGCGATTTTCTGGAGCTGCCTGCATGCCACCCTTCCACGCTCTCGTCCGCCACTTCTGCCACTCCCAAAACCTCAGCTCAGCCGGGAACACTGTCCCTGCAAAAAACCAACAAAGACGTCCTCGATCTTTGCCTCAAGAGAGGCTGGCGACAATGGCTTAGTGCTCTTTGAGGCGTGACTTCTCACACCATAGACATGCCGAGACAACACACTCTGCTCTCATTTACCATTGCAGCGCAGTAAGTACCACGTCCTGCTAACCGTTCCCAGCACCCGGCAACGATGCTCCCACCAACATCCTTATCCTGCTCCATGGCCTGGGAGACTCCCATACCTCCTTCACCAATCTTGGCAAGCAAATGAATCTCCCAGAAACCTGCTGCATATCAATCCAAGCCCCACAAGCTCTTCTCGATCTCGGAGGCTGGCATTGGGGCGACGACATCATCTTCGACAATTCCTCTGGCGGAATCGACGCAGACGGAGGTTTCAAGCAGACTTCAGAACTGCTCAAAATTCTGATACGAGAGATTCTTGTCGAGAAATGCGAGTTTCGTCTGCGTGAGATTCTGCTTTTTGGCTTCGGGCAAGGTGGTATGGCTGCGCTGTCGACTGCTGTGGCGATCGATCAAGCACACCAGGCGAAAGATCCCGCTTTGGTCGAGCTAGGTGGTGTGATTAGCATTGGAGCTGGACTGCCATCCGATGCTCCCGCTTCGCTGGATCCGAAATGCAGGACTCCGGTGCTGGTATGCTGTGGCAATGATGATGGTGGGTCCATTGTGACGAGGGAGTCCGAGGATAAGTTGAAGAGAGTGTTTCAGCATGTTGAGGTGAAGAGGTATAGAAGGAGTGGAGATGCGATGCCCGGGAATCGGGACGAGATGTTGCCGATCATGCAGTTCTTCTCGAGGAGGTTGAGAAGTGTGAAGGGTGTCCCAGAGGGTGCTGTGGAGATTTCATGAACGCACGAGAGAAATGCATTGGAGGCCGTGAAGCCTGACAACATGGATCACGCCAAGTGTGCGGCTACCTTCTACACCTCCGAGCCATCAATCCGGGGAATGATATGCTGTTCTGGACGACAGAGCCAGCACCAATATGTTCTTGCCTTGAACCAAATCAACAAGCCATGAATGCCTCTCATCCCGCAGACTCCGACATCGGCCACTCTCACACCACCTTCCTCTTCGGTGAAGCATTAAGCGACTCACACATTGTATCACAGAAACCTCTCTCAACCCCGCACACTGAACGACAGAAGCCGATTGCCGCTCTTGCCTGTCCTACTAACGCGTGGACGCCAGCGACCGCATGATTTTCCCAGCATTAGCACGTTCCTTTTCACCCGGTCTGGTACGGCTCACTGTGTGACAGGGTATATACCGTGCGGAGCAAGTGTTCTTCAGACCCGAACCAGTCTACAGTACAAGAATGCTAAGCCTCGCTCATATGCGGGTCGGTTTCTTCACCGTTTAACTTCCAGATTATCATGTTTCGTGGAATTGTTCTAAGCCTCATCTGGCTACGATTCGTGGTCACAGCAGCTGCGCATAAGCAACACGACGACTTCAGAGCACGATGTCGTGCCTTCAAGCCAGAGAAGCACTTCAAGAATGCGACTCGCAATGTTCTGAAATATGTCGCACCTGGGACCAATTTGACGTTGCCGGACAATGTTGCGAGTTGTAATCGCAACAGCCAAGTTGTTCCAGAAGCTGTTTGTCGCATAGCACTTTCCATTCCGACTTCTAATCGATCGAGTATCACGTTGGAGCTCTGGTTGCCCGAAAAATGGGGAGGAAGGTTTCTGGCTACTGGAAATGGTGGCGTGGATGGATGCATGTCCTCCCTTCAGAATTCTCGATGCTGTTGCTCACAAGAACACTGACCATTTGATACAGGCATCCGCTACGAGGACCTTGCCTATGGCTCTCAGAATGGTTTCGCCACTGCAGGTGCAAACAATGGGCATAATGGCACGACGCTCATCACTGCACTCAACAACGACGATGTCGTAGAAGACTATGCTCATCGATCGTGTGTAAACATCCTATCTATCGATTCGCTGCCATTAGTGTCTGACAGTCAATTAGTCTTCACACAACAGCACAAGTAGGCAAAAGGCTCGTCCGCCAATTCTATCGCAAACCACACAAGAAATCTTACTACATCGGCTGCTCCCTCGGAGGCAGACAAGGTATCGACGCCGCCGACAAGTATCCTGCCGACTACGATGCAATCTTAGCCGGAGCACCAGCCGTAGACTTCAACAACCTCTACTCCTGGCGCGCCCACTTCCCACTCAATACCTCCGCCAACTACATCCCTCCCGAATCCTGGCGAACATTCATCCACGACGAAGTCCTCCGCCAATGCGACACTCTAGACGGAGTCCGCGACACCGTAATCGAAGATCCTCTCCAATGCAACTTCGACCCTTCCAAACTCCTCTGCTCCTCCTCCCGCCAGACCAATTGTCTAACCTCCCAACAAATCCAGTCCGTAGCGCAAGTGTACAGCCCCTACACCTACCCCAACAAAACCCTCATCTACCCACCCCTCCAACCCGGCGCCGAAATCGCCGCATCAGCAGGTCTCCTCTCCGGCCAACCCTTCCCTCTGTCAGTCGAATGGTTCAAATACGTAATCTACAACAACCCCACCTGGTCTCCCTACAACTTCTCAACTTCCGATGCATCCTTCGCAGAATCGAAAAATTCAGGCAATATCAGGACTTGGCCAAAGGACCTCAGAGCTTTCCGGAATCGAGGCGGGAAATTGTTAATGTATCATGGTTTACAGGATCAACAGATCACGAGTTTTAATACTCCGAGGTTTTATGAGAGGATGAGGAATTCTAGGGGGAAGAGTTATGAGGAGATGGATGAGTGGGTGAGGTATTTCAGGATTTCGGGGATGGGACATTGTAATTCTGGGCCTGGGGGTTGGGTTTTGGGGCAACTAGGTGGGGCAAGTGCAGCAGGGATCCCGTTCGAGGCGAAAGAGAATGTGTTTGCGGCGCTTGTGGAGTGGGCGGAGAGGGGTGAAGCGCGGGAGTCCATTCTGGGAACGAAGTATGTGAATGATACGGTGGAGTTGGGGGTGCAGTTGGAGAGGAGACATTGCAAGTGAGTCTACTCCGTACATCTGTGGGGTATAATATGACTGACTGGAGATTAGGTGGCCACTGACGAACAAGTATCGGGGAGGCGATGCGTCTCTTCCGGAAAGCTGGGAATGTATGCAGCCTGAATGCTGAGCCAACCTGAAGCTGTTCAGCGCAGAGGACAAGGGCGCAGATGATCAAGCAGTTTCGAGAGCCATAATCATGCTCATATCATGTCATAAATGCTAGGGTATCTGCATGTATAGGCTCAGTTCTTTCTATCATGCAGCTTCTAATCCACACCCGGCGCAGGAGGCTGAGGCGTGCCGGGCTTCTCTGCAATTGCCGCCTGTCCCACCTTCGCCGGCTCCCTCTTCTTCGGCGCAAATGGATTGCTACCACCCATGAGCATACTGCTCATCATATCAAACATCGGGTTGCTTTGACTCGGGATCTTGATGCCGAAGTACATTTCTCCAATCTGCAGCAGAGGTTCGTCCCAGGCGGGTACCTCTTTCAGATGTGCAGCGTAGTGTTGTTTGAGCTGTTTGAAGAGGTCTGAGCTACCGCGTTGCACGGCGAGGAGGAGAAGGCCGAGGAAGTTGAGGAGTGGCAGTGAGGGATAGATTCGAATGTCGGAGCTCGGGCTGGATATTGATTGTACACCGAGGCCGGGGTGTGAGGTGCTCAGACGTGAGGTGAAGAGCAGCAGTGCCTTGTTCGCTGCGCGAGTGTTCCCAATGAGGAGGTATGGGAAGACAGCGCGTGCAGCATAATGGCTAGCCGTGCTAGGCTCGTCGTCGCTGTACCACGTGTACTCCATATCCGCGAATACTTGCGCACTGTCGCTTGTGCCAAGTGTAAGGTGTCGCTCCGCATCATAAACCTCGCCCTCCTCCGCATATAGTGATCCGATGACATGATGAAGCTCCGGATCTCCTGCTGGGAACTCGCCGAGTTTACTTGACCACTCGACGATTCCTGTAACGAACTTCTTCTTTCCAGGCTCATTCAGCGGGAACGCCCGCAGTAATGATAGTAGCCGTGCCTTGCTGGCTGTGTCCGGTTTCACCTCCGCTTTCTGGTACACGTCGATGAGATATATGCTGAGATCGGCTCCAGATCCTCCTTCTCCGGCCTTGAGCAGCATGAGAGCTCCATTGTGTAGGATATCGATGGCGGCAGGAGGATCGGATTTGACGTAGCGGTTGGCAACAGTTCGGAGCTGTTGGTGAGCTTCGTAGAAGTCACCTTCTTCGATTCTGGTACTGCATTAGCGGTGGGCTGCTTGAATGTGGTGTTGGAGGACATACTTGGCTTTTTGGCGCGCGAGCACCTTTTGGATCTTGCTAGACATGTTGACAGGGAGGACAGGGACGGAGAGGTGGATCGAGAGAGGTGTAGGTTGTGCAAGCGGACTTGGAGCTTGAAACTTGAGATGTGGTCAGCAGCCCACCAAGCGTCATTCCTACTTTGGTCACAGCCACTGTGGCTGAGACGCCACAGCTGTCTCTCTCGAAGCCAGCCAACTTCCTGCACACGCCTGTTCTCGTACAACGACGTCGAAATGCTCTGAGACGACATCGACAACCTTTCGGACATGGATATCGTACTCCACCCACTCGAAGACGTTCAAGCAAAACGAGTGACAAGGCGAGACGTTCTGAATATCATTCAGTACGATGTAGAGCATGTTGTCCACTTCTTCGGATCCCTTGCACAAATGGCTCATGCGAATCGAAGACTCAAGGTCATTTCTGAGGGCCCCGGAGGCTCGTCGGTTTCTTTGGAGTGCTTCCACCTTTGCGCAACTATTGGTGCCCATGAATGTGGCGCTGGCCTTCTTGTGCTGAGTACGGGCTAGAAAAAGCTCTATCCGGGAATCTTCCTTTAGGCCAAGGGCGACTTGACTTCCCCTGCCACAGCTCTTTCCACCCAATCCGCGTAAGCGACTGGCTTATGATCTGGGTACAATTCCTGAACATCCAGATAACCCAAAAACTTCGCGTTCGCTGGTGTATTGTCTCCTCTGATACCCCAACTGCGCCAATATTGGCCTACATGCAAGTTTGCAAAGGCTTGCAAATCATGATTGCCGGACTCGATACCAGCTTTGCCTTTCGAGATCATTTCCTCGATTTCTTCTTCTTTAAGCTGCGCTCAAGTCAGCAAGTATCACAGGCACACAGCGACAAGGTACGTACGTAGTTGCGAGTTACTTTTTCTCTCGTAACATCGTCCCAGGTATCGTATAGCATGTTCACGGTGTGCACCTCTGCATAAGCGAAAACGGACTTGTTCAACGTTCGTGGATCAGCGATGATCCTGGCAATATATCGACCCACGTCCCAAATATCGGTAATGGCCAATCTGGCACTGCCATCGCCTGGTATGGCGTTCTCCTTGACTGGAAAGTTCAACTTGAGATAGCTCGTTCGGCCAGAGGGGATCTCGGGGACAATTGACTGATACCACCAGCCTGTCTCGACATGAGTGTACGGCAGGTAGTTCCTGAGAACTTCGTTCAAGATGCGTTGTCGCTATTCGCAACCTTGTTAGAACACCTCCAATGGGCTCTTGGAACAGACGTACATGATCGCGAAGAGCGCTGACGCCTTCTGGAGGCTGTACAGTCGAGTACGCTGATGGCAAGAATCTCTTCACGCTGGCCTTTTTGGCAGCAACAATGAAAGGTATCTGTTCGTCGTATGCTGTGGCGGTCACGGCCGAGATCAAGACATCGATATTTTTCAGCTTTGATACCAATTGCTCAACATCGCCAGGGATATAGGACACCATGGAGATGCCTTGATCTTTGTAGGTCACGTATATGGGCTTATCTTCGGTACCTGGGCGTACAAATACAGAGATGTCCTGTCATGGTTAACTTGCAGGAATGATGAAAACGACTGAACAGCTTACGAAAGTCGTACTCTGTTCGAGCAACCCGCTGACAATCGATCGGCCAGCCTCGCCTGAGGCGCCGATGACTGCTACCCGAATTTGGGACATGATTTTTCCCGAGATTTCGAGAACGAAATCGAAGCAAAAGCTTGATAGATTGAAAGTGGGCTGGAGTGCCTCTTGGGACTGTTGACGGCTGCGGCAGCGAAGTGGTAGACCAATGCCATTGCTTTTATATGCTCCTCCAGCACCGGCCTTTGAGACAACATCAAGACTCTAACTCCAGGTTCTCGTGGCTTACAAACAACTGCATTGCAATCGAGGTGACAGAAGGGTGTCAAGAGTTCCTCCGTCCCCGCTCACGGCGTTCGTGGCATGGACGACGATTCATTTCATTCGTGGCAACCAAGGCTTGCACATGTTTGTGAAGTCCTGAGCATTTGTAAGCTTGCACGATATCTAGGTGCACAGCGTGTAGTTATGAAAAGCCCTCGCGTGAGTAGTCAAACCCAAAAGATCCTGAGACTTCGGCTATTGTTATGCACTCAGCTTGATGCTTGGACATCGAAAGAACTTGCTTGTAATCAACATCACAGGCCACCTTCAAGTCAAGTCCGAACAATTCTCGCTGGATTCTGGTGCCCGAAAATTCGGAAAGTCGCTTCACAGGTCTGATGTGGGAGTGAGGAGAATCTTGTCAACTGTTACATAGCATCTCGGCATTTCCGTTCTTGTCGAAGTCACAGCCGCAGATGCTGGAACGCCAAGTCCACGTCTGCCATACTAACAACCAGTAGCACCGGATAAAGTCTTAGCCTGTTCCAAGTCAGAATGTCCGCTCCGCTCTTCGGTCTCGCATACAATCTCGTACGACGACACTGAAATGGTCTGACTACAGGCAGACGCCCTACGCAGGAAAGGAGCACCACAGAATCCGAACGCCGCGTTGCCTACCGCGTAGCAAGTGCCGCCCTACGTAAGATCAATCTGGAAGGCAGGTTCTCAAGACTTCAGTATTTGAGTCACGTTTCGATCAAATCAAGAGACACGATCTCGTCTTTCACTTTTCTGGTTCCCTTTTCGCAGTCATGGCTTCCATCTCTTCCCGTGGACGGGAGCTACAGAACTACTTCCCAGTATTCTTCGATGTCCTTGATGATGCATGGGATCCAGACTCAAATCCTGAGGGTTTCGTGAACCTTGGTCTCGCGGAGAATGTCAGTCTTGCACGAAACCAGCCCGGAACAATCATGATTAACAAACAGCATAGACATTGATGCAAGCGGAGATGAAGGAGTATATCAATACACACGTACGCGAATTGCTTGCCCATTGCCTTCTCACTGTCGCGCTAAATGTGCATATCTTCAGATCGACTATGATGCTCGCAAGATGAACTATGGTGATGGTTTCTATGGCTCCAAAGAAATCCGCGCTGCGGCATGCCATTCCATGAACAAGACCTTCTCTCCCCACACCCCTTTGAATTCCTCACATTTGATCGCCACAGCTGGAGTGGGGAATGCTCTCGAGACTTGTGCTTGGGCTCTCTGTGATCGAGATGACTATATCCTCGTTGGACGCCCTTATTGGGGAAGCTTCAATTTTGTACTGACTTCCCGGCCTGGGTAAGTTCGTACTTGTCTCGAACGAAGACAATTCATATGCTTACATTCGATCAGAGTCAAAGTCAGAGAGGTCACATTTGACTCCATCGATCCCTTTTCTCTCGAGGCTGTAAGTCGATACGAGCAAGAGGTCGAGAGAGCTCGCGCGGAAGGACGAAAAGTCTCTGCACTCCTGCTCTGCACCCCTCACAATCCGACTGGTATGCCGCGTGCCCGAAATTACCTGCCAGTATGCTAAGCATATTTGCGCAGGACGCTGTTACTCATCGGATGTGCTCAAAGCATACCTGACAATGTGTCAGAGGTTAGGGATTCACTTCATCAGCGACGAGATCTATGCGCTCTCCACCTGGGACAATCCCCAGGCACTTGATCAACATGGTTTCATTTCCATTCTTTCGTTGGATGTGGCGCAATATATCGATCCAAATAGGGTGCATGTCTTGTGGGGATCGAGCAAAGTAAGAATGCAGGGGAAGTCATTCCAGCTGAACTTTGTCACTAACAAACGCAGGACTTCGGCGTAGCTGGGATTCGTATTGGGTTTCTCATCAGCCAGCACAATCCCGACTTCTTGAGATCCGCAAATAGTATCTCGTGAGACACCCGATAGCCGCCTACAATGGAATACGGGCTAACGAAATCCAGCTTCTTCAACTGTCCATCCAGCCCAGCAGACCACGTCGTTTCCAAACTCCTCGCCGATGATGCTTTCATGGAGTGGTATAAATCCGAATATCGAATTCGACTTGCATCCAGCTACCAATTCGCGACCAAATTCATGGATGCGCATGGAATCAAGTACATGCCCGTCAATACTGGCTTATTCCTGATGATCAATCTTGGAGATACAGTGTTCAAAGGGCTCGAGGATCAGGACATTTACCAGAGGCTACGCGCCAAGAAGGTGTACATTCTACCTGGCACGAGCTTCAAGTATGAGCGCTCTGGCTGGTTTCGAGCTGTCATTGCACATCCGATTACGACTTTGCAAGAGGGATTCCAGAGGCTCGTCCGGGCCATCCCACAATCAAGCCAGGGGCTGCCAGTGGAGCAACTCGAGAATCTCAGTGTCGACAAGAAATAGTCCCCACAACGAGAGTGGTTGTGTAACCAGTGTTGAATTGTCTGGTCTACAAACCACGCGCCATCGAGATGTCGACGCGTTCACTCCTCCCAGCTTGCACAATATCCAAATGAGTGAATACAGTTGGTTCAGAACGAAACTCCTTTCCACAACCCTTTCATGCCATTATTTCTTCTTTCTGCTCGACAATCGACCCATAAGCCCTCCTGCCTCCGCCAGTGTTTCAAACACTGCTCAGAAGTCAGCAGGGGGCTCCAAATCAGCACCACGTGCTGAAGCAGTGACTGCCCCCTTACCTATCGAACATGCTCCCAGCACCATGGCGTTGCTCGAGAACGTTCCCAAGAATACTGCGGAAGGGCGTCCATGCAGAACAGGAGTGTGCTCAACCCTGCCGCACGAGTGTTTACGCCACAGAACCATGCACTCTCAGGCCCGCATGAAGGGCTTCCGCGGCATTCCTGGGTACGCTCTCGTGCGACGCCATGCCGCTGGGCAACAATGGCGATCAAAGATACTGGAGCGACTACGGATTGCTGTTAGCATTCGGGGGCAGGTTTGGGGCATTACCTAGTTGGTCACCGGGTCTGGCATGTCGATGGCGATGGTACGCATCACGGTCTCGATGGTAGAGATGTTCTCTCCACAATCAATATAAATGGCGCCAATGATTGCTTCCAAGCTGGTCGCCAGAGTGCCCTCGCTCACGACTCCGCGGTGTCCTGGATTTAGGATCAGGTAGGTCCCCAACTCCATCCAGCGAGCGATCATGGCCAGCCGGGAGTTGCTCAGTTGCGACAGCCAGGTGCTGCAGACTCCTGTTGCGTGGTCAGACTTGTGCCGTGGCAACCAGTTCATTGATGAGCCACCCTTATCTTCGCCGGTGCGGTACCAGGCTGCCTTCATGGCCATGTCAAGAGCACCATCCCCAACGAGAGCCAGGCGCTTATTGCTCTGACGGCCAGTCAGGCCACTGGTGTCAATGGCTTCGTAGAGTAGGTCGAGCTTGGAAACATCGTAATCGAAATAGGTTAAAACGAAAGTATGCGCCTGATGCACTTTGTTTGGGAACGACATTTCGCCTTTGGGCTGTTTGGGATCTGCGCTGGAGTGAGTACCACAAAGGATGATGAAAGAATGTAGCCTGTTGAAGGATGGCTGTCATCGTTTTGTATGATGTCCCCCTGATCTCCAAGCCCCGCATCCGCCTTTGTTGCAATTTCCGAAACCATTTGCCTTCACCAGACACTGGGATGTCCATGAAACCGACATAACCCGTTCAAGTAAGAGAGACAAAGGGCTGTTAACCGTAGATGCGTGCATAATTATCTCGAGGCCGCATGCATGAGCAAGAAGCTACAACAAATATGCTGTACATTGACGAGAGAATGCGAGTCTTGGATGACATGTGTCATGGTACTAGTAGAGAATGTTCTTTCGGTCCAGCTTTCTGCTTCGGTCTGGAGTGGTCTCCAGCCACCGAACTAGACGTCTTGCAAAATCCCCAAGTATTTGGCCTTAGCCGGGTACAGCACCTCTCCACAAGTGATAAAACCCAGTATTGGAGGACAAGTCAAATGGAGAAATAGCCGGGAGGATGGAGAGAAGGTGTGTTGTGCAAAGTGGAAAAGGAAGTCGGCCGTGGTAAGGATGCCTTTTGGCATTTGCCAAAAGTCGCCGCTCTTGGCGAAGGTTGGAAAGCCGTGGCAGTCGCTTTCTCGTCCTCCACGTTTTCCATCTATCTCAGAAGCATTGCGACTCGCCAAGTGAAAATCTCTATGTTGTGTCGTCTGCTATGCTCACTCATACTGCGAAACAGAGTGTGTATATGAACACACCGGCGGCAACGTGCACTCCATGCCGAGTAAGATTCCGTGAAGGGACGAAGGCCGGATCGGTGGGATTGATGCCTCCCGCCAGCGCTTCTACGGCCGCTAAAATTTAGAACTGTACCGAAGCACGCCATGGACATGATTACATATGACTGCGCAGCATATATCTCCGCTTACATATCTTTTGTTTCGAAGGCCATCCATTTATAAGCCTGCTACGCGATCCAATACAGATCTTCTCCTACTCAATTCACGCTCTCACTCCTGGCGTTGCAAGACTTCACGATGGCCAGCAAGCTCTTCACCCCCCTCAAAGTTGGCAATGTCCAACTAGCTCACCGCATTGCCATGGCACCACTCACTCGTTTTCGAGCTGAAGACGACCACGTCCATTCTGCCATGGCGAAGGAATACTACGAACAAAGAGGCAGCGTCGCTGGATCACTAATCATCACCGAGGCGACTTTCATTTCGAAAAAGGCGAGCGGGTATCCGAACGTACCGGGCATTTGGTCAAAGGAGCAGATCGAGAGCTGGAAGAGGATTACAGAGGGTGTGTCGGAAAGAGGGTCGCATCTGTAAGTCTGAGCATGTGGCTACCTCTACAGCATCGAAAAATGCATTTTGCGATACGAGCTCATTTGTCTTGCTTCGTTCTAGCTACCTGCAACTCTGGGCTCTAGGCCGTGTGGCGAATCCTAAAGTCAAGGAAGCAGAGAGCTCCGGAGATGTTGTTTCCGCTTCAGCTGTGCCGGAAAAGGAAGGAGCTCCCGTTCCTCGAGAATTGTCTGACGATGAAATTCGAGAATATATCCAGGACTATGCAACTGCAGCAAAGAACGCCATTGAAGCTGGATTTGCTGGCGTGGAGCTTCACGGCGCTAACGGTGAGTGCAGCACCGACCTGAAGTTACAGAAGTGAAGCATGGTCTCCGTCATGTTTTGCATTTTAGTCCTCTCCTTGAGACATGGGCTAATCGATCTTGGGATGTCTGCAGGCTACTTGATTGATCAATTTCTTCAAGACACCAGTAACAAGAGGACCGACAAATGGGGCGGCTCTATTGAGAACAGGGCTCGATTCGCCATCGAAGTCACCAAAGCAGTCGTAGACGCTGTCGGATCAAAGAAAGTCGGAATAAGACTATCTCCCTTCTCAACATTCCAAGGTAAGCCATGCGGGTCGCTTTACTTCTCTCTTTGCACGTGTGTCAATCTAACACAGACTGCACAACATAGGCATGGGCATGTCCGATCCGATCCCACAATTCACGTACCTCGTCTCACAACTCAAAAAATTGCAGTTGAGCTAGGTCCACTTTGTCGACCCTCGCATCGACGTCCGGAAGGAGTATGAAGCCACTGCCTCCCTCAAACCTCTCGTCACAGCCTGGGAAAACACTTCTCCGGTCTTAATTGCAGGTGGCTTCACGCCGGAAATCGCCAAGAACACCGTGGACGAAGAATACAAAGACCAGGATGTTGTAGTTGTCTTTGGAAAATACTATATCTCTAATCCGGATCTTGTGTTAAGATTACAGAAAGGTCTGCCGTTGGCGGAGTACAACCGGAGCACATTTTATGCCGCCAAGAAGAGGGAAGGATATGTGGACTATCCGTTCTCGCAGGAGTTCGCAAGGGAGAAGAAATTGTAGGACGGTATCACTTTAAGGCGTGTGATATCGTTGTTGGCATGGTGCCAGCATTTTATGTTCACGCTTTTGTTGCGCTGAGCATTCCCCAGATAGAGCTTTGATCTTCACAGACTTATAGAACGAGTCCTTATAGATGTCATGCAAGTCGGTAGCAACGAATCCAAGCTTGACTAAATGAATTCGATACTGGCTAGTGGACACCCGTCATCTAGCAGTCAGAGACGTATTGCCACTCTCATCTCTGCACGGCAACCTTTTCGTCATTTCGACTTTCAGCGTGGAGCTGTCGTAATTCCTAGCTATTGGTGTAACCTTCGATCGATGAACACGACTATACGCTCTCGGCGAGAATGAGCATCGCAGTGTCAGAGCCAACGACCCTCGGTGCAAGAGCAAGAGCCAGACTACATACGTAGCAGGATTTGGACTGCCGCCAAGAACCCGTGGAAACAAGTGCAGTCAAGCCAATACGAGAGAAGGTTTTTGAATGTTACGCCAGGAGTCATCGCTCTTGGCAGGCCCACGCGGTGTCTTCTTCACATGCAACCTATGCACACTTGCGTAGCTGACATTCAATTCGGTACACCGAAAGTCTGATACGAAACTTTGACCTCATATCTGACTGACACTGACAGTCTGTTGAACCTCTCTGACGAATACTCATGAATTGAAATTATGCTTGGATGCTCGAGGACTCCTCGCATAGAGGTCTGCTCTCTTCGCTGGACCAGAAAAATGCGGACGATCAGCATTTCCGGGAACATTCACACAAGCCTCTACATATAGCTCAAAACCATATCTCTCACAAGATCCCACGGATGGCGCTCACCACGAATGATATTCGACCGCGTGCTGAATTCGTCCACCATATCTGGGCAACTGGTAGCTATTCCCAGCACCAGCCGAATACTGCCACATACGGCAAAACAAACTTGCAGTTATCGCCAATACGAAATGGTAGGTCGGTATTGTCTGACACAAGCAATCGCTCAGCGTACCAATGCGCCAGAGAACACAGATTACGAGTTAGGCTTGCATGAGCAGCTATAATTCAGCCTTGTGTCGAATTAGCGTTCAAGCTACCGCAAAGTTACCCAGAGATCTGTACACAACTTGCAGCTCACCTTTCCCGGATCGGATAGATCTCTCGTGTTCCCTGTATAGTCGTTCTGATGATGCGATCCAAGGCTTGGACGCGGCATGTGAAAGTACAATGTCTTCGCCGGACTGCGCCTGTGGTTCGCAAAATTTTGAACGTTCGAAACTGCTTTTCGACAACTCTCGCTCAGGATCGATATTTGTATTTAAACGATGGCAGCCCGCAGGAAATGCCTGGCACTGTTGGTCAGCAGCTTGAATTTTGCAGCAACGTGAGTATGTGCACGCCTGTTGGGTCGCTCGCTTTGACATTCTGTGGGAAGTTCCTCATCACATCTGATCCGGTCTACCATGCAAAGCTATCCCCGAGATATACAGACCAGCTCAGCACAAGGTAGGCCATAGCCAATGCATAGATCCCCGTCCTTCAATGCTAACTTCAATGACTAGGTCTTGTGATAACCGATTGCCCGTCAGGTGGCAGACGAGTTGCCCTGAGCTTCGATGACGGGCCATCCAAGAAT
Source organism: Cercospora kikuchii (assembly GCF_019650295.1). Taxonomy (NCBI): domain Eukaryota; kingdom Fungi; phylum Ascomycota; class Dothideomycetes; order Mycosphaerellales; family Mycosphaerellaceae; genus Cercospora; species Cercospora kikuchii. The sequence goes on from NW_025408588.1 coordinate 695,163, forward strand.
GTAGACGGTATCTTAGCCCAACTAGAAGCCTACAATGCGACAGCAACTTTCTTCGTTAACGGTCCAGATGGCCAGGACTGGACAGGAACCTGGGAGATCGCGTCGGAAATCTTGCAACGTATTCATGCCCAAGGGCATCTGCTCGCATCTCATACGCAAGTGAAGTCTTTGCCGTAGTTTCGTAAATCTTGGCTGACAATCGTCGCAGCTGGACGCATACGAACTTGACGGAAGCGTCTTACGACGAGACAGTCGCTGAAGTGGTGAGTTATTCACAGCCCTCTCTCCTGTTACTCGCGCTGTAACTGTAGTAACGCCCCTTCAGAGACAAATAGAAAATTGGTTTGCCAACTTGTTTGGTTTTCTTCCCAACTTCTTCCGTCCTCCTTATGGCGAATGTCCGGAGTTTTGTCGAAGTACCCTCAGTGAGCTTGGCTACACCATTGTCAACTGGAATCTTGACACACAGGACTGGCGCTATCCGGACATCACAAGTGCTTCTGAGCGTCTGGAGCCCATTCGTGCTACGGAGGAAGCGCTGCGAGTCAATGAAGCTCCTCCCATTCTACTCATGCATGATCCGATCGACTCCACCGCGGCAGTGCTACTTCCAGCTGTCCTTGAATATTTTGCTGGCTTGGGATACGAGTTTGTCTCGGTCGCGGAGTGCTTGGACACGCCGAGGGAAGGATGGTATCGAGCCGTTGGGTATGCTTGAGCTCCAAAAAACAGTCGATTGGGCGAGTGGCGGGTAGTGCAGATGTCTACATGCAGACCTGTTGCGTCTCTCAAGAACTTGCCATGCATAATGTGAAATTTGCTCATCCACGCCTTATCCCGCTTTGTGATCAGACACATGTGCTCTCTCTCTCTCTATCATTTTCATTGCGTTTCTCGGTGTCGTGCTCATAATCATCAAAACGGAAATGTCGGCCAGCCGATAATTATTCTCAAAGACATCATTGAACCGTGTCACGCGCGTCCCAACTATTAATCGAATGACTGCTTCGCCTGCACGACAAATTTGCTCCTTTCGAGTAGCCGCCTGCTTATGGAATCAACTTATGCGGGCAATGCCAGTCTCGAAAGGGATGTCTTCGTCAAGAAGGGTCCGTCGGAATAAAGTAGGGGGAACCTCAGCGCCGGATACCGGAGTCGGGATGGCCGGATTAGCGGGTGGCACAGTTGGGGGACCAGTCCCAGGAACAACGATACTGTGATCGTCTTCTCCAAGTTCTCTGCGTTCTTTTCGGCAATGACGATCTGCGCACTGTATGATCTCGACATCGTGGCGTAGTTCTTCCTCGGTCAAAGGCCTTGTTGTGTTTAACAAGTCATCTCGCAGCATGATGCGATTATGGATGAGTTCCAGACGCTTTTGGGGTGGTTTCGGTGCTTTGGCCGGCGGCTCAGGATCTTGTGCCTGCTCTGAACCCGTACGCTCTGGGGCAGGTCGGCCTTTTTCCACCTCAGGGCGTGCTTTCTTGGCTGCATCATGCATTGACTTGGGCGGTGCACCTGCATACAGTGAACCCTCTGTCACGGACTTTTTGTAATCCTCTGGCATCGATGCAGTCTTGTACCAAGGGTCGCTGGTCAATAAGACATAACCAGGGTCTTGAGGGGCAATGTCTTTCGGCCAGCAGGCATTTTCTTTCAGCAGCCAATCATTACTAGCGCTAGGCTCTTCGACCCCATTCCAGTCAAATTCAAGTTGGAAAATGGCACGGGTGTATGGAACATCTTTCCACTCTAGAAAGTGCGTCAGCGTATTGTCTTTTCCTAGGCTTGAGCTTGGCTTTTGCTGCTTGTCTTTCAAGTCCAACAGATCTGTGTTGAATGGCACTTGATTGTAAGAGTCGTCGTTTTCCGTCGCGTGTCCCGCTGCATTGCTCTTACGAGGTCGCACTCTCTGACCGTTATCTTTGCCGCCGTCTGCTTTTGCGCAAAATTGTCTCCAGCGCTGCGCCGCGCCCCGGTTCTCCGATTTCGGCAACCATCGCACGTATTGGCCCCATTCTTTCTTCTTTCGCTCATCGGCGGAAGAGGGAAGGAAATAGGCAGGAGGCCATTCATCCCTATCACAACCAAGAGTCGTCTGTTGTACACCCTTGAAGCTGTAATCTGAAGCCGCTAGAGTGTAACTCTTCCACACATCATTCGTATGTTGTGAGAGCCAGTCTTCGACAGCTGTCGCATCGTTGCGCTCATTGCCATCCTCGCAAATGAATCGCTTAGGAGCACCGTTCTTGATAGCAGAGTAGTAGTGCGCACAGGCCTGCGGGTGATCTTTCGCGTTGCAGACGCTGGTTATAGCCGTCTTTGCCGTGACAGCACGCGAGCCGGATATTAGGTACGATGTTACCTCTGGTGTACTGCATTCATCCCCTAGAAAAGTGGTTAGTACGCGATGTGAGCCACAGTATTATCAGGGCCGACCTACCTTTGGGAGCGCGCTTTCCAAGGCGTCTAGTGCATTGTGTTGGCTGGGATGACGGTCGAGGCGATCTGCTCTGGTCTGGGTGCTCGACAGATTTGGGCGCGGAAGCAGTCGGAGCACTCGGTTTCTTGTCATTACCACCTTTACCTTTTCCAGGGACAAGGTCCGATAGATAGTCAGTCAAGTCTTTTGAAGGCCCTGCGCCCTTGGGCCAGGAAGGTGGAAAGTTTCGTGCAGCATTCGCGAAGATCTTGGCCGGACCTACAGCGCTGGAGGCGGTCCAAAACGCTTCGAACACTTGCTGTCCTTCTTCGGAAGTGTATTTGTTGCCACAGGTACCATCGATAGCTAGAGTGGAAGGTGCGTTCAACCAGTCTGTAAAGCCTTGTTCAGCGTCCTTGGCGGATTCCATAGTGTAAGCTAGAGTCACTGCTGCTTGCATAGCCGCCAGTGCCACGCTAGCGACAGCACCTCCTACCCCCGGTATGGCTGCAAGACCACCAGTCACGACAGTATTGATTGCAGTGAACCAAGTCTTGCATGCGATCTGCAGCAGGTCAGTGAAGGAAGGGCAAAGTGATCCGAAGACGGATGATTCAGAGTTGCAGAGATTCGCCACAACGCTACTCACCTCCTCGATTGCTACACAATCAGTCAGCTGTGATCACAATGTCTAGTCCAAGCATGATCGGTACTTACCTGGAACCGCGCTGTTGGCAAACCAATCTGCGATCAGAGTGATGGTCTTGCCATTGCACTCGCAGCTTCCCTGTGCTACCTGCGTATCGCCTGCCGTAGTGAGCCCCTATGAGTCAAGCTAGCTGACAAATCGAACTCACCACTGCCACCATAGCTTTCCCACAACGTCGGATTGCTCCAAGAGAGACACGCCGTGGCCGCAGTTCTACCGTCAGCGAGATTTTGCTCGGCTGCTTTGGCGCAAAATGGCACACATTGCTCGAGTGATTCATCTCCATACACAGGCCGCCAGTCCCACTTTCCATACTGGTCAAATGTTTTCTTCTGGAAGATCGTGCACTTCCCATCCAGTTGGCCAGATGGCCGCTGTGGAGCGCCATAGGGTCCCACCAGAGGGGCAGATGGGCGAGCACCTCCCTGATCTGCTGGATTGGTCGGCTCGGGAGCTGCTGGCGTGGCGGAGGAAGTTGGTCGTATCGTGTTGTAGGTGCAGACAGATCCAGTCTTGGGGTGTAGAACGTCTGGCTTCCCATCTCCGAGAACTTCTGTACAATACGAAACCTGTATGGAGAGGCCAAAGAATGAGCATGCCTTCAACACATGTAGTCCGGCTGACGATCGTTCTAACCCAATTGCCGACAATGAAATCTTTACTCACGGGAGCTAGGGTGGAAAGGTTCGTCAACACTCCGACATGAGAAGGAGGGGGAACGGCTGCAACGGAATGCCAGAAGATAGAAAGCAGAAAATAGTGTGACGGCATGTGTACCACCATGATGTAATCCAAAGAAGAATGGAAGAAGTGCACAAAATAGCCCAAGTGAGTTTGGTTGTCGTGCTGGATCGAAGGAAACCGGTGCTGAGGACGGATCGTGGCCGATCGTACGTGTTTGCGACTTATATATCGTTCTGCTGATACCAGCACGCATGGGCTTTCTGTTGGGCAGCGTGATAGGATTGCGGCGAGGATATTGGCTGTCGTCCTCAGCGGTAATGTTAGAGCCAACACCGCGTTGGAACTATATGTTGGACCATTGACGGGCGTTGCCTGTACGTTACAGTTTGCGTGCATAATTATCGACCATTCTCCAAGGTCGCCTTGACGCTGGGATGCTGCAACGCCGCAGCAGAGCATATGGACGGCCGCACCATTTCCGTATACGTTAGGCAACCTGTATACCGGGCGCAACACAGCCTCTTTCCAAGCACAGCTGCCGCCGAGTCCGTACCCAGTGTACGTGACATATCGATGGATATCTTGCACAGTCGCGGTGGACGCGTCCCAATAGACGCAAGGGACTTCGAAGCTATTCAGGTTTTCAAAGGTCAGCTTCATTCTGGCCCGCTGTGGCTTACCACAACTTCATGACGCTGTGATGCTATCTCGGCCTCTCAAGCGCTGTCTCAATCTTCTTGGCGTCCCCTGCGGAGTCATTGGTCCGACAGGGTTCACTTACGCGCGGCGTGCATAGACGCGCGATCCATAAGTATAGCGCAACACTTGCGCTATTTGAAACAACGATCGTTCGCCTAAGCCACACAATTGCGGCTCTACCTAAGAATAGGCTGCCTTGCATATATGCTGGTGGATTTCTACTTGCTTGTCGTGGCCAAGATTTGGCGCTCCACGTCAATAGCCCACGTGTATCATCTATGTGGTGTGGTAACGATCAACATGCGTGCAGTGATGCCGCCTCGCAACTCCCTCACAATTGCTTTCGAGTGGTTGATCTCAATATAGAGCCGCGGGCGTTGGTAAAGAGACGGACTCCTATCGCGTGAGTAGTCACAACTCAGCCAGCTCTGCAAGACATTGTTCCTTATTGTAGCTTTTCGTGGGCCATCCGTGCTTTTCAAACAACCCACGCACACGCCTCATGTACGCATCCTCTTTTCGGTGCTCAAATTTAATCTCATTGAATTTGTCTGGGAAGGCTTTGAGATTGCGAAATTCCTCTTTCATCATTTCAACGTACTTGCTCGGACTGTCTTCGACTGCGAGCGTCCCGAAATGGACTTGGAAGTCCATGAAGATGATCTCACGAGTTCGAACATCACAAAATATCCAGATTCCGTTGCGTCCATTGCATGAACCAAGAGTCACCACATGCTTTCCGCGTTCCATCTCAAGAGCCGGCCAACCACAATCATCCATTTCCTCGTCCATTGGTTCAGTCGATCCGTTGGCCGGACCAGAGAAGTCGTTGCACGTACACCCATCCCATATCTGGAATTCTCGGCTGTCGAGACGCTGAATGTATGGAATGTGCTTCATCACCTTGATGACAGCTTCATCTTTTGCACCAGGTTCGAAGTGAGCTCTGATAGTTTCATCAGGCCACCCCTCTCGTGGCGGGACCTTGAGTGCTTCTTGTGGGATGTAGAGTGTGATCAAAAATTTGTACAGCGAGTGAAGCTCGTCGGCAAGTTCCTCGTGGAGAGGCCTCATGGCGTGGTAGTTGGCGATGCCTGCGAATCAGAGGGACTTTGAGATCAGCAAGCCGGTGTCAACTGGCGTTTATGTGCCGCATGTAGCAAAGACTTTGCATTTTGGCCCAGCTGTTGGAATTTCATCAAGAAGCCTATTAAGCGCTGAAGTGCTGTGCCGCCGGCTGGAGAGGTGGAGTTGTTCATTGCCAAGACGCTAAGGGTGGGGACTTCTCACGCGAGCAACCAATGCCTTCCACTTCTCATGTTTCAGTCTCCAACATCATCATGAGTTGGCCAAAGTTGCCAGCGAGAGCTGCATATCTGAGTTTGCAGAATGAAAAGCGAAGGAATGCGCTATCTTTGGAGGTGCTGCGCAGTCTTCGAGAGCAGCTGATTCGCTACAACACCTCTCCCGTAGACGGACGACTTCGAATACTGCCTCCGTTCAAGCCCACACTGTTGAAGGACCTTGAGGATGTATCTGAAGGTCATGCGTCCAAAGAGACGCAGCAAGAGTATGCCTGGCTACTAGATGGAGCTACTTGGCACCGTGAGCGCCAAGGTCTTCCCAATGTCATCGTCTTGCGTAGCAGTGGGCCCGTTTTCTGCTCAGGACACGATCTCGGAGAGCTTCGAACGATCTCCAGGGCCGAAATCAAGGAGACTTTTGCTCTTTGTGCTGAGGTCATGAGCTTGATTAGGCGATCTCCAGCCCCAGTTGTTGGTGTAGTTCAAGGCCTCGCAACAGCTGCCGGCTGCCAATTGGCGTTGACGACAGACCTTCCAATAGCTGCAGCATCGACGCAGTTCCGCTTACCCGGAGCCTCAATGGGCCTACCTTGCACTTCTCCGTCGACTGCCGTGTCACGAAGACTTGGACCTCCTTTCACGTATCGCATGCTTGCATCGGCTGAGCCCGTGAGTGCGGATCAGCTTCCAGGTGGTGCTGTAGATCTGGTTACTGATGGCGAAGCTTTGGAGCGTCGGGTTGAGGAAGTCGTCAACAATCTTTGTAATCATACTGGAGCGCAGTCGCAAGCCCTGGGCAAGTGGGCATACTGGACGCAACTGGGGCTCCGTGGCACCGAGAGCGGAGGAGATGGATATGAAGATGCCGTGGAATGGGCTGGCAGAATGATGGCTCTCCATGCGAGATCTGACGATGCAAAAGAAGGTATCTCAGCATTCTTCGAGAAGAGGAAGCCAGACTTCGGTGGTCCAAAAATGTAGTCTTGGGATCGCTTGATGTGTCTCCGCAACAGTGCTTTCACGATTTACCACAGTTATGTGAGCGCTTCTCCTACCCGTGTCGCCATTGGCCACATGTTGTCGCATCTTGCTTGAGCTCCAGAGCTCGTCGTCGACCTGAAGCGAAGACTCGCGAATCTTCTACCTGTAATGTTTCTGACATGGCTGCCCAGCCTGAAGGCCGCATAGTCGTAGGACTAGCAGCTGAAGGTGCAGCCAAGTATCTCGATCTTTTGTGTAATTGCGTTGTCATTTGCCGTGCTCAGCAGCAATCCCCGCGCGCGCCCTCGCCTCTGTTGTCCTCCGCAGGCCTACTGACTGAGGAATACGTCCGCCGGAATCCTGTGGCCGCGGCACTATTGTATCCACGTTGCGCTACATGCGCTTGATCTGAGCTGCCGCGCTGGTCCCGGTGTATATTCGAATCAGGCAGATCGGGCTCAGGCAGCTCGCCCTCTCGTGTGTCGGCTTGATTGACCCGTAAGTCGTGGTGAGCGGATGAGGGCGAATCTCGTTGCCTTTGCGCATGGGGTTTATGCTCCGCGTAGCGGCATCGATGGTCTGCGAATGTAGCTGCGTGAGGGTTCGTGTGGCGGCGGTGCGTTTCCGGCGCGAGCAGCAAGCCTGTCGGTCGGACACTCTCGTTGGCAACCTTTGCGCTGGAGATTGGCAGCTGCTGAGTCGGTGGGTGAGCAAGATGGCGCCGCGCGAGGTCGAGGAGATGTGAGCCTGCTGGCAGCGCAAACTCGCGAGCGCACTCCCTACGGAAGGCTGGCACTTTCCGATCTTCAAAAGTATGCTCAAGTAGACCTCAGAGCCAACGCTGTAGATGCCTTCGATCGAAGCGCGTTTGTCTGACACTCTCATGAGAAGCGGCGTGAGCGCCACCAATGGGCACATGAGCATCTGATCACCGCCTGGAGCCAAACACTCGCGCACAGCGTACTATTTCCGTGAGAAACAAAGGACACTTGCAGGCGTATGGCGTCCAGATGCTGGAGACGCGATGCAAAAAGGTGATGCCCATGTCTAAGCAAAGACCACAGGAGTCTGTCAGAGACACGAGCAAAAAAAAAAAGAAGCTCGATGTTGAATCGGCTGAATTCGATATTGAATCGAATTCGGGTGTGTTGAAGTGTTGTTGATGGTCTGATGATCACGTTAGCCGGGTTGCTCACTAAGAAGCTCAAGTGTGTGTTAAGAAGCAGCAAAGCAAGCTAGCTAGTTAATGTACAGCACGCCAACGCGCCGGCTGGGTGGTCCTTATTGGACAAAGACCATCAAAACCAGATCCCTTATAAGTGTTAATTGTGGACGATGGCGTCTCCACAGCCCCCGGCGCCTACATCTTTTGCTGCAGACCAGCTACAGACTTCGGAGTCATCGGAGGTTGGAGCCACGGCTGCATGCATCTCCAGCATCCACTTTGTGTGTCCTTGCGAGCGGTGTTGCTGTCGTCGTCGTCTCCGCGAGGTGGAGGCGGCGGAGCTGAATGAAGCTGACCGAGCACGTGCAAGCTCCTTGGCAGCTCACCAGCATATCTTTTGCCACGGTGCCAACACCATCCACCATCGTCGCGAAAGGTGTTCGAAACCACCGTAGAAAGCATGAGCAGTGTTCAAATATGCTCGTCCGTGAATATCAAATGCCAATACGCCGTATGTTGCGGCGCGATGAAGGCGTGCTGATGTTGAAGTTTCAATGCCAGCTCGCTGGAAGCGGAGCAGTCCGACTTTTGCCACGGTGCCAGCACCACCCACCACCGCGGCGAAAGGTGTTCGAAACCAACGTAGAAAGCATCAGCAGTGCTACAACATGCCCCTCCGTAAGTATCAAATGCCAGTTCGCGGTATGTTGCAGCGCGATGAAGGGGTGTTGATGTTGAAGCTCCAAAGCCAGCCCACTGGAAGCGGAGCAGCCCAACTTTTGCCACGGCTGCAGCACCGCCCACAAAGGTCTCGAATGGTGTTCGAAACAACCATAGCAAGTATGAGAATCATTCAATCATGCCCATCCGTGAGCTGCAGATGTCAATTCGCAGTATGTTGTCGTGCGTGGACGGGTGCTGCTGTTTCGATTTGAAAGTCAGCCCTCGGGCAGCTGAGCAGCGCAGCTTTTGCCACGACGGCAGCACCATGCAACCAGCACGCTAATGGTGTTCGAAACCGCCGCAGAAAGCATGAGAAGCATCCAAACATGCCTGTCTGCATTTGGCATGTGTTAATTCGCGTGGTGTTGCGGCGTGATAAAAGGGGGCTGGCGTTTGAAGCCAGCTGATAAACCCCTGCTTCGCCCAAAAGAGCCCAGCGGCAACCTCGGCTTGTCCTGCACTCTGAAATTATGATCCGGATTGATCTGCGGAAGCTTGCGGTGTCTCAGACATGCCTCTGCGACACGATTTCGTCCAAGTCTCAGCCTACCAGCTTAGAGCATATGGAAAATTCGGAGACAAATGAGACTGCGTTGGGTGATCCAAAGGAGCCCTGCGGAAGATAGCGGTCTCTCAGAAATGCCTCTGCGACACGATTTCGTCCAACGCTCAGCCTGCCAGCTCAGAGCATATGGAAAATTCAGAGACAAATGAGACTGCATCGGGTTATGCCCATGGTGAGCGGCCAACCCCGACACGACTATTCCACCGTAATGATACTTTCGTGATCGAGCATTAGGCCGAAAATGACCATTGTACGGGGAGGGGTGCAAAAAGAATGCGGCCAGCACACCACTGTGCAAGACGATCTGGCGTCTCGATCCCTTTACCTTTACAACTTCAAAAGAAATTGCAAAAAAAGGCAAAAAAGAAAGGAGCATTGAATGCTCGTGGTAGGCTTGATGAAGCCTACGTAGAAGATGTTAGTACGTGTTCTGAAAGCTGTTAGTACGTGTTCCACAACGAATGTTTGAGCGATTGGCGGTCGCTTTTACACCAATTGGCAGTTGGTGATCCAAGAGCAGAGGCCCTCATTGGCTGTGAGTGCTTGCTCTTGGATGATGAGAGCGCATGGCCGGCATATATAATGCTCAGATGAATCTGGCTTGGCGAAGAGCATCAGTTTCCTCGACAGACCCAGATCTTTCCAACCACCGCATTATATGACGTGCACGTACCTGGGAATTCAAGCTGAGATGCCATGCACCTTCAGCATCAGGTTTTACAGTGGATCATGGCGTTGTGTGGTGCGCGAGATGCGATACACTTTTCAGCCCTTCGGAGGTCACCAATTCTGGCTCCGGTCGCGACGAAGCCGGCGGCTCAAACGCTTCTCCATTTCCTCTACTTACAACACACTGCAGAGAAACGCAAGGAAGCCGCCTTACAAGCGCAATGCGCAAACAGAAAAGACCACGGGAGCGGTCACTGGGCCTGGGGCCAGAGGGCCTGCGGAATAGGGGTAAAAGCAGGACCTTTCTGGATCAGGCTGGAAGACTCTTTGCTGCGGTTCGGGCAAGATTGGGACAACGCGTGCGCATCGGGGCAGAGGTACGCAAAGCAGGATGCTCCTCCGTGGGCATTGGGAGGCTCAGTGCGGCCAGAGTGCGGCCAGGCCCTGCTGAGACAATAGGCTTCTCTGTCGGTACCGCCAGCGCGCAGCGGCCAGTGACCGTTCGAGCACAACTTTTAGTGCCCCAGGTAGGCTCTGTGTACGTAGAAATGTAGCCACAAGTGTCAACTTGTAGCAGTCGTGACACTGAGCAGATGTTTCCGTGCTGTTGACTGCTCCGCCCATCTCCGTGCCAGCAGCGCAACATGGGCAGCAGGCCTTTACAGAGATACGAGGCCCTACGAGATTCCGCCAACCGCTCAGATAAACCGCAGCGATCATTTCAGCCGGTCGGCGGTTTTGTGCTCTGTAGACCACGGGACGATGCATTGCCCTCCCAGCTTGCCAAGAACCGGGCTTTACAGGCATGATGGGCATTGCTGGCAAATGTTCGACGACAAAGGACACTGCAATCAGCGAAGAGCATTCAGACACCATCATTGAACAGTATTGCCTCCCTGAAGACCTGCCAGCAGGTGGATTGTCCTTGGTTCGATCGACAGCACCAGCAAACGCCGAACAGCAGACGAGCTTCAGCGACACTCCCGGCGGAACTCCACGAGCGAGACCAGCGATTTCGAGAACGACCGAAGCAACAATCATCATCGAACTGTACAGCGAATGAGGCATGAAGTCTTTCGATCCTCGGCCAGAGGCGATGCACCGTGCTACTCTCGCGCCCCGCGGCCCTTGAGCGCGAACCACAACACCGAGAGAAGAGCTAAGAGACCAGCTAGCGCTGAAGGGACAATGGCAGCGGTGGACAACACCGCATGGCGATGTGCCATCCGCGGGCGGCTTCCTTGCGCCAACAAAGTTTTGGGGCCGCAATGGGAGGCCACGGCCACCTCGGCGGAGACACTGAATCCCCTACAGAGCGGACAGCGTGGAAGGAAGCCCATACGATGGCTCACAAAAGCAAGAGTGGATCCGTAACAGATACCTGGAGAAGCCTTCCAGGACTGAGCAACACCAATACACCAATGCAGAACACCGATGCGAGAAAGCGAGATGATACACACGTTGGCAAAGACTGGGCTAGTGGCCCTGACATCGGCACGTGGCATGACTGGGGACTGCCAGAAGATCGTACATGTAGCTGGTGCAGCGCAGTCCACGCCGCCCGCATGCCCGAAAACCTGGTTGAAGTTGCACAGTGTAATCACCAGATTTGGAAAGAGAGGCGTGGAAGGACAGCCAATTTGCCGCGAGTAAAACCCAGACGCGACCGAAGGCACCGATGCTGTAGGGCGCAGCTTCCCAGAAACTGGTCTATGAGCGTCCACCATTGCCTTGGAGTGCCAGGACAAGATCCCTCTTCCAACAAGACACGAGATGTGTTGAGTACAGAGATGGCGGCGGAGACGGACGCCGAGAGCGAGCACAAATAGCTTCCGGAGTACTGGCCGGTAGCAGGCGTCGATGCTTGCCTGGATTACAAGCGGTCTTGATATACAAGATGGAAACGCCGAGCTTCCTCACCGGGACATATAGGACTCAAGAACCACCGCCGAATAACTTGGAACAACAGTCTGGAGGTGCTGGAAAAAACCATTGTTTTCGGCAATCTGCAGGCCTTGAATATATCGGAGTTTTGTGAGAGGGGTGCGATCGCAATGCGCTATCGGAGAAGATCGTCCCGTTCGGCACCCTGCAAGCTGCCCGTCTATCGGACTTCTCTGAGGGAGGTGAAACCAGAACGCGCGAAATCTCAGAGATGAGTCCAAGGCTTTTTCTTCAAAATATCGTACAGCAGAGGCCGATTTGAGGGGGTCAGGATGCATGCTTCGCATGTGTATGAAATGCTCAATGCCACACATGCTTGAGCAGTTAAAATGGCTGTAATGAGAAGTTTCGATCGCGTTACAGTCCGTAGGAGAGAAATGGTCCCAAAGCTGCGAGAAGACCAGAGCAGGAAGCGTATCGCACATGAGTCCGAAGTTCAACGACGGGACAGCGCAACAACAGCAAGCCCTATCGTATGATTCATGCGAGCAGCGATGTTTGCTCCTCCACTTCAGTAATGAGGAGTAGCGAGATCGCTATCTGTGGGAAGCCTTGAGCAAAAACCCGAATTTGAGCTCTTTAATGCAAACCCCAAGAGGTCTGTCCGACAGGCTTGAACATCGTATGCTGGCCACATTGTCCTGGATGTTGACTGGAGCCGAGGGAATGATGCTTTTAGACATCCGGCGAGAAGAGGTGTCTGCCAAGCCACTGCACAGGACCTTCCTGTGCTGAAGAGTCTGAATATATTGAAACGAGTTCCGGTCCCGAATTGGTCACCAGGAATTGGCTTTTACACCACATGCTTGCCGAAGCATTGGCAACATGGGTGCGGTGTACTTTCCTCAATGGCATCTTGATTTCGGGACGGTAGGTGTAACATGTCATCCTCAAATTTGCGACTTATCGCCAATCTTTTCTTTATCGAAGCACGACGGTCGCGGTACTCATTCTCCGCGCGGACATGTTACACTTCAGTGCAATGATCGCAATCAACGCCGTAGTGATGACGTCTCGCTAAGGCTTCGTGCACACCTGTTGCCGAACACGGCCGGCCGTACGTCTGTGACTTGAAGTTCTTGGCCAGCAAGACACTGTTACTCTGGCAAGGCCTTGTCGTACGAGAGGCAGAGTATCGACAGTCCGGTTCCCAGCTTTGGTGATCTGCCGAGACTAGGTTGCCGCTGCACCAAGGTAGGTGTCATAATGCTTTCTGGCTTCGTATGACGCGCTCTTTACTCCAATCCTTCTCGACGATGGCGCATATCGCTGAAGCAGGATCGCCAAAGCTGATGGCGAGTATCTTGCATGGAAGAAAGACCGGTCCATATCGTCACCCACCTCTTTCTCCGAGCTATGTTCATTGCGCTGGGTGAGCATGGCCTTTGCAACCATTGTTCTATTGCCTGTCGCCGCGGACTGCTTGTTGCTGTAGAGCGTCCTCCATCATCTCGAACGGCTATTTCTTGCAGACGGCTCAGTGTCGTTTCTTCTTCAGCCATCGCAAGCGCTTGTCGAAGGTCCCGCCGCAGGTTGTGTAGCTGAATGGCAGAGCGCCGATCGACACACGCCGTGCGAAAAACTGCTGTCCATCCATGGCACACACGAGGATCGCTCGGCTTGCTCGTGTTACGCAGGTTGCTCTGTGCCAATTCCGCCCGCACCATGGTGTTCCCGGCGAATGCTACGCCTTTTGCGCGGCCGTGTATCACTTCCTGCCATACTCGCCATCCTCATAGCCTTGCGTGCGTCGTACGCTCTTGCTCCTCGCCCTCGCCAAAGGCTCATGATGGTGTCGCGACCGTATACCGCCTCTTGTTCTGCCGGCGGTTGCGAGTTCGGTATGCCCGTTCGGAGGGCGAGGATATGCTCGAGGGCGTGATCATCGGCAGGGGATCGAGCCCATCGCTGTGGATAATGTTGTTCATCGGCGCATGGCCATTGCAGTCGTCGTACATGCACCGCTGTCGTCGTTGTGTTCGTATCCGTGGTTGTTGTGCTACGCTCGTGGTCGTGGCCGCCATCGCTGCTGCGACGGGAGTTTGGTCCGCTGGAGGCAGGTATCGTCCGCTATGCCTTCCCAATGCGTTCATCATGCTCTTCAGCACTCTGGTCGCAATGATGAAGAGCTCGCAACCATTGCGAAGCGCTATTGCGACTGTTGTGGGCGGCAGAGGGCATCGTAGGCGCTGGTGGTGGTTCACGCTGTGTCGGGAGTCTGCGCAGCTGGAGCAGGCTTTTGTCCGCTACGCCTCCCCGATGCTTTCACTATGCTGTTCAGCATGCTGAACGCCATCGCAAAAAGTTCGTATGCATCGCAAAGCGCTGTTGCGACTATTGCGCGTGGCTGAAGCCATTGTTGGCGATGGTGGTGGTGCAGCCAGATCGGGAATTCGCGATCGCTGGAGGCAGGCTTTGTCCGCCACGCCGTCCCATGCATTCACCACGTTGTTCAGCATGCGCGACACGATTGGAACGAACTCGCAAGCGTTGCAAAGCATTATTACGACTGTTACAGATGGTAGAGGCTATTTCCGGCGATGGAGGAGGCCCGCTGGTCCTCGGTGTGCTACCCTCCATTTTCCCTCACGGCCTCACAACTCCTCCAACACGGACATGCCATGATTCTAAACGATGCTAACACCATTCTGACGGATCTCCGACACTCCTCGCCGTGTTTTTGATGGTACTGGGACCAACTGGGCGGCATACTTGTGTGCCGGAGTGAATATTGGCGGGCTTCTCGGCCAACACCTCCATTAACCTCAGGCCGAATTCTAGCTCACCTCGACGTTCAATTAAGCTCATTTAGCTTTCACACCACGCGGGAGCGCTACTGTGAGCTTGTCAGGGGTGAGCTGTTGCCCTGTGCTCGCAGCTGGGAAGCCTGGGCAGCCGATCGGGACAAGCGTGGGACGCTCAGGAACGTCGTTTTGCAGCTGCAAAGACCCCAGCGAGGCTGCAGCGAGTCTGTGGCACAACCACGCAAGTGGACGAGGCATGGACTATGATAACACGAGATGTAAGATGGATAAAAGGAATTTTGATGCATTCTGAGTTTTCTATCTAGCATGGCATGGCATGGAGGAGAGTGGTACAGCCAGTCCACACGTAGCGAGACGTCAGCAGGCGACGCAGATGGGAGAAGCACCTCTGGAAGCCACCGTTGGGACACACATCACGATGGTGCTTGCAAGAGCGCATATGTCCTGAAGGCGAAATGAGATATCCACATTGAGGGATTTTTGATGCCACAGTCTTGTACCTGCGCAGCGCTTTTCCGAGAGAGCCACGGTCTCTGGCATGTCCAGCTGCTCGCCCTCGACCTCGCAGATGCGCAACTGCAAATCGTAGCTGCGCGCCAAAAATGGCCAATAAACCCAGCGACATGCGTGAGACACTCTACAGCATGCAGAACTGAGTGGACAGGACAGTACATTATGCTTCATCTTCTGGCAACAGCCATTGGCACCCTACATTGCGAGAGCGCTTCCCCTTCCTCGAGGGTCGCGCTCTCGAGTCCTGAGATCAGCAGAATCTACTCTCCTCGCTAGCCTCTGCTGAGCACAAAGAAGCCACAACCGCGATCGCACCGTTTTCTATGTACTCCGTTACGTATTACGGAAGTGCGAAGACAACTTGTTTCCTTGCACAGTCGGGGCAGCGATATGTCCTATCTTCACCTGGCTGCCATGTTCCTCATCCAGCTTCCAAGAAAGTCCTCGCAATGGCGCCATTCTGCAAGACTGGCATGTCCTTCCGCACTTCTTCCGGCCCAGTGGCTACGTTCGTCTCTTGCAATGAGCTATCCGCAGCAAGGGGCGCCTCTATCGCAGCAGTCTTCGGCACTCCTTGGTCTCTTGAAACATACAAAGGCTGGCGGCACGCCGGGGCATTGCGAATGGGAAGGTCTGCACGGTATTGGCTGCTGTCAGAGTCGGCAAAATCTTTGGGCTGGGCTGCATTGCCGATATCTTCCCTCGCCATGGACTCTGTGGAAGAGGACGCTGGTGGTTGGAGATCAAGAATAGCGTCTTTCTCGTTCTCACTTTCTGTCATTGAAGGGGTTATCATGTCACCTGCCTGGTTTTGTGCCGGCACTTTGAGGATTAAGGCCGGACTGTCCTTGGCTATTATCTCTTCTTCCGTCGAACCTGCTGCATCTTGGCTGACCGCACTTGAAGTATTTCCAACCTGCAGGTGCTCTGCTGGTACTTCTCTCGAAGAGTCTGTGGGCGCACCCGTGTTGAGCTTTCTTTCCGAGCTGATGGGCAGGTGCTCCGTGGACTCTGTCGTTCTGGGCTGCTGACGTAGTAAATTGACCTGAGCAATAGGCCGCTCCTCCGAAGCATTATGCGCATAGTCCTCTGCGGCCGTATCCCGAGCCTGCCCACGCGCCGGCGCATCATGCTCCGTCCGGCCAACACTGTCCTGTTGTTCCTGTAGCTCATAATCGAAGACATTGATTTCGGGCACCAGGTTCCTCTTCGTCTCATCCCACAGACCACTGTTCCCACTCATCCAGCTCGAAGCCGGAGGCACTCTGAGGTGCTGATTCCCCTCAGCTTCCAACACCTTCGCTTTCTCCTCCCTTCTCTGCTCCTGCGGCAGCCGCTCATACCACAGCCTCGCCTTCAACGACCTGTGCGCATCAAGGACATTGTACCCACACCGACATAGCTCCGCCTCCATACGCCGAATTGCAGTCGCTCGCGGAAGGCCTTGTTTTCTCCACGAACGATACTGGTATTTCGTCCAAGCCGCATGTTGTTCAAAAGCATTCAAGTACTGCTCAATTTCCTCCCTTGCTTGCTCAACCTGCACGCCTCGCTCTCGCGCATCTTTCAATGCAAGGTGAAATACAGCATCGTCTTTGCTGTATCCTCGTCTCCGCATGAGTCGCGAGACACGAGAGCTGAGGTCAAGAGCTTTTTCTTCGGAACAGAGTTGCCTGTCGATTTCGTGACCTGGCAGCGCACTTGACGTCTCCCGCTGAGGTTGCTCCATTTCCTTCTTCGCCACGATCTCTTTCAACAGACGATGTCGGGATTGGTCGCCTTCGCCATAAACCAACGGCATGAAAACTTCGAAGATGCCAAGAAGACAGTACGCGAGGTCTTCAACTCGTGTAGTTCGTCGATTCGTCATCCAGGACATCTTTTCTTCAACGCTGCATGCTTTCCTCTTTTCACAGTCACGGAGCACATCATTTGGAATTCCAGAGATCTGGCTGATGAGAGATGTCAAATTCGTGTTGGACGCGAAGCAAAGAGGATCACAGTTGGAAGTTGTCTGCCCTTTGTGTCCGATTACCTGCCAGGTCTGATCGAAAAAGATGACAAGTCTAGGTGCGATAAGCTCTTGTAATGTCCAGCCTCGGGCGAACCATTTGCTGCGTCCGAAAGAAGTACTGTGGTGCTTCTCTTGATCGTTCGAGCCTTTGTCCTTCGTCGCCACGACATCGCCGAGGTATGCAAGACAGCACTCTGCATTGGCATACCAGCGGAACATGGAGTTGATGGACTCGGTAAGTTCGGAAGAACTCCTCTGATCAATGCAGACTGTGTCTATCCAGAGCCAGTCAACTCCCGTTCCAGACTCCCGAATTGTCTTACAGAAACCTTCGATCTTCTTATGCCCAGGAGAGTCCGTATGTCGCTTTTTGACAACATCTTTATATTTCAGCTCGCGTCTACCCCAGCGATGCGATGCGATGATGTATCGCGGCAGGCTCTCAATATTATCATGATAGAACTCCTCGAATTCCAGTGTATGGACATTGAGCAGGCGCATGACTACCGCGGGGACAGATGAGAAGATGGCTGTTGTTAAAGCGAAGAGAAAGAGAGGTCGAGCCGTCGGCATTAAAGTGTATGCATGAGCGGAAGTACCATGCATTAGTTGCTGATGTGGCAAGCTGAGCATTGCGCTTGACCCTGCTATCGCTTCTGCAGGTTCATGCAAGCGATGCTGCACCGCAGCACGCTTGTCACAACTTATTGAATGCTGAAAAGTACTGTTTGATAGAGGGTGATCAGACAATGCCTTTCCAGCTCCTCAAAAAGATGAAATAACATTAAGATTTGTAGTGAAAGAAGGAGCTGATATAGCCACTCTCACTTGAAAGCACGATTCCTGACTGACGGCTTTCCCGTACCAGAAATCTTTCCATCATCTGATTATGTCCTATCGTCGGGTCCCTGATCTACAACCACTCTTCAATTACCACATCACTCCGAACGTCGCCTTCAAACTCCAGCGTCGGGTAAAGCTCTTTCGCAAAATCGTCCATTTCGATCTCGAACTGGGCAAGAGAATCTCGCTCGCCAGGCTCGTCATACCTCCCTTGCACATTAGCAGTAGTGCCCGCGACAGCTTCCGTTTCGCTGTGCAGATAGCTCCGGATAGCTTTTTTAATGTGGTCCAAGCGCAGTTTTAAGAACAAGTCCCGGTCGAGGTCAGCGCGAATCGTCTTCGTGGCCTCTGTCGCGTCTGGTTCACTTTCGACGTCGGAGTCCGGGAGCGGCACAGTCTCTGGCTCCCGTAGCCGGTCCAAGTCTTCCTCTCTCGCCTCAGTCGAGTGCGTGTGCAGCTCCTCGGGAGCTTCTAGCTCCAAGCTCGGTCGCGGAACAGAGTTCCTTCCAACAGCAGAATCTTTGACACCATCGTCCTCCAGCTCGTCAGCAGCTTCCTCGTCTTGCTTTTCACCTGCAGGCGTGCGCGTGTCTTCTTCGATCTCTGTGGTAATCAGCAGTGACGAGTCAGACTCATTGATCCGCGGCTGGGCATTGATTGCCTCAGTGGTCTTCCGCAAACGCTCTTTCCGCAGTCCCGTCCGAGTGCTCTGCGAGCGAGCGACTACAGCTTCCATTGCGTGTTGCAGCGCAACCGTGAGCGATTTGCTTCCCTCAATGGCGCCACCGGGAGGAGTCAAGCTTCCAGTAGCAGTTTTGGGCCTGCCCAACGGGCTCACAAATGGACTCGTAGAACCTCCACCCTCGATTGGAATTGAAGTTGGCAGCACCGGAACTGGAGGAAGTGGACTCAAATCTGGAATAGCAATCTGACTGTAATTGCTCGATTCGCTGCGAAGTCGTTTCGCTGATACCGAATGCGTTCTACTGACGTCTCGCGTTGGTCCCGAGAAACGTCCCGCAGGTAGCTCTGGAGGACCGACGGGGCTAGTGGAGCTGACCAGGTTTGGGCCATGGCTTTTGTATCGAGCACGATTTGGTGCACTCTTGGTTCTCTGACTTGTGATGTGCGATTCGGAGACGACGATATCTGACATTCGAGTCGATTCGGCTTGGACTGACCAAACATCGTCACCAGCCTTTGGATATCTTGCTTCAAGTGCGGACAGTCGCGCGTACAGTCCAGCATACTCATATGTAATGGGATCGTAGCTACTGTAACCGCTAGGCGTAGCACCAGTCTGCCCCAAGGGTCGATGCAAGGGCGCGGGAAGTCTCCGCGTCCGCTTCTTGTCAAACTCTTCCCGCAGTCGTAGCTGGGCGTTCTCGCGCTCGCCGTAGATGGGAGCAAGGTTGATGCCTAGAAGTCCCAGTAGGCAGTACGCTTGGTCTTCGATACGTTCCGTTTGCCTGCTTTGCATCCAAACTTGCACAGTTTCCATGAGACGAAGAGCGCTGGGCATCCATTGGCGTGAGAGATAGTTCAGACTGATGCTTGTAATCTTTTCGATCTTGGCGTTCAAGCAAGTGCCGAAGCCTTGACAGCTCAAGTCGCATTTCTGCAGCTGACACTTATGCCCGAAGATCTCCCAATCTCGGTTGAGGAAGACCACTTTACGCGGAGCAAGCAATTCCTGCAGCGTCCAGCCTCTACGGAACCACTCGCCTTGCACAAAGTCCATGATGGCGCTCTCGTGGTTCCTCAGAGGTCCGACGTCGTGCAAATAGGCGTAGCAAATCTGCGCATCCGCATAGTAGTGGAACATGGAATTGATGCATTCGGAAAGGTCGGCGCTGCTGGTCTTATCCATGCAGGCGGTGTCAATCCAGAGCCATTGGCAACTTCGCTCAATGCCGAGCGTGGTCATGGCTCGCGTCGTTGGAACATTTGTCCGCTGGATGAAGTCGCAGAAGCTTTGGAGTTTGCGGTATCCAGTCGAGGTGGTGTTGCGTCGCTTTTTCACATCTTTGTAGGTCGTTTCATCTGATGTCCAGCGGTGAGAGGCGATGTAATAAGGTGGGATGCTGCTCTCGCCAAATTCCTTCAGCTCCAGTGTAGACACGTTCAACAGCCGCATCTTGGAGTGTCGATGATGGCAGAAAGCCCAGATAGCATACTGGTGTGAGTCCGGTGCTAGAATGCAAAAGAGACATTGTGATGAGGATGCGGAGGCTGAGTGAGGGCGTGATCAGGCGATGCACTGTAGAGGCGGCCAGCGTGCTGTGTTCTGGACTCGGTGGCTGAGCTGTGGCGGCATGATTCGCTGCAGTTGTGGGCGGCCGGCATCCTTCAAGGCCAAGGCCGATGTGAATCCGATGCATAAGGGCATGGGAGCCGTCCTGGTTGTTCTTATCGGAGCAAAAGAATTCAGAAGAGTGGTGCATATGCCAGAAGAGTTGTCTCCCAATGCTGCTTCCTCCGATCTCGCCAGCAGGAACAAATGCGCAGGCTCAACTCCGAAGCAGGCACTCGGGAATATACCTTATACTCCAGGACGCAGTAGTGCAACAAACTCCGTTTCCACGCAGTGACGGTATCCACGATGGAGACTTCCCTACTGCGCTCTGTCTTGGTCAATGCGGTCAATCGGTTAGTCTGCTTGGGAGCGCTTTGGAGTCCCATCGGCGTAGAGTTCGACCGTACAGGTGTACGTCTCTAAGGTGAACGATCGCGCCCCGTTCTCCAGAGCTCGGTACGTTGATTGAAATTGTGGTATCATTGAAGAGTTATACAAGCGGCGAATCCCTCTTACTGCGCCATGCTATGCTTCCGTGCTCATACGCCCTCTTCCCTGCCATATGCTGCCCTGGCATATATCTTGCATCTAATATACACACTCGCCGGTTCGTATCTGTACAAATCGTCCTGATCGTCTATTGTGCAAGTGGAGAGAAGAGTCTGCGACGGAGTCAGCCACATTATTTTGGAGCAAGGCCTTCGACGGGGGCTACCTGATGAGTGTTGGTCGTGGGTTGCTTCGTGTGTAGCCCAGATAGATGATCAGTGGGAGGTAGCCGCTGTATCGATGTCAATGCGTGTCCTATCGTCGTTGAGAGTATGGTGGTCGTCGTACTAGTGGATGGCTACTCTGGAGAGGTCGATGACCCTCGCGATGCGCTCCTGTTCCTCCCGTCAGCAGTAATTCATCTCATCTCGCTCTTGACACAATCGCATGCCTTGCTCTCTTCGGACAGTTGCAACCACGCCATTTCTGCAGTGTTGTCTGATCTGGATGATGCTGCTCTCACGCGGAGGTGTTTGCGGAGGCCCATCGCAACTTCTCAAGATCGGAGCTTCTTGTCGCCGATGCACGGACTCTTGGCACGCACACGAAACTGGACTCGGCCATGCGACAACATCAGCGCCCGCCTTCGATCGCATTGAGCAACTCCGACCGCAGCACATTCCGCCCACCATGTCGACGCAATACGAGAACCTGAGCAGCGACCTCGTCTGGGAGGTGACCCGTACGTCGATTCCTCCATCTTCCAGGAAGGACAGAAATGGGTGGTGGGACTCGAGAAAGAAAGTATGCTGATCGGTGGGCATTGGGTATATCACAGGCAACAGCAACTCCTTCCTCGTCAAGCGCCGTCTGGGATCGGGCAAGCAGGTCGTCTTCTCCCGCGACCCGCTCAACCTCGTCAACAAGCACTCGCGCAAATATGTCGGATATGCCAACGAGAAGGTATCCTAATACTGACCCCCACCACTACTGCGAAACCACCGACCTAATACATCGCCCAGGCCATTGGCATCAACCCAGACGGAAACACCGTCACGCTGACCACCAAGCTCGCCTCGCGCGGCAACAAGCCAGCAAAGCAATACCAAACCTCCTCCTTCTCCGCCTCGACTCCTTCCCGCAAACTCTACACCAGCATCGTCAACTCCACCGCCAAGAAGGGTTACCGACCAGACCTCCGCGCCGAGGCCGTCTCCCGTGCATCCGCCGTTAAGCAGAGCCAGCGCGAGAACAAGAAGGACCGTGTGAGCAAGCCACGAGGAAAGAAGTCTCAGGGTGCGCAGGGTAACCAGTTCTTGAAGTTGACTGAGGAGAAGTAGAGCGTGGCTTTTCTTTGATGCGTGATCAGAAAAGAGCGGGAATCTTGCAGCGAGGGCTGGACATGGCATTTTGTCGGCTATCAGGGTCGCCGAGATAGAGAGCTCGACCAATGTCAAATGAGAAATGTGCTGAACAAGAAGCGCAGTATGAAGTTTCTTCTGTTCCTGGATCAAGTCGTCTTTGCGGAAGCGATAATTGATGTGCAGAATAGGGAGATGCGCTGGACCAAACCGCTGACTAGAATACTAGAACGTGAGAAAAGAGCACAGAAGCCGCGCGCCATTCGATCACCGTCCAGCATACATGTTCAAGATATATTCCACGAATCGCAACGCTCGCTTCTGCCTAGTAAATTCAATGGATAGGTCGTTCTGAGTAGAATGCTCGATTGTGGCACGGCATTTACACCGATGCACCGCTTTGTACGGTGAAAACTGGCGTGGAACGTGGTGTCTCTGGCAGGCAGCATGCCAATGTTTTGTCACTCTGAAGCTAAGTTTATCTCCACATGAAACTATGGGCTACTACAACCATGAGCCTGGAGCCGAATGACCACTCTACGAGGAACTTATCTTTTTTGGCTGCACCTACCCGCGGACTCCGGGCTTCACATGCGCCTTCGGGGCTGACGTTCATCAACAATCGTTTCTGGCTTGTTGGTCGAGTCGTTAAGTCGTTTCTTGAAACGCCGAAAGATGTGGACATGGTTGAAACCTGCTCGAAGTGTGCTGACTTGGTGCAAGTTCATCCCGATCATCTGCCAGCTGGCCAAGAATGATTGTTTTGCACCTTGCAAGCTCTCTTTTTGCATGAGCTTTGCGACTATCGGAGAACAGGATAGCCCAGCCCCTTACGATCTCGGATCCAAAGATTCTCTGAGCAGGCAGCTTCCAACACTCATATATTCGCCAGCATTCGCCGCTTCCAACGATTGCTTCTGGCTGGTTGGTTCGGTCGGTAAGTCGTTCGCACCGGACGCTCAAACTTCTGTGCTGATGTCGACATCTACTGGAAGCCGACTCGCTTCCATCGTATTCATGCCGGCACTGCCAGCTTCCCAGAGCGATTGTTTTGCCCTTGCCACGAATACTTCTGCTGTCAGCTTCGGGGAGTCGGGACTGTAGCAGATTTCTGGCGCTTGTGCGTCGTTCACCGACTCCTGTCTTTGTTTATTCCCGCGAACGAACAAGTTTCAGGCTCCATATAACATTCTATCTCTACGCCCAACAACGATCGTCTCTGGTGGGTTGGAATAGTCGGTAAGTCGTCGGGCGAATGACTGATGCTCGATCAGCTGCTGGTTCTGTTCAGCAACGAGGCTCCTAGGCAGTCCTCCGAAGAGCCACTGCCATGCAGGATTTACAGTTTCCCAGTGATGATTTTTTGCCCTTGCGTATTGGACTTTTTGCATGATATACGACTGATTCATTGGAGCAGCTGCTAGCCAATTCACGAAGTATACCAACCTCAGTGATGAAGTTGTACAGCATACTAGAGTGGTGATCTTTTTACCCCAGGGGTCTGTTATGTTGGTGCCGCCAACCAGATTAGACATCATGAGTATACTCCAACATGTCATATCTGCTTATGCCGCTGCTGATGCTCACGTTCTATATGCAGTCCAAGATCCCACACTTTTGAAAGATCGTTTCTGGTGCATTGGTGCAGTTAGTAAGTCGTCTGATTGACGCTTGACGATGCTAAGCTAGGCCTGCGGGGCCTAAAGCACTTGACTGGGGCTCTGGGTTCTACTGAAGACAAGCTGTATAACGAAGCAGGAACGATTGTTTTGCTACGCCAATAGATCTATTCGTAATGAAGACTACGAGATGCCTTTCTTGCTAAATTGGAAGACTGGAACTTTTGCGTTCGCTCCTGTCGGGATTACTAGGTATATATTGTCCGTTTCTTGAGACCTCGTGAACGACTAAGAACCTTGAAAGAGCTACACATGCTTGAATCAAGCTGTCGCCGGGTCCCGATTGTGGTAGCTCTCACTGTATCAGTCTCAGGCAAATTCAGCTCAAACTTCTCTTCGACGGACTCTGATATTTCCTTCGGAGGATCATCATGGTCGTTGATTCACGGGATTCATATTACGACTACCCGAAAATCGGCTCCGGAAAGGTGGTCACGCCGTGAGACCTTCGTACGAACGATCGACTAAGATCTGCCAGCTCTTGGCAGTGGAACTGGGTGCCTTGAGACAAGACTATCAGTCAGCCATAATTTGCCCTTTTCGTTGCGCGTCAAACATTAGTCCACACACTTTCACCGGTCCAGACTGTCTTCCAGGTTCTCCTACCAGGTCTGCCCGTCCAACTATCCGCGCTGCCATCTATAGTGTCGAGATGCCAAGCCTCTTACACCAAAGGGGCTGAAGCGTTTCCAAGATATCTTCGGTTAAACTTTCGCCGTAAGTGGATCTTATAGGGCTCAGGGCTTCGTATTTTGATATATCTTGCTCGGAACATCCGTCTACAGCTACTGCTAATACATCAGCAAAGACGTACAGAACACAGGAGAACACAAACATATCGCATATCGAAGACCAGGTACGTTCCATGGTCACCCAGGCATTGCCTTGGATTACACCGATTTAGGCTCTTCCTAACACCATGTTTTAGACCATCGAAGCCATGAAGCTCAACTCCATGATCGCCGTCATTATCACAGCCCTGATGGCGCATACCGAGATCGTAGCAGCCCAACGTGGTATTCCAGCAGGAGCAGTTCGTCCTTCTTTCTCATTCCCCGCCATTTGATGTCAAGGCTAAGGATCGAATAGCTGCGTTGCACGACCGACGAGGACTGCACCAAACAAGGGTGTTTGGGATATTGTGCTTCGAGGCTGTATTGCAGATGTATTTCATAGACAAGTCAGACGAATCGAATGAGCTGTTACTTGAACTTGTTCGTGACAATGTCCCTTTTTCGATGACATGTCTGTTTTCCAGCTTTCGTATACGCTTCTCTCGGACGCAACTGCAACAGATGCCTCTGGCACGTTGGTGGAATGGATAGGTCGCTAGCATTCGGCTGGCGCTCCAAAATGCGTATTGGAAGTAGTCGATGAAGTCCTAAAATGACCTTGCTGGAGCGGTCGCTATGCACTATCGACTGCTGGAGGTAATTGTTTTGCCCAAGGGTGGTTGGTTGGGTTCGCTCAGAGCCCTTCCTTACCTTCGAGGTGATTCGATTTTTGCAAATTGTCACACTCGCCTTCCCATTAAGCTTGGATATACAAATCTAACCTTCTGCTCCTTAACGACTGTCTCCGGCAACTTGGTGAAGTGGGTAAGTCGCAAGTCTTATGCCTGGTGCTCCGCCAAACAGAGAAGCTCTTTCCATTCAAGGCAGTTGGCCTAGGCTGGAAACAGGCCCGTTGCCAGCTACTGGAGGCGATTGTTTTGCCTTCGTTGTCGCTTTTTGCAACATGATTGACTTCCGTCAAGCTTCAGCATAGACCTGATTCAGCTTCCTTTTTTGTGTTTGACCGCACCAGTCGGTAGCATGCATATTCTCTTCGAAGTGGTCCACCTCCAACCAATCGTCTCAGGCAACTTGGTCTATCACATAAGTCGTCGGGATTCTGGCGCTGTGG
Organism: Cercospora kikuchii; assembly: GCF_019650295.1. Lineage (NCBI taxonomy): Eukaryota > Fungi > Ascomycota > Dothideomycetes > Mycosphaerellales > Mycosphaerellaceae > Cercospora > Cercospora kikuchii. The sequence continues at coordinate 720,893 of NW_025408588.1, forward strand.
GACAAATATAGTGACTCTGAACGTTCACAAGATCTATCGGATCTCAAGTCCTTTCAAAGTCGCGGACGCAAGCAACCTGGGGCAATTGTTTTTTTGCCTCTTACGATGGCTTTTTGCTAGATCTCGCGTGGTATTCAAAGCAGCCTGCAATGCCTCTCATCTTCTCATCTTGTCCTTCCGTTCTTGAGATAGCAAGATATCTGGACGTGACGCAGCCTTCCAACTTCGAACGCTCATCTCTGGCTTGATTGTAAAGCGGTAAGTCGTCGGTTCTAGTGCTGATGCTCGTGAATGCTGCGATGCCGGCGATTCCAGGCCTGAATTGACCTTAAATCCTCGGAATTCATCAGCCCACTGATCAGCCGGACGTGATTGTTTTGCCCAAGTTTGTTTCTTTTGCACTATGCCATCTGCCTACCGGACTGAGCTTGAGATGCAGAAATCGGGAAGACTGCTCAATACACCCAGCCGATCGATCGCCTAAACAGCTAACGGGACCTATACATACACATAAAGCTTGAGAAACGTAAGCATTCAGCGCAAATTAATTGATTCTGCTACCTACTTTTCTTGCTCTCCTCGCAATACCATTCATTCTCAAGTCCTTCGCGTCGTGTTACCAAAAGTGATCGAAGAATGTCGTAAACGTCTGGCATCAAGTGCAGCTAGTCCGAAAACCTTCTCGCTCTCTCGAACGCCTCAACGCCATCACTTGGCAAGACTCGATCGTTGCTGAAGGCATTTTCCCCATCATCTCGCCTCGCTATTTTGCGTGGCGGTTCGCCAAAGGCTGGTCTGCCTGCTGACATAGCCTCTGCGAAGTCCTCGTCTGGGGCGGTTAGGGATCCGTCGCGTCCTGCCATTGGGTAGTCGGTCATTTCGAGATCCCGACCTCCGGTTTGCAATGCACGGGTTCGTCTGTTTGGAGGCACAGGATTGGAATACCAATATTGCGGAAGACCGTTGGTGAAAGGTCCAGAACTCTGGTATCCAAGCATATGTGACGGCTGCTGCGCCGCCGTGAAAGCACCAGTCAAACCAGGTGGAGCTGCCAGATTTCCGAAGCTGTCCTCTCTTGCTCTCCTCGGCCCCTCGGTCGAGTGCTATTCCCACCTCGATGGCTGCGGCGGCATAGCAGTATTCTACCTCTGCTGTCTGAAGCCTTGACCAGGAAGACCCGCCGGAGGTGGAGGAAGGCCTGGGTGGCCCGGGAGACCCATTGGCGGAGGGGGCAGTCCAGCTGGCGGCGGAGCGCCTTGGAAGCCTTGGTGCATACCTGGCGCAGCTGGAGGCCCGCCATATCCTGCGGTGCTAGGCGGAGGTCGAGCGGGCAGGCCTGCTGCTGAAGGTGGTGCTTGCAGAGGAGATTGATTGTAGTTCCGTGGAGGCAAACCTTGCGGAGGCTGATGCGGTAATGATGGAGGTGGTTGAGGCATGCCGCCGTTAGGCATGCCATATGGAGAAGGAGGTGGCAGATTCGAGGGCGTCGGAGGCGGCTGGTAAGCTGGGTAACCTCCGTATGCTGGCGGTGGTTGAGGCGTAGGTCTGCCTCCCATGCCATTTGGTGGCCCAACAGGATATCCATTCGCTCCAGTCATGTTTACTGGTGCCATACTCTGTGGTGCAGAAGGTGTCCCGCTGGGCATGACCAAAGCTGCTGGTAAAGCAGGAATGGCGACTTCCACGCCGTGCTTCTTCGCCTGTGCTGCAAGTGCTCGCTCAGCCGCATCACCATGTCTCTCGCCCTTGCCGTCCTTCTTGTATGCGTACTGCACAGTAATTTCCTTGTTCATGAGGTACTGGCCATGCATATGCTCAATCGCCTGATCAGATGCCTCGAAAGATGCGTAGCTGACGAAGCCGTAGCCTTTCGAAAGATTCGCCTCGTCTCTTGCGACCTTTGGTGCAGCGACCAGAGGCCCGAACCTGCTGAAGGTGTCGTATAGCACTTTCTCGTCGACCATGTTGTCCAAATTACCAACAAATAGCTCCGCTCCCACACCTGCGCCGCCTCCCAGTCCTCCTCCTTCGCCATTCGGCCCTCTCTTGTCCGCGGAAGCTTTGTTGACTCGGATCGGCTTGCCATATACCCTGATCTGGTTCATGATCTTGCACGCATAATCCGCATCTTCCTCACTGCCAAACTCGACGAATCCATATCCTTGGTGCGACTGCGTGACGCGATCTTTCGGTAGGTGGACGTTAATGACAGGCCCAGCTTGCAGCATCAGCTCCCAAACCAACGCATCGGTACATCGCTCGTCGAGGTTTCCAATGTAGAGCGTACTGTCCTTATCCTGCTCCCAGTGGCGCGCAGCAGACATGTTTGGCGCGAGATGTGTGAATGGGAAATATTCGTTGTCGCAAAAGTTGAAGATTGAAGGCGCAGAGTGACGCGGAGTTTAGGTCCGTCGCGCCGAGCGACTCGTGATGATGACAGCCAACGATACACGCCAGCTCTCACGTCCCAACTTCCACAACACACCACATGCGCCGGCAACGATACTGAGGGCAAAGCGCCCCAGTCCATCTTCCACTTCACTTTTCTGAACTTTCTGACTTACTTTCCACGTTTTCCTTCCATTCCGAGCTCTTCCACTCGCCAAACTAAACCATCATGGCGTACCTCTTCTACACCTTCCTCTTCGCCTTTCTCATCTTATCAACAGGTCCTTACCACATCCCTTCCCTCCTCAGAACTCCAACTAATCTCTCAACCAGTCCTCTACGCAACCCGTAACACCTGGAAACCCTACGCCCCTCCAATCCCCTACCTGACCGCGCCCGGCGAAATCCCCACCTGGGCCTGGAACATCTACGACCGCGTGAACGCCTACATCGACCGCTGGCGCTACTCTGCCCTGCCCTCATCCTTCCAAAATGAAGCCGAGCAAGGGTTTCACTCGTCGAATTTCGACATTGCAGAGAATATCCAAGGCGAAGACTCAAGGTCTGGATTGTCGGGGCAGCAGAAAGCGGAGGTCTACGGGATCATGAGGAGGCAGGGAGTCACGTTCGATGAGGCGAGGAGGTTGTTCACTGAGAGGCAGTTTGCTGCTGCGGGGATTGGGCCGGATGGGAGGCCGTTGGATAAGAAGGCTGTGGTGTTTTCTTAGGGTTCTTCTGTTTTGGGGTTTTTCTTTGAGGGCAAAGGGCATGTGCTGTGATACAGCTGGGCGTGCCTTGATGGCGTAAAGCTAGGAGCATTTTTGGGTCACATGTACAGTGCATATTCATTTATCGACGGAGCATGGAAGATGCAGCTCGAGTGCCAAGCTCTGAGACACAGGTAGAAAGCACGCATACTGCTACATCTATCACTCAGGAATGCGATGAGTGCACTACTCGAGATCAACCTCCCTACGATCGATCCCTCTTCGTGAACTGATCGAATCTGTCCCGGATACCGAAATGTGGCATGCTTGGCTTTCCTCTCAACTCTTGGAAGTCCGGCATCAGCGACATTCTCTTCTCTCTCGGGGCACCTGTAGTATCCGTGTACACCTTCTCCAGCAGCTCCGCACCCTTGATCTTGTCCACTTTCTCGAAGCGCGTCTGGCTCTTGGAAGAGTCGAAGAATTCTTCACCCTTGCCCTCAGCCGCCAGCATCATCAAGTCAGTAGTCTGCCGAATGGATGTGAGGCTCTCGAGAAGGACCGGAGCTTCCGGAAGCGCTTCTACGAAATCGACGAGATCATCGACGTCGAGCTTGAATGCTGTCGCAGCTTGTGGTGAGATATGGCGCACACTTGGGTCGAGTGGCAGTCGGAGGAGCGAATCGCTGATGTGATTGAGAGCCTCGAAATAAATGAGCTCTTTGATCTGCTCGGGCAGGCCGAGAAGGACGGAGCTCATGATGTTGGACAGATACCTTGTCAGTTCTTGTATGTACGGACTGGCGGTATCAGGCGTGTAAGTGCTGGTCCATTCGTATTCTGCAGTGTCGATCAGGTCATCGATCTTGCTGTTGACGAGCTCAAAGATGCGCTTTTCGGCACGCTTCTTAGCTGAATTGAACTGGCCGGTGGCGTTGAGTTTGATAGGTCCTGCCGCGCTGCTGCTTGATCTCGCTTCGACAAGAAGATCCTCGAGATCGGTGCAGGCTTGCTCGAAGTGATCGAGGTTGGTGAGGATTTGCACGATCTGACCAGGATACTGCGACGAAAGGCGATCCACGAGACTGCGGCAAACCTTGTCGACCAGCAATTCGTCCAGACTCTCTTTCAAAGTCTTGTCGATAACCGTGGTATGGCGGAAGTGGTCGTCGGAGAACAGGTAGATCTGGTTCAAGAAGTTGCGGATGTCAATGCAGACAAGTGGGTACATCTGGCTGAAAGGAAGAACGCATGGATACGACAACTCCTCGGCGTTCTCCTGCCCAGCAGGTGGCGTGTACCAAGACACCGAGATGACTTTGGTGTACTCGTCGGCATTATTAATCGGCATTGGCATATAGTCGTCAGTGCTGACAATCTGTGATCACGTTAGATGAAAGTCTTGTATGACATTTCTTACACTCACCTCTTGGAAGTCGTCACTGAACCGTCTCTTCAGCAGTGAGCTGTACTTATCAAAGAGAGTCAACAGAAGCCCGTCGAGACTGGCAACTGAGTAACCCCAGCTGTCCATGGTTTGTATGAACAGCGCAATCACGCCCTTGACCTTCAACAGCCGCTCATCGTTATCCACATGATGCAACGCAGTGCTAATGAGTGACACTGAAGACTGGCACATGCTCTCCCAGAGTTCGTCAATGTCGCTCTGGGAGCGGAAATTCTCGGTCTTCTGCATTGTTGCTTTTTCCACGATCGCAAAGCCTGCGATGCCCTCGAGCAATCCGCTAAGGCTGCTGTTGTCTTCCTCGAGAAGATTTATAGTCTGTGGAATCAGCAAGTCTTTTTGCCTGCGTCGAGTGGCGGCATAGTCGGCGCGGAACTTCTCGGTCTCTCCGAGCGCATCGTGAATATGCAGGCACTCAAATAGAGGAGAGAAGTCAACCTGGACCTCCTCGTTGTTGAGCACGTCGAACTCCTCGTCTTCATCAGCGACCAGCTCCACTGCTGAGTTCAATCCAAAGGACCCGAGATATTCGTCCTTCTCGCCACGCTCTTTCTGTCGGGCGCGTCTCATCTCCGTGTGGTAGAATGCTACCTCGCCAAGAAATTGTGATGTCTCTCGAATGCGATACAGCCACGTGTGCAAGTCCTGAGTGACAGCTTCAGCGATCATGCGTTGTGTAGCTGGTACGGAGCGCTCGATCATTTCCGCGATCTTGTACCTAGTAACCTCGCGTAGATGGACGTTTTGCAGCTCATCGAGAGCGCGAAGTGCGGCGTAGTGATTCTTCTTGCCGAGCAGATCGTGCACTTGGTTGGCCAGACGAAGGACCTCCAAGCAGTCCTTGAGGGCTTGTGTTGCATCGTCAATATTTTGGCGCACACTTCGGGAGTCAACCAGCGCTTTCTTCTGCTCTGCCAATTTCTCGGTACTGGCCTCGATACTTCTGCTCAGCTGCATAATCTCGGAAGTCAAGTTGACAGTCTCTTCTCGGACAGATTGTAGTTGGTTGACACTGGTGATGAATTCCTGGTGGTTCGAATTACATATAGACTCGATCTGTGCCTCTCGATCTGCCGAGACATGGTTGAGAGCATGGATGAGAGGGGTGACCTGAGTCTGAGTTTCGGCATTCTTGAGCAGTGGGATCAATTGATCAAGGTAGTCGGACTCGGACGAGGATAGTATGATCTGTAGGACATATGTCAGCCGGCATTGAAGCGAATGATTGCAAGATGCGCTTTGGTTGCTTGACTTGTGGGCCACGAGAACACAGGCGAAGCTGCACAGACGGTGCGACCGCTCAGTGAGTGGATAATTACACACCTGTTGTACTGCACCAGTGAGATCATCGTATTGATCGGCAATAAGTCCAGGCATTGCGCTATCAGTGAATGGCGCCCTGCCAATTCTGAAACACAATCTCACTTGCGCTCACCTCGCAGCGCAATCTCCAACACAAACTTC